>NC_135579.1:5220481-5845481 GCF_965152235.1 Eretmochelys imbricata | reverse complement strand
TATAGGTGTTCAGTGCAAGTACGTGGCGGTGATGTCATATGGGCACCGGCATTTACTGTGTGTTTTTCACACAGTGTGTTGCTCAAGACTCAGCCGGGCTGTGTCAGAGAAGCAGCACCAAGTCTCCTTTTCATATTGATTTGTTTCTTTTCTGCAGAGCAGAAGGAAGCCTGAAACATCAGTCCCACTTCTCAGGAGGCAGGGTTAACAGAAGGTCTAGTCAGATGGTGTGTTGGACAGATGGCTCAAGGGTAACCCCTCAGGCATTGCTCACTGAAGGACGAAAACAGCGCTGGGAAATCTCCAGCCTGGGCTGATGTCTGCAAAAGAGAGAAGAGAGTGACTTATGAGCAGGCAGGCCTGGAGCCTGCATGTGATTTGTACTCCAATGAGACGAATCCGTCACAGACTGCTCAGTAACTAGCTACAGTTCTGGACCCCTCAGACCATATCCTCTTGTGTGATGCTCACAGCAGCCTATAATGGTGAGTGTTCATGAAGAGGTCAGAGTCCCTAGTAGCAAGCAGTCTGACAGGGCTTAGCATGTCCTAGCTGAATTGGTGTATTGGCCTAGTCCAGTCTGGCTTGGAACAGCTGTGACAGTCTCAATACTTGGAATTGAGGGATTCCTGAAAGGAAGGGAAATATGTGATGGTCTTTCTCTCTGCTGGTTGGAGGACTGGCAGGATACATATTTATTATAGCTACCAGTGACTGGCAATAGAGGTGTTTCTTTAGCTCAAGTGACAATGCTACAGGTTTTGGGAGCTAAAGGACTGTTTGGATCCTAGCACACTAGCTACCATATAGTTGAACCTGTGATTATAGTTTATAGATTATATGCAATGTTTATAAAGATGAACATTAGATTATACCACTTGTCCTTTTGAGTAAATGCATATACCCGGGGGGGGGGGGGAGAGGAAGGGAGGAGAATTGCCCTGTCCTATGGTTTTGCATATGCAACAGACTGTTTCTGCACACACAGAAAAAGGAGGGGGCCACAACAGGCTATTGTGTACGGAGGGAGGATAATTAGTTGCCCAGCACCCCAACCTGTGCTGCTATGGTGTGCTTTCTTGAACCATATTACTCAGCTGCTAGATGTCTCTGTGCATGGTATAGAGTTCAAGGCAGAGTACGGCCCCTGGTAAACGAGGGAGACTGAGTTGGAGCTCACGCTGTGTGGGAGCTTGTTTGCTGCTCTGCAGTTTGCTGCATTCTTTAATAAATGCCTCCTGTTTAAAATGTTCTATGATTCCATATATCATGACAGTGCTTCTGAAAGAGACACGAAATTGGGAATGGAAAAAGAAGTGGGTGGGACTGAAATTATAACCCAGGCCTTCACGATAACACAAACGATAAAACTACCTAAGTAATCACCCTGCAAACTCATGGAATTCATTCTGTAATGACACTGTCAATAATGAATGAAGTCAGAAATGATCAGGGTAATTTCTGACCTCATTCATGATTATTTGTATTGCGGTGGTGCATGAACAGTGTGTTCATGGGGTAATCAAAGATCAGGACCTCATTCGACTAGGTGTAACCCACACACCTTCTGCGTGTGGTGTTCTGTCCAGCTAGTGGCACCGAGACCATTTAAACAGACCGAGATTGAGTCTGCTCTACATCCTTAGCTATCAGGTGGCTTTTAGCTCAGGCTATAGAGACTCATGCACTAAGCTCAAGAGGTCCCTGGTTCAATCCTGCCCACCGATGATCGGGGTCTGTCAGCATTACATAGATACTGTACAAGCCCAGTACAAAAAGATGTCCCTGCTCCAAAAAGCTTACCATCTAAGTACCCCTGTGGGAAACTGTTGACACAACGTATGGAAAAAAAGTTCTGTTTGGAAGTGAAATGGAAATATTCCTGGGTGGCACGTAATCTTTGCTTTTAGCAAAACTGTATAAATATTGCTTAGATTTCTAGAGTGGGATTATTTTTCTCTTGCATTATCCTACCCTTGGCTTTACTATAACTTTTCCTGCCTTCTTCAGGACCGCCTGAGCTCAGATTCTGAGGGATCAATAGTGTTTTCCTCGAAAAGACCCTGATGACATTTGTAGTTCTTTTGCACTAGTGACAACAATTTCCAGAGCTGCTGTGATTTGCCGTCCTTTGTACAGCAGCGAGTGGAACATTCTGCTGATGGTAAAGCCGATTTAATGTTCCGTGGGCCTCTTATTCCTACAGTGGTTGAACATAGTAATAGCAATGGTAATGTAATGTTCCTCCTCGGCTAGAAAAAAAGAGTGCAAAACGACCTTTCATCTATGAAAGTGAATGGAAATGAATAGGAGGTGTGTGCCTAGAATCCAACAAGCAAAAGGAAACCCACTGAATCTCTATCGTTGACCAGGTCTCTCCGAGTGCTAAACTGGGAGTGGATGTCTGAGAAAAGGCCTCGACCTCTGAGCTTCATAATTTCAGCCCTGGTCTACACTACAGAGTTAGGTTCATGTAAGCTGCCTTACATCAACCTAACTCTGTAAGCGTCTACACTAAAATGTAGCTCCTACCAATGTAATTTGCCCAATACACTGACTTCAGTGACTTCACCTCCGTGAGAGGCTTAGGTTGATGTAGTTAGGTCGACGCAGCGTCAGTGTAGACACCGTGTTGATTACATCAACTGTTGCTGCCTTTCAGAAGCCGTCCCACAATGCCTCACACTGACAGTTAAATCAGTGCAAGCCCTCCTGGTGAGGACACGCACCGCCGACACAAGGAGTGTAGTGTGGACGTGTAAAACCAATTCAATTACTGCGGAGGCTGTACGTTGACGTAACTTAGGTCGACTTAATTTTGTTGTGTAGATTGGCCCTCAGTGTGTGTGCGTGTGCACACCCAGGGACCACTGACATTTTCCTTTTACCTTTCCTCTTCCTTCTTAGGTGTTCTAACCTAAAGCTGGAGGACAAGGAAGATACTCCCCCCTAGGTGCAGTGTACTGTAACTGTAGTTACACATGCCTGTGTCTACACAGAGGGGGACCAAATATTCTAAAAGGTCACCTGCGACCCACTAGTGCGTACTGCAGGTAGCTCTATGTTATGTTATACTCAGGAAAGCAATGTTAATTTTTAATAAGACGTGCAGCCTTTCATCTTTAAGATCGCTGATTTCAATCAAGGCTGGCACAGTTTTACCTGAAAGTTATTACCGTCTAATGATTTTTCCGTGGCCCATCTGAAATGAGGTAGGTGGTCTCAGCTCCATTTCTAGAGGACGTGTGTTCATATCACAAACCCTCCACCACAACTGGCCCCCAGAGAGGCCACGAGCTGAATGAGCTTGGACAATCAACTACCCTCTGAACACCAGAGGCCATCCCCCCGAATCGGGCTTGAAGCATCTTTGTAGAGCATTGGTAAGGAAGCTTTCCCTGCTGCTGCTCATACTGTATCCAGTCTGAGAGTAAATCGATGATGCAAGTCCCCAGGACTGTCAATCTGGCATCCTTCACCGGTATGTAACACACTCCCTTAAAAAATAATAGAGGGGGAAAAAGTCATTCAATTTTCCATGTATTGGTAATCTCTCCAAAGAAGACACGTCAAGACTACAGCTTTACAATCTGACCCGAACCCAACAGGACCCAACCGTGAGTGTCAGTTTCAGATTAGGTCATAAAACAACCAGACCGTTTTGAGCTTGGGTCTGCTCCCCTCCTCCTGCCCAGGGGGTCAACACAGCAGCAGTTGCATGCCCTGCTCCCTGCTGCCACCTCAAGGCTTTGTGTGTGCTGTAGCGAGAATTTGCTACCAGCCCATGCAGCCATCACCGTGTCGACCCCATGGGCAGGAGATGGTGGCTGCATCGTCTCCGGTTTGGGAGGCAGGGTCGGGTCAGAAAGCAACTCGACTCTCTCGGGCTTGGGCTCAATTTGGGCTTTAAAATGAGGCCTGAGCAGGCCACTAGTCAAGATTAGGAGGCCAGCTCATTTGCTCCAATTCTGAACTTAACCAACCTTTTTGGCATTCTTTTCCCTTGGACACGCTGACCCCAGGGAAGCGAGAAAAGACGAAACAGGGAGCCTGAAGGTATGTATATTTTTTAAAACTGACCAATGGCAAAATGCAAGGCAACCCTAACCTCTGTTCAGCTGAGGGTGAGAAGCGTGATCGCTTAATTAAGGAGAAGGTGTCACATGCTCGTTTCTTAAATCCTGCTAAATACCTGCTTAGCAGCATTATTGATGGGCTTTCCCCATGCACATTGAGCTGCTAAGCTGCTCCTAGTTTCCAGCAAGAGGTTAAAGGATTTATCAAAGCTCCCAATGAAAGCCATACTAACTGGATTAGCTGTTAACATGGATTTAGGCTTTGAGTCGGATTAACCCCAATTGCTCAAAGTAGGTTCCTGGTGTTCCTCTTTTCTCTTCTTTTTCCATTTTCTGTTTGTCGAGCTGATCAGGATGACAAAGCGAGGTACCCTTTTGTGCTTGGCTGGGAACAGGAGGGTGCAATGCTCTCACAACGCTGGAAGGAAGTGGGCTGTTGTCCTCTGTGATGTAAGGAGTAAAGTCCGGGAGGTAACAGGTTACTTTGAATTGCAAGACAATGTATCCCATTATAATATGATTACTTATTTCTTTATATGGCTCCGTAAGTGTGTGTGTCAATAGACATGAGATAAAGGCAGGTGGTGTGGCCTAATAGATGGCTCATTGAACTGGAGCTCAAGAGAGCTGGGCTCTATTCCAGGCTCTGCTGCTGGGGGCCTTGGGCAAATGACTGTGCCTCAGTTTACCCATATGTAAATAGAGACGATACTGACTTCCTCTGTAAAGCACTTTGAGATCTACTGATGAAAAGTGCTCTGTAAGAGTGAGATGTTATTATTATTATTTATTAAAATGAGGGCAAGCAAATAAATAGGCCCTGCCCCAAAGACCTTAGAATGTAGAGGAATCAACAGGATGAGCTGTGGTCTTAGCGATACCCAGAAGCTTGAAGATAACGTAACCAACTTAGAAAGATCAAGAGGGCAAAGATGCATCTGTTTGTTTCTGTTGGGTGAGTAACCACCCTGAGGGAAAGATTCTGCCACCCACATACCTGGGGTTAGTCCCACCGAGAAAGGCTGGCAGGATCTGGTCTCGATCATTTCATGCATTCAAAGCTGGAGAACCTATTTCGGCAAACACTCCGCAATCTACATGTGAGAATACTGCAGAGAAAATAAAGGGTAGGTCTGGGGTGGCAAATGCACCGTATTGCAAGCCCAGCCACATCAACTGATCACCAGTCCAGTAGAGATAGCTAGGGAAGCGAACCAAATACTCTCCAAGCAATTATTTGCCAGTGGGCTGCTTTCTCAGTTTCTCTATAACACCCTCCAAGAGCCACTAGTAGCTAGGGCCCTTTGTCTTCATACCCACATGCTTTCCCCCTTGCTCTCCCTAGATGTCTCCTGATCCAGTCGGGGCAGACATACTACCCTGATCCTTTCTCATCTCCTTTAAACACAGATCAGCTCCTCTGTACCTTTTAGATTCCACGCTCCTTTTAATCACATCTCCTCTTACTTCCCCCCAGCTGACTCTATGCCAGTCTAATCCATTTTTATCTTAATCACCTTGCTTCAGTTCTGTCCTTCCCCACACCTGTCCCCTCCCACTCTCCTCCTGTCACTCTAATCTCCCAGCCCTCTAACCCCTCCCGTAGAAGTCCCCTTCTGCCCCATCACATCTCTTCTTCCCTCCCCTTGTTCTCTGTCACCCATTTCCCAGCTTTCCTGTGTTTGCCTGAGACCTTCCCAATTTGCCAGCATCTCTGCATTCCCGTCACTCCCATCTCTGACTCCTACCAGTCCCCTCTCTCATGTCCCTCCATTACCACTCGTCTCCCAACCCCAGGGGAAACTGCAGATACTGCAATGTGGTAACTGCTGGCAAATGCTGACTTTTTAAAGGCAACCACTCTATCTGTCCCGCACACCTAGTACCACAGCATTTAGGCACTGGTTCCCTTTAAGAGGCCTGCCAAACAGAGTTTGATATGGAAACACTGCTCATGGCTTAACTCTGGCAGGGTTCTCTGGTACCTCAGACAATGGAATAAAGCACAAAGGTGCCTCTTGTAACCACTGAAAACTTAGCACCCTAGTGCAGATTTATGCCAAGTGCAAATGCACATCTCTGTGTGGCGTGGGGCTGCGGTTAGCAATGCACTTGGGCACCATCAGTATTTTTGCTTTCCCTTTTGGACATCTGAAATATTATTTACAGACTTCCTTGTGATTTGGCACTTGGCATTTTACAGCACGGTGCTGTCAGATCCCTTTTATATCACATGTTAAAAATAACATCTCCCAGCCCTGCAGTGAGATCAGCAAAAACAGGAGAAAAAAAATAAATCTGAAAAACAAAAGGGCCGGAGCAAGGAGAGGTAGCTGTGGTGGACTAGGCAAGGTCACCTTGTGTGACCTAGTACTGAAGACCGGAAAGGATTCTGGGTAGATGATGGTTTGCAGCTGTTGCTGTAGCTCAGGGATATTTAACATTTGTCACTCTTGCTGTGGTCTGTAAGCCCAGTTCTCAGTTACTCGGGGACAGTAGTAAGATGGGGGTGGGCCTTGGGCCACCTTTATGCTTCCACATATTCTGAAGCTGTTCAGAACCCTGTTTAGTCTTTGGTGTGAGTTAGAGCAGCCCTAGGGCTGCTCTAGCTTACACTCTTCTTCCTGTGCCTCCTAGTTCCCTGTGGGCCATGGGAAGCAGAGAACAGCTGTAGCGTGGTGCGCTATGCCACAGCCTCACACATGTGCCCCCTACACAAAGTGCTGGGAGTAGGGCTGGTGAAGAGCCCTTACCTCAGCTCCACAGCAGCTGGGAAGCCCCCTGAACAGGAGCTATTCTCAGGGGGTTGTTGCTTCCCCCTTTAAGGCCACTTCACGCAGTCAGGGTGGCTGAAAAGCACATTTGTGTCTGAGAATCGGGCCTTGTCGGTTTGGCTAGGTCTCCTACCATGCACCTCTTTGTGGTGCCTGAGCTACTCTGCTGGTGAGTTCCCTTGAATGGATTATTTTAGCTCAGGGACATCGAGATTTCCTGGTGCAAGTCATGAAATGGAAGCTTGCCCTCCCTCCCGCTTTATGGATAGGGTCGTGCAGGTACCAGCTGATTTCACAGTCGTTGGCTCATTTGAGCCCTCAGTCTCTGGAGCCTACCCATGCCTTCCACTGACCTATGCCCCATGCGTTCTTCTCTGGGGCACCGCTCATTCCCAAATTTGAGCCGCCACCTGGCTAGGCGATGCCTGGCCTGGCTCTTAGGCTTTGTACATGACAGTCCTCTGAAGATGAGCCGAGGGCTCCTGTAAAAATCTCTTCATTCTGTGGGAGCTCAGCTGTGCCTTTAAGAAGCCAGACTGCGTGGGTGTGTAGCGTGGAACAGAACTGCTCCAGCCAGAGTGCTGGGGATGTGGAGCCTCTGGGAACATGCTACCTACCTCTTATTGCTGCAGATGGGGAGTATAACCCCTCCTATGCCCCGTAAGGATGGGTAGCCTAAGCGTTCTTTGCTGGACAGTCAGCTATGTGAAGTGTTTTGGAACCATGCCCACCCCCTCATCACTGCTAATAGTGCTAGCCAGGAGCAGTCCTGGCACGGGGGCATTGAACAGACAGCAATTCTAAGCTGTTGCTGCATTGGGACCATGAAGGAGGCTCCTTGTTCCCTCCCCCTCTCCCCAGCCCTTCATTTTCACCTGCTCTTTATGATTGTCAAACCTCTGCATTACACTCTATTCAGAACCCGAGCAGGGTTTTATCTGCTTGTTTTACAGCAACCTGATGGGCAGGGCAGCGAATGCTGTGATTGGTTCTCTCGCCCGACCATTTCCAGCAGTCACCTTGCCAGCTTCTTGCTGACACAGCTCTTCAGAGTGATTAATGAGTTGGCACGTCACTGTCGATGAATTAATCTCGGCACGGAGGGAGCAACAGGGTCCGTTAGTCTTCTCTGGCAAACAGGAGAGCAGAGACCCCTCCAAGTAGGGGGGAGGAAAGGGTCTTTGCAAGAAGCACAAGCCTCCGTTCTATTTTTTCCCTTTCTCTTCTTTCCTTTCCAGAAAGGGAGAGAGGGTGAAAGCCATTTCTCCTTTGTGTTTCCACATCCCTAATTAGAGTTCTGAGGTGAGGAGTCTATCTATCAGGCTCGGGAGGTTGGCTCATTTTTAAACTTGGAGCCAAAGGACCACAGGGTGTCTTCAAACCCTGTCTGGTATATGAAGGTGCCCGGTGTGAATGCGCCTTGGACAAATGAGAAAAGAAAGGTGAAGTCTAAAGAAAAGCTCATCTCAGGGCCTGGGGCATAAATGACATCTCACTTGTCCAGCTTTAGGGCTGAGGTTGGAGGTGGAACAACGTAGGCCCTTCTACACCAAACATAGGACCAGTCACAGGTTCTCCCCACACAGGGGTTAGGGAGTTCACGTTCCTCCTTCTATTGAGGGCGGTAGGGAGTTCGGTCCCCAAACCCACCAGATCGCAGGATCGTAACCTCACATAGGCACCCTGCTGGCCTGTCTTCCCGTGCAGCACCTGAAGGTCCAGCATTCTCCCAGCATCCTAACAGGGCTTCTCCGGCCTTAGCTGGAAGCAGCATCTACCTGAATTTCCAATGAGCGGACGGCCTGCCAGAGAATGAGTTCCTGAGCCCCCACCCCAGAATGCTTAGACACTGGTCACTGCTGAGCTACACCATCTGGCTTTCAAGGAGCCCCAAGACAGGAGGAGCACAAGTCAGGTGTGTTTGCGAGATCCTCTCCATTGTGTGGACAAAGCTCAAGATACCAGAGTGATGGCAATGCTGTCTATCCTGAAACATTTATAATGGGTTACACAAGGCCCTCTAGTGGCCTGTTCAAGGTAGGGACTGTAAACAGGTACGTTAAATGTGAGGTATGGGATCCTGGGTCTGCTTCTCCACTGCCTTGCACCTTGCCTTAGGGCTAGACTGCGGCTTTTCAACAAACTGTGTGTGGACAGTACGTAGCTGCACCATCCAAGGAGCAGTGCAGGGGATGAGTCCCTTCTCTTCTGAATCTCTTCCCAAATCAGAAAGTTTTCCACTTGCATTGCAGAGTTGTCAATTACTTGCAAAGGGGGGGGGGCAACAGGAGGTGCGGGAGAGGAGTCAGGCCCAGGCTTTGATATTACTTGTTTGTGGCCTAAGCAATTCCTTTAAAGATAGTACTTCAACAAGTGCCTGGCTAGAGAGGGGGAGTCATAGAGGTGACAGGAAACACAGATCTCGTCTGGATGCGTGTTGGGCTTCAGTGAATAAATTGGAGTCAGTTGATTATTATTTTAGTTGCTATACTGGAATTTTTTTGAAGTGAACCCTGGATTAATGCTGAGATATCCAAGTCTTGCTCTTTGGTTGGAAATATCTTGGTAAAAGGGCTAAACTTTTGAGTGTCAGAGCAGCTAGTTTCTCTGGAGCATAGTAGTTAATTGAAAGAACTGGTTCTACAGTTAATGGTTTATTATGAAACCCAGAGTGGCTTGTATTGATTCATGTCTGTTCAAAGGTACTGTTGGGTGCACAGAGGATTGTGTATTTGCTTATGGAGCAAGGTGGCCAGGAGAGCTGAGAAGCTAATCCTTTGCTTGTGTCTTTCTTGCTGTGGCTGGAAGCGTGTGTGTGTCTGGGGGGTTGTATACCTGGGAGAGTCGACTGAACTTTGACTTTATATATCAATTCATTTATTTTTATATATCTGTTAGGTAAGAGCCCCTGCCACATATGGGACAAACCTTTAATGCCAAACAGAGCTCATCGGCAGTGATTTTGGAGGGCCCAAGACTGGAAGAGCAGGGCGCGCTTCAGGTTGACTGGGGTGCCTGGTGATTGCCTCCAGCCCCTCACCATATCCATACAGAGAGTGGACATGGATGGAACAGAGAGGGTTGCTGCAGGTCGATACTGAAGTGCATTTATCGAGTTCTCAGGAGACAGTTTGATCACCGCCCGCTCCTGTTGTTCTCCCATGTGCTGTGAATTTCTCACGTCCATTGATAACACATTCACTTGCAAGGATACAAACAAAAGACAATAGCAACACGGCTGCTTTTCATAAAAGCACATTTCCATTCAGGTTGGAAAGGGAACCCTCAGGCCTGTCCCTGACAAAAATCAAGCAGGTGCGTCTGAGCATTTCCAAGGCAATTTGTTGTTCTTTCAAAGATCGATTGCCCATAATATCAGAGAGGACAATGCAATTGGGTCCCATGCCTTTCATGTATAGATCTGTATTAGTCCATCTGCAGTCAGCATATACCAGAGGGTTTTTCACAATGTCCCTCCAGCCTGACTGTTTAAACTGGGCTAGATTCTGCAGTGATTTTCACTGATTTACACGAGAACATCAATTGGAAAAGCACATGAGCCCCTCACTAATACCCAAGGACATTATTATGATCAGTGATGCATCTAACACACACCTGTCCAGTCCAGCATGGATGCAATGATTGTCTTGCTCTATTGAACTGCTAAAGCATTTCTGGCTTTCAGAAGTACTTAGATACTACAGTGATATACACTTTGGAAATGCTGACAGAAAGCCAGAGAGAAAGCTAGAGAGAAAGAGAGAAATGAACGCTCATTCTATGGTCTGTGCAGGTTAAAGATTAAGTTCACAAAGTAATATGGAAATTTAAATTTCTCAATTGCTTTTCAAATCAAAGGAATTGCTAGTTAAGGTAACATTTTTTTTTTGCCATCATACTATTCACTCCTTCTCCCACACAGCTAATTAATATAGTCAATAACGCCACTCCTAGCTACAGGTCATTGAATGCCCACTGCTTTCTTTCATATTGAAGGTTGACCGCATGTAACCTGGCTTAATGCAACATGGCTCTTTGTCCCCCTCTAGTGGCTGGAGATTTGACTCTACTATGGCCTTAAAGCTAATGGACATAGGGTGGGATTCTCCTCTCCACTATAGCCATTTTATGCAGCTGCAGCATTGTAAGAAGAGCCATTAGAGCCCCGAACCTGGCCTGAGGAGAGTTCTTGCCTGAGGAGTTGTGGAGGCAGTTTATATTGCCTTGGGAGGCCCAGGCAAAGGAGGCAAGTCAGAGTTGGAAGTTTCAGAGTAGCAGCCGTGTTAGTCTGTATTCGCAAAAAGAAAAGGAGGACTTGTGGCACTTAGAGAGTAATCAATTTATTTGAGCATAAGCTTTCGTGAGCTACAGCTCACTTCATTGGATGCATTCAGTGGAAAATACAGTGGGGAGATTTATATACATAGAGAACATGAAACAATGGGTGTTATCATACACACTGTAAGGAGAGTGATCACTTAAGATGAGCTATTACTAGCAGGAGAGCGGGGAGGAAAAAAACTTTTGTAGTAATAATCAAGATGGGCCATTTCCAGCAGTTGATAAGAACATCTGAGGAATGGGGGGTGGGGGGGTGGGGGGGGGAATAAACATGGGAAATAGTTTTACTTTGTGTAATGACCCATCCACTCCCAGTCTCTATTCAAGCCTAAGTTAATCGTATCCAGTTTGCAAATAAATTCCAATTCAGCAGTCTCTCGTTGGAGTCTGTTTTTGAAATTTTTTTGTTGAAGAATTGCCACTTTTAGGTCTGTAATTGAGTGACCAGAGAGATTGAAGTGTTCTCCGACTGGTTTTTGAATGTTATAATTCTTGACATCTGATTTGTGTCCATTTATTCTTTTATGTAGAGACTGTCCAGTTTGACCAATGTACATGGCAGAGGGGCATTGCTGGCACATGATGGCATAAATCACATTGGTAGATGTGCAGGTGAACGAGCCTCTGATAGTGTGGCTGATGTGATTAGGCCCTGTGATGGTGTCCCCTGAATAGATATGTGGACACAGTTGGCAACGGGCTTTGTTGCAAGGATACGTTCCTGGGTTAGTGGTTCTGTTGTATGGTTGCTGGGGAGTATTTGCTTCAGGTTGGGGGGCTGTCTGTGAGCAAGGACTGGCCTGTCTCCCAAGATCTGTGAGAGTGATGGCACGTCCTTCAGGATAGGATGTAGATCCTTGATAATGCATTGGAGAGGTTTTAGTTGGGGGCTGAAGGTGATGGCTAGCGGCGTTCTGTTATTTTCTTTGTTGGGCCTGTCCTGTAGTAGGTGACTTCTGGGTACTCTTCTGGCTCTGTCAATCTGTTTCTTCACTTCAGCAGGTATGTATTGTAGTTGTAAGAATGCCTGATAGAGATCTTGTAGGTGTTTGTCTCTGTCTGAGGCGTTGGGGCAAATGCGGTTGTATCGGAGAGCTTGGCTGTAGACAATGGATCGTGTGGTGTGGTCAGGGTGAAAGCTGTAGGCATGTAGGTAGGAATAGTGGTCAGTAGGTTTCCGGTATAGGGCGGTGTTTATGTGACCATCGCTTATTAGCACTGTAGTGTCCAGGAAGTGGATCTCTTGTGTGGACTGGTCCAGGCTGAGATTGATGGTGGGATGGAAATTGTTGAAACCATGGCGGAATTCCTCAAGGGCTTCTTTTCCATGGGTCCAGATGATGAAGATGTCATCAATGTAGCGCAAGTAGAGTAGGGGCATTAGGGGACGAGAGCTGAGAAAGCGTTGTTCTAAGTCAGCCATAAAAATGTTGGCATACTGTGGGGCCAAGCGGGTACCCATAGCAGTGCCGCTGATTTGAAGAAAGAAAAGGAGTACTTGTGGCACCTTAGAGACTAACTGCTACTCTGAAAGCTGATTTGAAGGTATACATTGTCCCCAAATGTGAATTGGGAAGTGAATCTCTGTGGGCCCAAACTTCCAGGTAGCACTTCCACCTGTAGGCAGCTGGGAACAGGCTGTGATAATTTAAGCAGTCCTCCAGTGCTAAGTTATTCTCAGGTAAGGCTGCCACCTGGCCAGGTTTCCCCAGGATCGACCCTTTTGTGAAGTCGCTGTCCTGGGAAATCTGTAAGGATGCTCAGCCAAGCTGCAGCTGTCCAGTCTAACTCCCATGGATTTCAACAGGAATTAGACATCTAAATACCTTTGAGGATCTGGGTCAAAGTAACTAGAGAAAAGGTTCTCAATGGAAGCAAGCAGATGGGTATCCCATGTCATAGAATCATAGAATAGAATATCAGGGTTGGAAGGGACCTCAGGAGGTCATCTAGTCCAATCCCCAACTAAATCATCCCAGCCAGGACTTTGTCAAGCCTAACCTTAAAAACCAAAAAGGAAGAAGATTCCACCACCTCCCTAGGTAACCCATTCCAGTGCTTCACCACCCTCCTAGTGAAAAAGTTTTTCCTAATATCCAACCTAAACCTCCCCCACTGCAGCTTGAGACCATTACTCCTCGTTCTGTCATCTGCTACCACTGAGAACAGCTTAGATCCATCCTCTTTGGAACCCCCTTTCAGGTTGTTGAAAGCAGCTATCAAATCCCCCCTCATTCTTCTCTTCTGAAGACTAAATAATCCCAGTTCCCTCAGTCTCTCCTCATAAATCATGTGCTCCAGCCCCCTAATAATTTTTGTTGCCCTCCACTGGACTCTTTTTCCACATCCTTCTTGTAGTGCGGGGCCCAAAACTGGACACAGTACTCCAGATGAGGCCTCATCAATGCTGAATAGAGGGGAATGATCACGTCCCTCAATCTGCTGGTAATGCTCCTACTTATACAGCCCAAAAGGCCGTTAGCCTTCTTGGCAACAAGGGCACACTGTTGACTCATATCCAGCTTCTCGTGCACTGTAACCCCTAGGTCCTTTTCTGCAGAACTGCTACCTGGCCACTCAGTCACTAATCTGTAGCAGTGCGTAGGATTCTTCTTTCCTAAGTGCAAGACTCTGCACTTGTCCTTGTTGAACCTCATCAGATTTCTTTTGGCCCAATCTTCTAATTTGTCTAGGCCCCTCTGTATCCTATCCCTACACTCCAGCATTTAGTGTAATCTGCAAACTTGCTGAGGGTGCAATCCACGCCATCCTCCAGATCATTAATAAAGATATTGAACAAAACTGGCCCCAGGACCGACCCCTGGGGCATTCCGCTTGATACCGGCTGCCAACTAGACATGTCAGTAACCTAACTCCTGAGAGAGGGACTGTGTACACCTGAAGCCAGAGAGCTGTCCAGAATTTCTTAGCGCAATGGCCAACATCTCTGGCCTGAGCATCAATATTCTGATATTCTGGCCTGAATTTCCATTTCAGCCTCGTCCTCAGACACGGGCAGGTCTGGGACCAGGAGTGGGCCAGAGTCGGGAATGGAGCTGCGGACAGGGGCTGAGGCTGGGGGCAGGATTGGGTGCAGAGCAGCAGCTGGGCTGCAGTCGGGGCTGAGGCTGGGTGTGAGGCTGGGAGCCAGGGTCAGAGCAGATCTGGGAGCGAAGCAGTGCTGGGTAGAGCTCTCTCCCTGCACCCTGTGGGAGCTGGCCTGGGCCCCTCTGCACCCCACAAACGTTCCTTTGGAGGGGGGCACGCCCCACAGTTTGGGGACCTCTGCAATAATCCATGCTTGTGTAGTCCTTTCCCCTGCTCTGTTCAATTGTATTGTTTTCCCATAGATGGCAATGCTGGGGCACACCAGATGTGCAAGAGAGCTTTGAGGGAAGGATCACAAATCCTGCTCCAGTGAGGGATATTTGAAGTCTTTGTTAAGTTTTGGTAATTAAATAGCAGGGGACCGGGGAATCTGCAGCCTTGGCTTGGTGAAGGACTATCCAGCAATGCAACAAAGAGCCTGCTGAGCTACTTATCCCATGAGTGGTGAGGAGCAAAGACGGATCAGGTGTTTCACTAGTGAAAGGCAGCTCTGTGTCCCCTAGATGTCTTAAATCAATCACATGCTCAGCAGCGACATTTGTTTGGTTCCTTTGTCTTGACCTGCATCCTTATTTCTTTTATGACCCTTCAGACCTGGTCTATGCTAGGGAACATTTTTCCAAACTCCCCAGCCTTTGCTAACATCACTTCATCACTTTGGGAGCCCTAGTGTAGATGAGTCTCCGGTTGGCATCAGTGTTCTAAGCAGTGTTGATTAGACCAGCTTGGAGCAGGCTAGGAGACATTGTGGCTAAAACAATGGGACCTGCTGGGGCCTCATCTACACGACGACTCCTAACATGCGTGAAGCAGAATCAGTGTCGGCAAAGGTGGGGAATCTTATAAAAAGCTTTCCTTAAGAACACAAGAACGGCCCTACTGGGTCAGACCAAAGGTCCATCAAGCCCAGTATCCTGTCTTCTGACAGTGGGCAATGGCAGGTACTTCAGAGGGAATGAACAGACAGGTTATCATCAAGTGATCCATGCCCTGCCACCCAATCCCAGCTTCTGGCAAACAGAGGCTAGGGACACCATCCCTGCCCATCCTGGCTAATAGCCATTGATGGACCTATCCTCCATGAATCTATCTAGCTCCCTTTTGAACCCCATTATAGTCTTGGCCTTCACAGACAGGAAAGTTCTCTTCACCTTTGTGGGAACAGTCCACAGAGCTAGCTGTCCTCTCTTCCGTATCCGCTTCTGCCTCACCTCCTTTTGCAACTCGGGATGAAATAATAATGTGGCTTTCCCAGCGTCCCAATTCCAGTCTGTCACTCCTGCCTGCGAGCTTTTGAAATACACATCAGCCTGCAATAAAGCGTTTGTGCAGCCAGCATGGAAAGAATATTGGCAGAGCTGTAATGGAGACAGGAATTTATGACTGCGGCCAGGTGGAGTGCTGAGGAATTGTACCTGGGTTAATAATACCTCACTGCCAGCCCCTGTGTTTCGGACAAGCAAATCTCTTGGCGCTATTCAGCTGACATGACCATTGTTGCATCCTCTCTCTTTGCAAGACTAATGTTTTATTTTTAATTGAGATGGATGTTAGTCGCTCGTTTCATATTTTAAAACGTGGCAGCTTTAAGGAGAATAAATGAAATGAAATAGAAAATACCATTTTTTTCATTGTTTTATATAAAAATTCAGAGGTTTCAAACATCTGGATTTAGGCCAAACCATGCTGGCAAATCAGGCAGTGAGCGCACAGCTGGAAGAGCCAGCCATGGCTTAGAACTCAGCCAGTCACTACTAGAGAAGATTCTTGCTGTTCTTCTAATGTTCTTTCTTTAAATGGACATAGTAACTCCTAGTGATGGTGACAGTGAGGGACAGAGAGCAATGCCAGGAGCCAGGCAAACTGAGGGTATCATAGAATCATAGAATATCAGGGTTGGAAGGGACCATAGGAGGTCATCTAGTCCAACCCCCTGCTCAGAGCAGGACTAACCCCCAACTAAATGCTATAGAGCAGTGGTTCCCAAATTAGGGGTACTGCTTGTTCAGGGAAAGGGCCTGTCAGGCCGGGCCAGTTTGTTTACCTGCCGCGTTCACAGGTTCAGCCGATCGCGGCTCCCACTAGCCCTGGTTCACCGCTCCAGGCCAATGGGGGCTGCAGGAAGGGCGGCCAGCACATCCCTCGGCTCGCACCCCTTTCCACAGCCCCCATTGGCCGAGAACGGTGAACCGTGGCCACTGGGAGCTGTGATCGGGCGAACCTGCGGACACGGCAGGTAAAAAAACTGGCCCAGCCCGCCAGGGGCTTTCCCTGAACAAGCAGTGCCCCTAGTTGGGGAACCACTGCTATAGATGCTATAGTCTTGAGTTCAGAGACTAGTTTGAAACTCGACAGTGGTTAGATAGCTCCCATGCTGAGCCCACAGCTTATCATGATGACCAACGCAATCTCCTTGCTCCCTTGTGCTCCACCATCCGCCAGCGTCCACTTGTTGTCTCATGTCTTATACTTGACTGTAAGCTTACTTACAAACCTGGGCAGTAGGCAGGGCTCGGGACTGCTGCAGCCACACTGCTTCCCATCCCCATTATTTCCACTCATCCCAACCACTCCCTGGAATGCCTCCAGCGTTGGAGGCTCCTACCGGGTGCATTCCTCAGCGAGGGCCTTACAGCTGCTTTCCAGTGCTTTTGTGGCAGCGTGGCACACTGGGGGAGTCTATCCTGTCAGCAAACTGCAGGAGGGCAAGAAGTTTGTGCCAAGGGCAGGGCCAGGTCTGCGGTGAAGGGGCAGCTAGAACTTTGGGCAGCCTCAAAATGAGGCCCAGCCACAAGGATGGGTCATACCAATGCCTCCTCTGGGCAGAGATAATTACTTTTGAGCTGTGATAGCCAGATTTATTTTCCTCAGCAGAGCTGGGGTTGGAGGTGCCTGGTGCAATGCTGTCTCTTGTCTGACTTTCTCCTGCTGGCAGGCCTGAAGAAGATGGGCTGAACCAAGTCCTATAGCTCTCTACAAACAATTCTGACAATGCACCTCACTTTTACCCAGTGAAAGGGAACCTCCCCACCCTCCGAGCAACACTGTCAGAAACCTGGGTTTTTACTTCCTGCTGTTACAGTCTTAGTGCATTGGCATTCCTCTGCCAAAGCACCTGGATTCTGGTTTCTAATAGCAACCTCTGCTAACCCAGTCCTACGCCATCAGGTATGCTTAGTTTGGCTCACAGGTGGATAGTATCAGATACCCAACATGCACTGGGGTGGGGCAGGCCAAGAGTGTCCACCTCATTACATGTGTGACTTCAGCCATATTTAAAAGCAGAACTCCAGCAGGAAGACGGTCATGCCATGATTCACTCAGGAAACTGTCGATATGGGGGGGCAAATGTCTGGCATTGTAATAGAGACACTGCCCTACCCTTTTGGGGGGGTGTGTCACCAACCTTTTTAAGGTGAGGTAGAAAAGCAAACTAACCTCCCCCGATCCCCAAGAACCAGGAGACTGAGCTCTTTTCCTCCTGGGAGGCGTCAGTCTCTTATAACTTCCTTTCTAGCAGGGTGACCTAACTAAACCAAGCTCTAAAGGGCCCCCTCACAGCAGAACAGTAGCTTAGCCCTATTCCTCCCCCATGGCTGGGTGAAGAGGAGTAAAGAAGGGAGCTTTGGTATCTTCTTCTGGCTCAGGGCTGCTCCTGCTTTCCAGGAACATGCCCCCTCTCCATCCCACCAAAAGCCTTACCCTTTTGACTTCCTGTTTTTGAGCCACAGCTACTCAATGGGTCACAGTTAGCAGCCCCCCACTCCCCATCTGGGCATGGCCACCAAAGAAGCCTCTAAATGTGGGCTTTCCTTAGCTCAATGAAGGAGGCTCAACTCCTTTATGGTTCAGCCAAGGACGGGGTGCATGCTTTGCACAGGGTTCAAACAGACATGTTAAGAGTAACCAGTTCATGCAGCTGTGCATGAATGCTCGCCGACATCCCCAGTGATGCCCTGGGGACCACAAGCCATGGGAACAAGGTGGATGCTTCATTGACGCAGTAGGCTCAACAACATTGCGTGTGGGAACAGCTAGAAATAGATAAGAGAAAGCTCTTGCCCAAGGCGCTTTTGTGTGTACTCTGTAAACCTTTGCATTGCTGTGAGTTCAGAACTAAAAGGGTGTATTAGGATTTTGCAACTAAAACAAAACAGGACATATGGTCACCTCAGCCAAAGTCCCCGTCTGCTCAGCTGAAGGCCACCCCAGGCAAGACGTAACCTCAGTGGTTCTCAACCTATTTATCATTGTGGGCCGCACATGCTGCTCTCTGCATATTATGTGGACCGCATCCACACAACATATCCCTGTGGATGTCACATGGGCCGCAGCTGTGCGCTGATTGGGCCACAAGCGGCCTACGGGCCGTGGGTTGAGAACCACTGCTCTGGAGACTCCCTGTATTTCAGAGGTGAAGCCGATATTTCTGTCAGGATTTTGTTTCAAAACAATAATAGACTCTACATAAAAAACCCTTTCGGCAAAGGCTTCCATTGTGCCATGTTTGTAGCTTTGTCTGAGACGTTGCATACACCTTGCCTCACCTTCTTGTACCCTGTGAGGAGGGAGGCGCATGTACGGGGACCGATGTGCTAAAAAGGAGCCATTGTTCTGTGCGTTCTCCCCTCCCCCGCCCATGCCCTCTATCCTGTAACCAGATGGTAGCCGTGGTTTAAGGCCTCACCTGCCACGCTGAAGACCCACATCCAAACCAAGCTGAGATTGTTGAAGTCCGTGTGCTGCTCTGACTTCAATGGGAATGACACCAGAACAACCTGCATCATGCACACTGCCCCCCACTTCACTGAAGCTGGGGTGGGAAGGAGGCGATGGGGGAGGGAAGCAGGGGGGTCACCCAAAGCCCAGAGTTCTTAGCATAATATGTATGGATTCAAAGAGACAGAGCCTCAGTCCGTGTACGGGCCCCTTACTCCATTGAAGACAAAGGAGCAATGTGGATTTACATCAGCTGAGGATCTGCACTCAGCTGTGCAATCCATCCACCCCCAGCTTACCCAAGACAAGATGGTGTGTGCTAACAAGAACAAACTGAACTAGGCCTTAGGAGTGGCATGGTGCAGAGGGCAACTTCAGAGCGCTAAGTTTTGCACCTTGGAGAGGCTTCCGACGGTGCTTTTGTCTTAAAGGGACACTTGCTCCTTCTCAGACAAGAATTCACTCAGTTGTTCTGTGTGCAGAACCCCTGAGAAAGGGGAATGTAGAGGAGAACAGAAGTACCATGGGTGATTACAGCAGCAAGGTCAGGGACTCTGCTCTCAGTTACACCTATGTAACCCATAGGGCTAGCCCCCATCACAGAACGGGAGGGGAGCCTGGAATTTGTGCAAAGTGAAAGGGAACCTCCCCACCCTCCGAGCAACACTGTCAGAAACCTGGGCATGCCTCTGCTGGAGGTTGTTGATGCCGGTATTTTTATGCAAACAAGTTTATCATCCTCTTTGGCTAAAGTCTCCATCAGCTTCTACGGCATCATTTTCTGTTTATCTCCTTGCAGGCTGCAGCTCCAGTGGAGCTGCAAAATTAACATTGTGCTGAGCAAAATGGTCTGTGTAAAACAAGGGCAATTTACATAGAAATATCCATAATCCTTTTACATTATAATTTTGCTTTTAAAATCCTGGCACTTCTCAGAGGTCACTCTAACCTAATTAAGTTCCTTTTTTGCTGTGGATCAGTGCATTTGTCTCACAATATGTTCTCCTCTGGCTGATAGGCTATCAAGTCTCCCCCCCCCCCAGTCTCCTCCTCCTGCTTTAAAAATGCATTGTGTTTGGTCACGCATTATTTAAGTTTAGGCTTAAGTAGCTGGACACCAATAAAAATACTAAATGGTGGGCTGAATTTTCTCCCTGCACATTTTAATTTGTTACTGCTTTCTGTTTTCCTCTGTAGACTGCATTTGCAGAGAGGGCTTCCTGTCTTGGTTTGCTACCTCTGAGAGTGACCGTAACATATAAAAAGTCATCATTATCATCCAGCAGGCGAAGTAGCATGGAGAGGGCCTGATTCAGATATCACTGGTGTAACTCTATTAACTTAAATGGAGTTACACCTATTTATATGGGTGTGGATGTACATGACTCCGACCCACACTTATTAAAATGTTGGAGGCATTACACCCCAAACTGCCAGTTTCCTCTTACTTTCGGTGACAGGTATTGCAATTTCCTGCAATATCTTTTGGGAATCTCATTAAGGTTCAATAGCTTTGGAGTGCATTGTCTTATAAATGCAAAGTATATATATTATTGTGGGATTGTATGTGGAGATGTGGCCAGTGTAAACACTGGGAAGTGTTCTGAGCTTCAATGGACTATTTGAAATGATGCACCAGGCAAGATGGAAATTTTGGGACAAACACGGTAAGTGGGTTTCCTAGGAAATACCTGGGGAGAGATAAATGCAAATTTTCATCTCCAGACCCAACCTTTTAAGGCGTTGCCTGAGGAAGAAATCCATTTTCCGCTGATTACCTGTTCCTGGAATGTGAAGATCAACACACTGAGCTGCAGAAAAGAGGGACTCGCATTTCTGTGGGTGTTCTTGTGCTGAGAAAAAGCTGCTATAAACTTGTGACCCCAGAAAAACCCATTGGTGTGGTTTGAAAGACTGAATCCTACCAGAGCCCCTGCTGGAATTGGAGGGTAGTAATCTCTGGTAACCTTATTAGCATGTTTGTAGGTTCTTTTATTGTTTTTAATGTTTTCTCTGTAACGCTTTCCCCTTAAGAATAAATGTACTTGCTTAGAAAGGGCTGAGTTGTATCTTCTAACTATGGGCAATTACTCTGGTTATAGCTTCTGAGGAGATACCAAAGCAGTCCCGCTTCATTGCTGGGGATTATAACAGTGTAGGCAGGGAAATGTGCAGCCTGGAAAACCCCCCATCAGGAAGGCAATAGGGTGGTTCTCCATCCTAGAGAAGTGATGGCTGAGGAGCTGGGAACCTAGAATGGGTGCCTTTGCTGGACCATGGAGGGGAAATACAGGTACCGTAGCCCTGAACTGTGACACTGTCTTCAAAGATCCCCTGTCTTGGGAAGTGAGTAATAAACCTGGATCTTCAGGAGGCATTTTCCTATTTCATATGCACAAGGCAAAGTTTTCCTGATCCAGGACAGATGGGCATTATCAGAAGAGACATGATGTGTGGCACACCTTGAACTGTCCAAGATTACCTTCCAAGGAAACCTGTTCTATAGATGGTGGTGTCTTCTAGTCCAGAATGGTGGAGAATTCCAAAGTGATTCAGACGGCAGTCATGCTGCAGTCACTTAAAAGCATGGGGACATTTTTTCTTTGGGAACTCAAAAGATGTTGCAGACTGCTCATGATTCAGTTCCTCCAACTCCCTGTCAAGTAGCAAGATCAGCCATTTCCTGAAAAAAACCATGGAACTGATGCATCTCCATGATTTGCTTTGGAAGCCCAACTATTGCTGTGTAAGGTAAAAAGAAAAGGAGGACTTGTGGCACCTTAGAGACTAACCAATTTATTTGAGCATAAGCTTTCATGAGCTACAGCTCACTTCATCGGAAGCATACTGTGGAAACTGCGGAAGAATTCTGCACTTCATCGGATGTATACTGTGGAAACTGCAGAAGAACCACAGTATGCATCCGATGAAGTGAGCTGTAGCTCACGAAAGCTTATGCTCAAATAAATTGGTTAGTCTCTAAGGTGCCACAAGTCCTCCTTTTCTTTTTGTGAATACAGACTAACACGGCTGTTACTCTGAAACCTGTGTAAGGTAAGGAAAACACTTGCTCCTTTTTCATTGGGCAAACAAGAGTGACACCAAGTGGCTGGCTGAAGTAACCTCAGGTGTGAATTCCACAGGGACACCTGGATTCTGGTGGCAAGTACACAAAGAAGATCCTTGTTTCTCATTTTGGTGGAGGAAGCCTGACTTCTGCAGGAGTTCTGGATCAGGCTTCACTTGGCAGAACTCAGAGTGCAATCCCCATTTGTTTTAATACAGATAAAAGGGACTAATTTAAAGCTGCAGACAAGAGCAGCGTTGAATGAAAGGAAATCTCTTCCCAATGTAGAAAGAAAAGTAATTATTTTCGGCGCACCCTGGAGATTTACTGTCTTTACCACTGATAGCAGGAAACAGACTGCTTAGAGGTCAGTTTCACAAACAATGATATATTTATACAGCAATAATCAAAAGGCTGCAGGCTTTGTGCCTTGGACTGTTGCCTTCTTCATTCAGGGGCCATTATCTGATAATGATAGCACTGGTTGTCAGTATTTTAGATTGTAAGCCAGCTCTGCAGTGTGGGTATATAAAAGTTTTCTCGTTGGAAGGTTTTCTCTTCCTTGCCACTGGCAGCAGAACCCATTTCATTTGGGGGAGGGCAGGTTGCCTCAAGGGGAACTGTGTAGGCCCTGATTCAGCAAGCTATGTCAGCCTCAATTTAAGCACCCCAGTAGTCCTACTGGAGTCAGTGGGATCCCTCGGGTTGCTGATGCTAGAAACATGAATAAATACCCTGCTGAATGAGGGCCATAAGGGGAAGGCTGTGCTATCAGTTTGGCTAGGGAGACCTATAGTCCCCTGGCCTACCCCTTCTTTACTCCTTCTGGGTGCAAAATGCTACAGATAGCAGCCCTGAGACAGCATCACAGCTTGATATCTGTCACTTGCTAACAAGCTGGGTGCTGCTTCTGATTTTAATTTCTCTCTGCGTCAAGCTTCACTCTGATTCACTGAAAACATCCATTTGATGATGTCCTTGGGATTTTCAAGATGGCTGTGTTGAGTGGCCTTTCCCATCTTTATTGCAGGCCTTGTGAGAGGAATAAGCTACTCGTGACTTCCATGCACAGAGGGTTCCCGGCCCCTTGATACACTCTCATGACAAAGATTGTAACTAAAACAGAAAATGGTAGAAAATTCATTCCTCCTTGTAGCAATTTAGACTGCTATCTGGTCTTCCTCAGAAGATGTTATTAAGTTTGATTACAGCTCAGGTTCTTTCTTCAAATCATTAAATCACCAGGATGGTTAAAGCTGATAAAATGTCTGGTTCTTACATTAGTTGTTTCCCTGCATGTTGACGTTTGAGTCCCTACCATGGATGCTGATCGTTGTGCTCTGGGAACTGTTGTCAACACTCAGGGCTCAAAGTGGTTTGGGTTGCCCAGGCTCACAGACCTGGCCAAAGAAAACTAGGGTGTGTCTACCCTGCAGTTAAAAACCCACAGCGCTGGTGTGTGCCAGCGGACTTGGGCTGCGGGGCTGTTTCATGGCAGTGCAAGGCTTCGGGGCTCAGGCTGCAACCCAAGCTCTGGGACCCTCCCACCTCGCAGAGTCCTGGAGCCTAGGCTGGAGCCTGAGCCCATATGTCTACACTGCAATTAAATAGTCCTGCAGCCCAAGCCCTGCGAGCCCGAGTCCGCAGGCGTGGTTTTGATTGCAGCATAGACACCGCCAGAGATCTCAATGGTGGGTTTGGGGTTTGAAATTGCACTTTGGGACTGGCAAACGGAGGACTCAGCGTCAGCTGTCTGCAACACTGCACTACCTGGGGTATCTTCCTGTAAGTCTTCTGCTTTTCTCAGGGCACAGTGCTACTAGCAACGGTGCTGTAATATATGTGCAATAGCATAAGAGACCATTGGGTCTAGACTCCACCTGTTTGCCACTTGGAGAATGTCATCTTCAAATCTGCCGGCTCGCTGTGTTTGGCCCATTCCTGGTCAGCCTGTGCACATGTGGACACAGTCATGCAGGGCTCCCCAACTAGTAAATTATTCAGACCATTTCACCTCAGCCACCCTCTCCCATCCCAGGGAGGAATGCTGTTAGATATGGATTTAAGGAGCTGTTTGAGCCCTGAACTCCCACCATCAGCCTGTGATGGACCCATCCCTTCTTGGAGGCCAGTTCAGTATTAGCCTTGGCAGGGGTTGTGGGATTCGTGGCTGTGCCTTTAAGGACTGAGCGTCCCAGACACAGAGTCTGCACAGGACACTGTGAAACACTTATTGTTATGCACAGCTAGTTGGAACTGGACACAGAATAAATCAGAGCTCCTGGAAACACCTTAAGCACTGAGTGATCACTGAACACCACAGTGGTCATGGCTTTGGCATCTGAGCCCTTGCCATGGGTGCTGGTAGTCATGTGCCTAGCATCTACATTGACACTGCTTTGGCTGTGTATTGTGATATTTATGCCCGTAGTGGTAATTTCTGCCTGGAGTTATCCCCCTGCAACACTACTGCAGAAAATTTTCCAATCCTGTTTCCCAGAACAGAGCTAACCCATGGAGAGGGGAGGCCAGATTGGCCTATCGTGTCAACATCCCCAAAGCCTGAAGATGGGGGAGAAGCTGGCTGACTGCTCATTGAAATGCTTAAGGTGAGGGCATGGCCATCCCACAAAGACACTGGAGGTGAGGATGGGTTTCATACTGTCCCTGCAGAGAAGCAATAGAGAAGAGTGGGGGAAGTTTTCTTGGAGCATGAGTGTGGGCAGTTGAAGGCAAGGAAGGATCTGCAGGTGTTTTTTAGCCTACAATTAGCAAAGTTTGCTTATGGCTGGAGGAGTGCTGGGGTATTCAAACCCCAGCTAAAAGTGAAACTCAAGGGGCCTGATTCTCCAGTGTCTTGCTCTTTGTGTAGTCATTTACCCCAGTGCACCGAGAGTGTCAAACATTACCAAATTAGAATGGTAGCCCTTAGTGCTCAGTTTGCACAGATGTAATCGATGGTACAAGGTGCGGGATAATGGAGAAATGAGCCAAAGTGTGCAAAACCTCACGGGCTGAAACCAAATGCCCCGTAGTGTCTGCCAAGTTCCCTGTGATTGCAGGGTTTCACCGAGCTTTGATGTAAAGAGGGAAGAAAGTCCCCTTCCTGTTTTACCCCCAAGCAGAACTAAACAGAGAGGACTTTGCATTGCACATGTGGCTGGCACAGATCAATACCAGTCTGTACTTACTTCACTTGACAAATAGAATTGGCCCTGATGTGCAATCATCTCCCAGCATCTCTCTCCTCCTGTTTGTGGAACTTCCCTGCACTTCTGCAAGTGGAACTGCCCTCCAAAAACATCCACACTGGACACTTTCAAAGAAAGCCAGACTTGGAGACTTTACTTGCTGCCGGGTCAGCACTAGCTGTCTGCCTCCGTTACAAATGATTATGATAATACTGCCCAAATGCGGAAGGAGGTGAGAGAACAAGCAGGACCTCCTCCTGGCTCGCAGAGCCCCACAATTTATCAGCACCCTCTCGGTGGGGCCCAGACGAACCTTTCAGTCAGAGCTCTGAGGAGAAGCTGAGAAAGAGCAACCAAAGTCCAGCTCTAGACAGACGTTGTGAAGGCAAAGAAGTGGGTCATGTTCCATCTCTGATGGGTAAGAAAGAGGGAGAATTTGTTATTCTGAGGGGTGGGGGTGGCAAGGTGGAAACTTCTTCCCGCAAAGAATCTCATTGAAGCCCTGACTGCTCCTGTTGATTTTAGAGGTGCAGGGAGGGGTCTGTGGAGAGCTGCTGCTATGAACATCGGGTAGGAAGCTCGGCAATATAGTCTGTTTACCGGTGGCTTGACTCACTTCTCTCAGAGATGTTTGCACAAAAACAGAGCCCAGCTTTTGTCATGCTGCAGGGTTTAGGCCAATGTCTGAATACTAGAGGGAGAACTTTGGAGGGAGGGAAATTCTCCCACAACTGCCAGCTGATGAGCCCCTTCCTCAGCAATGTCTGGTGCTAGCCATAGTGTGAGACAGGGTGCTGGACTAGATGGAGCGTGGGGCTGATTCAGCCTGGCAATTCCTGTGTTCCCGTCTGCTCCAGCTGTCATTCTTCAACGTGATGCCGAAGGAGTAGTCTGGCAGGTTGCCCTGCATTTTTCAGAGTTCTCACTAGACAATGTCTTAGGCTCTTTATTCAGAGCAGATTTTGTCCTAGGCTTTGTTTGGGAACCACAGGGCCAGCGATGTGGTATACCTCCCCAGCCCCAGTGCTTACCTGGGGGCTGTCTGACCTTTCTCTTTCACATGAAAGGGAATTACAACTCCTTCACAGGACATGGAGCTCCAAGCTCTGCATGTGTGTTTTAAATAATACAATAGATGGAGATGCTAGAAGTGGTCGGATTTGATATTCTCAAAGAGACTCCTAAAGGGACATGCAGCAGAATAATTCCGCTACAGCATCCCACCCCCCCCACTTGCAGCAGGAAGAAAGCAAGTGTGTTATTTCCCACTGCTCCTTCTTTGGGGAGTTCTGGTGTGTTTCAATAGAAACTTTCCCCTTCTCGCCTATTCCTCATTCTCTACTCCTGTGCTCACTTCACTGGGCAGGAACCTCAGAGCCTCGGAGACTTTCAAAGAAACCAAAGTGACAAGAAGACATTTTCCCACCACAAGGAATTTCCCCACAACTCTCAGGTCAGGAGTTCAGCTCTTCTGTCAAACAATGCAAATGCACAGCAGAGCCCGCCCATCAATGTCACCCGAGCTAAGTGCCGGTTACATTTTCTGAACAAAAGCCTGTTTTTCAAGGGCTTACAACTCAACTTGATGACAATTTACTCCAAGCTCCATCCCACCCCGAAGTGGATGTGTCTCCTTTATTCCCTTTAATAAAATCCCCGCTGAACTGATCAGGATCTGGGTCAATTGCACTGTCCCCATGCCACTGCTTGTCTGAAACAGGAGACCTTTTGCCCATTTCACTAGGGGGATCCTGTTTGAAGAAGCATGCACACAACAGTTTCAATTGATTACATCGACATTTCCTAGTTGAAGCCATTAATCCCTGTGACGGGGACATGAACTAGGCTCTGGTGAGCCGGACCAGGGGATTTCTGACTAGCTCCTCCTCAGCTTAGGTTGACTTGGTTTGAATTTGGGCTGTAGACATTCACCTTTGAAGAAAACCCTTGCTGACTACAGCTGCGTGTTGTATTATCCAAGCTGGTTGGTTCACAGATTTAGTCCCTCGTATCAGATATTTTGACATTAGATTTTTTTTTCAAACAAAAGCTGCAGACTGTGGCTGTGATTATGGTTTTTAAAAGATGTGCATTTGCCAGTAATACTATCTTACTTGTAGAGTACGTCTACACAGCAAAGGCTGTGTGTTGGCCAGCCTACCTGAGCTAGCTTGAATCTAGCCAGTGGGGATAACAATAGGAGTGAAGACAATGCAGCGTGGCTTCAGAATAGGTACACAGGCCCTATGTACTTGGTTTGATAGCCCATGCTGTGCTGTGCAGGTAACAATAGCTAACCCATGCCCAGCTTTTGCAGTGTAGACAGACCCTTAGCGCCAAACCCTGGTCTCATTTGCACCTGTGCATTCTCAATGACTTCAGTGGGACTGTCTGCAACTGAGAGCAGAATTTAGCCCAGAGAATCAAGAAGGCCAACATGATGAAACCCATCGGTATTAGAAGCTATTACAGTTGTGAGAATTGTTTGCAAGGAAACTTCAAACCAAGTGACACTTTTCCTGGTTTCAGGTTTTGTTACAAATTCCAAATTCAGATCTTGTTCCTCAAAGACAGAGATGGACCTGTGAGGCTCCCATCCATTAACCCCATCCTGCAGCTGGATTAGGGCAGGTAGGCTCTTTGGGGAAGACACTCACTGGATTCTATTGCAGGAGTGGGGCCTTTTGGATCTTCTGCTCTGGAAAGCAGCCATTGTAAAAAAGGTGTGTGTTTGTGGTGGTGGGGGCGGGGAGGGGGGAGGAGTGTGGAGAATGGCAGAGCTGATTTTGCATAAATGTTTCACACACTGAAAACCAGGAAAATTTGGACCCATTTTTTTTCTTAGAATTTTTATCCCTCTCAACTTTTTGAGATTTCAGTAAATCCTCAAATCAATCCTGAGTACTGAGTACTGTGTGATTTTGGCAGGGGTGGGGGACATTCCTTGCAAACAATCACACAGCTCCAAAACCTACCAATACTATTGCTTAGAAACATTTTGGGATCCCATCACAGCAACTTACGTAAGCCTTCTCTCCCATCTCCCCACTCTTTCTCCGTAGCAGCAAGGTAGGACGCCCCCCTCATGCTAGAGCCCTTGGCTGGCAATTGTGCTGAGTGGAACACCCCAGCCCCAAGAGCATGTAGCTTAGGAGGCATGGCCAGCCACCCCGTTGGATAGTATATATAGGGCCAACTATAACATGTTTGCTACTTCTGTGCCTAGAAGCATGTTCTCCAGCTGTGTCTGCCTCACTGTGGCTTGGACTTCAGACAAGTAGGATGGTCATTATAATTAGTTCATGAGCAGCACTCCACCTCACCCCCATCCCGGCCACTACCAGTAAACAGCAAATTTTGCCCATACTTTGTATAGCACCATCCTTAGGTGAAAGCAGGTGAGCTAAAGACAGGTTTTTAAGCCTTATCTCACTGAATTCCCTTGCTTTGTACGTTGCATTTATATTCCAAATCTTATTTGGAGACAATCTTCAAGGGTTTAATTAGATTTATGGAGAGAATGGAACACTAGAAAATAAAGAAAGAGGTATAAGGCAGACCAGCTATGCAGTCATATTTGGCATAAAGAATGAAGCTTAGGAATTCAGGTTTTAGATGTTATAAGGCTTTCACATGGGACAGGCTTACTATCTGGCTCTATTTCTCAGTATACATAGTGTGTGTGTGTATATATATATATTTATTTTAGAAAAACATTTAGCCAGAGGGAAAAGAATATGTTGTGAAAGATAAATTATGCAGATAATGTTCCATTATGCGCACACAATAAAAAGTACAAGGGACATGTATTTCCCCAGGGATGCACCTCTGAGATGAGAGGCCGGGGCAAAACAAAACAAAACAAAAAAATAAAAAGAAGAAGAAAAAGAATCAAATCAAAACTACAGCCAGTTCTAGCAGATTTTGCTTGGAGGTGGAACAAGACTGAATGGGCAAAAAATTGTACCAGGGGCTGTTCCTTCTGACCAAAGTTCTGAACAATGGCCGTGTCAGTTTTCGAGGTCTCCACTCAAACTCGTTAGGACAACATTTGGACCCTGGAGATATTTATGCCACTCTCTGTTGGGCTAGAGAGAGGGTGACTGGAGAGTGTGAAAAGAATCAATGCAGAAATTAATTGGCAGCTTCTTTTCCCTCCAGTGCTCCCCTTGCTCAAATCTGTGAACTTTTCAGGAACAATACTGGCTCTTGGACATCTGCCATACCAGATTGCCGTAAACGCATGGCATATCATATATGTTGCGTGACATTGCAAGGTCACTTAGCAAGCAAGGCTTGCCTGGATCTTCTACGAATTGCAGAAAATGTCATCACAGGTGGAAGACTAATCGGAAGTGTTTGAACTGCAGGACACGGAAACAATCTAAGTGGGCTTTGTGCTCATGTCAATGGCCACTGCAGGTGAGTGCAAAGACAATATATATCTATAGTTCTGCCTTTCCTCTCTCCCCACAATGTGGTTCTATCTTGTAATAGAAGAACCTCAAAAATATGAAGGTTTGGATAAGACCCTTATGTTCCAGTGCTCCTCCAAACCTATTACTGTGCTCACCGACCCACCCCTTAAACTGATCCCCCAGCAATCCTTCTGATGCCCCCCACATCTTCCTTTTCCCCAGTAGGCTGCATTATCCATCTAGCTAAACAAATCAGGTGAAGCATCTTAGTTTTTCTACCACCTCACCCTCCCAACAGACTCTGCTAATGCAGGGAGGCCTTCCTGAGCTTTCACCTCCTGTGACTCATAAACAGCAGGAAGCCACTTGCTGTCATCTCTCAGCAGATCTGCCCCAGATTCTCTTCTCTGGCTCTTGCAGGGCTTGAGAGGAGGCACTTCAGGGATACAGTGGGTTCTGGGATGGTATATGCAGCTTCAGTAAGATGCTTTAATGCTAAGAGGAGATGTGGAACCTGTGTAAGCTCTTGACCCTCTGTGCCACCGTCTCTTCTTGGACAATTGCTGCTTACCACCATGCAGATGGCTCTCAGGTCTGCTGGGCACTGGCCAGCTGCTGCCCTATTCAAATTCTGCATGCTCCAGGACATCCTGGAATTAGAGACCCCCGAGGAAGTATTTTCCCTCCTCTCTGAAATCTGGGGTTGCAGTTAGGCAAAGCAAGGGTGGATGCTGGGGAGTGGGAATGTGGGGGAGAGCACAGCCCCCTGCTAAAAACAGAGGAGCTCCACCTCAATGCCCCCCATTCTCTGTCAGTGCAGTGAGAGCTCCCCCTCCTTTTTCAATCTACTCTACCCACTGCTGGGAAGCTCCAGAACTCATGAGCTTTGAGGACTGCAGCAAACCCAGTAGAGTTTATTGTCAGAGCTGGACTGGCAAAGGTAGGTTTGGTCACTTGGAGGAGAGGGCAGCTTAACAAGCCTTCTTCTCACCTGGGAAAAGGTTCCGTTTTGGTTTCAGGTTCAAGACTGAACCAGCTGCCTCATCCTAATTTGGTTTCTAGAGTTGGCTAAAAATTTTCAGATGGAACACTTTTCTGTCGGAAATGCTGATCCGATTACATGGAAACATTTTGCGGGAAAGTGTTGATTTCATCAAAATATTAGATGAAAAATGGATCGAAGCCTTTTGTTCTGATAAGGTCAGATCACTTTGATTTGACTTTTATATTTTAAATTATATTATATATTTGATTATAATTTATAAGTCAAAATAATGCAATTAAACTGAAGCACTTCAGTACAGTCAGCTTGAGATTCCCAAAACTAACTTTCTTTTAAATGTTTGTGTTGTGTGGATTTCCAAAATCTTTCACGCTGAGTCAGACTGAAAGAAAATTTTGAAATGTCAGAGTTTCCCCTGGACTGGAAAATCCAACTTTTGTCCAGCTCTGCTGATTTCCCACAGGCTATTATTTCTTTTCCTCTGTATAAAGGAGAAGAGCTCAAGAAATCAACTCAGTGCTAACTCAATCCAGCTACAGTGGAATATGTTAGTAGGTTCTATTTCCTTTTTCCCATTTAGAATAGCAGAGATGCGTAAAATTGTGGCACATTTCTGTAACAGTGTTACCAATTCTTGTGATGTTATCGTGAATCTCACAATAATAGGTGTTTCTCTTAAAATCCATGATCCTGAAGTCATGTGAATATCTGAGAATATCAGCATTTGTCTATTTTTTAAAAAGTTTTTTGTAGCCCTGGTAGTTGCATAGGAAAGCACTGAAATGTGACCACAGTGTGCCCTAAAAAGGCTCAAAATGTACAAAGGCAAACCCAAGAGGTGTTGTTTATTTATGATTTTCAAGTCGATCTTATAAGTCATCCACATGTAGCCAAGTCCATAGTGTGTGGGGAAATGTGTGCAAACCGTCAGTATAAAATAGACGCCAGATGGCACAAATCAAACTTGCTAGTACCCATAGTATTTAATAAATAAGGTATTTTGTTTCATAGCAATCAAAATATGCTAGAGAATGGGAAAAATTTTGCAGGGTTTGCCACGCTGAAGCGACTTAGCTACTGCAGGTGAGTCAGGTTCCTCACTCCGGACTTCAGCTCTTGGCCTGACCTTGCTCACGGCAGAATTTATAGGGGTTGACTTTCAAACATTCCTCCATCTCGGTAAGAAGGCAGCTTGCCATGCTGCTGTTCCACAGACGGACTTTTATGAGTCCAACCCACGTTGTTCCATTTATGATTCAGCCCAGCAGTAAATAGCATCCAGGGTGTTCCTGAGCTATACCGTCCAAACCACTCCGCTTCTGGAGGGTGAACGCTTTAGCTTACCCCATTTGTTCTCATTGTGAAACCTCATTCAAGCTGTTGTAATAAACTGGCTGCTGCCAATCTGTTTATGGGAAAAACCTGGCAAACCACTGGCCTTACAATGGATAGAACATGTACTGAACAGCAGGCTCCCCAGTCGCTGTAAATTATTAAAGGACAGGATTTTGCTACCTTAGTCCTGGTGGAAGAGAAATCTCCCTTGCTTCGTGTTATACCCTTGTACAAGTAACTTATATCATGATGAATACCCATCTGCTTCCAGTGTCCTATCTATGGAACCAGTGAACTCCCACCACAGATTCATGCTACTATTTACTATCAACGAATATTTTCTTTTGGCCTACATTATAGGCATTCCTGTTGCTGTTTGTAAGTGAGTCTTCCCGTGTTGTTGTTTAGTGATACTTGAAAAAGCAGCTGGTGCCTCAGGGAAAAACTTTGAACAACATCCTATTTAGACAAAAGTCTACTTCAACAGCAAATGGTGTCATCTGCATTTTTCTTCCCTTGTTTTTATTTGTAATTACAAAAGTGCTTTTGCATTTTAAACGAGTCTTTATTTCGTAAGAGTTGCTAAGAGGGATACTAGCCAAATGGCCTCTTTATATTCCCCAGTCTGATATGCCTCAATTGCCACAGTGGTTTCACTTGGATAAATTACATACTTAGAACATTTCATTTTGCAGCCATGGCACATTGGGGCACATCCTGTAGCCCTTACTCTTGCGAGTAGCCGATGCATTTCAACAGCTCAGGGGAGTGGGGGGGTGGAGCGGGGACGGGGGGGAGGCTGGGGGGGGGGGCGGAGCAGAGGCTGGAGCAGCACGCAGCTGCACAGGGCACCAGGAAATGTGGTACCCCAAATTTCTTGGTGCCCTGCTCAGCTGCGTACTTTGTGTATGGGTAAGGACGGCCCTGCATGCCCCCCGTCCTCTACAACAGCTAGTAGAAATACAGGACAGGCTGTACGAGAGAGACCTGAATTTCACTAGAGGGTGAAGATATATAGTATTGTACATACTGCAGGCTGCACGTCTTCCATGAATAAACAGAGGATCTCCCTTTCCTGTACTGTTAGTCCAGCCTGGTTCAGACCTGCTCCACTGAAAACTAAAACAAAAGAACCCAGAGGTTTTAAAAGGGAAAAAAGCCACGATTGAGAATTTGAGAGTGATTCCTCTTGGTGGTTTAACAAAGGACGTGTTAGGTAATGTAATCTGATGGAATGGTATCAAGGTGGATATTACTGTTTTATGGCTCCAGTGCTGGAAAGAAATGAACAACTATCTGGAATTAGCAGGTGTGTGTATCTTCCAATACAGAGACGTCGCCTGGGCAAAACCGCTGTTCAGTGGAAATTTCATCTGGACAAGGACTTTGGGAATGGGCCAAATGCCCACCCACACGCGTTCCAATGTATGTACACATATATATTTATACTGTAGAGTATTAAATTATATTGGAAAAGTGTTAGTGCTCTCTCTCTCTCTCTCTCTACCTTGTACTCTTGGGAAGGGAGGAGAGAAATCACTAATATTTCTGGTTTCTCATCTTCCCCATTCCACAGCCCCAGGATAAAATTCACAGAACAGAGCTGAGTGTTTCTATATTGCCTTTGATATCCTTGAAGAGCGCTGTGGTGGGTAGTTTTCTACATTTCCATCCTGCGCACTTTCCAATCCTTCCGAGTATGTCAGGAGTGTCTCTCGTTAGGATAAAAGTCAATGGGAACACTAGCTGCCTCAACTCTGTATGTCATTCCCTGAAACTTTGTTATGCACGTTCCGAAATCCCACTCATTAAAAACGAGTCACATAAATAGATGGGCCTGTTGCTCGTCTAAGCACAGCACACATGGGAGGACATTATTGTAATTTGTCACCTACTGTCACTCGTGTCTGCGCCCTGGCAGGGAGAAGTGCTAGCAGCCGCAGAAAGCTGGCAAAGGCCCAGATGACTCCTGCAAAGGCAAAGGAAGTGGCTAAACCCCAATGCCCTCTGTCTGGGGAGGGAGCTTCTGAGTGCAGGGGATTGCTCCTGAGCAGCCCCCCCCCCCTCGTCTCGTGTGAGTGAGCATGATTCCCACGCGTCACTCTCCTGAGTTTCTGCTCCTGCCAAATAAAGCCTTTAAAATTCCCTCGCTCCTGAATCTGCCCCCACTCCATAGGCTACTTCAGCTCTAGGGGCCCAGAATCAAATTTGCCACCTAACCCCCTTGCCTCCCTCACACACCCCATGAAGGCTGCTACCGAAAAGGATTCTCCTGCGAAAGGTGCTCCCCAAAGACCTTATCCTACTGCAGGGAGAGGGCTAAGAAGTTGCTCCTTCTCCCCTTTCCTGAGGGAGTGACGACTGTCTCCCAACAGGTAAGCTAGGGAGGTGGGGAGAAACCCCCCTCCCCCGCAACATTAATCAAATAAATAGCAAGTGTGCAGGGATCTCCAGCCTCCACTGTGTATCTTAACTCAGTAACTAATGTTCCTGTAACACTTTAGAAATGCAAAGCACGGTAAAAGCTCAGCATTATTCCTGCTGCTGCATTGCATTGCCTGCAGATCCAGCGTATACACAGAAGAATATGTGCATCTGCGTATGTATATATATATATAAAATGTGCATGAATAGGGGAGTGTAGTGGGGGCCTGGCTGGAGCACACCGCACTCTGGCAATCCTCAGCTGGCACACTGGTCCCCAAGAGGCCATTACAAGCCAGCGCGTTATGCCAGGGGTTAAATTGCCCCCGATTTCCCCCCACCACCCAGCCCCAGTATTGGGGAGGATAGAGATGGCTTAAAGCCTTTCTCCTTCTTTCACTGAGTGGAGGGTTAGGGGCCAGTGTATATTACATACATACACACACACACATTCTCTCTATTAATTGGAACATGCTCTTTTTTTGAAGCTGCCTCTTTCTTGAAAAATTTAAGAAGTTAAAGAGGAGGCATAAATCACTGTATACACTTGTCACCCTAACACTGGCAAGACCAGCAAAGGCATTTAAATACAGCTAAACTGGTGTGTTTCCTGTAAATAAACTCTCAAGTGCTCAAAATAAATTGCTTGTCCTTGTTTCATTACTCACTCCTGGAATGATTTATAAGCCAGTTACATAGAGAATTTGCGTCTCTTTCATCAGCTTTATAGATTACGGGTCAATTATGTATTTTTCTCCTGCAGGATGCATCCTAGTTCTGCCCTGAATGTCTGAGCTGGAAGATTGGTGCTCGGGAGCTGTATACTCCCTCTTGCAAATGCCCATGGTCTCATGGAAAACTTTTTGAATAATTCTGTGTAGTTACAACTCTGTCCATGTATCATGCTTGCTTTATTGCTGATCTCTTTTTGTTTATTCCCGAGGATATCTGCATGAAAACTGACGGTTCCTTTCTGGTGAGTGTGCTTCTGCTAATCCTTCCCCACCTGGCCTCATCCTCCTTTGTCTATGAGCTCCTCAAATTTAGAATCCACAGAGAAAAACTTTAAGATACAGATAATTTGTACATAGTTATTCAGTAAGGGCCAGATTCTGAGCTGGCATAAATCAGCATAGCTCTACTGATGTAATGGAGCTATACTGATCTACATGAGCTGAGGACTGGCTCCAAAAGTCAAATTAATTGCCATTTACACTAGTGTAAATCCAGAGTAACTCCACTGATTTTTATGGCGATATTGTGGATTTACACTGGTGCAACTGAGAGCAGAATTTGACTGAGAATGGTAAAGTCGACAAAAGAAAACATCTGAAAGTACGGAAATTCACAGATAAGGAGCCAGATTTCCCAGTATGTTCTGGATACTTTGTTCCACTTTGACAGTGCAAAGCAACTATTAACACATAACTAACTAGCTGATTAATCTGGGTTTCTGGATGCTTTGTGTCATTGGATCAATATAGAGCAATCAGAATTTTATGCTGAATCTGGTCCAAGGTTCCTACATCACGTTAACTCTGCTTTTCCTTCCTTATTGCAAATATGAATTACAATGCCACAGGTTTTCATAGCACTGCATTTTCTGATTGCATGAACATGATTTACTGAGTTAAGATGCACAATGGAGACTGGAGACCCGTGAAAAAGAAATGGAAACATTTTGTTCTGCCATTTTTTATATGAAAAAAAATTTTTTTTGGCTGAGAAATGACTTTTCATTTCAAAATGGCCTTTAATTTTAGTTTTCAGCAAGTTCAAAAACATTTAAGAATGGTCAAAACTGAAGTGAAGTGTTTTGATCTTTGTCAAAATGAAATGTTTTGTTCAGCCCAAACTTTTTGATTTGCCAACAACTTCAAATTTTCCTGTTTTCAGTCTGAGCCAAAACGTTAAAAGGCCTTAGTTTCTTCTACTTGAAAAACATCCTCCCCCTCCTCCTGCCCCAACAGAAGAATTTGAAGGAAACTCCACAAAGATGGAACTTGGGATGTTTCTGCTTCCCTACATGGGTTATGGCCGCCTAGAAGAGAACGCAGCCTAGACTTAGAACATCAGGTCTGCCAATCAGTACATTCTATTGTAAAGCCAAGTGTTCTCTGCTGCTCAGACATCATAAACCAGCTGCTAAAACAGTCATGCCTTGCAGCTGCACTATTCAAAGGCAAATCTTAAATCTTAGTGGTGTAAGCAATGCTTTTTAAACCAATATGAACTTTTAGGCACCTCTTTATTTTATAGGGCAACTGTGCCCCTTCCTATTTCTTTGTCACATCACTGTTAATATAAGGCTACATTTCCAAGCATTGCAGGCTTGTATAACCTGTTTGTCCAGTTACCACCACTATGCAAAAATAATACATGCTCTTTTTTTTGCACTCTGGGTTATGTAGCAGCAAGTCTGAAAATCTGCTCCATAGATTGGACAGAAAAGGTAAAATAACAAAAAAGAAAAAAAAGGGAAATGCAAAAATTACGATTCCAACAGGTTAACACAGTGCAGTTGCTCTTCCAGCAGGTTCAATAGCAAACATTTTACAGTGGAAAGAAAAAAAAAAAGCTTTTTATTTCTAACCCTCACACTCAGCAAAACTCGGTAAGGACTAAATCATTCCGCTCCTTGCCCGGTCCTCTCCTGTAGCCCTCTCCAGAAAGGAGTAACTCGAGTTTGCTTACAACAGGAAGTAGATCTGGTCAAAATGTTTCATTGAAATATTTTCTTTTTGGACAAAAATGCCTTTTTAAAATTTCAAAATGGAAATTTCTGTGGGAATTTTCCCCTTTCACCATTTTTTGTTGGTGGATTAACTAAAAAACAAATTTTTTTTTGGTCATCAGCAACTTCAGAAAAACCCCAAATCCCAAACCGTTTGCTCACCCAGGGGAGGTTTTCTCAATCAACTGAAATTTTTCAGTGCTCAGTTACCAACAACCAGAATATATTAAATTAACTGCAATGAACGTCGTCCAGTTTTGTTAAAATTTTTCATAGGGGAAGTGGCTGCAGCCTGGTTATTCTAACTTACACACCAGCTTTGTCATTCTGCTGAATCATGTTCTAAATCATCTGTGCAACAGCTGCTGATTATTATAATACATGTTTATTCCGCATCAAATGTGTGCTCGGCACTTTAAAGACTGGTAAACAGGGTCAGCAGCTAACGGAGCACAGAGGATTTCAAAGCACTCTGCATATACTACTTAAATCCTACCACGCCCCATGAGATAGGGAAGTATTATGAATTGGGAAACTGAGCCACAGGTAAGTAACTCCCCCAAGATCACACAGCAAGTCGGTCTTGGAGTTGGGATTAGAACCCAGATCTGCTGAGGCCCAGTCTGCCTGCTGTTTTAACCTCTAAATTCTACCTTGCCTCGTATCTTATTAGGCACTGCAGGTGAATAAGGATGGGGCCAGGGAGAAATTTCTGGCTATCCAGTTGCAAGTCTGACCTGTGACGTATTCAAATAACAGGTAATTAGATGGGGGACAGCTGGGAGCACTTGGTAGATTTAGAACAGGACCTTGAGTTATTTTTCAGTACAGTGACTGCATAGACAAATGTGCTTGCACATGACGCTGGATATTAGAAGAGGTTTCACTGGGAGTGGGGATGCTGGTGTGACTAGTAGAATTGACGCCTTCCACGCCTCCCCTTCCCCCCCGTTTCATGCAGTGATTGAACTCATGCTGTAGCTGGACAATCTCTAAAGATGTGCAGAAGGGTGTTGGGGGGAGAGGGGGTAACATCTTCTGCAAAGGCCGGCACCTCTGCTGGTGCAGTACCCAGCCCCTCTGCTGCACTGCAGTGTCAGCAACGGGAATGAAATGAGAAGCTTGTCAAAGAAATATTGCATTGAACTGCATTGGCAGCCTTTGGGTGGTTATAGCTGTTTCAATCAAATGCCTCTCATATAAAATTCAATCTTTTGGAAAGGGAGGCTGTAATACATTCCATCCCAACCAAGGAGATGGCAAAGGGAGAAACAACCTTTTCCATGCCTGATTTCTGTCTCCTTCCCACTGTTTTTCTTACCACGCAGCACCTGTCTCACTGATCTGCCTCTGCAGGAAAGAGGATTATCACAGAAGTGAGGCTGAATGGGACAAAGCATTGATAAGGGGATGCTAGGTCTCTGGTTGAAATCTGGATCAGCTGGGTTTTGCCTGAAAGCTGTGCCATCTGTTAGGTGTGGTTTACATGAAATGAGCCAGTGCCGTCATGTCAGTCCCCCATTTGGACAGGTGTCCACATCACTGTGAGTACTCTGGTGAATGGCCTCCACCAGGAAGATGAATGAACATGCAAGAAGATTGTGATCACTAGGGTTCCTCCGCCCCATCAAGGCAAATCCTGAAGGGACACAGCTTCCTGGCACATCAAGCCCCATCTAAGTCCCTAAGGGCTTGTCTTCACTGTGGAGGTAAATCGACCTAAGTTACGGTACTCCAGCTATGTTATTCACACAGGTGGAGTCGACGTAGTTTAGGTTGACTTACCCCGGTGTCATCACTGTGTCAATGGGAGACGCCCTCCGGTCGACTTCCCTTACGCGTCTCGGAGACCTGGAGTACTGGGATTGACCAGAGAGCGCTTTGTCGTCAATTTAGCGGCTCTTCACTAGACCTGCTAAATCGATCCCTGCTGCATCAAGTGCAGCGGCATCAATCTCCCCGTAGTGAAGACTAGCCCTAAAATAGTCTGGCGGGATGTTCAGTCTAGGTCCATCATTGGTGATCTTATTGCAGCACCAAGGCTTTTAGCAGTCATGTGAACACTGGCCGTGAGGTGCATTCCTTGGTAAATGCGCTTCGTAATGCATTGGTCTTCCATCCTAATACTAATAACAAAATAATATTATTATTTATTATCATTATTGTATTACAAGATGATAAGGAGAGGGCTAGGACTGGTGTCTCCTGACGTCACATTTGAGCCCCATTGGTATGTGTTTGGGCTAGACTGGCATCTCTGAAGAATGTTTAACCACAGCATGGTTGCAGTGTGAGCTTCCAGCCCTGGCCCACCAACACACAACTCACCTTGAAAGGCGAACCTGTAACTTGTAACGGGGATGGAATGACGAGCCGAGTCCTTTCACATGTGTCGTCACTAGACTTAAACCTGAGGAATATTTAAAAATAAAAAAATAAAATTAAAGAAATTCTTTCTGCCCTCCAAACAGAGAGCTTAGAACAGGCCGCTTAATTCCAGGGGGAGGTGAAATAAAAAAATGTAACTCTGTGATTAATATGTGTTAAAACTAGGAGTGACATGGTAATAAAACAATGAAGGTTTGGGGGGGCCTCCAGGGAAAGGCAGCTGAGCTCACTCTGCTGTTGGAATAATGAGACCTCTACTGTGTGGTCATGGAGTTAAAGCATTTGATGCAGGTAGAATGATTAACAAGTTGTAGCCTCCTGTTGGGAGGCTGCTTGAAAAGTTTTCTTGCTTTTTCTCCCAAAGACAAAGGGCCTGTGTGTGTAGAGGACACATGTTTATTACGTAATATCTCCATTGTTCAGAAAATAATGACACACTATGAATGCCCTGCTACTTTCTGGTGCTTACACAGTAAATATCCTACCATTCCACGGTAATCCGTTTATAACATATGACAAGTACCCTTGATCAGTGGTGAGCTGCCAAAATCTTAACAACCAGTTCCCACCTCACCCCACGAGGGGGTCGTTGCCCCCCCCCGGGACTCCTGCCCCATCCACCCCCCTCCCCTGTCCCCTGACTACCCCCAGAACGGGACAGGAGGATCTCATGGGCCACCGTAGAGGGTGCCCACCCCACCCCTAAGAACCAGAGGGACCTGCTGGAGGGGCGAGTTGGGGAGTCCTGGCAGTCCTTACCTGGGGCAGCTCCCAGGAAGCATCCGGCAGGTCCGTCTGGCTCCTAGGGGCGGGGGAGCATAGCTGGAGGGGAGCAGGGGGAGCGGCCGCTCCTGCACTGATCACATCATAAGTGGTGCCTTAGGTGCTGACTCCGTGGGTGCTCCGGGACTGGAGCACCCACGGGGAAAATTTGGTGGGTGCAGAGCCCCCACCGGCAGCTCCCCACGCCCGGCCCCAGCTCACCTCACCTCCGCTCCGCCTCCACCCCTGAACGCACCGCCCCGCTCTGCTTCTCCGCCACCCTCCCCCCCCGCCCCCCGGCTTCCCGCAAATCAGCTGTTGGGCAGGAAGCCGGGGAGGGCTGAGAAGCAGGCGGCGGCTTCGTGCTCATGCCCAGGGTGGCAGAGGTGAGCTGGGGTGGGAAACGGTTCCCATGCGCACCCCCCGGGTTACCTGCTGCGGCGCGGGCGGCCCTCTTCGCGCCCCCCAGCCCCAGCTCACCTCCACCTTCCTGGGCCTGAGCGGGAAGCTGCCGCCTGCTTCTCAGCCCTCCCCGGCTTCCCGCATGAACAGCTGATTCGCGGGAAGCCGGGGGGGTGGGGTGGGGCAGAGAAGCAGAGCGGGGCGGCGCGTTCAGGCGAGGAGGCGGAGGCGGAGCGGAGGTGAGCTGGGGCCAGGGGCAGGGCGGGGAGCTGCTGGTGGGTGCTCTGCACCCACTAAATTTTCCCCTCGAGTGCTCCAGCCCTGGAGCACCCATGGAGTCGGTGCCTAAGGCGCCACTTTTGGCCAGTTGTTAAATTTAGAAACCCTTTTAGAACCGGTTGTCCCTCGTGGAACAACCGGTTCTAAAAGGGCTTCTAAATTTAACAACCGGTTCCAGCAAACCGGTGTGAATCGGCTCCAGCTCACCACTGCCCTTGATGCTGCATGCCATTTTCTTCAATGTAGATATAATGCAAGAAGTTGGCGCATATGATCGTATTTCCCTGGGGTTGCTTATCCCAGCAAGGTCAGTACTTAGCAAGAATTAATTCAGGTAGTAGGGATTCATGCTGTTGACCAGACCCGAGACCTCAGCACCATCAGTGATGACTACAGATAGATGCAGCTACAGCTTGTTACAATGAAGCCCCAGAAGCATGTTTGCTGGTCCACAGGGATAGAAGTGAGTGGACTTCCATTGTATCCACTTCCTATTCATTATCGACTTATTTGTTCCCATCATTCTGTTTTTTGTCCATCCTGCAAGCACTGACTCATAGGTCTGAGCATGTCATCATCATGCATAACTGGCTCATTTTCTGAAGGCAAGTTCCTGGGATGGTTGCCTCTACTTTGGAAGAGTGTGGAGGCAAGGTGGATTTTGGCCAAAGGAGAGGTAAAGCTGGGTGTGGGGAGTTGCTCCCCGTGATGGACAATTGAAATCACACTGAGCTATATGCCAGAAAGGGGAAAACAAAGGACAGCAAGGAAAATAAACTGAGCCAGAGGGTACCCAATCGTGTGCAATGGGGCAGAGCAGCGGCTCGCCACGAGGGAAGATTGTACACCTCTCTCAGATAGTGCTTAGTTATGGTAACTCTCTTTCCAGGGTTGGAATCCAGTGTCCCTCTTTGGAACGTGTTCAGCTGACATCAGTGTTCGAGGGGATGGAATACACCAAATCGTGCGATGTTTAGTTAGTGTGTCAATTGCATTATTCTGACAGCAAGGCGGGGAGAGGGGAGAAAAATTGAGATGTTCACCTGGCACATAAAGGCTAAACATTGTGAAATCTTAGAAAAATATCAGCTCAATTTGTCAGATGTACAGTACATCAGTTACATCCTTTGGTAAGATGCTAGTATGGCTATATGGGCAAAGAACCAGTTGGGCTAATGCAGGGGTGGGCAAACTTTTTGGCTTGAGGGCCACATGGGGGTTCTGAAACTGTATGGAGGGCTGGGTAGGGAAGGCTGTGCCTCCCCAAACAGCCTGGCCCCTGCCCCCTAACTGCCCCCCTCAGAACTTCCCCCCACATCCACCACCACCCCGCTCCTTGTCCCCTGACCGCCCCCTCCTGGGACCTTACCCCCTATCCAACCCCCCTGCTCCCTGTCCCCTGACTGCCCCGACCCCTATCCACACCCCCGCCCCCTGACAGGCCCCGCAGGACTCGTACGCCTATCCAACCCGCCTGGTTCCTCGCCCCCTGACCGCTCCCCCATCACAACCTCTGCCCCATCCAACCACCCCCTGTCCCCTGACTGTCCCCCGGGACCTCCTGACCCTTACCCAACCCCCCCTCTCCCCGCCCCCTTACCACGCCGCTCAGAGCAGCAGGACTGGGAGCCGCGCCGCCTGGCCAGAGCCACCTGCACCGCCGTGCTGCCCGGCAGGAGATCGCAGCGCTGCTGCCCAGAGCACTGGTGGCTCAGCGAGCTAAGGCTGCGGGGAAGGGAGGACAGCAGGGGAGGGGGCCGGGGACTAGCCTCCCTGGCCGGGAGCTCAAGGGTTTGTCCACCTCTGGGCTAATGGGTCAGTAGCTTGGAGTGCCAAACACTGGACTGGTTTACTTCATTTCCCTGCTTTCAAGGAGGGCTGAGTACTTACTTTCAGCTCTAAGGTGATGGTGTACAGATTTTGCAGTGCAGACTAGAGGAAGGTAACGTTACCCGAAATTGAGCCAGCTGGTAAGCTTAGGGAGGACTAATGACCCACAAGAGTTTGGAAGAAAGCAACGCATTTATTATTCTGATAGCTAAGCTCAAAACAAGGGGGGGGGGCACAATCACACTCACATACTCACGCTCGCAGGACAGGCTCGTCACTGGAGATGTCAGGATTCTTCAGGGTAGGTGTACGAAGGTCAGTCTTCCCAAGGCACAATGGACTGCAACGCGGCACACCACTGGCCAGGCGGTCCGGGCGAAGGGCCTTCACGGGGGGTACAAGCTTGTGAGTGCGCTCCTCAGCACATGGCCCCTTCCCCTTTTAAGGACCTGCTCCTCATGGCCTGCCACGAGCGATGACTTGGCTGTGTCTGGCTGGTCACACTCCACCTCAGACAGTGCCCATGCGCTGGGTGTGTGATCGCTGCCGAATCAGAGTCCCAGACACCTTGTCTACCTGGGAGCTCTTCTGGGAGCGTTGTGCAGGAGGTCAGACTAGATGAGCATAATGGTCCCTTCTGACCTAAATATCTATGAATCTATGATCTTCCAGCTGTTCAACCAGCCCATTTATCCCACAGGCATTCCAGGAGGGAGGGGGAGGGGGAAAGCCACTTCACAGGTATTCAAAGAGGGAGAGGAGACAAAAGCGTGGGGTGGCGGGTGGGGAGGAGAAAGTGTAACAGACCTTAGGAGCATACAGGTTATACATAGCATAGTCCCACAGCGCATACAGATCACTGCTGCTCCTGCAACAGGTTAAGCTTCAATTAGGCACTGAGGGCATGTCTACCCTGATAAAGGCATGCAAGAGCGAGCCTCCCAGCCCATGTCTGCAGACGTATGCTCGTGGGGCTCATGCTAGCATTCTAGAAACAGTTGTGCCGACGTTGCAACTTGAGACGGCGCTCTCAGGCCTGTGGGTAGGCCTCAGAGCCTCGGTTCCTGACCAAGCTGCACCTTTCGAGCACACTAGTCTGTGGATGTGGGCTGGGGGGGGGCGGGGGGTCACTCCTACGTTCAGTGTAGGCATACCCTGAGGGGCCAAACACAATGGGGTGCAAGTGAATTAATAAAAGAGGGGAACATCCTGACTGACCAGAGGGGGAAGCAGATGGGCGGGGTTATGATCTTGTGGGCGGGAGATTAGAAGCTTTATGGAATGATTGCAGCACATGGGTTCTTCTGGAGATGCCATGTAACCGAGGACAGACCTGTCTGTGCTAATAGAGAACTGGGTGTGGAGATCTGAGGTGCAGGAAACTGCTTTTCCTTTCAGTGCAATCCTCCTATCCCGTCGTTTTTACACTCCCACAAAACTAAGTATTATAAAAATTCTCTGTCATTGCTTTGCAACGGTCCACAGCTTAGCTAATTTAAAAATGCAAATAAATGCTAAATTGCAGTCAAATCTGAACCGTCTTTTTCCAGTCATTGCACCGGCAAGAGCAGGATGCAGCAGATATAAGTGCTGAGGCTGGCAATCAATCTTTATGGTTCGGAATAATTTTGAATAAACGCCGGTGCCAGTTGGTGAAGTCATTGGAGGTGCTCGGTCAATCAGGATTCGAAGAGGACTGGTTCGTAACGAATTGCTTCCCTCTGTCCTTACATTAGGACAGAAAGCTGCAGTCTTTGGCTCATTCTATACTGGACCTTTCATACTCAAGGGAAACTCAGGGGATCTCAAAGCACTTCACAAAGTAATGTTAGGCTAAGTTTACACAATGGGGACTAGCAGCACTGCTGTAGCTATGCTGGCATAACACTGTAGTGTAAATGCAGCCTACACACATGGAAGGGGTAGGATCACCACATCCCCAAGCAATGGTAGCTAGGGCGAAAGAAGCATTCTTCCATTGACCTAGCTGCATCTACGTGGGGGGGGTGTTGGGTTAGGCTGGCATAGCTACGGTGCATGGGGTATGGATTTTTCATAACCTTGAGGGCCATAGTTATGTCAACCTACATTTTAAATGTAGACCAGATCTTAGACAGTGATTGTACAGGGACGACAAGCAAACACATCAGCTGTTATGTCCTCAGCAATAGCTCTCACACAGCCCTTGACAGTACAGTAATAGCTTGTACTTGGTTGTGACTCCAGGGATATTTCCTCCAACTGCCTGCCCCACTCCCATTTCTTTTCAAACAACACCATTTGGATCTTTACTTTCCTTCACCAGAGATGGCGCTCAGTGGTTTGAGCATTGGCCTGCTAAACTCAGGGTTGTGAGTTCAATCCTTGAGGGGGCCATTTAGGGATCTGGGGCAAAAATTGGGGATTGGTCCTGCTTTGAGCAGGGGGTTGGACTAGATGACCGCCTGAGGTCCCTTCCAGCCCTGAGATTCTATGATTCTATGATTCTCATTCAAAACTCTGTACCACTAACAGTGTCAACGCCCTCCCAGTACTACACTTCATTGTTAGCCTTGAGACTGAACCAAGGACTAGCATGGGACTCTTGAATCTATGCACTGTTTAGTTAGGGTCAATAGCCAGACCTAGGAGTTGACCCAATAACACAACTCATCACAGTACTGGGCTGGTGTTAGTCTTAATACTAACTGTTACTAAGACTCAGGTCCTTGCAGACTCACCCAGCAAATGGCATAACCCTACCACTGAGAGCATCTGTCTGCAGCTCTATGGCATAGGGCCATCTGCTTTGTTTAAACAGTATTTGTTTTATTTTTTCTTATTGAAATTACATGCCTGTTTTGTTGATGCTTCCAAACAACGAACAGATTTCAAATGGGTTCTGAAAAGGCAGTTGAAATTCTGAGTCCAAACACTGTGATGTCCATGGGGCCGTACAGTCCCTTGTCAATTCTTCTGAATAAAAGTTTTTGAGACGAACAATAGTTGCGGATTCAGACACCCCCCCACTTCCCATAGTAACAGACCAGAATCATGCATGTTTCCCTCACAGCCCTCCGGCACACCAGGCCGTGGAGCCTAGAGTTTTGGATTTCAATTAAGATTCAAACATCACAATGATAGAGTCCTCCTAATCCTTCTACGAAGGTGCAGGCAGTTAATCAAACTGCAATGCCTCAGGCTCCAGGCTGCTTTCGTGAACATGAATTCAGTACCAAAGCTCCCAGGGCCGTGCTGACCTGTTCAGAATGTGTTGGTCTGCCTCCTGGCTCCGGAAGAGGGGAAGACTGGAAAGCTATTGTTTGTGAGTCCAATGTAATGGTGCATTGCTTAATGCAGGCTTTTATTGCTACTGGATGGGTTATGAATGAGACCTTGGCCTTTCTCTCTTTAGTGCATGAGAGGAGGGTAAGGGGTACTGTTCTGGGGCAAATGCACCTGGGTAAAGAAATACATATCGCATACATACGGCAGCCAAATGGAACAACCACATTAAATAAGTCAGGGGGTCCAGAATGGGAATGCATTCATCCTGCATCCACATGGAGCGTTAGGTATCTACCCTAGTGGCTGCAGCAACTCCACCCTAGAACGGGAGGGTCGTGGATTCTCTGTTTTGCTGGCACATAGCAGCCCCACTTCTCCACACTTAGTTATTATGTCTTATAGGGTGCTCCGCTTCCCTGTGTCACCTCGGGGAGGGGGGCTGTGATTTTTAAAGGCTGTCTGTCTGGTTGCCAGGTCCTGAAAGTGGACCTTATCTGCACTAGCTACCAACAGTCCCCAGGGGCCATTCCAGCAGCTAGGCATGTGAGGAAGCTCAGGCCATGCCCCCTTGCCCCCACCCCTAGGCCCTTGTGGGCACCTAGGACAGAGTCTGAAAGAGGAATACCAAGGGCCAAATCCTGCTCTCAGTGACATCGGCGTAAATCTGAAGTAATACCATTACATTCCGTGGAGATGCCCTGGGTTTATACTGGAGTTCTTGGGAGCAGAATCTGGCCTCAGGAGTCTATTGGGGAGGAAGGGAGAAATCTCAGGAGTCCCAATGGAGGGAGAGGGAAAATGTATCCTGTGTCCTACCACGTCCTCCAGTGTGTGTGTTTGTGTGTGTGTCGCTGCAGCCCCTCAGTGTGGGTGTGGCACCACAGCCTTTCACTGTGTGTACATCACCATAGCCCCTCCGCAAATGTGTGTCTGAGCCCACAGGCCCGCAGCATGTGTGTGAATGTCATTGCGTCCCTTCAGTGGATGTGTGCGTCACAATATCCCCGCAGCATGTGCGTGTGTGTGTGTGTGTGTGACCACATCCCTTCATTGCATGTATGTATGACTCACTGCATCCCTTCTGTGTGTGTGTGTGTATTTTGCGGGCCACCAAGGAGCACTGAAGATGAGTTCAGTCCAGTCCTGAGCAATAAAAAAATACAACACCCAGTCACAATGGGTTTGTCAACAACACTGGAGGACATTGTGTTGTTTTTTTAGTTGCTAGCTGATAATGGCCTGGCGTAAACATTTTATAACTACCTCATGAATTATTCACAGCCAACTTCATAACCTTACATTTTATGGGATGTTGGTTTAGAAGGGGGTGGAGGGGAACCACCAACAAAAAGACCCCTGGGGAGCCAGGACCCAGCTGCAGGAAGGAGCAAGTTCTGAGGCCTCTGATTTATTTTCTGTCCGCACTCAAAGGAGGTGTCACTCTTTGATTTCTTTCCCACTCTTCCTTTTCCTTCTTTTTTATTCCTTCTGTTATTCACATTCTATATTTAATCACCACAAAAATATAAATAAAACATCGTATACTGCTCTTTGAGAGCAGCATGCGAAATATTTCACCCATTGCCGAGGAGCTGAGTTCTAGCATTGTTGATGTTGCTTGCATTTGATGAAGGACAAGTCAGCGTAAACCAACCTGAATCTCTCTCCATCTTTCTTCTGTCCCTCGTTCCTTTTTCTAGCCTTTCTATCATCCCTTCTTTCCTTATTTTTCTCTGTTCTTTTCAGCCTCCCTCTCTCTCCATCCTACTCTCTCTTCCTTTCTTTTTCTCCATCCCTCTATGCTCCCCTACCTCGCTCCTTCTCTGGGTTCTCTACCCTCATGGGATCTGAATAAGTCAGTTACCCGTATCTGCTGGGGAAAGAGTCAGACTCAGAGATGGGTTTCTGTGGTTTAATGAGGCCTGGGAAGGGTAGGCTCACGAAGAACAGTGCCAAAACCCTCCTCCTCTCCTGCAGATGGGAGTGTTTAGTATCCTGCCCACCAAGTTGCACTGGAAGGAGTTACTGCAAACCTGTGTATGGTTGTTTCCAAGAGAGCTGCAGCAAAATGCAACTGCAGTAAGGGGCTAGGAGAGCCACCCAGCCTGCATCGGTCCCCTGCATGGACAGTGGAAGGGATGATCAGTGATGCAAATGGAAGAGGGAACATGGCAGCTGGCAGTAAATCCCTGTAGGAACCAATGGTGCTCACAGTAAACATGAAAATGATTGACAGCCAGCACAGACCCCAGACCCCACCAGGACTCATTGTTCCTGGTTTGAAGGTGGAACAAAGGGCATAGAGTCAGTGTTGCCACAATGTGAGAGCAAAATGGTGAGTGCAACTTTCAGGGCTCTTTTTGAAAGCAGAGAGGAAGTGGGGAGAGATTTGTATTTCGGACATTGTGCCTCCTTTTAGTTATCCACAGAGCTAGCTTTGGTGGCATGGGGTGCTCAGCTGTGTTGACATTTAATGCAAGGCAATTGATTGAGGCACCAGAGTTTCCATAAGGAGCTCCCCATACATCAGTCATGCATGTATTTTCCCATGTATCTCTAGGGCTCATGGGTATAGCTGAGGGCATTGGTAGGGACTGATGGGTATGCCCGTAATTCTGGATGCGCCAACATGAACTGAAGGGTATTATGGAAGGTACCCTTGGGGACCTTTGAGTATGTGGGTACTTTGAATGGGCATGCAGCAGTTTTTATTTGATAGTTCTTTTGGGAAGGAATGTAACACTTTTCACCACCTCTTTTCGTGCATTTATTGAAATTCATGCCATAAAAAGCTGGTGAGAGCCAAAAGACAGCACTGATTTAATATACATAGATAGATAGATACAGTATATATATATATATATATATATATATATATATATTCTGTTCTAGATACACCTTGATATGTTTTTGCTCAGTGCTTATTACTGCTTCACCAGCCTTGAAATGGGAACTGCAGGCAGCTTGATAAATGGATTGAAAGGCTGTCTAATTTCACTGACGTCTCTGTGAGGAACGCTGCCCTCTGCTGAGAAACTGTTTACAATTTCATATGCCACAAACACCGTATTCCTTGGTCTATCACCACAGAGAGCACTTATAGTGCGGCAGGGGGACTTCGTGTGTTACCCTTTCCTCAGCTGCGGACGTTCACCACCGCTGCTGAAACTCAGCCGGTAAGCGCAGAGAAGAGCTGCAGCAGATCTGACTGTACTGCGGACGGCAAAGGGGGAGCCAAGATCCAGATGGCCTCACCCCAACCGGCACCCCACAACTGTGCTGGGGAGTCCAGGCCAGCTGGCTCTAGAAATATAAAATCAGGAGGTATTATTATTTTTTTTTAAAAAAAGTAAATTTTGTCTTCCAGTGTCTGAGCCTTTAGGGTGCACTTGGGTCATGTTTTCAGGGTTCCCCCCCACAACCCCAAGGACTGAAAACTTACTTCATTGTTAAATGAAAGCTGAGATTCTCAGCTGTTCAGATGCTCCCAGGAGCAGGGGTTTTGCGCAACACACCAAGAATTGAGAGAGTTGGCAATGCCAGGAGATAATTCGTTATTGTTATCACAGCCCTAGGCGGGCTAAGCTACAATAGTCACATTGAAATGCAGTAAGCTGCTTGACAGAGCAAATGAGCTCCGACATTCAAAGTTGTCTGGACGTAGGATGCCAAGTTTGCAGCACAGACCAGCTAGTTGCTACCCAGAAGCCACGTAGCTTTTCTTTCTGGGGTCTTTTTTAACTCCTGCTTTCATGTCTCCAAGTCCTTCGCTAAATGGCTAGGGGCAAATTCATTAGTGGTGCAAAAATCTTTTGACGTCAGCAAAGTTACACCAGGAAAGAATATGGGCCAATGTGTCCACGGCGCCATCTACTGATTCTGCAGTGTATTCCTGGAGTTAAACGATGTACTCCAACCCCTGAAGGTCTGGAATGAAAAGGAGGGAAATAACCACTAAGGGAATGCTACTTTCCCATTAATTGGAGAGATTCCTCATTCACCCCCTTTCCATCCCGGGGATGGCCTAGACAATCCGCCTCTTGCTCCAGTTCAGCAAGCACAGATGCTGGGGCCAGGGTCTTATTGTAACTAAAGCTGGGGCAAAAGGTATCTGGTTTTGTGGTGGGGAATAACCAGAGACCCAAAGGGGGTCTGTGAGTAGACTTGACGGGGCTTCAGTTTCGCTCCATTCCTGTCCCATTGACCTCCACGTGCAGCAACACCCAGCAGCCATGAAACAGTTGTTCACCTCCCGTCAGGCTGAGCAATGGGCAGGCTGGGGTGACAAAGGTAGCGTTCACAGCTGGCTAGCCCTTGGCTGAGCTCTGTTCCCATGGACCAGAAGGAGCATCCTCTGGGCACTGCAGAGAGCCCAGTAGTACCAAGTGCCATAGGTTGTTTGGAGCTGCCCTCCACCCAATATAGAAGTCAGTCAGGCCAATGGGGCTGCACGTGGGGAAACAAATTCCACACCTGCCAAAGCTTGCAGTTTGGGGCGGGCAATGGCCCCTTGCCCGCCCTAAATTTGGCCCAGGCCAAGCGCAGGTCAACCATTCCCAGTGATAAGAACAAAAGCATCTGCACAGAGAAGGGCACTTTATCCCTTCTTCCTCTTGTCCCCCAAATGAGCGCACCCCCACTCCAGCACTGAGGAGTGCATATTAAGCTGAGCTCACAGGTGTGTGTATTGGCTCTGGATATCACAGTCTGCATTGAAGGCAACGAGCTATCCGATGTAACATCATTAACACAGAGGCCTGAACTTTGGGGTTTAGAAAGAGTTTTGCCGTTTGAAGAGCGAGAGAGCCTAGCTTTCGCTCTTGGGGACAGTGTGGAATGCAGGTGGGACACAGGCATAAGGCTATTTGTGGGAATGGGAGACAGGAGACCTAAAAGTATCTGGACCCTCATAATTCTCCTGCTAATGAGACTTTATCAGTGCCACACCATTAGCGCCGAAGGAGACTTTACTGCACACGGAAAAGGAAACCAGCAGCAGGGGATCAATATTCCTAGCACTGTGCAGCTGAGCTAATGAGAAAAGCAAGGCCTTAAGCTGCTCACAGCAAAGTGGTGTGATGCTCCTTGTTCATGCACTTGCCAGGGGCAAAGATGGGGGGCTCTGGATCTCTATATATCTCAGCTGTTGTTTCAGCTTGGCGCAGTAGTCAGGTGCATGGATTCACCGTGCCTTTAAGATGAAGATGCGGTTTAGGTCCTGTGGCTGGAAGTGGGGCATATGGCCCCTCAATTATCATTCTTCTGAGAGCCAAAGCTAAGCTAGAGACAAGCCCAACATGAAGCTGAAATAGTGAGAGGTTGGGGCTCAAACTCAGTGTGATAAATGGATCAGTAGCCAATGGGTGATCGCAACACCGAGCCTCAGACTGTATTTACAGGTCCAAAACACAGTGGTCTTGTGTCATGGGGATGTTCCTTCAGGTAAAGTCTTTTAACTCAGAGGACTGTATTAAAATATGCAAGATCGGAAGAAGGAGACTCATGCTAGACAAAAGGGATCTGCTTTTGCTTGGGGAATGGACTCAGGAGCGCAACTTGAGCAACCCTTCTGACAGCATTAATCAGAGCATCAGAGAATATCAGGGTTGGACGGGACCTCAGGAGGTCATCTAGTCCAACCCGCTGCTCAAAGCAGGAAGGACTACCTGAGACCCCCACATTGGTTTATGCACATGTGACCCAGCATGGATGGTGGCTCAGCCCTTCGAGTCCAAGTTTATATTCTGCTCAGCTCCACCACAGTATAAAATAACACAGTGTCCAGCGGCTTCCAGTCTCTTTCCAGCAGACGCAGCGTTTGCATAGGGATCAGAGTGATGCTGGTATATTGAATTGGTTCTCTCCCTACCCATAGGCCTAGCCTTAGATACTTTTCTTAATCGGGGCCTGAGTCTAGCTATGAGTAGTCTGGCTGAAGTCATGTGAGTAACTGCCTTGTTACTTCCAACCTTAGTGCACCTGTAAAGGGTCATTGACACCCCAGCAGAGCTACCATATCATGCAAAGTTTCAGCTTCCTGCCCAGTGTACAGTACACGTCACTCCCCACGGGTAACGTTCCTTCCAGGAACAGACTGCTGAATATTTGGGGGAAAACTGGAAAATGTTCGTTCCATATTTTGAAGATGATTTTTTTTATTCAAAGGTCAGGAAGGGAACAATGCTTTGTGCTGAGCATCATCCTTAATACTGCGAAAGCCTTTTTTCAGGCAGGAAAAAAGCTCAGCTGCTTAAACTGGGGGGAAGGAGACCCCGGTGCAGCTTTTCATGGCACAAGAGTGACCTCCAGTGGTGTGTATGATCCATGCACACCCTCACTAGAGCAGCAGTGGGCTGGCTTCAGATGAGGTAGAGACAACCAGCCTTGTCTGTACCCTTTTAATCTGCAGAAGAATCTAGCATCAGCAGCTCAATGAGCATAACACCACGGTAGATGCATTACCATAGCTCAATTCTGAAAAGACCTAAGGGGGACTTGGAGAAAGAGGGTGGGAGGGAATACACTGAGGGACTGTGGCCTAGAGCCACACTCCCTAGAGAGTAACAGTGAAAAAAGGAAATCTGTCTCGGGGAGAAGTTGCTGGGAGAAGGAAGGAGGGGAAGTAACAAGAAGCCATCTCTCTGTGCAATGACAGCAGAGAAAGGAGAGAGACTGAAACTATGTGGTCAAAAACTGTTTCATCTTGAGATTTAGGTTCTTTTTCAAGATGAGTAGGGATGAAGTCAACCTCAAGCTTGGCTCTCAAGCGGAGGAGAGAGGACAGACAAGCTGAGAAAGCACAGATGTAAATCGAGAAAGAGCAGCGTTTGGAGTTGGACGGACGTTCTCCTCTGTTTGAATAAAGATTAAACATTTGGATCCAGGACCCTTCCCAGGATCTTCTGGGCAGCTCTCCTCTCAAACACCCCGCACTATTCTCTCTTTCCAGTGACTCCTACCATCCCTGCAATCAAACTCGGCATAACCTCCCAGCCTGGCATGAGGTGAATCCCCTCCCATGGAGCAGCACTATCTCCACGGGAAGGCTACTAGCCCTCTCGTCCCATCTGGCAGCAGCAATCTGGAGCTGTCTGCTGCCTGGCTCCCATCCCAGTGAACAGATCCCTGCATCCTGCAGTTCTCTTCAGACCAGTACCAATGGGGAACAACTGAAGCTAGTTGCAAAGCTCCCACTGAAGCCGGGGTGATCAGGAGCTGATCCTAGACATGTACCATCATTTTCACCTTTCAGCAGGCAACTTTGGGGTGTATCCCCCACTCGATACTTTTGTGAATGCCCCTTAATGCAGTGCAGAGAGGACAGGCCCGGGGAAGGAATTCAGATTCATCTAAGAGAGGCAAGAACCTCCAGGGGGGAGCTGTTACAGGCGATTCACGTTTGCCCAGGTTCAGATCTGTTTACACTGGGGCAAATTAGTCCAGAGTTAGAAATCAGAATTTGGCCCTATGGATCCAGTTAAACATGCTAAAAGGATGGGGGCAAAGACCGCAGCGTCCTTGGCTTCTTGAAGAGAGAAGAGCTCCAAGGGGAATTTCTAGAAATGAGCGTAATGGAGCCTATTGGTTATGATTTGATGTGGGTGAGTTGCAAAAGGGGTAGCATTTGTCTCATGAAATGCACAGCTTCCAAGCGGCTCAGAAGAAAGGAGGGAGATGTGAGTGTCTGGGGTGATGTCTAAGCATGGAGCAGAGGCAGGCAGAGCGGAATTGGCTTTCACCAAGCGCAGTACACAGAGGCCAAGGACCTCCTTTTCTGAGGACTGGAAGAATGTTTTACAAGTGCCCCTTCTGGTTTTGAGAGATCTGAAATCTGTCTGCAATTAAGTTAATTTGGAGTTGAACATGGACAAAGATAATGAGTTGGAAATAACAACGGGAGAGGAGGAAGGGGGTTGCTAAGAAACAGACCCATTTACTGCATCCAGAAAAATCAAAGAAATCATTTTTATGAGCTGAATGGCTGAGTGACAGGGCACACATTACAGCTGGCATGGAAATGAGAGTGCTATAGGGAGAGACTGCAGAGAAATGAAGGAGGTAAGAAAAGGACAGGACTTCTGGAAAACTGCAGGAAAAAAAAAGAAGGGGGGGAAAAGACCATTTTTAATAGGTGGGGGCCACTAGGGTGTAAGGGTCAGCGCACTGGCCTTGGAGTCAGGAGACCTGGGTTCTATTACCAGTGCTGCCGCTTAATTGATAGGTGAGTTAGGGAAACTGAGGCACAGAGCGACAATGTGACTTGCCCAGTAGTCACATAAGGATAGTTATGATTACCTTCCTTTGTGAAGTGCTTTGAGATCTACAGATGAGAGTGAAGCATTATCATCGCTTTCCAAATAAAGGCAAAAATCAACTCTCAGACCCCCCCAAAACTATCCTCACCTCCACATTCTTCCCATTGGGAGTTTCACATGGAGATCTGAGAGGCCAGCATTCCTTTACTCTGGGAATTAACATGCGAATTGTCACCACTGAGCTAAGGGGAGGGGGGGGGGGGAAGAATTGAAAAGAGACCAGAGTGCTTAACAATCACAAGCCTTAAGTAAATCCATGAGCTATTATCACTGAGCTTGTTTGAATTGACAGAGCTTTCCTGCAAATATTGGGGTGACACCTTCCCCACCAGTGTGTGTTTTAATAAGGAGCTTGGTGTTTTCTTAGTCTCTCTTTCAGCTAAAATGGAAAAGGTTGCCCAGGTAATTGAAATCGGGACTAGAATACAAATACAGTGTGAGAACCCTACACTTGGTAAATATAAGTTGCAGGGTGAAGAAGGAATCCCAGTGGAATTCTGTATGGGATGGAAAGAACGGGAGACCTTGAAATATTTTCTCCCCACTGATCCGATTAGGGAAAGAACATGAGATGATGGGAGACCAAAAATGGATACAACAATACTATCGGTGTCTCCAGTCATCATTGAAAGAAAAGGCAGATCAGAGATTATTTCAAAGGCATTGAAATTAGTTATGATTAAATCAGGTAAACTAATCAGCGTTGCTTCTTTGGGCAATGTTGTAATATTGTTAGGAGTCACCAGATGGTAATATTACTTAGTGTCTTCCTCTGTACAGGGCCTAGCGCAGTTGGGTCCCGATCTTGGTTGGGACCTCTGGGGGCTACTTAATACAAATAAGAAGTTCCTTTGCGAATAACACCACTGTTCAATTCCTGTTCAATTAGATCTTGGGGAGAACGCCATGTTATTAATTATAATGCAATTCCTTTTGGGAACTCTGGGATGGGAGATACAATTTTCTCACCTCTGACTGGAATAAATTCCTAGCTGCAGACCGATCGCGACACAAAAAGCAACAGACACTTTAGACTGTATGTTGTTAAAAATAATACAGATGTATGGAGATATCGTTGTTTATATTTTGTGTCCCGAGCTGAGTGAGGGGGTCTGCCCATCCCCACTAGACTCCTGAAGATCCTTTGGTAGTTCTTTTCCAGTTCATCCACACTGCATTCACTCAATGCTCTATGTCATGACCATCTGCATTTCAGTCAAGAAAGACTTGACATAATTTCTCTTTAAAGCCCATCAGCCTTGTTTATTAGACATTTAGAGTGGTCAGTGCAGAGCATGCCACCTCCATAGCTCTCACCAAATGGGGGAAGGAGACATCAGGCTTGGGAACTGAATTGGGGTCTTCTAAGGAATGCTGTCCAGCTCCATCACTGCCCTCCTGCAAGGCTTCAGTATCACTCTTGCTCCGCCAGCATCACAGCAGGGCACAGTAGGGTTACATCTTTGACCAGAGAAAGAGAGAGGAAACCCTCTAAACTGGCTTCATTGGCTACAGGGTGAAGCCTTCACTAGGGCTAGTAATATAGGGGGAAAGCAACTATCAGTGTCCCAAAAGCAACTGTCAGAGTAGACAGAGAACCACTAAAAGAAGTAAGTCATTTTACCTATCTAGGGCATGAGATATGCAATGATAGTGACACTATGCTAGATGTCAAGCAATGACTACCAAAATCCACAAACCACTTTCACACACTTGAAAAGATCCAGAAAAGTAGCAGGATTGGCAGTGATACAAACATACAAATTCTTAACACTAGCATCATGTCAGTCCTCCTTTATGGCAGTCTACAACAAAAAATGATGAGAAGATGAACTCTTTCCAATGGACTCTGATGATCTTCTTTAGGTATTTACTTTGATGCTGAAGGCTGGTTTTCTCTACTTAGAATCTCTGATGTTGCAAGAAACTCATTCCAAACATAGTAAAAGATGACAAGGGACATATTTAGGACATGCTTTGAGGATGCCTCCATGTCAAGTGATAATATGGACATCATCTGGAAAGAGAAAAAGAGGACAACCTCAAGAAACATCAAGCAGAACAATGGAGAAGGAAGCCAAATCTATCAACTTGACACTCAGAAGCCTGAACAGACCAGCACAAGACTGAACTAAATGGTAGAAACTGGTGGACACCCTATGCCCCTAAGGGTGCGGGAAAAGAAAGAAGAAAAGCAACTAGATAGTACTCCCAACTTCTGCCAGCCTGAGGGGCAGCAACATCGATCACCTCTTGCAGATTACATGGGTGTGAAATAAATAGCTACCTGATTATAGCTGTAGACATTCCTAGATTTCTAATGCAGGCCTGGTATTTTCCAGGGCAGCATCACAGTGTGCATTTACAATAAGACAGGAAATGTCTCCCGGAGAAGGACATTGAGGAGCAGTTCATTCATGTAAGCCAGCAAGATCATTTTCAGAAATCCCACATTCAGAACTAAAAAAGGCACCCGCCCAATTTCTGGGAGTACAAATTAACACACAAAAAATGACCTGGATAATCACTCTCACACATACAACAAGGCTGTTGTCTCTCTAAAGTGACAAGTGGATGAGGTAAATACCTTTTATTGGACCAATTTCTGGTGGCAAGAGAGCCAAGCTTTCAAGCTTTCAACAGAAGTTGGTCCAATATAAAATATTACCTCACCCACCTTGTCTCTCTCATATTCTGGGTCCAACGTGGCCACAACAACACTGCATACAACAATGGTATTGCTAGTACCAGTTTGGTTTCTTTTACCCTTATTTGGTACCTTGCAGTTTATGTATAATCCAGGGAGGTAAATAGACAAAATGCATTTGATTTTGTAAAGTGATCCGTAAGACGGATTTCCCTGGCAGAGTTTGCAAGGGTTATGTGGTCTCTTAGGAAATGGCCATGTGAGATGGTTGTAAGACTCTCACGTTCTACCTTCATTGGAGATCTGGCTTTCCCAGTGGGCTGTTTCGTCAGGGGTGGTGGGGTTGATCAGTCTGAAGGTACTCACAGCGCAGTATAAAGAAGGGAAATCAGTGCAGAGAACAAAGTACTTTCCACTCTTGTGCTCACTGCAGGAATCCCAGGGGGAGAACAGCCCTTCATCACAAACGCTTTGCTCCAGTGCACACCAAGTTATGCCAGTTGAAGAAGAGTGGGGGAATTTGACAGAAGGAAAATGACATGGCAGAGCAAATAATGAGAAACCATGCAATCTGATTCAAAGGGATTTGGATTGTTTAGGTGATTGAGCCCACAGTTAGCAAATATAGTTCAGTGCAGACAAATTAGTTTGGGAGCAAGGAATCAAGCGATGGAATATGTGTTAGATAAAAAAAGCACTCAGCATACTGATCAGGGAAAGGATTACCCTGAGGTCATTGACACCATCAGGCTGGTGCAGAGCTGAAGTTAAAAAATGCAAAGATATTTTTACAAACTTGATACTAGTTTCTATGAAATACAAAATATTAGTGACACTGTTTAAAGCACTAGTTAGATCCTTGCTGGGATACTCTGTACAGTACCTGCTAGTCACTCTGACAGAGGAAGCATATTATTGCCTTAGAGAGAGGGCAGGAAAGCTGATACGAAGTCTGAAAGGAAATGGACATATGCTCCCGGGAGCGAGAAGGCTTTGTGGTGATCTAATGGATGTTTTCAGAATTATAATGGAGATGATTGGTAAGAATACATTTCATACCTTGGGATGAGGTTTCAAAACACCGGGAGAACCTTAATATTTTTGTTTAAAAAAAGCTAAATCATATTGTACGTATATAGTAATACATACATACATTTACTTGTATTACGGTCCTGTCAAGAGCCCACAGCTGAAATCCAGACCCTAAAGGATCTGTACAGTCACATGCACAATCTAAATATTCATGACAAAGGGAGTGAGACAGAGACAAAACACACACGGGGAAGTTCGGGAACTGAGGCCTGGAGAGATTTCCAAGGCACAAGCAGCAGATACATGACTACCTGCCATTGAAAGTCAATAGGAATGGGGTGTCAAACTGCCCTTTGTTCCCTTGTAAATGTACAGCAGCAGGGCTTGAGCTGCTAAGAATGGCAGTGTGGACATTCCAGCTCTGGAAGAAGCTCGGGTTCTTAAGTCCGCCTGACCCTCTAGGCGTCAGAGGCCAAGGTGGGCCATCCAGTGAAGTGCAGACAAACCCTTAAGGACTTGGCCAAGGTCTCCAAGATGGAGTCTGTGGTAGGGCCAGGATTGAACGCTGATCTCCGGAGTCCCAATCCAGTGCTGTAACCAGAAAGCATCCCTTGGGGAAGTAAGAAACACCATGATGACTATTTACACAAAGGCCCTGTGTACGCTAGGAAGGTGGCCCTGTTCTGAGAGCAGGTGTCTATAACAGGTCTCAGTTGACCTCCCCCAGCCAGGATTGAAAATAGGTTAGCTTCTAGTATAGATGGTCCAAATCTTTATCGGAGGAGTAAGGGACAGGAGAGTTGGGAGGCAGCGCAGAGTTAGCAGGAGACCCCTTTCTGTAGCAAATCTCTGGGGAACTGTGGATTTGGAGGCCAAACTGCCCGTGGCTGCAAGCTGGTCCCCAGGAAAATTGGCTTCTTACTTGTTTGTAGAGTGCCAGGCACATTATCAGCATATCATAAACAATAATAATGTTACACGCAGTATTTCCATATCACCCAACCCTCCGTGCAGTCACTATTCACAAATGAATGACCAGGAGGAAGAGTATGAAGAAGAAAGGGTCTGTTTTCCTTTTAACCGAGACACCAATGGAAGAGGAGTGTGAAGATGCCATTGGCCTAGGATTATTGCAGCCAAAGGGAGTATTTTTCTCTTTGTGTGTGCACACAACCCCTGATGCTGCTAATGCCGCGAAGACACTAAGTGTCTCTGTTTACACAGGCTGCATATATAGTGCCAGCCCAGGTCCCAGCTGTTGTTTCTTCAAGCATCTAGCACAGTTCAGAGACTCTTATTATCACAAGAACAAACAACTTTGCGCAGTAGGACTAAAGGCTCATTGCATGACAGGGCTCAAGGTTTCTTTGTTGTTTACCAGAATTGATTTTTTTTAAAAAAGCACTTTGAATCATAGACTCATTGAAGTTCCAGATGGAAACAAACTCCAACCATAAGTCATCCAATTCATCTCCCATCCAGTGCAGGATTGGTCCCTATTTACTAATGTTTTATGTTCAGTTGTTTTGTTAGCTGTTTGTTTAGGATTTTGGAACATGATTCTGCTAGTGATTTAGTTCTAAGAGGCCTTTTCCACTCCTGTATTACAGAAAAGTACAAATTCAAAGGGATCATTTGGTCTCATGCACCATATAGCCTATGACAGAAGAAACATCAAAGGCAGAGCTGTATAAAGCTAAGAGGTTTTGCTTAGCAAATACAGTACATGTGGGGTTAAAAAATGCCTGGAAAAAAAACAAAAAAAACAAAGCCCCACCTTTTATTTTGTCTGAAAATTTGAAGTGAGAATGAAAAATGTTTCAGTAGCTTTTTTTGCTCCTGATAATTTTTAGTGTTAGGTCCAGTCAAAAGAGAAAATAAGAGTTGAGCAGATCATGTTGTTGTGACATGGGAGATGTAGCCCCACAGAGAAAACTATCTATGGACCTGTTTCACCATCAAATTATTCCACTCTGAGGCCGGCATAACTCCACTGATTTCACAGCTGAAGCATTGTTTTCATTTTAATTAATATTTTAGCCTGTGAACACAAATTCTGGGAGAAAACATCAGTGGTTCCAACAACCGTCCTCAGTCCTCATCTCAAAATTATGCATAAACATTCCAAACATGTAGAATCCAAGTCCCCTTGCTTACTTATTACTAGTTAACAAGTAGATTTTCATACTCTCAATTGCAAACACCTCTTTGCTCATCTGCAGGAATGTCTGAATAGCTCTTTGCTGATTGCCAGATTTTGCAAGATAGCAAAAACAAACGGGATTTAAACAAAAAGAAAAACAAAAAAGCAGGGCTGTGATATAACAAATGGCCTCTGGAGGAACAAAGTTCCCTTGTCTGTACATGGAGATATCTGCCTGGCTATTTGTTCTTTTGTATGTTTTGACAAATGCTGGCTGTTTGTTTTTCATAATGCTGTGCACAATACTTTAAAGGGACCTTGGGGAGGGAGCATATTTTGATTCCCCAGTCCCCAGCTGAGTGGACTGTGGGGGCCTTGTGATTCCCCAGTCCCTGGCTGAGTGGATTGTAGGGGTTTTGTACCGTGGTTCCTGCTCATAGATTCATAGATTTTAAGGTCAGAAGGGACTCTCATGATCATCTAGTCTGACCTCCTGCACATTGTAATAGACCCCTAACTATTGTCTGAGTCACAGACGCCTGGCTCTGCCCCAGGCCCCACCCCCCGCTCTTCCCCCCTTGCCTCCCTGCATGCTGCAAAACAGCTGTTTGTGACGGGATGGAGGTGCGGGGAGGGTGGGCAGGAGCTGACAGGGGGTTGCCGGTGCGAGCTCAGCAACTACCATGTTTTCCCCATGCGTGCTCCAGCCCCAGAGCACCCACAGCCTCAGCGCCTATGGGCTGAGTTACTGAACTCCTCAAATCATGTTCCTTTTAGTAAGTCACAAATAAGGAAGGTTTCTGTTTAAACCATTGGTAGCCACTCTTTGGAGCGGAGTGATCACGAACACGATTGCCTCTCTACTTAGTGTGCTGGCTCTCTGTACTTTACGTCAAATCCCTAGCAACTTGGGGTATTTATTCTCCCACACTGGAACAAACCATCTAATTCGAGCATTTCTTTACACAACCGTTTCTCTTTCTCTTGCTGCTCAACCAGGCTCCCTCTTGAGGACAATTGCCCTCATTACACTCAAGTGGACTCAGGCTTTTAATCTCCTCCGTTTCCTTGGACCAGTTTTGTTTTCTTCTCCATTTCCTCCCAGTTCTCCTAAGTATATTAAAGAGAGGAAGAGCCTCCAATTTCCATTCTGTCTCATTTTCCGTGCCATATTTTCCACTCTCTTTCCCTTCCATTTTATCTAACGACCCAGCAGCCTTACAATTTGTGATCCTTTGCCAGTGTGCAAAATGCCAAACACCAGTGTGAAAATCTATCATGTTACAGTGCACAAACAACCGAGCAGCTTATGGGGGAAAGCACCACAGTGAGATGGATGATCTGGCTATTACTAGCTGGAGAAAGGGGCGTGGGTTCTGATTTCAAAATAAAGCTGAAGAGCCAACCTTGGGGGTGGTATGCGTTGGGGACAGTATTCTCAGAGCCCCAACAAGGGAGCAGCAATTCAGGGCCAATCCGGACTTCACCAGCACTGTGGGAAGGAACAGGGACACTGGCCTGTATCTTCTTTGAACGCTGCCAGCCAGGGCAGGCCCCAGCTAGCACATGTGTTACTCGCACAAAATTCTCTGTTACTCGTATACTCTAGGGGCACCTATCTTTACCCAGTCCCTAGGGCTCAAGGGTAACTCTCTTAATTTAGGCACACACCCCAACCCCGTTCCGAGGGCTCAGGGCGTAACCTTACACTGTAGGACACCCACCCTTACCCTTCTGTGGGCTTAGGGTGTAACCTTACACTCTGTGGGGCTGCAGGGACCTTTACCAGTGAAAGAGCCTTACACAGTAATATCCTACTTAACCTCTGTTTATTAACCAAAACAGAATACATATGCTAAGCATACAGCACTCACCACTCCCAATAAGGCCCATGAACTTTTCTTGATGGCCAGTCAGGATCAGGTCATCAAGTCAGTCAGGGTGACTCCAGCTTCTGCACGGTGTAATTAGCAGGGTGTTGAGGTCTGGCAGCTTTAATCTTGGGGCTGTGTCCTGGAGTTGGTTCCCAAGCACTTTCTTTTGGACCGCAATTTATACAGTGAAACTTGCATCCTGCTTATTTCTATTCTGGTAGTGCCTTGTCATTATTTCCCCCTGCACTCTGGTAGGGCGTGAGGCTGCCGCAGCCAATCTCAGAGGCAGGAAATATGCTTTATAAATAAATGTCAGTAATGTATTGGCATCACCTAGGGTTTCTCAACACCCCTGTCCATTTCCTCAGTATTTTCAAGTTCCTACCCACTATAAAAAAGCCAGCCAGCCAGCCAGCCAGCCAGCCAAATTTTAAAGCAGAATGCTCAATTACACAACGAAAATGGCCCTTTGGGGAGTAAAGTCTGCAATGGCGATCACAGGGAATGAGTCATCAGATGCATTTTTGGTGAAACACTCTATAAACACATTATAACATTCTCTTGATGAAATTGGATTGCACAAACCATCTTTATATTACCAGGAGTGCCAGATGATGTGACCTGAATACAGTCCTGTCCTGGGGGTGCTGTGCACATGTCCTTCCCCCAGGGAATTGTGGGAGGGACATGCCTCCAGTGGAGTGCTGGTCAAAAAATGGAAATGGGGCTTTGACCAAAATTTTCAGAGAGAAATTTTCATTTTGATCAATGTTTGTGGGTTTTGGTAAACACTTGCGGCTGTGGTTGCAGTTTTTAGCAAAAATGTTGGTTTTTTTGGTGAATTTTTTCAGTATTCAAAAAACCAAAGCCAATTTTTTTTAACCAGAAATGTTTTTTTTTGAAAACAAACAAACAAATTTTGCTTTTCTCTTTTTGTCAAAAGTGGAAAAATTTTCTTTGGACATTTCGGAATTTTTTCTTCTCAAAAGGTCTGCCTCAAACTGGCCTTTTTCAGCCAGCTCTACTCAGGAGATACAGGTTTCAGAGTAACAGCCGTGTTAGTCTGTATTCGCAAAAAGAAAAGGAGTACTTGTGGCACCTTAGAGACTAACCAATTTATTTGAGCATGAGCTTTCGTGAGCTACAGCTCACTTCATTGGATGCATACCGTCTTCTGCAGTTTCCACGGTATGCATCCGATGAAGTGAGCTGTAGCTCACGAAAGCTCATGCTCAAATAAATTGGTTAGTCTCTAAGGTGCCACAAGTACTCCTTTTCTTCAGGAGATACAGAATCTCCCAGAGCTCACCGGTGTGGAGCAAGCCTTTTGCACCTCTCCTGAGGTTCCCTGCTTTATGGTTGCATGGCCCCCCACCTTCAACCCCACTCTCCCCATTTGTGTCAGCTCACACGTCCTCAGGTGCTAGGATGGAGACCTCCCAAAGCTCCCTGGCATCTGAGGCTGTGGTTTGCTGGGTCCTTCACGAGGAGGGTGGAAGGGGAATGGGGAGCTCCTTGTACCTGTCTCCCCCATGCACCAGTACAAGGTGCAGTCTAGCCCTAAATATAATCACATATTTGTGTTGCCAACAGCCAGGAAATTCGGTAGGAAGATTTCCCAGAAATGTTATGCAAGTATATGTAAGCCTAGGAAGCCCCTGTCTACATGCTATCTCCTCTCAGCCTAGGCCCAATGTCTAAGACTTCTTCTCCTGTCTCAGGTAGACCATGAGGACCTTGGAGCCTGGACTTTGTAGTTTGAAAGGAGCATCTGTGCACTTGTGCTGCCCTGTAAATATTAAAGAATAACATTCAAGTCTCAGCTGAACGTGAGAGGCTCAGGGCCAGCCAGAGGTGCATTAGTGGGAAGCACAGCGATGTCTTCACAGTGGCTGGAGGCAAATTGCATAAGCAGGCCAGAGGCAAGCCGAATGCGTCGGTGGCACTGGAGAGAGCGCTCTCAACACCAGGGATTCCTGCTTCTCTCAGCAGGTACCAGCACAAAGATGGGAAAGGGGGTGCAGGATGTCGGCCGTACTCCCCATTCAGTGCCATGCCTCCTTTGGGGTTATAGAGTCACCGGCAGCACTTGACAGTTCCCACCCCCTTGCACTTAGGGTTAGCTACAGTATTGTGGCTTCCCCTCACATATGTATCCTGCAGAATGAGGGGATCCCTGCAACCTCTCCCGCCCTCCCTGCAGCCATGCAGGGGTAGCCACCATACAGCCCCTAATGTTGAACAGGATTAATGGATAGAGTACTGGACTGGGACTCAGGAGACCTGGGTTCTAATCCATCTCTGTTGTTAGCCTGCTGGGTGACCTTGTGCAACTCACATCCCTGCCCTTTGCCTCAGTTTCCCCATCTGTAAAATGGGGTTAATAATGCTGCCCTCCTTTGTAAAGTGCTTTGTGATCTACTGATGGAAAGAACTGTCTAAGAGCTGAATAGTAGTAGACACCCTACTCCTTTTTAGTCTGGAAGGTGAGACGGAACATGGGTAATTTCAGGGACAGTGCAGCCTGCTAGTAAATACCATGAACCAGTGAGCAAATACCCACACATTTCTAGTTACATTGCAGGGCCCAATGAGCTGTGACAGGATAAGTGTGTAGGTGACACATTATCCCAAGGATGGAGGCTCAGTGAGATGCAATGTACACTTTGCATTTGCAGTGTAAATTAGCTTTAATGATTGAGGAGTAAGCATACAAAAATGGATACAAATGCAAATCATTGAAACTACTCAGGCGTCCACTTGGGGGTAGTAAAGGATTTTGACTGAGCCTTCAGGGAGTCGCAAACGCTTTCTTTTCCCAACTAGAATGAGTCCTGTACATATATAGATCTATTCATCCCAATTGCTGTTTTATAAAGAACACAGTTATCAGAAATAGATCCAGTATTCTGCTTCAGCCCCAATTCCCACTGAACTCTGGGGACTGAGGGATCTTAGGGACATAGGAATTGCCAGACTGGATCAGACCCAAGATCCATCCAGTCCAGTATCATGTCTCTACCAGTGGCCAGACCTAGATGCTTCAGAAGAAGATCTAAGAACCCTACAGTAGCAGATGTGGTGTCACCACACAGGTCTCATCGGGTACGTCTACACTGCAAAAAACCAACCAACCAACACAGCAGTGAGTCTTAGAGTCCAGGTCAACGGAGCTACCAGGCTACAAATAGCAGCATAGGCATTTGGGCTCAGGCTGGGGCTTGGGCTGGAGCCTGGACTCTTAAATCCAGCAAGGGGAAGGGTCTCGGAGCCCGGCTAGTTTCAGCCCCTTAGCGAGAGCCCTGCAAGCACAATTCAGCTGACCTGCACTCTGAGACTTGCTGTACTGGGGCACTGTAGCTGTACCCATATACAGATATTCATTTAAGCCCTGAAGCACAAGGGTTAATGTCCCTTCCTAATTTTTTGTTGTCATTAATTATAATTACTCCAGATAGCCTTGATATCCATGTCAGTTTGCAGTCCCTTTACAGCTCTTGTTAAGTTCTTGTCTTCAGTGGCTTCCTGTGGCAGCAAGTTCCAAGTCCATGGCTTGAATCCAGCTCCAATACATGTGTAATAATGAACAAGCAAGGTATTTATCTGAAATACAGTCAGGTCAATTAGAAACTTCAACATTTGGATGCACTCCAGGCCATTTCTTCATTTAAAGGGTTCTCCTTGATTCACTTTGGTTCCCCATGTGAAACACTGTATGACCTGATCCTACAATCAGATCTGTGTCTGGGGAGTCTTGTGCCCATACTGAGCCTCGTTGACTTCAGTGGTGTTGATCGATTTGTTCAGATTGAGGCCCATAAAAGTTCCCCAAATTTCGTGCTTCCCAGTAATTCTTGTATTCAGCTAAAGTGAAACTGTTTACAAAAGTCCCAGTTTTCTTCATTACACTTTCTTCTCTGATCTTACAAAGCTTCTGAAGTGTACATTCATGAGTACTTTCCAATACAATACTCTCCAGCTTTGAGGATATTTCACGGTGGTTAAGAGCCTAATGTTGATCTTAGACCTCTAGGAAGAGTGTTGTCCTCTTGACATTAGGCCTGATGATAGCTAAGGACTGACTAGTGGAATAAACTATAAGTGGCAATAGATTTAAAAGTGAAGTATATGCAATGACAGGAGGTTCCTGTGACTGGCAGGACCTATCACTCCAATCTCCCCACTCAGGGTGATCTTCCATGGCTCCTCCATTCACATACAACTGTCCCAAATCTGAGACTCAGCTCAAACCAGCTGGATAAACATGCAACAGTACCACCCTTCTCCACAAGGATCCTTTCACACTCTTGCACTGGGAAATGGCCATCAGTTGGCATGCACAGAAGCAATGCTGTAAGTCAGGCTAAAAAATGTGGCTAGTGTCAAGTAAAAATCCCATTGCTGCAGCAGATGTAGACCTATTGGGCTAAGTTCACCCCTGATTTAACAACACTGAAATCAGAGGAATTACACCAGCAGGGACAAATCTGTCCTGTAATGACTATATGCATCCGACGAAGTGAGCTGTAGCTCATGAAAGCTTATGCTCAAATACATTTGTTAGTCTCTAAGGTGCCACAAGTCCTCCTTTTCTTTTTTGCGGATACAGACTAACACGGCTGCTACTCTGAAACCTATATACCAACAGGGCAGCTACACAGTTATCATGAAATGACAGAACAAATTCTGCATTTACATGTGCATCCTGTTGTCTCCCCTCAAGAGCTAGGAAAGGCTGTTAGACATTTTGAGAATAATCAGCAGGAATCTGAAAATATGACATAGTACAAGGTATTTATCATGCAGACTTTCTGGCTCCAGTCCTAGGCTAAGCTGCATCCATGTTTATTAGGAAGCACTATTTCACAAGGAGGGTGGTGAAGCGCTGGAATGGGTTCCCTAGGGAGGTGGTGGAATCTCCATCCTTAGAGGTTTTTAAGGGCCGGCTTGACAAAGCCCTGGCCGGGATGATTTAATTGGGGTTGGTCCTGCTTTGAGCAGGGGGTTGGACTGTATGATCTCCTGAGGTCTCTTCCAATCCTAATCGTCTATGATTCTGTGACAGCTCAGAAGATAGGGAGGCTAAAGGTAGTTTTATGCCACTTTTGGGCCAAGGTCCCTCAGTCCAGAGATGGCTGTGCATGAGGATGGTCTCTGGGGCATAAGCAAGAGTAGCTCTGAAGCTGCCCTAAGTACACTGAAGGGCTGTTGTAACAGCTGATTTTACTAGTGAACACACTCCATTCTCTCAGGATGTGTCCTGTGTGCTGGAGGCCAGGAAAAGAATGTTGTAGGAGCTGGGTTTATCTGACCTAGAGATTTTCACACACCAGGAAAATCAGCAGCCAATTCCAGGCAACTTCCCAGCCCCTCTGAAGCCCCAGAGTGGCTGGAGTGGGGGACAGGCTCAGAGGAATCAAGAATAGTCATGACCACAGTATCTGCTCTCAAGACGACAGGAATAATTTATTTGTTTTTATACTTCAGGCGAAATCCTGCTCCCCTTACTCATGGTGTTAGTACTGGAGCTAGCTGGGAAAGGACTCCCCCCCCCCTCCTCCCACATGTTAGCAAATACATATATGTTAGGTGTAGTATACACCACATTAATTGACATTATGCACATGGTATTAATGTAATATACATTATACATATATATGAGCATTGGGAGGTTATGTTATCTGAATGTATTATGCTTTTCCCACATTTCTGTCCACCCATGTCAAGCATCCCACAACACTTAGCAAAGCTGAAGTCAGCTTTGGCATTAGCAAATAGGAAACTTGTCAAAGCAAAGATGCTAGTGGGACTGCAGACAGGCTACTAGAATCAGAGCTGCTGAACCAGGGCTGTCTTGCACACAGACACTGAGGGTGCAACTTGCATGTTGGTAGGCTGGTTGTGAGCAGCCCAAGTTGGGAGCTACAGCAGCAAAGCATAGTGAGGCACCCAGGGCTACTGGGGAAGAGGTGACAACCCCTCACTGGTGTGGATTGTACCCTCAAACCCTGTGACACCTGATTATTACGGGTTTTTTTTAAAGAAAAATAGTGGTTTTCATTGACTTTTGTCCCACTCATAGCACTACATAAAGTCATAGGCCAGTACAAAGATGAGAACTACAGACAGATGTTCTGTGCACGCACAGGGAGCTCGCATCTTCAGCACAGTCCACCAGATTGCGGTCCCCCACCAGGAAGATGCTCTGCTGGGCTGGAATCTCACTGGCGGGGTGTTTGGAGGGCCAGTGCCTACAACGGGGAGAGATCACATTGAGGAAAGCCATTCTGAAACGGCGGGAAAGCAGGTTGTAAATGATGGGATTCACAGCGGAGCTCAGATAGAAGAAAACACCTAAGAGAGAAAATCAAAGCATGGGAGACAGCTAATTAGTGGGTGGAATATGCTCCGAAGAGAGAGTCTCTACTTCTTAATGTAACAATGAGATACACAGCTCCAATGGCTCTAGAAAACAATAAGATCAGACCAATGGAGGAAGGGGAATCTGCACAATGAAGGAAGTCTCCTGATAAACCAACATCAATGGTGAATCTGTGTTGGCTACCTAATTTCCACTTTGGAACCACATCTAACTTTTCCCGTAGCAGGCTAAGATCATTCCTCCCTTGAAGAAACTAGTTCTTGTAATGTTCTTGCTGACAGTAATGGTAATCCTTAGTCATAAACCTCAGCTGGGGGAGAATGTAAAGTCTGTAGTTTTGATCAGATTCATGGCTTGGCTGAGAAACCCTCCAGGAGAAAGTTTGTTACCATGTATACATCAGAGCTGGTTGAATAGCAACAGCATTGATTGGTGAATATTTTAATGAGTTCAAAGCACTGACTTTGGCTCACTGTGATTTGCGGTATCCTAGTTTTCATCTTTTGTGAGTACTCAAACAACCAGCAGCATCCTGGACGTTTCAGGAATTTTAGTTCCATTTTTAGATTAAACACGATCCCCAACAGTAGCTATCAGACCCTGAGACACTTTGCAAGGAATGTCCTGCTGAAATTCAGGAACGAGCCCCATTGCTAGTGGAGGTTGATTGCATGGTATTGTTTTGTACTGCATGTTCTGGGAACTAATGACTGTCGGGAGGTATATTTGACAGCAGGGCTCTGTTGCCTTACTTTGCACCTCCGCTGTGCTGTTGGCAGATTCAGAGCTAAGTAGATCATGCAACACCGCTATGTTTTTCAGCTGCGCTCCCTGATTAGCATTTTCCACTCCTTGTTTTCTAATGGGGTGTACCCACTGTGGCCTGTTGGCTAAGGTATAATTTGGGTGTGTTTGGTGAAGTACCACTAGGCACACAGGGGAGGGAAGATATGGCCCATTGACAGCACATATTTTTTAGACATCCCTTTCAGTGGGAAGATCACTAGGCAAAAACTAACTGTTAAGAGTCAAATTTTGCCCTCTGTTTCAGTGGTGTAAATTCAGAGTAACTGCCTGGTCTTCAGTGGAGATACCGCTGGGTCACACTACTACTCTTTGGCCATTACGCTTTGTGAGCCCAATTGTACAACCCTTACTCACATTTGTGTAAATAAGTGTAGCCCTGAATCTTTCTGACAAGCAACATATGGGCAAACTCAAGCATTTGGGGGTATAAATGGGTCTGATTGCACTGATATTATATTGCACCAATGTATTCTGGGAGGGTTTTTTATCTCCTTGCACAGAAGCATCAGGGATGGCCATGGCTGAAGATGGAAGATTGGATGGAGAGGGCCAGGGCCAAGGCTCTAAGGTGGCACTGAGCACTCCCTCTCTTAGGAGCTTGGCTGGCTGATTCTTGCTCATAAGCTCAAGGTCTAACTGATCCCCATAAGTGGGGTTGGGAAGGAATTTTCTCCTAGGTCAGATTGGCAGTGACCTTGAGGGTTGGGTTTTTTTGCCTTCCTCTGCAGCTTGTGAGTGGTTATCATTTGCCAGGTGTATCTCACTTGGTCCTTCTTGTGCTCTGCCTGTGGCACATAACAGCCTAGTCTCCTGCGGGCTGTCATACTTTGGTCTAATATTGGTTGTTGGGTGTGGGTGGCTGGTTGTTGTTGGTGGCCTGTGCTAAACAGCAGGTCAGACTGGATGATCTGGTGGTCCTTTCTGGCCTTAAAATCTATGACTCTATGATATCTTGTAATATATGGGTCCAAATTCTGCTCTGCTATACCACTGTACATCCATGCTTAATGGAGTCATTCCAATTTTACATCCGTTAACTGAGAACAAAGTATGAGCCATAATATTCGTCTCTCCTTTTTTATACTGGCTACATAAAGTGAACTAATTCAGTACCCTTAATGCAAGAAAAAAACATTTAATAGAAACATCTGGATGCAGACTTGGTTCAAGAGAACAACCATGCATTTGTATTATTTCTACCCTTGTCCTTCCTTTCACCTTCCCCAATTTTATTTATTTCTTATCCCCATATGTTACATCATGCCTGACTTTATTATATTTTTGCATTCAAATGGGTGTTAGGTGTTTCACAGAAACAAGTCGAGATGCTATCTTTGCCCCCCACCCCCAAAAAGCTTATCATATAAAGTATCATAATCTGTTTAATGGAGACACTGGAAACAACTCTGAATAATATAATTGAGGACCGTTTGCAGAATTCTAGCTGTTTTGTTCCCGGGATTTTTGAGAGACAAAGTGGGTCAGGTAATATCTTTTATTGGATCAACTTCTGTTGGTGAAAGAGACAACCTTTTGATCGACACAGGGCTCTTCTTTAGGTCTGAAGAAAAAGAAAAAGACCTGTGTAGCTGGAAAAGTCTCTCTCTCACCAACAGAGGTAGGTCCAATAAAAGATATCACCTCCCCCACCTTGTCTCTCTAATAATCGAGGAATAACATTTGAGTATCAATATACTGTGTTTCTGAATAATTTACTCACAGGTTGCCTGAAAAAAACCCTATTCACAAATATTCTTTCCCCCAGCTTTACTGATTAGCAAACCCTGATAAAGACAGTTACCTGACACCACATGGATCAGGTTGAACACATTGGCCAACGGCTCAGTCCAGTCCACAATGAAACTGAAGAAGAGTCGATCGATGTGAAATGGGGCCCAGCATATGGCAAATACCATCACTAGAACAACTGATTTGGAGAAAGGAAAAGAGAAAGAATTACAGAAGTATATGGCCTGTTACTTTGCATTTATTGAATTGGATTCAGTAAGCAGGATGAAAAGTCCCCGGTGGCTCCGAGCATTTGTCCAGTGGGAATCTCAGCTGGTTCATAACCTTTGCTTTTCCCTCTGCTGTCTGCCATGCTCTCTGCGAAATTAACTTCAGACTGAAAGAGAAATTTCCAATCCATTTCTCTCCGGTCTGCATTCAGCAAACATTGATTTTTTAAAATACTCTGTTAAATTTCTAGTGGAGCTGATAATAGCCAGGTGGTTTTTAGCTTATATGGCACTTCATCCTAAGCAAACTTTGGAGGACCTAGCAGGATTCATGCTATCAGTGCGGCTTTTATTTGATGGCCTCTTGAGCTGTCACCCTCTCTCAGTGCAAAAGCAAAGATCACAGCTCAGGACTAATTTCCAGGGGGCACTGCTTGTAACTTGCAGGGTCGGGAGTCAGACCCAAGGGATTGTCCTCTGATTTTCAGACTGGGTTGCATCCATTCAGAGCCATGGTACGCTGACCAGCACCAAACAGGTTAAGGATTTGCCCCTTTTCCCTCCTCACCAGCTTGATTACTCAGTCATCTTAGCCTGTTGTCACAGACTAACTGGTTTCAGAGTAACAGCCGTGTTAGTCTGTATTCGCAAAAAGAAAAGGAGTCCTTGTGGCACCTTAGAGACTAACCAATTTATTTGAGCATAAGCTTTCGTGAGCTACAGCTCACTTCATCGGTGTTGCAGATAGATAGGAAAGAAATGCCATCCGAATTCAGAATACCAGGGCCAGGTTTCAAATGCTCAGTTAAAGTTGTCTCAAAGCCTTCTGACAGGAAGATGCTATTTCCTGAAATGTGTTGCGTGGTTTAGGTTTCTTGGGTAGTTCCCGTTCCGATTGCCGGGCCTGCCTCGTAGCGGTGGATGGCTGGGTATGTTTTAAAGACAGCCCAAAGTTAGGGAGTGATGTTTGTGCTTTCAAGGCTGGTGGAGTTCAGATGCTCAAGGGGTAGGCTTGCATGGGGCTCCACAGCTTGCCATGAAACATTGAGGACCCTGATAGAAGATGGGATAAGTCAAATCAAGAGTAAATGATGGATGTAGATTGGCAAGAGCTTTCTTTAGAAAAGTCCAGCACACGATGCCAGGGGAGGCAGTGCCTGTCCAACAGACAGTCACCAACCTGCATCTGGAGGGTTTAGGAAAAGACTATATATAGACAACACGTATGTATTTACTTATTGTTTCAGAAGTTGGCAATTGCTGGAAGGGGAAAAATAGTGAATTTTAGCACTCATCAGGACAATGAAGAATCAGTCACACACGGCTAATAGCATAGGTTAGAGCTTAATATAACACAGGGCGCGGCTGGGCAAGCTTCTTGAACACATGGCTGCTAATGCACCTTAACCGTGATGGGAAAATCCCCCTACTAATCCAGGCGTGGAACCCCACATGTATATCCCAAGGAACATCAGTCCCATTGTCTATAAGCCCCCAGCTCAGCTTTTCTGGATCAGAGATATCCAATGGGGCCTAATTAGGGAAGGGGTTGTTTGTAGTTAACTTGAACTGTTCATCAAACCTATTTCGCCTGTGAATTAAACCCAGACTTCACCTTCAACTTCTCTAGATTTCTTCTGCACCTTCCTTCTTTTCTGCACCTTCTTCCCCATGTTAAATAATACATAGGAAAAAAGGACCAATTACTTACGCAGCATCTTGGTGACTGATTTTCTGCAGGGTCTCTGAATATTCACAGCCATTTCGTCAACTGCCAAAGATTTCTCTCCTCTCAGCTGGCCAAGGGAAAAAGAGGGAAAGAAACAACGTGATTTCCTCTGAAGCACTCCGACTGGCCACACTAAGAGTTCGCCATGCCAATTCTATGGTAAGCTGGTCTGGCAAAGTTAAGTAAATCTTGCTCTAGGGTGCCACCTATTCGTGGTTTAGAAAGGACATTAACTGAGTTCAACCTGCCTTTGAAGGAAGGCTTAAGTGATTTCAAAAAGAACAGGAGTACTTGTGGCACCAAGTACTAACATGGCTGCTACTCTGAAACCTGTCATTATGCAAGTTAGTGATTTCAGGCATGCCTATAGTGAAGAAGAGATGTTGTATATTTGGACAATCATTTTGTTTTACCTGACTGTCGTGCTGGTCCTGGAGTGACACTCTGGAGACCGTGGAAGAGAGGCCAAGGAGCAGTTTTTTTCTTTTACAAATATTGGCAGTTTGGTTTGAGTTTTGCTAATATCAACCTTAAATCCAGGGTAGTTTGGAGCCAGGTTCCGTCTGATCTGAACCAGGAAAGCTCAGAATAAGGATATGACTTGTCCGATAAAAGGATTTAGTTTTATTCCATTACTAGAACTGGCAAATCAAGGTATTTGGCTTTGCAAAAATGTGCTGGTTTGGTTTGGTTTTTGCAAAAGGTTCAGATAAAAGGTTCTGGGGTTTTCCCACTTCTAATCTGGCCAAAACAATGTTTTAGTGAAAATTTAAGTTAAAAACAAATAGATTTTCTGGATCTCAAATAATGTACATCCAAAGTATGCGTCTAAGTTAGTCTGAAAAAACAACAACCACCAAAACTCTCATTGACTGATGTAGAGTCGGATTTGGGCTATAAAGCTACTAAAATTCAGCTTTGTTTTTGTCTTCCTGCAAAATATCCACTACTATTTTATTCCTGGGTCCAATGCAATCATCTAAAATCCCTGTGATCCGAAAATACTGACTAGGGGCTTGATTGAAAGGACTCCGAGGAAAGATACTTATAGACTTCAATGGGTTTTGAATCAAACCCTAACTGCTTAGGCTAATTTGCTTGGAGTTAATTTGATGAGTCGAATCCTTATATTCCATCAAGCAGAGAACACTGGTGCAGCACATGCCTAGATTCAAACACACACCAATCTATTACAACAAAAAAAGTTAATACTTTCTGTGCTGATTTCCCTGGGCCTTTAAACAACAAAAACAGGGTGATAAAACAAACAGAGACAACTTGTTATCTCTCCCTACTCCAGACTAAAACGACTAGTGAGATTAAAGTTAATTCCAATTAACTCTTGATAATCTAATATTTACTGGAGTGTTTTCCTGATGAGCTAGAGTTGAGATCAGGTGGTTTAATGATGAACAGGCCATTAACTGGTCAATCAGAGGGAAACTCACTTTTGATGTGATTTTATCTGGAACTAAAGTGGGTTGGCAAAATGGAATTTCTGTCTCATGGGCAATTCCAACATTTTGAAATTTGTTTCCTTTCCAAATTAGAAGAAAAACTATCAATTTCTAAATTTCTCCCAGAACAGAAAATTCAAATAATTTAAATTCAGAAATACCAGAACATTTGGTCTTTCATTTGTGTGATTTTGATAATGTCAAAAATGTTTCCTTTCACTAAGGTCAAATGTTTCATGTTACGAACATTGAAACACTATAATATAAAATATATCATATTTATGTTACTAATATGTATAAAATATAACACTTGAAACAAAATTAAACAAAATGGTACAAAAAGAGAAAGTTTAATTGAAATTACTTTCCCATAGAAAATTTAATTGAAATTAACCTGTTCCCGTGAAATGTTTTGATTCTGACAAAACAGTGTCTTCTGGCAGAAAACTATTTTGTCAAAAAACTTTCAACCAGCTATAGCTGGAATCATCTGTAGAGACCATTTAATTGGGGCCCAGACATTTTGATTTTAATTGTTGACTATTCAGCCAATTTTTATAGTGATAATTTTTCAATACCTGCAGAATGGCAGTTAAGCTTTTATTATAATAGATGAATAGAGACAGAAGCCAAAAATAACAGAACGAATAAAATATTCCCGTGAGAAGAGGATATTTCATTGTTTTGTTCCATTTTAGTTTTCTGTTTCATGTTTTATGATTAATTACATCTTATACATTTTTCAAGAGTGTTTTAACTGTGATAAAGGTCAGGCATGGTTTTATGTTGATCAATTATAAGGTAGGACTCACACTTGGGAAGAAAATAGATAATATTTTATGCAACTACAAGGCAACTTAGCTTTCCAATATTTCTCATTATTTTCTTTGCCATTTTTACTCATAATCAAAGTTGTTTGAGGAATAAATTTGGTTGATACGTAACGTATGTAAACATTAACAAATGTTTGCTTAGATTGATTAAAAGCTTTAGCTTCCCTTCAGTGATTTTTCAGTCTCAACAGCTATTCATTCTAAGAATGCTCGAAAGCCATAGAGAATGTATTGCTATGACAGAGTAATAAACCATAGAAATGGGGGGGGGGAGGTTTCTTCTCTGCAGTGGCTTTGATAGCACCGTGATGGCTGATCTTCAGACTCTCCAGTAAACACTGCGTTGTGGTGGCAGGATCAAAGAGAAGGCCAAACTGGGCCATCAAGGGGGAGAAAATGCAGTGATGGGTGCCTCAGGAATGACTAGCTAGCTAGAGTAGGGGCTTTTACATGCATTCTTGTCATCTTCATGTCAATGCTAACATTCAATGCAATGAACCATGTGTGAGATTAGCTCAGCTGTCTGAAAATGGATTCCACATATGTGCGCTGAGAAAATAAAAGAGGTGTGGAGCAAGAAGCCGGAAATGGGGAGTTAGTCATATATTTCTGTATTGGAGTATGTTCTACGAGGCAGCAAAGGTTATAGTGTGAAATTCTGCCCTCTGTTATAAGCCCACTGGAACCATTCTTCTGTAGGTCACTGACTCAGGTCTGACACAAGTTAGTAGTAACCAAAAGTTGTTGTCATCTGATGAGAAGCTTGATAGCCTTGCCTGCCTGTCTATGCAATAATAAAACAATCCTTCAACATGGCGTCTAGGAGCACCAGTCTGATGTGAATAGGGTGCGCGGAGTTTGATTTCCGGTGGACAGATGTCACAACAGCGATTGGCAGTGTTGTAGCTGTGGTGGTCTCAGGACATTAGAGAGCTGGGGAAGGAAGAAGAGCTCTGTGGAGCTCGAAAGCATGTACCTTCCACCAACAGAGGCTGGTCCAATAAAAGCTATTACCTCACCCACCTTGTTTCTCACAACAGCAATTGGTGGTATCAACGAAAGGGTCAGGGAGTGGATAAGCATGGAAACAGACCTATCCTCTCCCTCTAGTGATGGTTTCCTCAGGACAAGATTAGTAACAGTAATTCTCCACATTTTTTGTTCTGTGGGTGACTTTATAAAAACGGAGATCTTCATGGGCCACTATACAGCCCACTGTCTGATTCTCTTGAGGGTTTATAGCTACCATGATGGGGAGAGACAGGGTCCAGATGGGGGCTCCTCAGTCAACCTTCTCTAGGGGCTAGGGGTGGCAGAGGACTGGCATCCATGGGAACAGGGGAATGCCTCCTAGGCCCAATGTGTCTCTTCAGTCATGGGATATTCTCAGACAGGGACACTGTCTTGTGATGTGAGAGTTATTCTGTCACCCTGATTGCTCTGCTAATAGATGGTGGGATTTCCCACCCCCCACCCCACAATAAGCTATTCAAACCCCCCCGCCATGATTTGCTCAGCTTATAGCGCTGGTTGAATGATTTATATTCACCAAATTATTTAGGCAATGAAACCTGCAAAAATGTTTTGCAAACAATATGCGTCAGATAACTGAAGCATCAGATAACTGACTAGATCGGAACAGGACAGTTCCATGGCCATCAGCCCTGGAGCATCCGTGCTGTGAGGAGGAGCGACTCTAGTTTCGGGTGCCAGAGGCGGCCGTGATCCTGCTTGATCAGGTACAGGACAAGTGATAAGGTGACCGGACTCGCCATGGCACTGATCTCCTGACATCATTTCCCAGCATGTTGTTTGAAGGACATGGGCATCAGGGACTGAATCCTGGAATGTGTTCCCACAGAGAGGTTTGGTGATCACATCAGCGTTATGTCGTTACCTCAGAATGGGTTGATCCCCTCAGGTATATCAATGGTGTTGTATGTAAAGTTTCAGAGTAACAGCCGTGTTAGTCTGTATACGCAAAAAGAAAAGGAGTACTTGTGGCACCTTAGAGACTAACCAATTTAACCAATGTAAAGTTACTTATATAGCCACTGTCATTACAGTATCTGAGAAGGGCGGGGTGGGAAACAGCTTTCCTGTCCCATGAGAATTTTTGAGGTTTTGAACCTATTTTCCATGACATCAATCATCGGACGACAATAACTTTCAGCGACTACTGACCTGCACAGAATTCGAACAGGCAAAGCAGAAGCAAAAGGTTTGATATGCCCTTACCAATCACCAGAGCCGTCCAGAACACACACAACTGTCTTTGTGTGTGTATTTATCTCCAGTGAATTTTGCCATCAATGTATAAGCAGAAATCCCCCTTGATTTCAATGGAGATTTCCAGTTAAAAATAAATGGCTCAATACAGGCCTAATACTTTTAGCAACACCACAGAATTGGAAGGTACAGCATGCTGGAGCCGCTGTTGGTGTTCCATTAGTCTGAAAGGCAGGGACCTCGAGTGAATGCCTTGTACAGCAGAGATTTTTCTTTTCAAGAGGCTCCAGTCTGTATTTGTCAGTTCCCTACCGATGCTCCCATCCTACCTCCTGCTTTGACAGTCTCGCCTCCTCATCCTTCCAGCTACCAGTTGCACTCAAAAGCCATCTGGCTAGAGCAACCTGGACAGGTTCCCTACTGAGCCAGTGTGCCATTCAGCAAGGGATCAATCCTGCAAGTGGCTGTGTTGAGGGCACACTGCATTGTGAAGGAGATACTCAGCACCTTGCAAGACTGGACCCTAAGTGACGGCTGCATTTTCTTTCCCCACAAGGGATAGAGCTCTCTGTAGCATGCACGTTAGCAACCCAGACTGGAAATCAAAACCAGGCAGTAGAGTTAACCAGTCCGACGGGGCAGGAGGAGTTCTATGGGACAGGCGTTTCACAGTGAAGAAGAGAGGTACTTTTTACTTTAAATACAGTTGTCCACTTTGCAGGACACTTGCCAATTTTCAACCCTGCTGTGGATTTACTGAGCTGCTTCTTCATGGGTCATTCTTTCTTCCTGCAATGCAATATTGCAGGGTATTCCTTACCATTTAGGGTTTGGGCAGCGCTGAGGGAACCAACTGGACTCCCCAGTTCTCCCTCTTTCAGAGCACTGGCTGGGAATCTCTGAACTGAAAGGAAACTTCCCCCTCACAATTGCCTGAGCTATGCTCCAGGGTCAATGCTGAAATTTTTCACTTCAGCATTACCGAAAGCACACGATGCTCAGAAGGGGGCTGGCACTCGGATTTATGAACTGATTTCATGCTCACCACTGACTAGATGTAAATTGTTGATGCCTGAAAATGATCTGACTGGATCGTTTTGTCAGTCCCCTTCATTTAAAAATGAAACATTCTGCCCTGACATAACTTGCGTTGAAGCCAATTGCTCTGTGCCAGGGATAGATGTGGCTTAAAATGGAGCGGTGTATTACGAGCCTAAAGCAGAGGAAATAGGCATACTTGAATGGACACCCAGCCCTTACGATGTAGAGACTGAACAGAATAGAGCATTGGGAGCATCCATAAATCTGTGCGTGAGAGCTGTGCTTTGAATGATGACTTGGAATGTCTGGGGCAATGGCGAGTAGCCGCAGTTCTTTACGTGAACCAAAGGCTTTTCATTCCTTGTTTTAAGATTTTCAGCTATTACACTATCCAGAAAACAGGAAATAGTGTGCAGCGTGCCCTGAAGTGCAGCTAAAGATACCGAGTGAAACTGTGCAAAGACCCCACAATAGGCGCTAAATTGCAGTTTTGCAGAAGTTTAACCCATTCGCCCCTTCAAAGACCTGCTGTTTGCTATAACTTTTAGGCTATTTCTCATCATAGATTGTCATTGACGCTGCAAGCAAGTCTTTTCTCCCCCCTTTAAGTGACACTAAACAGTCGATAGCTGAGGGTATGTATTAACGGGGCAACAATAATTCGACTGCTGATTCTTGTTCTTAGTACGATTAGTGCCGTGGTCCGTACATCCATGTGCCTCCCCATGTTTTCTGTGCAAGTCAGCAAAGCTAGTTATTCCTGCCTTACAGCCAAAGTTACATTCAGGTTTACTAGTTATATTAAAAAAAAAAAAACAGAAAAAAAGAATACAGCCACCCAGTATTAATAGCAGTGTATTTCATAGCTGTTGCAGTGAATAAAGGTGCATTAGTACAGTAAGGTATAGGTTGTTCCCTCCTGCCCCATCTTCACATAATGATGTTCATTCACAAGCAATTCTAGTGTCTGGAGGGAGTATAGATGTGAAATACTAGCAGAATGTGGGTCTCCCTAGAAATCCACTCACTGAAAAGAAATCATTTGCTGAACGTGCCGTCTGCAGTGGTAGAGCAGCATATCGATTTGTGGCCGTTTGCATGTGAATGTTTAATTAAAGGCGATCGGCTGTAACCCTTTTCTTTCCACACTGCCTGCCTGCCTGTGTCGGAGAGCAAAGCTGCAGTGGAAATTCTAAAGCCACAAGAGGGGGAGAGGCAAATAATGCATGAGATCCAGTCACTACAGTCACCCTCCTTTTTATGCTTTTTACGGTTTCCTTTCAGTCTGGATCTTGCGTTTGTTGAAAAATGTAGAAATGGGCAGAGGGGTTGGAAATGGAGGAGGAAGAGAATGAAGACAGATTAGAGTAAACTGCAACTGAGACCTAAAACAACAACACTTAAAATATATTGGGCCAAATTTATCCCCTGGGTAGCCGTTTTAACTCTACACTGGTGTTACACGAGGGATGAATTTGGCACACTGTTTCCTGGGGCTACCACTTGAAATGGTTTCCCTTGTCGAGTGATGGAAAGACACAAGGAAGGAACACAGTTGAATTTGGACTTACTTTCAGCCCCATCAGGTAGTACAGCACACTAATGACAGCCATGGGCAACACATAAAAGAGGAAGGAAGTGACCTGGATGATACAGTTGTAGATCCACATGGGCCTGACCACGGTGCAGGTAGCCGAGCCAGGGACCAGCGTGCCATTGGGGTAGTACTGCAGCATGATGCCATGGGTGCTGGTATTGGGCAGAGAGAAGAGGACCGAGAGGATCCAGAGCACGATGATAATCCTCAGAGCACGCTTCCTGGTGCTGTCCAGCTTGGCTCGGAAAGGATGGAGGATGGCTATGTATCTCTCTACGCTGAGCGTGGTCATGCTCAGGATAGAGGCAAAGCATACAGTCTCAAAGAGGGCTGTCTTGAAGTAGCACCCCACAGGGCCGAACAGGAAGGGGTAGTTGCTCCACATTTCGTAGACCTCCAGGGGCATCCCAAAGAGCAGCACCAGCAGGTCTGAAATGGCCAGGCTGAAGAGATAGTAGTTGGAAGGAGTTTTCATGTTCCTGTGCTTAAGGATCACTAGGCAAACTAAAAGGTTGCCCATCACCCCAACCACAAAAATCAAGGCATACACCAAAGTCATGGGCAAGAACAGAGGGCTCCGCTTGGGTCCACATAAAAAGGATAGATAGTCCTCGGTGCTGTTTAAATAGCTCCTGAAAACTTCCTCCTTTGCAGATAGGTGATCAAACCATGAGACATTAGTGATCAAGTCCATTGTTGGTTCTGCTGGGAAGTATCTCTACTCAGATCCAGCCTTACTCAGGCTAGCTAAGGCTTGCCTGTTGCAATTTGCTCACTGCTAGAAACAGAAAAAGGAAGAGAGAGAGACACACACAGATGTCCTGCCAGACCTGACAGCACAAAGACACAGAGAGATACATAAGTGAATGTGTACGGCTGGACTCCGTTGAGGTTTTGCTGTTCTAACAGCTATGAGGCGTCCTTAGACAGAAAGCCCCTCCTTTCACACATAGTCATTGGCCAACTATATGCATCAGATTATATGATAATAAAGGAGGTCCTGGCTACTCATATCAGCTGCCCCGGCTGATGCATTTGCTGAATTAGAAATGTGGAGTGAATAGAACTGTGAATCTGAAATATTGGCTGCGAGACCAGCTGCAAGATGCTTGTTCTTGTCACAGTATGAGAGACCAGGCATTGCAAGCTCAGTATAAAAGCTTTTACAAAGTTATGCTAAAGCTACTTCCAGCTGGAAGCTACAGAGAAAAATTGTTGTTTTTTCCAGGGACAGATTTCTAAGTCACTATTGATTTTAATAATCTGCTTTTTATGGAAACGAGCAATAGCAAATAGACTGATTTTCTCTCGATAGAGATCTGCTTTTGTAGTTCAACAGCTAGAATTAGTCAACCTTGCTTTTTCATGCTTGCATTTTTGTTAAGTTATGAAATTGTTTTGCTTGGTACCAGCAAAGGATTGTATTCGTCCTTGTTATTAATATTAGGTATTTTTGGGCACTAGCATTTTGAGAGACAACATTTCGTTTCTAGGAGCCTAGTTTGGATGCTGATCCTGTCTTGTCAGAAGCAATTTGGCCTGTTTCTTTTTTGAGGAGATTTTTGGTACTTGCTGGTCTGACTTCTGTTGGATGGCTCTAACCAGTTCACACTTTATCCCTGTCAATTCATACCACCTCTTGATTTCTTCACAGTAACAAGCCTCCTGCAGATGTGTTTACATGTGCCATGGAATACACCTTCCTGAGTGCATGACAGTATCACATGAGATCACTTGTCTCTTAATTAATTTTCAATTCCGTACTGAATTAGCATAACACAGGCATTGCTTCAAAACAAACAAACAAATGAACAATAAACATAGTAGTTAGAATTATCCTTCTGTAATGCAGTAAGTTTAATTGGTTGGAACCCGGGAGTAGAAAAAAGCTATGTGGAAACTGATAAGTTGTTGTGATCCAATATGTGACCTGGCTTCTGATAAAGAATGTTATCAGATCCTTATGAGCAGATGAAGAATGTTTTCTGGATTGTATATTTAAAAAACACTGAAAGCTGCCATTTTGATGTGACCCACCAAAAAAGAATATGGATGAAATTCACAATTCAATGAAGAATTTGCAGCGTGACACTCTCAAGGACTTGATGATCAAGGAATAAGATTAGATGGTTTTTATTTTAGTTTTTGGGTGAATGATCGTGCTTATAAAAGTGAGACACTGATGACTGGTTAAAGACTGACCAGCAATATAAAGTAGAAAGGTTTGTGCAAGCCTCTTCACACAACCCTAACCAATGCACTTCAGTCCAGACCAGCTAGTCTGGTCTTTCACCTTTGTTGAACCAACACTGCCAATCTTTCTATATTATAGTTTGTGCTGTGATTTTGTAGCCTGGCTATCCAGTAGGCTGATGAAACTTGTTTGATTAAGGCCAGATCTCAATAAAGGTTCAGAGGTGATGTTCTAGTACATTTGGTCACTGGGCCTCCTAACAGTGCAATGTGACTTTTGAACTATACATACTCTTAAAATATAAGACATGCACAATACATTATTTGTGAAAGCACATTAACAAATGGCCAACATCCCTCATTGCTATTCAGTTCTTGTCTGCCATTAAAGATAATCTTTCATTGCTTTCCCATTTTAGAACTGCATTTGGTAATCTGCTAAAATCTAGAAAAATGCAAGAAGTGATGATTAAGTAGCTAAACTAGTGTACAGCAACCTGGTCAAGCTATAACATGGTTACAGTAGAACCAAAAATCTTAAAAGTAAAATGAAATCTTAGTCAACAAATGTGCTAGCTTAAAAGGCAGAAATCTCCAGAAAGTAAGGCAGTTTCATACAGTAAATTGTTTAAGGATTCACTTTATCCTCAACTTAGTGTTACTTCACTGGACTATACATTTTCTTATAGGAATAGACAGAAATAGACAAAGTAAAGTAAAGTAAAATCCTAGCGAGGTAAACAGAAAGGAGCATAAACGCTGCCAAATTAAATGTAAAAACGTAATAAGAAAAGCCAAAAAGGAGTTTGAAGAACAGCTAGCCAAAAACTCAAAAGGTAATAACAAAATGTTTTTTAAGCACATCAGAAGCAGGAAACCTGCTAAACAACCAGGGGCCCCCTGGACGATCGAGATACAAAAGGAGCACTTAAAGACGATAAAGTCATCGCGGAGAAACTAAATGAATTCTTTGCTTCAGTCTTCACGGCTGAGGATGTTAGTGAGATTCCCAAACCTGAGCCGTCTTTTGTAGGTGACAAACCTGAGGAATTGTTACAGATTGAAGTGTCACTAGAGGAGGTTTTGGAATTAATTGAGAAACTTAACAGTAACAAGTCACCGGGACCAGATGGCATTCACCCAAGAGTTCTGAAAGAACTCAAATGTGAAATTGCGGAATTATTAACTATGGTTGTAACTGTCCTTTAAATCAGCTACAATGCCCAATGACTGGAAGACAGCTAATGTAACACCAATATTTAAGAAGGGCTCTAGAGGTGATCCTGGCAATTATGGACTGGTAAGTCTAACGTCAGTACCGGGCAAGTTAGTTGAAACAATAGTCAAGAATAAAATTGTCAGACACATAGAAGAACATAAATTGTTGCGCAAAAGTCAACATGGTTTCTGTAAAGGGAGATTTTGTCTTACCAATCTATTAGAGTTCTTTGAGGGGGTCAACAAACGTGGACAAGGGGGATCCAGTGGACATAGTTTACTTAGATTTCCAGAAAGCCTTTGACAAGGTCCCTCACCAAAGGCTCTTACATAAATGAAGTTGTCATGGGATAAGAGGGAAGATTCTTTCGTGGACTGAAAACTAGTTAAAAGACAGAAATAAATGGTAAATTTTCAGGAACGGAGAGGGTAACTAGTGGTGTTCCCCAAGGGTCAGTCCTAGGACCAATCCTATTCAACCTATTCATAAATAATTTAGCTACAACTAATCAGGAGAAATATCTTGGAGTCATCATGGATAGTTCTCTGAAGACGTCCATGCAGTGTGCAGCAGCAGTCAAAAAAGCAAATGGGATGTTAGGAATCATTAAAAAAGGGATAGAGAATAAGACGGATAATATCTTATTGCCCTTATATAAATCCATGGTATGCCCACATCTTGAATACTGCATACAGATGTGGTCCCCTCATCTCAAAAAAGATATACTGGCATTAGAAAAGGTTCAGAGAAGGGCAACTAAAATGATTAGGGGTTTGGAACGGGTCCCATATGAAGAGAGATTAAAGAGGCTAGGACTTTTCAGCTTGGAAAAGAGGAGACTAAGGGGGATATGATAGAGGTCTATACAATCATGAGTGGGGTGGAGAAAGTGAATAAGGAAAAGTTATTTACTTGTTCCCATAAGATAAGAACTAGGGGCCACTAAATGAAATTAATGGGTAGCAGGTTTAAAACAAATAAAAGGAAGTTCTTCTTCACTCAGCGCACGGTCAACCTGTGGAACTCCTTGCCTGAGGAGGTTGGGAAGGCTAGGACTATAACAGGATTTAAAAGAGAACTGGATAAATTCATGGAGGTTAAGTACATTAATGGCTTTTAGCCAGGATGGGTAAGGAATGGTGTCCCTAGCCTCTGTTTGTCAGAGGGTGGAGATGGATGGCAGGAGAGAGATCACTAGATCATTACCTGTTAGGTTCACTCCCTCTGGCATAGGCCACTGTTGGTAGACAGGATACTGGGCTGGATGGACCTTTGGTCTGACCCAGTATGGCCATTCTTATGTTCTTAAATTTACCCATGGTTTGGGAGGCCAGGGCAAAGCCCCCTGCACCAGTTAAGCACTGTGCTGGGGTGGTGTGTGTCAGTGGGGTGGGCTGCATGGTACAAAGACCCTTTGTAGGACAGAGTTGCCTGTGGACCCTCTGTGCTTCAGAATTAGAATTTTTTTACATCTTTCCCCCTCCACGATCCCCATATACGCTGGGGAAAAATGCAGCAATGGAGGGGTGGGACTCCATCTGCCCCATCCTTAGCACACTGTCTCCCTACACATCTGTGCCCCCTATCCCAAAGGGCAGGAAATCAGATGGCATAAAGCTGGCTATGCTGTATAATACACACAATGTAAGGATTCCTCCATGCTCAGTAACCCTCAGCAGCCTCTTTAGGCTGGCTTAAAGTCCCTTTTGTGCTGTTCTAGCTGCACAAAGAGACCTCAGTATCGCACCCAAACAGTAGACACAGACTGAAGATGAAAAAAAAAATCTTTACCACTTAGGACCATAGTAACTGCAGGGCAACTATGAGCCATCTCATCCAGTGTCCTGATAGCGGCCAGCACTGGATGTTTCTAAGGAAGATGCAAGAGACCCTGCAGTCAGCTGTTATGAAATAACAGGCTCACAAGGAGAGCTTTTTCCTAACCCCCATTAGTGAGTGGTTGGCTTATATCCTGAAGGTGGAGGGTTTAGATCCCTCTTCTTAGCAGTCATGCCTTTTCATTAACCTTTCACTCATCTCTCATTTCTCTCCACCTCTTCTTCCTTTTTTAAACAGGCCCCACCAGCCCCATCTGCTACTGCAGGATTTATATGAAATAAGATGATGATGGTTATCATGCTAACTGGTGCAAACATGATCCTGGAAATTTTTGAAACATCCCCTTTGGCTGAGACTCGGAATTATTGCTATCTTCTTCAGAAGAATCCACTGAAGTGTCTTTCAGTTTCTTTAAAGTAATTGAAAAGGAAACTCAGGTTCCACTCAGCTTGCGCTCACTGTTATGAAAAGGAAAAAGAGGAAACGTAGAAATGTAGGGCTGGTTGGGCATCTTGAGAAGTCATCAAACCCATCCCCCTGCTCTGAGGCAGGACCAGGTAAACCTAGACCATCCCTGACAGGAGTTTGTCCAACTCTGTTCTTAAAAACCTCCAATAATGGGGATGACACCATCCCCCTTGGAAGCCTGTCCCAGAGCTTATTGCCCCTTACTGTTAGAAAGTTTTGCCTAATATCTAACCTAAATTTCCCTTACTGAAGATTAAGCCCTTAACTTCTTGTCCTACCTTCAGTGGACATGGAGAACAATTGATCCTCATCTTCTTTCTAACAGCCCTTAGTACATTAGAAACCTGTTTTCAGGTCAAGACTCAAGACTAGCCAGGCCCAGTTTTTAACCTTTCCTCAGAGGTCAGGTTTTCTAAACCCTTTATAATTTTTGTTGCTCTTCTCTGAACTCTCTGCGGTTTGTCCACGTTTCCAAAACTTCCCAGAACTGGACACAGTCCTCCAGCTGAGGTCTCACCAGTACCAAGTAAAGTGGGACAATGACCTCCCATGCCTTACATACGACACACCCAGGACATTCACAAAAAGCCAGCCAGGCAGCTATCCTGGTAATTATACCTTTGAGGGAAAAGCTACTGTCCTGTAAAAACAACAAAGTTACTTGAAGGTGTCGTGTGCCTTATCCAATCTCCATGCATCTGACTTTCTTTCTGCATGCTCCCTTTTTTGTGTCTATTTCCAGTCATCCACTGCGTAATCTTTTCTGCCTGCACTGGGCTCAGATTCTAACAAGTGTATTAAATGCATCTTGAAGGGTGATACCACAGGGCAGAAAGCAACAAGAACTGCCTCTCCAACATTAAATAATAAAGAAAGATATTATTCATTGATGCCAACTTGTTGTCTAGACTTACCATGAGCATGGTTACAAACACCTGCACCCACTCTACCATATCTGCCATCTGTGAACTGCATCGGCACTATAACTACTGGGATTGATGTTCAGAGAAATGTTGGGGTTGACCCAGCCAGGGACACACCATGTACTTCTGGAGAGCATGGCAGAGCACCAAGACTGAACATACCTCCAGGCTGCATGTGCACATCCATCCCTAGCTAAGCAATTTATACCATGTACAGTACCATAACAGCTGATTGCTTATTCTCAGAAGAAGGAAAAGCCCTGGCATCTCCTACATTGCTTTGCAGTGATTGTAAGCAGCTGTTGCCTTGCTAATGATAAGCCCTGTAAATAACAGCAGGGGAAATTACACCCCCCTTTTAGCAAATACCCTTTGTCTTGCTGCTGTCCAACCTTTCCTCATTAAAATACAAAAAAAACAGTAGAGAGCAGGGCGGCCGTGGGCACATCTGGTAGAGAAAGATCACATACAAAACACTGCTGCAATGGTCAATTCCATCAAAACGAAATTACTGTGATTTGCAAGTGGAAAAATCACACAGCAGGAAATGTATTGAAATAGTATGTACGACAAGGAGTGATTCAGAATCCCAGAGCCAGGCACCACAGTGCAAACCCCCATAGAGCCAAACCATTATCAGTGATGCAAACTGAATCTGATTACTCAGAGCAATCACTGCTATCTCCATTTTATTACAGCCTTGGTGCTTGACTCCAATTTCCTCTCTTATATGCAAAATATGTGCCTCTCTTGAGACGTCACTTTATTTGGATCATCTGGCCTCCAGGAGTCTAACTAGGTTTATATTCGTTCTTCCTGCATTCTTCACCATCACCCTGCAGCAAGGACTGTCTTGGGCTCAGGTCACTCATATGAACAAACATACTTCCCCATGGGGGAAAAAACACATCACACAATTCACTAGTGCATGAATACTGATGAGTCTGATTTCACTGGTTGACCCCTGGTTCTTATGCTATGTGAAGGGATAAATAACCCTTCCCTATTCACTTTCTCCATTCTAGTCATGATTTCATAGACCTCTACCATATCCCCCATAGTCGTCTCTTTTCTAAGCTGAAGAGTCCCACTTTTTTAATCTCTCCTCATATGGAAGCTGTTATATTCTCCTCATAGACTTTAAGGGCCGAAGGGACCACCGTGATCATCTAGACTGACCTACTGCACATCGCAGGCCACAGAACCTCACCTACCCACTCCTGTCATAGACTCCAACCTCTGGCTGAGTTACTGACATCCTCAAATAATGATTTAAAGACTTCAAGTTACTGAGAATCCACCATTTCCTCTAGTTCAAACCAGCAAGTGACCCATGTCCCACACTACAGAGGAAGGCAAAAGCCCCTGGGGTCTCTGTCAATCTTGTCTGGCAGAAAATGCCTTCCCAACCCCAGCTATGGCAATCAGTTAGACCCTGAGCATGTCATCAAGACCTATGAGCCAGACATCTGGAAAGAATTTTCTGTAGTAACTCAGAGCCCTCCCCATCTAGTGTCCTATCTCTGGCTTGGAGATATTTGCTAACAGCAGTTGTGGATGGGCCACATGCCATTGTAGACAATCTCATCATACCATCCCCTCCATAAAGTTACCACACTCAGACTTGAAATCAGTTAGGTTTTTTGTCCCCACTGCTCCCCTCAGGAGGCTGCTCCAGAACTTCACTCCTCTGATGGTTAGAAATATTAATCTAATTTCAAGCCTAAACTTGTTGATGGCCCATTTATATCCATTTGTTCTTGTGCCATCATTGGCCCTCAACTTACCTAACTCTTCTTTCTCCCTCCCCTCCCCCTTGGTCTTTATCCCTCCGGTGTATTTATAGAAAGCCATCATATCTCCCCTCAATCTTCATGTGGTTAGGCTAAACTAGCCAAGCTCCTTAAGTCTTCTCTCATGAGGTAGGTTTCCCATTCCTCTGATCATCCTAGTAGCCCTTCTCTGCACCTGTTCCAGATTGAATTCATCTTTCTTAAACATAGGAGATCAGAACTGCACATAGCATTCCAGATAAGATCTCACTGGTACCTTGTATGATGGTAATAATGCTTCCCTATCTCTACTGGAAATACCTCACCTGATGCATCCTAGAATTGCATTAGCCTTTTTTATGGCCGCATCACATTGGTGGCTCATAGTAATCCTGTGATCGACCAATACACCCAGATCTTTCTCCTCCTCTGTCACTTTCTGGGTTAGTTCTAACTCTGTGGGATTCAAACTGTGGTGAAAACAACACTAGAGAGACAAGGTGAGTGAGGGAATATCTTTTATTGGACCAACTTCTATTGGTGAGAGAGACAAGCTTTCAAGCTCACACAGAGCTCTTCTTCAGGTCTGATAATGACACAACACTTAAGACCATCTGGCATGTTTGTCAAAACACGAAGGCCAAATAAAAATCTTGGAAATCAACGAGACATCTGATATGAGCTATGGATATAAATATAATGAGTTGGTTCTTTCACTTGTTCTTTATGCATGAATTAGAAATTCTTCCAGAAACCTTAATCTTGAATTGACAGAAGAGCTTGGAAGCATCATGTTACATCACTAGTTCTGCACTCTTGCTCATATCTTCCCTCTATGTCTATATGTTTCAGATTCCTGATCTTACTCCTGACTTACACTTCCAGAACTCCTTTCTTCCCCAATTTAATTTCCTAACTAAAGCTCCTCCAGTATAGAGACACTGCTTGGACTATGGCCAAGGTTTCCAAAAGCAACTAGTGACTTTGGGTGCTTCAGTTTTTGGGCACCCACTTTGAGACACTATAAAGAGGCCAGAGTTCCCAAAAGTGCTGAGCACCGCTTTCTGAAAATCAGGCCTTTTAAGATGTCTGAAGTTGAACACCCCGCATCACTAGTTAGTTTGGAAACTCTTGGCCCATCTAGCTCACCTTTAGGGCTGATGGGTCTGTGAGCATCGTTTAAAAAGTGGCACCTTAGAGACTAACAAATTTATTTGAGCATAAGCTTTCGTGAGCTACAGCTCACTTCATCGGATGCATTCAGAGCCACGAAAGCTCATGCGCAAATAAATTTGTTAGTCTCTAAGGTGCCACAAGTCCTCCTTTTCTTTTTGCGAATACAGACTAACACTGCTGCTACTCTGAAACCTGTTTAAAAAGTGGTTTTGTTTATTATACTTTACAAATAGAAAAAACACTGTTAATAGTCTCAGAGATCTGGAAGGGGTTTTGTTCTACTTTTTATGAAAGTGCCAACAATGATGTCAGGTATAACAGGTCAACTTGTGCCAGTGTGTTGGTGATCATGGTACTTCTGTAGATGGGTCATGCATTAAACAATGGTGAGTGTGTATCTCTTGACACCTAGTATCTAAACATGGCCTAAATCCTATTATAAAATGTATTAGTGCGGCAGACTGAATTTGCCTAAGTCTGAGTTATTGTCCTCTCAATATATGAACTGCATGTTAAAACAAAGGACAATATTTGTGGGCTGTAATGCTTTCATCTAATTTCAGTTGTTGGGTTTACTGTACGGGTGCTAGGTGGTACTGGTGGCCTGTCATGTACAGGAGGTCAGACAAGATGGTCTGGTGTTCCCTTCTGCCCTTAACTCTATGACTATGACTCTAGGATAGTAAGTGTGAAATAGTATCAGAAATAGACAAAGCAAGGAACATAGAGAAGCAGAAACCTTTCCATACTGCTCCCAGGCCTCAAGGGAGAGAACAATGTTACTCAAAAGAGAACACATACAATGGAGGAGAGAGGGGGAAATAAAATAACCCTCAAAACAAATAACATAATGGAAATCTAATCACGAAGAGGCTGAGAATTAATGGGAAAGAAAGAACAATATTGCTCTGAAAAAGCAAAAGGTCGGAAACATGAAATGACGAGGTGATGCAAAGACAAAGATAGAAAGAGAAATATGAAAAAAGGCAAATAGAAAAGAATAATCAAAAAGCCCTGTGGGCATGAAGAACAAGATGTACAAAAGTGAGAATAAAGGTTCTGAATAGAAAAGGAAGGTTAAAAACACTGGAAAGAAAAAAAATACCAGGCAGGAAAATAAGAGTTCATGCACATAAATAACACACACACATTGAGAGAGAGGGAAATAAGGAAAGGGAAATAAGTATTAAGCACAGCCAGGATTCATGCATGTTGGTTTCATGATGAGATGAACCCTCACTTCTTATTTTGGTTTCCATAGCTCAGCTGCGGCTGGAAAAGAATATACAGGACTCGGTATCCAGCTAGTTCAGGATGGTTACTGGACACGTGTTCTTTTTAAAAATGTCTTAAAAGCTCTTATTGGGTCTGCAGGTCACTCCAATGAAAGGCTCTAGAGGAGCAGAGAGAATTTCAAAGAGTGCGTGAATCCATCAATGCAGCATGGCAGGACTAGCTGTACTTCTTACAAGCCCTCTTCCTCCACCCAAAGAAAACAGAAAAGAAAAGAAAAGAAAAGAAAAGAAAAGAAAAGAAAAGAAAAGAAAAGGTTGGGAGTGCATGAAGCTATGTGAAGCTATGACTCTAGGCTCCCAGGTGGAATTTTCCAATAAAAATGAAATGCGTTCACGCCATTCTAGGTAGGCAACGTCTGGATAATTGAAACTCAGAACACATCAGAATCAGACTGGGTAAAAAGTAAAAAAACGCTGACAGGAATTTCTTTGGTTAACACATTCCTTGCTAAAATGTTGCTAATACTACAGATTATTATTATACATTTATATTGTGGCAGTGCTTAAAAGCCTTACCCAGATTGGGACCCATTGTACTTGGAGCTGTACAAAGATATAGTAAGTGATAGTCCCTACCCAAAAGATCTTACAACCTAACTGATCAGATGTAAGAAGCTGATTAGACACACAAATGGACTGGGATGAGTTGATAGAAATGAGTAATAAATAAGAAAACAGTGTCCCTAAGCCACGGGATTAGATCAGTGACAGAATTTCCTTATGAATAGAGCTGGGTGAAAATATGTGCCTGACTGTCCTCTCACTTATATAAATCTTACATCACTGACTCCATTGACTCTGATAACTCCTGAGCTCCATTAATACCAGCAAGAAGGGCAGGAGCCTTAGTTAGTCTGCAGACGAGAAGAGTGAGGGGGGATTTGATAGCAGCCTTCAACTACCTGAAGGGGGATTCCAAAGAGGATGGAGCTCTGCTATTCTCAGTGGTGGCAGATGACAGAACAAGGAGCAATGGTCTCAAGTTGCAGTGGGGGAGGTCAAGATTGGATATCAGGAAACACTATTTCACTAGGAGGGTGGTGGAGCACTGGAATGGGTTACCTAGGGAGGTGGTGGAAGCTCCATCCTTAGAGGTTTTTAAGGTCAGGCTTGACAAAGCCCTGGCTGGGATGATTTAGTTGGGGTTGGTCCTGCTTTGAGCAAGGGGTTGGACTAGATGGTCTCCTGAGGTCTCTTCCAACCCTAGTCTTTTATGATTCTATGTATTTTAAGTTTGCAGAGGATTGTGTTTTTTTTCAGCTTCAGGGCACATTGTGCACACTCTGGGCCTGATTCTCCATCGCCGTGCACCTTGGTGTTCCATTTACACCCAGGCAAAGTAGATGTAAAATACTACTGTTCTGATCTAATAGCATTTCTCTCCCACTTCACATTCAGTTTGTAGCAAGGTGCAAGACAACTGAGGGTCAGGCACCAAGAGTCTTACTTTGGGTTTTAATTGATCTAAACTAGGGCTGTCAAGAGAGTTAAAAAAAATAAATCGCCATTAATTGCGTGATTAATCGTGCTGTTAAACAATAACAGAATACCATTTAAATATTTTTCATGACTTCTACATTTTCAAATATGTTGATTTCAATTACACAGAATACAAAGTGTACAGTGTTTACTTAATATTTATTTTTTTACAAATATTTGCACTGTAAAAACCAGAAGACATAATATTTTTCAATTGCCCCATTACGAGTACTGTAGTGCAATCTCTTTATCATGAAAGTTGAACTTACAAATGTAGAATTATGTACAAAAAAACTGCATTCACAAAGAAAACAATGTAAAACTTTAGAGCCTAGAAGTCCACTCAGTCCTACTTCATGTTCAGCCAATCGCTCAGACAAACACGTTTGTTTACATATGCAGAAGATAATGCTGCGCACTTCTTGTCTACAATGTCACCTGAAAGTGAGACCAAGCATTTTCATGGCACTGTTGTAGCTGGTGTTGCAAGATATTTACATGCCAGATGTGCTAAAGATTCATATGTCTCGTCAAGCTTCAACCACCATGCCAGGGGACATACATCCATGCTGATGACGGGTTCTGCATGATAAGAATCCAAAGCAATGTGGACTGACGCATATTCATTTTCATCATCTGAATCACACGCCACCAGTGGAAGGTTGATTTTCTTTTTTGGTTCAAGTTCTGTGGTTTCCACATCGGAGTGTTGCTCTTTTATGACTTCTGAAAGCATTCTCCACACCTCGTCCCTCTCAGATTTTGGAAGGCACCTTCAGATTCTTAAACCTTGGGTCAAGTGCTGCATCTAGCTTCAGAAATCTCACAGTGGTACCTTCTTTGCATTTTGTCAAACCTGCAGTGAAAGTGTTCTTAAAACGAACAATATGCTTAGTCATCATCCGAGACTGCTATAACATGAAATATATGGCAGAATGAGCATAAAACACAGAGCAGGAGATATACAATTCTCCCCCAAGCAATTCAGTCACAAATTTAATTAGTGCATTTTTTTTTAAATGAGCATCATCAACATGGAAGCATGTCCTCTGAAATGGTGGCCAAAGCACGAAGGGGCATATGAATGTTTAGCATATTTGGCACATAAATACTTGCAATGCCGGCTACAAAAGTGCCATGCAAACGCCTGTTCTCACTTTCAGGTGACATTGTAAATACGAAGGAGGCAGCATTATCTCCCATAAATGTAAAAAGAAAAGGAGTACTTGTGGCACCTTAGAGACTAACAAATTTATTTGAGCATAAGCTTTCGTGAGCTACAGCTCACTTCATCGTTAGGCATCCGATGAAGTGAGCTGTAGCTCACGAAAGCTTATGCTCAAATAAATTGGTTAGTCTCTAAGGTGCCACAAGTACTCCTTTTCTTTTTGCGAATACAGACTAACACGGCTGCTACTCTGAAACCTGTCATAAATGTAAACAAACTTGTTTGTCTTAGCAATTGGCTGAACAAGAAGTAGGACTGAGTGGACTTGTAGGCTCTAAAGTTTTACATTATTTTGTTTTTAAGTGCAGTTATATAACAAAAAAATCTACATTGGAAATTTCACTTTCACGATAAAGAAATCGCACTACAGTACTTGTATGAGGTGAATTGAAAAATACTGTTTCTTTTGTTTATCATTTTTAGTACAAATATTTGTAATAAAAATAATAACACATAGTGAGCAGGGTACACTTTGCATTCTATGTTGTAACTGAAATCAATATATTTGAAAATGTAGAAAAATATCCAAAAATATTTAATAAATTTCAATTGGTATTCGACTGTTTAACAATGTGATTAATCATTATTAATTTTTTTAATCGTGAGTAATTTTTTTGAGTTAACCGTGTGAGTTAACTGCAATTAATCGAAAGCCCTAATCTAAACCACTCAAAACGATGCACAGTCAGGACTTCCAAATGTGATGATTTCCACCAAAAACCCCTTCTCCAGAACCCCCTTCTCCAGAACCTCTCCCTGAACAAGCCCCTCTCCTTTTTTCTCTGCTGAGTTAGGTGGGCAGGGCTAAGTGTAAGTAAAGATACACAAAGTGCTCTTCTTAGGACAATAGCCAATGGAGGTGAGTTGTCTCATGCAGAAATGGCTATAAAAAAACAGACTATGAATCCTTCCAGTACAGTAACCTGTCTCTGATGGTAGCCAACACCAGTAATTTCACAGAATTTATGATGTGGAATCTAGTTTCAAGGAGATCAGTCCTTTAGCTATTCAGAATGAAACCTTGGGATGGCAAAAGTGATGGGAACTTTATAGATGTCCCGCTTCTAAAATATTCCAACAAAATAATCTCTTCTCCTGCGTCACTTTATTAACTTCCACTGGCTCTTGCTTGCACGGTGAAAATGGAAACAGTGAGCAATGACGAAAGACCCAGTTGCATACCTGATAAAAACAACTCCTGGGCTTTGTCAGTTTGGCCAGGTCTTTCAAGAATTCTTGAACACATTATTTATCTTCAGCTGCACTCATATTTACTGCAGAATAATTTAATTTAAAATAGGCTAGTTTCATATATTTTCTACTTCACGGCTGAATTCAAAACCCCCCTGGCTTTTATTATTCCCCTTTACATTAGTAAAGCCACATTTTCTACTGCCTTACATACCTCATCGAACCCTGCAAACATCCTTTGCTCATACGCAACCTGTCACTCACTTTAGAGTAAGAAAAGGAGTACTTGTGGCACCTTAGAGACTAACGAATTTATTTGAGCATGAGCTTTCGTGAGCTACAGCTCACTTCATCAGATGCATACCGTGGAAACTGCAGCAGACTCTATATATACACAGAGAATATGAAACAATACCTCCTCCCACCCCACTGTCCTGCTGGTAATAGCTTATCTAAAAGCCATTTCCAGCACAAATCCAGGTTTTCTCACCCTCCACCCCCCCACACAAATTCACTCTCCTGCTGGTGATAGCCCATCCAAAGTGACAACTCTTTACACAATGTGCATGATAATGAAGTTAGGCCATTTCCTGCACAAATCCAGGTTCTCTCACTCCCTCACCCCCCTCCAAAAACCCACCCCCATACACACACAAACTCACTCTCCTGCTGGTAATAGCTCATCCAAACTGGCCACTCTCCAAGTTTAAATCCAAGTTAAACCAGAACATCGGGGGGGGGGGGGTAGGAAAAAACAAGAGGAAATAGGCTACCTTGCATAATGACTTAGCCACTCCCAGTCTCTATTTAAGCCTAAATTAATAGTATCCAATTTGCAAATGAATTCCAATTCAGCAGTTTCTCGCTGGAGTCTGGATTTGAAGTTTTGGGAGACAGGCCAGTCCTTGCCTACAGACAGCCCCGCAACCTGAAGCAAATACTCACCAACAACCACATACCACACAACAGAACCACTAACCCAGGAACTTATCCTTGCAACAAAGCCCGTTGCCAATTGTGCCCACATATCTATTCAGGGGACACCATCACAGGGCCTAATAACATCAGCCACACTATCAGAGGCTCGTTCACCTGCACATCCACCAATGTGATTTATGCCATCATGTGCCAGCAATGCCCCTCTGCCATGTACATTGGTCAAACTGGACAGTCTCTACGTAAAAGAATAAATGGACACAAATCAGATGTCAAGAATTATAACATTCATAAACCAGTCGGAGAACACTTCAATCTCTCTGGTCACGCAATCACAGACATGAAGGTCGCTATCTTAAAACAAAAAAACTTCAAATCCAGACTCCAGCGAGAAACTGCTGAATTGGAATTCATTTGCAAATTGGATACTATTAATTTAGGCTTAAATAGAGACTGGGAGTGGCTAAGTCATTATGCAAGGTAGCCTATTTCCTCTTGTTTTTTCCTACCCCCCCCCCCCCGATGTTCTGGTTTAACTTGGATTTAAACTTGGAGAGTGGCCAGTTTGGATGAGCTATTACCAGCAGGAGAGTGAGTTTGTGTGTGTATGGGGGTGGGTTTTTGGAGGGGGGTGAGGGAGTGAGAGAACCTGGATTTGTGCAGGAAATGGCCTAACTTCATTATCATGCACATTGTGTAAAGAGTTGTCACTTTGGATGGGCTATCACCAGCAGGAGAGTGAATTTGTGTGGGGGGGTGGAGGGTGAGAAAACCTGGATTTGTGCTGGAAATGGCTTTTAGATAAGCTATTACCAGCAGGACAGTGGGGTGGGAGGAGGTATTGTTTCATATTCTCTGTGTATATATAGAGTCTGCTGCAGTTTCCACGGTATGCATCTGATGAAGTGAGCTGTAGCTCACGAAAGCTCATGCTCAAATAAATTCGTTAGTCTCTAAGGTGCCACAAGTACTCCTTTTCTTTCTGCGAATACAGACTAACACGGCTGTTACTCTGAAACCTGTCACTTTAGAGTGAATCCTGGAGCCGTTTTCTGGGTTAGTTGTGATCCTTCTTTTCTCATTTCTCAGTTGACTCACCATCGCCTTCGACAGCAGCATTTCTCATGCACTGCAGGACTTGGTTCTCCATCCATAACTGCTCCTTCATAAACTCTTGCCAGTGCTTCTCAATGGCTGTCACGGGACTATGTTGCCTTCAACAGTAATATGACAAAGAGCCTGAGCAGGAATGGACCTAAAATCTGTCATTTCAGATGGAATTAGAATAGACTCTTTTGTTCACTAACAGCATATTTTTTAAATTAGCTCTGACCAGGTATTTCCGAGGGCTTCTCTGCATTAGCGAATTGTCCCCATCACAGCCATCACTGGCTAGTTAACAGTAGCTGAGCCTGCGTAACCCCCTCCCCCCAGTATACATAGCCAAAGATCCTGTAAGCCATGGTTTGCCCGAATGCAGGTAACCCTAGTTTCAAACTGGGGTAAAATGCCCCCAGTGCAAATCATGTCTTATAGAAATGTTTCCTGATTACACTGGGGTCAGAACTGGTCCACATGAAGGCTGTGCTCACCAGCCTCCCACATCATTGTGTTTCCCCCCACACTGCACGTTGTATGCAGCTCTGGGCTCTCCACACCAGCAACAGGGTTGTGTATGGCTGCTCTGCTGAGCTGCCAGGTGGACAACACACGCCAGGTGGAGAGCTCCAAGATTCCTCTCCACCACCAAAAGTTGGCAACAGACCCAACATTTTCCTATATTCTCCACCTTCCCTATTCCCCAGGGAGCTATGCCTGGATAAAGAAAGTCAGCAGGGCAATGGCAGTGGTGGGAGAGATGGGGTATGTCTGGACACCCATGGAACATATGTTGACAAGGAATCCTCAGGCTGCCACATGTGGGGAAACTGAGGCTGTTACTTATAGCTTGGGAGATGACCAGCATACACCTCTGACTCGTGAGCTGACCACATGACCTGCACTCGTAACCAGTGCATATAACATGCCTGGGTTAGTATTTATTATTATTTGCATTGTGGTAGTACCAGTCATGGGTCACAGGCATCTGAATTTGGTCTCCGCTTCCCACACATAGCCAATGGCGGATTTGCCCCCTGACACTGTGCTCCTCAATACTACCTGGAGAATGGAGAGGTCCCTCATTATTCCTCAATGAGCGCTCTTGTCAGCTTAAACATTTTATTGTATACAGGGAGTCACCACTGAAGCCTTTAGGAAGATTACCGACATGGTGCTAGCCCTCTGCATAGGGGTGGATTTCACCCACTGAGCATTTCCCGACATAAAAAAAAAATAAAGATTCAAAAGGCAAAGACGCTTCAACACACTGGTGCGGGCAAAGACGCTGTCGAGTTATTTACCTGCACAACTGTGCATGTGCAATTCGGAAAATCAGGGCCAAACTTTGAACCAAAAGAGGTTGCACAAATATTAAATTAGTTTAAGTAACTATATTTTCAATATACTCTGTGTCCCACATAGAACACACAAAAGTGATGTTAAAACAACATTATTTAGATGGCAAAGTCAAGCATTCAAAAATTAGGAAATGCCAGAATTAAGGTTGCCTGCACTACCTTAATATGGATCCCTTGTGTGTGTGAAACAGTCTTTGATTACATGATCACCTACTATTTTTTCCACAGGACCCCTGCCTCATTCATTGCACAGGCTGGACAGTGCTCACTTAATGAGTCGTTAATCAATATTTTGTTTCTCCTCATTGTTCAGTGTGTGGCCCCCATGCCTTATTTACTGCACACCATTCAAACTATTAGCATGCACACTTCATTAAACCTCACAACATCCCTGTGAGGCAGGGAAGTGATATTAAACCAGGATTTGCAGACAAGTAAATCTGAGGCCTGAAGAAGGCAAGACACTTGCCCAATGTCACAAAGTGAGGCCATGGCAGAGCCAGAAATAGATTTCAGATGTTCTGACTTCCAGCTCTAACCACTAGTGTTTACCCACCAGAAAAGGAAGGAACTATTGTATATTTTAGTAGCTGCCAACTCATTGGACACAAGACACTTAGATCTGGTCTACACTACAGAGTTGGGCTGACGCAAGGCAGCTTACATTGATCTAACCATGGAAGTGTCTACACTTAAATTTTGCTCTCTCTGACGTAACTGCTCCCCCCATGCTGACTTAATAATTCCACCTCCATGAGCGGGGTAAAGTGAAGGTTGATGTAGTTAGGTCAATGCAGCATCAGTATAGACACTGCATTGCTTATGTTGACTGTTACTGGCTTTGAGGAGCCGTACCACGATGCCCCATACTGACAGCACAATCGATCCAAGCACTGTTGGTGAGGATGCACACTGCCAACACACGGAGCAAAGAGCAGACGCGCACAAGTGATGTAATTCCTGCAACAGCTGTACGGTGACGTAAGTTAAGTCAACTTAATTTTGTAATGCAGACATAGTCCTGTTTTGATTAAGTGCAATTAAACAGCTGCCATGTTTCACCCCGGAGAACAGCCAGCATGGGAGAATTGGAAAATTCCATCAGCTTCATGCAGTGTAACAGGGACTCCAAATTACAGCCCTTTTTTAAAAAAGAAGTTCATTGTCCAATACATTGGACCAAATCATGCTTAACTTACTCAAATCCCATTGGACCAAATTCTTCTTTTGGTTATGCTAATATAAACCTGGAGTAGCTCCATTCAATAAGTTTACAAAAGATTTTACGCCCATGTAAGTTAAAGCAAAATTGAGCCCCAAATGGGACTGCACATCTGAGTAAGATGAGCAGGATTTGGCCTCTGAGTTCCATGTGACAGAAAGGCCTGAAATTTGATGGGATGACAAGTTCTCCCGTTCCGCAAAGTTCCATTCTAGGATTCCCCAGCCAGAGCCATTTTGTGTACCTGGAAAAAGACAGGATTTCAGTGTCTAAACAAAAGATCATGGAAGATAATTCCAAGATATTATATAGGTTGTTGCTAGTTAACCTGCTTTAAAGTTGGCTAAACATCTCAAAGCTTCTGTTGGTGCAGGCTCCATTTCTGCTGACTAAACAACATGCATTCTACTTACCTAAAAGTTATCTTCCCTGCAGTTTGATTTTTCTATGATGGACTTCCTGATTAAAACCAATGTTAATTAGCTGCCATATTTCAGCTCAGAGGAAGCTCTATTTTAGGAACCACCAACAAGAATTCTAATTAACTCTAAGTCTGATGATGGCTTCTGGACACATGTCCCATGGGAACTGGGTTAGGACTTTCTAACTCATTTCAGAAAGGTAACCTATCATTTTGTTTTTTTCTTAAATTTAAGGGGGAAAAGCAAAATATATCCATGTCTGGTAGCAATACAAATGTATGTGGCTGTTATTTACCTTGGATCTAAAAACCCAAACCAACCAACTAAACAAAGCCAACAACAATGATGCATCCGATGAAGCGAGCTGTAGCTCACAAAAGCTTATGCTCTAATAAATTTGTTAGTCTCTAAGGTGCCACAAGTTCTCCTTTTCTTCTTCCAACAACAATGCCCTTGAAGCCTTTACATGGCTTAGGCAGTGCCATGTGATGTATCTTTATTTGCTCCTCTTTGTCAGGCTGTTACCTCAATCAACATACCCAAGAAAGGTGTAGAAGTAAATCAAGGCTGTAGAAGTGAACCTCTGGGTTAGGCTGAAAGGGGGCAGAAGGGAATTCAGAGGATTGCCATTTGGCAGGAATAAAAAAAACAAGTCCTTCTAATCTCATGCGGTTTTATTATCGAAGCCTAGCATAATTCATTCCATAAAACCATTATTAACTATTAGCCAGACACATAAATTACACCATAAATCCATAGCTACAGTTCAGCTGGATTTTGGCTGGCAATATAACCGGAGAGTGGGTGAGACAAATATGACAGGCATTCTGCAATAAGCTAAAGGAATTCAAATTGGTGTTTGAAGTGTATTCAGCGGCTATTTTTAACTCTATTTTTCCACTAAACTCCAAGCAGTGCTGCGACTTGAATTCCTATTGCAATAAGAAAGTCAAAGTTTACAAATCATCTTGAATGTGATTTTTTTAAAAGCCCCTGTATGTCCTCTATAAACACTATAAAGCGATCTATGGGAATATGATTATACTATTTGGTACTTTCACTAACGATTCATTCCCCAGCAACCTGAAAGGCCGAATTCCTCCCTGGTCTGATGGGGACCTCTTCCAGGGAGTGTGGGATGAGCTGGCGTTGCTGGGGAAGAAGAAGCTGAGGTGGGCTTGGTGCTGAAGCATGGGCATCAGGGCATGGGGCATGGCTAGGCGCTGTCGAGGAGGAAGACGAGGTAGGTCCTGCACTGGTACTGAGATGGTGGGGAGGGATGGTCCGCACCTCTGGAGAAAGAGGTTGGGGTGGGCAGGTAGCCTCTGCACTACCACTGGGATGGCCTGGCCCCCTTCAGGAAGAAGCTGGCAGGTGGGGCTTGGTGCTGGGGTTGCAGTGGCAGATGGCCTGTTCCACAGGAAGAGGAAGTAGGGGTGAACTCTGTCCCTCACCCCCTAGGCAGCACCTCTACTCACCAATGTGGAGCCACCACCATATCCCCACAGAAGGCTGCGTGTAGCCTCCAGCTCCCTCCTCCAGGCCAGGCCCCTCCAGCTCCAAAGGAAAACGTCACTGAAGACGGAGGACAAGGACGGTGACTCTAGGCCAGTAAGCCCTCTCTAATTGGCTCAGGTCATGTGTCTGCAATACATGGGGATACTGAGCCTTTTAATACCTTGAGCAGTGTGACCTCTGTGTAATTATGGTTCAAGTTCTGCCCTTTTGACTTTATGCTCCGTTAGCTGGCTAATGAGCGTAACTATTCTGTCATTAGGGTGCATGTCACCTCCCGCTCGCTTCTGAGGGACACTTTGGTACTGTGAGCAGTGTGACCTCCTGGTAATGAGGGTTCAGGCAGCTGCTCGTTTACTTTCTTGGCATTACTCTGCTTTCGCTGGCCAGCAAGAGTGACTCTCTTGTAATTAAGGCGCAAATAACTTTCCTGTTGCTTGCTGAGCTCTTTGGACCCCTCGGCAATTCAGGTTCAGCTCTCTGCCCTCCCTGTTGGCAGTCTAGTCAGTGTGACAACCCTGAAATTCAGGTGCACATCACAAGTCTCTCTTATGGGATGCATAGAGCCCTTTGGTACCTTGCAATTCGGGTTCAGCTCTCTGCCCTTTTGCTCACTTAGCATTACGCTCCTTTGGGCTAGTCTTTAATTTGGGTTGCATTTCTCCTTCATAATGGTGGAGTAGGGCCGTATTAGTAATTTTGGGCAGTGACACCTCCCTGTAATCAGGGTCTGAATATTTGCCCGTTAGTTCTTGGCATTGGGCTACTTTAGCCTCCTGACCACTTTATAATCTGAATCCTCAGCCCTTTATTCCCTTAAATTATGCCACTTTAGCCAGCTGGTCAGAAGAAGCAGTCTGTTAGTAGGGTGCAAGTCTCATCAGTCTCTATTTATGGTGCCCTCAAAAACCTCTGAAGAGAATTCTGGCCCATCATGCTCTTTCAAACTTGTCTCCAATGGTAAATCACAAGGCTTGGCTGCAGAATTCCAGACAAGAGATCCTGCAGCAGTTGCTGGCAAGTTCAAACAGAGAGGTTTCTCTGGCAATTTTGGAATGAATTGATCAGTACAGTATTCCTTTTTTTCATTGACTTTGAATATAGGTCAATTAATTTCTCATTGTCTCTCTTAACCCCTGCTGGTTTTGTATTAAGAAGTTGGAACTGCATTGTGTAATAGTTGTCAAGGGGGAAAATCTGGGAATTTGGGTTTAGGAATAGGATTTATTTGATAGTTTTGGAACTTGGGTGAGGCTTGGGAGAGGTGAAAGTCCCATTGAAGAATATGGGGACAGCACAGTCCTGGTCAAATACACTCTTATGAAATTGCCAGTAATTCAGTAGTTATGTTTTTTTGCCCCATTACCTGAACTGGATAGAAGCTCTGTAATACACAAATAATTTGAAAAAAAATATATGTTTTTGTCAATTGATTGAAGAATTCATTCTGTGCTGCCTTTAATTATTTAACATCGTTTGGCTTTTTGTATTGAGAATTGTGAACTGCATTGGAATTCTGCTAAAACTCTGCCCTGCACACTCTCTTTCCAGCCTCACAAGGACAACTGGACAAGAAGGAAGAACCCAATCAAAAAGAAAGAAAAAGAACTGTGGATCAGGAGACAGGAAATAAATGCTGAAAGCACAGTACCTGGGAATCTTTATAAGGTATTATGTGATATATTTCAAAGGTAAATCATACAACAATCTCACACAGTGAATAAAAATTAAACTAAAAACATAAGACATTAATAGATTACCTGAAGTTATATTAAGTATTCTTCATGTGCCTTGTAATAAATATTGCATTAAAATAACTTTTTTGTGTTTGTAGTTCTTTTTAGGTTTACACCAGGTCCAGAACTGTGGCATCTAAGTTCATTGGAAGGATAAATTAAATAAAGTAATTACTATGTGTCACCTACCAATGCTGATACATTTTGAAAGGCTGATATATCAAATTCTGAAGCTCAATTACGTGTCACATATGAAAAGGAAAATGGTTGATTAGCCACAACACTGTCTGATGCCTGGAGAACCATTTACTGCTACAACCTTTGACAGTTTCTATAACTACCTTTGCCACCTGAGAGAACACAGATATGGCTTTTTACCCAGTAAGCATGTCTGACCTCTCAAGAAAAGATCTTTCACTACTCATCCCGTAAAATGTGTGTCATTTGTGTGTCATACATTCACAGTCTGGTAGAGAAGCAGGACAACTTTCCAGTTTAATTTATTAAACTTAATTTTTACCATTCCTTCTTGAGTCATACTGATGTCATTATGTTTAGCAAGTAGTCGTTTTAACATTCTTAAACTCTGTTGGCCACAGTAAGTTGTTCAAAGGTGAAGAACCATTCTGCTACAATATAAGAAAGAACTGAGATTCATTGTGGCAAACCTATAGAGGCCACTGAAAACCCTACTGCCAGTAGGCACATTATTAACCCATATCTCTCACTTCAAAAGAAGAAATGCTTTTGATACCAGAACAGTTCCATAGCTATAATGTTATGTGGAGTTGAACTAAGTTTCTACCTATTTCAATATGTTGACCACTTGGAAATTGTCAACAGAACTGGAGACTTTTCATCTAAAGTTGATTTCACTGTCATAAATAACAAAATATTTCAGATTTATGTTTACCTAGGTGCCTACTTTGTGTGGCTAAATACCTTGTTCGCCTCAGCAGGCTCAGTCCTTTTAAGCCTTGGAGACTCAGGTTTGGGGCAAAGCGAATCCTTATAGGTGGCACAGAGTCCTGCTACTCCTTTCCTCAGTCAGTCCCTTGTGCTTGTTTTCCTTCCCTTCTGGGGACCGAGTGCAGCTTCCCTACTGGGAAGGTCTGGTGTCTTGCTGCAAACAGCCTACTGGCAACTTCCCCACTCCTCTTGCTCCCTCACTGTTCTGCCGGGGTTGGGGGGGGTGGAGGGGTGTTGTTTAAAAGGTCCCACGTGGTTGAAGTCAGCTGAACCTAATTGGTTCCCTAGCAACCCCTTTTCCAGCTGAACCTTATTGCCCCCTGGTTATGTCTCCTCAGTGGATAGGGAGGGGTCTTTTATTCCCCTGGGACTAATTACTACCCCCTTTTGTAGCTGTTTGTCCTGGGTTTACCACACTTGTGTTAGCTAAAGCATTTAATCCTTTCTTAGAAAATGTGCTCCAGAATATATATGACTCGAAGTATTAGTTGACCAATATGGACATTTGTTTTTACTAACAGTTTCTCACTATGTATGGAGGAATTATTGGGAATCCATAATGCAATACACAGTGCTGTAGGATTATACCTCACTATTCTTGATAAATAACTGTTTCCTACCCAGACGGTTGCATGAATTTAAATGGAAGATATGGGGCCAAAAAGACACAGGTGTTAACATGACCCCAACATTAAACAGTTTTAAACGAGGTTCAGGTTTCGTATACATGGATCTCAGCCTGTTTAGTATCATGACAAACACACCATTAAACATCTTTTTTAACCTTTTAGTAAAGATACAGGAAAAGAAGGAAAAACAGTTCAAGCATTTGAAATGTAAAGTATTCAATAAGGGTTTCATTTAAACAACATCCATTGTTCCCTTTCCTGTTAGCTGCAGAGAGTCTTAAGAAAGAAACCTCCTCTTGTCTGACAGGCTCTCACTCCAATCTACACTACAAACTTATGTTGGTATAACAGCGTCGCTCAGGGTTGTGGAAAATCAGTGCAGTTATACCGACTGAACTCCTGGTATAGACAGCACTATGTTGATGGGAGGGATTCTCTAGTCAACATAGTTATAGCCTCTCAGGGAGATGGAGTATCTGCACCGATGGGAGAAGCTCTCCTTTCTGCATAGGTCACGTTTTCACTAAGCGATACAGAAGCACACCTGCATCGGTGCAGCACTGTAAGTGTAGACAAGCCCTTAGATGGTATTAAAGATGGTAATAACTGTCCTTTTGGAGAAAAGAGAAGAAGAGAGTTGAAACGAGCTGGAGCTGTTGTTATTCTTGCTGTCGTTAAAGTCCAATCCTGTTTCCTAGAAGACAAACGCACACAAGAGGGAAGGGAAAAGAACAGCAAAGATGGAAAATACAGCTTCTGTCTCTGCAGTTGACTTTCACTTGCAACCTCACAGCTGAAAAAACACACACAAAGCCTAATCCCAGAGCCTAGGCTCCAAGTCATTCCTAAACAACCCCTTAGCTCGAGACCTGCAAGCCCAAATCAGCTGGCATGGGCCAGCCATAGGGTTTTTATTGCAGTATAGACATTGCCTACGAGCTTTAGGGATCCCTTAAGCCTTATTGAGCTTTTTAAGGTGTAATAATTGTACAAATCAGTTAGGTATTGAACAGTGAATTGTTCTATTAAAAGAAGGATGTGGAAAAATTGGAAAGCGGAGGGCAACAAAAATGATTAGGGGACTGGAACACATGACTTACGAGGAGATGCTGAGGGAACTGGGGATGTTTAGTCTTCAGAAGAGAAGAATGAGGGGGGATTTGATAGCTGCTTTCAACTATCTGAAAGGGGGTTCCAAAGAGGATGGCTCTAGACTGTTCTCAGTGGTAGCAGATGACAGAACAAGGAGTAATGGTCTCAAGTTGCAGTGGGGGAGATTTAGGTTGGATATTAGGAAAAACTTTTTCACTAGGAGGGTGGTGAAACACTGGAATGCGTTACCTAGGGAGGTGGTGGAATCTCCTTCCCTAGAAGTTTTTAAGGTCAGGCTTGACAAAGCCCTGGCTGGGATGATTTAGTCGGGGATCGGTCCTGCTTTGAGCAGAGGGTTGGACTAGATGACCTCCTGAGGTCCCTTCCAACCCTGATATTCTATGATTCTATGATTCTATTCTATGATCAATCATTTTAGTACTGGTAGATCATTTTATTCTACACCAAGACGACGATTTTGCAAAAATCATCACTTTGTGATAAGAATTTGTTAAATGGATTAACGAGGTTTGATTATCATGCCTTGATAAATCTTTAAATATTCCATGTTAAATTCATAGTTTTAACTTTATGACTGTCATATAAACCATCTTGCTTTATTTTAGTTCTGTAACTCCTTATTTATTAATGTATCTTACTTAATAAAGTGTATAAATTCAGGAATAGCTTTAGTTCTGTCCTTGGCTAAACAAGGAGGAATCCAATCAACTTATGAAGAATTTTGGTGTGGTTAATTTTAATTGTGATTTTCTATCTTATTCTTATGACCTTTGGAAATAACCACCTCTGAATACTGAAAGTTTAATTTTTTTTCTTGCTCTCTAGGATCACACTTTGGAGGGGAGGGGCAGACTATCATGTGACCTCAAAAGGAGGATGTTTGTAGTGTTGCTGCTCCTATGTTGGTCCCAGGATATTAGAGGGACAAGGTGGATGAGGTAATATCCGTTATTGGACCAACTTCTGTTGGTGAAACAGACAAGCTTTCAAGCTTACACAGACTTGAAGAAGAGCGCTACATAAGCTTGAAAGCTTGTCTCTTTCACCAACAGAAACTGGTCCAATAACAGATATTATTTCACCCACCTTGTCTCTTGAAAGGAGCCTGAAGTTCTCACAGCCACTTACCTGCATAAAATTTTCTTTCTTGAACTTTTAAGGGGGAAAAAAGGTGAGACTTTACTTGGACCCCCCCCCATCCCTCTCTAGTCCACTGCCTACAAGCCTCCATTCAGCCATAGATTTCCCAGCCCTGTGGATCTCTTCTACAGGACCAGAACCCAATTCCTGAGCATGCTAAATGCAAGGCCCCTGTGTCTTCTGGGATAAAGTTAACCTACAGCTGGCAAGCTGGTTTCTGCAGCATTCCAGTGCAGGGAAATTTTTAAAAAGGTTGAATAAATTAAATATGAAAATTAATATTATAGTAACCCCATGTTTATTTTCAGAAATTAACTTATTTTATGGTGGTTCTAAATTTTCAATGTGCTTTGGGTTTTTGGACTGACGGTGAAAAATTGCATTTGTATGGGAGAGAGCTGAGTAAGGGAGTAGGAAGATATAAATCACTATATACGTGTTCAGTATTTAAAACTTTTTAGTGCTGTGAACAAAAGTTTCCTACTGAATATGTAATTGCAATTAAGTTTCTCTTTTTCTTGGCATTTGATAATTCATTCTTATGGTACCAGATGTCTTTTGCTCCAATGAAATATATATGGGGACATTACTTTTGATTTAGTATATTTGCCTTATGATTTATTATTAAAAATAGGCAATTTGGAAAGCAAATAATTTAATATTAGGTGGCAGTTCATTCTATGAAAACCAGTTACGCAAATCCAAGGAAAGGTTGAAGGAAGTGATATCTGGGTAGATGGGATTAAGGAAAAAAAATCTCAATATTTCAACACAGTAACTGCTAAAGGATGAGGATAAAACAATTAAAACCAGAAAAGCTATTGTGAAATTTCTACTCAAAATGGCTTTGATTAATATGCAGATGAAGGGGTTTCAAACAGATTGTCTTGCTATTGAAGTTTGAACCTCAAAGTTTATTGGAACTTAGGCCTGCTGTCTGCAGCTCACCTTTATGGTCTCATGTTATGTTGACTAATGGCATGCAATAGGTATCACAATGACTGGCACCCTTAAAATCCTAGGATGGAATGTGCCTCAGTTCCCAGAGGGCTCTGTGGCCTTGTTTTCACTTGTGTAAAAAGTTGTGTTTTTGAGTTAGCTACCTCCAGATAAAATCCTAGTGAAGACAAAGCAGTCTACCTCGACCTGCTAACTCTTGGTAAAACCAAAGACTTGGGGGAGCTTAGGGCTGACCTTGACCTGATAACACGCGTTAAATCACCAAATTCATCTTAGCTGCGACTTCAACACCGTTTGAATCTAGGTCTCAAAGGCAGAAAGCTAGTGCACTAATCTCCTGGGCCACTGTACAGGTCTCTCTTATGTAATGCATTTGATGCCACATATTCAGGTATTTTCCATTTGGAGTCACAAGTGCTTCACCAGTCCCAGCCCAAATGAGTGAAAAATATACAGGGTTTGCAGCAATGGTTGGGTTGTTCGTTCTTCAAGGTAGGGGCACAATCCTCCATGGTGCTGGGTGCATGCTGGGATGAGCACTGCTAGGCTACTCCCACCACTGGCCACACAGATGCTCTACCTTGCATTGGCCAAAAAGCTGCCCTAGGGAAGGTTCTGCCAGCTCAGGGCACTCTAGAGTCACACCTCATGGCCACCAGAATGCAAACTCCAGAATGCACCATTCTGCCTCCAGCTGCCCTCAACATGCCCACTGTACTGTGTAAAATTAGCTATGCCAGCTTTGCACCACCCCAGGATTCCCCCACTGGGGGAAATCCTTAGCTGTCTCTTTGCAGCAGCACTATGGACACTCTGCACCATGCCTGCAATGCAGATTTTTTGGTGGGGGATTCAGTTACAGCAAACGAAGTTCACTTTACTTCTGAATAAGAACGTCCGCACGGGGTCTCTGTGTTAACACACTTCCACATACATACACTGACTCCATACCTTTAGTTGAGTCACCTTAAATTTCCCAGCTGTCCTTGTGTTGAGAAGCCCTGATTTTCCAAAGTGTTGAACATGTGCAGCAGCTCTCACTAAAGTGAATTTAGGAGGCTGATTTTAGGCACCCACGTTTGAAAGCCTTGGCTGCAACCCTGTCCAAGCTATGGTGCAGGTACAGATTCCCGAACAATTTTGGGATAGAGCTTGGTCGCAGGTGTTTGAGAGACAGACAGCCCCCTGCTACTAATAAATCTTCTCCAGAAGTAATTCAGAGCTTGTGCTTGCTTTCCCAACACACCACGCCTCTCCAATCCTTCAGAGCCGGCTCATCCCAGTCGGACTCTCTACCCTTCTTTTCAGCTGGAGACTCTGTGGGGCAGAGAATATTTTGGCTGGAATGAGGCAGAATGCAGGTGGCAATGGCATGCTGAATATTGGAAAGAAGATGTGTTTATCTTCTCTCTTACTCTTGCTAATGACGAGCAACAGCCTCTTTCGGAAGCAAAGTTTTGTGCACTAAAATCACAACTCTCTGCTTGATGAATCAAGAGTAGAGCCAGTCAGAAATTTTTTAAGCAAAAAATTGAAAATTGAAATTTGGAAATAGCACTGCTGCAGTGCGTGAGAGTTACAGGTCAGGTGCCTCTTACGAAACATCTCCCTTGTAGACCAGGCTAACTGGTTGGACTACATCTCCCAGAATGCACCATGGTCCCCACTCTTACCAATAATATCAAAATGGTTCATTTCAACGAGGTTAAAATGTTTTGTTTCAACTTTATCATTTTGATGCATTTTGTTTACGTTGATATTATATCAACATATTATATGTATTATGTTATATTTAACAGCCTATACATAGTATATATTAAATTTAATATTTTATATTATGATGTTTTGACAATATCAACATGAAACAAATTGACATTATCAAAACAAAATGATAATATGGTTCCAGATAGAAATTTCTCAGAATATATGTTCCTTAGAAAAAAAATTCCAATTCAGAATGAAAGGAAATGTCAATGTTTCAATACTTCCCATGGAATGGAAATTCCATTTTCTGACCAGTTCTAACAATTGGCACTTTTTCTTCTTCTTATCTTGACTCTTCAGGTTTCTGAGCCTGTTGCCTCACCCAGGAGTTGTGCACTTGCCAAGTAGCATGCTTTTAGGAGGCAAGACCTCGCTTAAATATAGAAAGATCTTGGAGACAAGCTTTTAAGGGGCACAGCCTCAGAGCCTCATTTAGAGATAGGGCCGAAAAGCAGTAAGGAGGCCGGGCCTCATTGATATACTCAGCATAGGGGCTATGAAGAAAAAGGTGTCATTCAGAGTTAATCCTCTATTTTCAAGGAGCACCTTTGAGATTTTTTGTTTTTTTATACGTTTGGGTAGCAAAATATTTTACACCCCAGCTAGCAGCCCTGGTAAATGCATTTTCATAGACATAAATGAACTCTTTAAAAAAGTAATTGCATTTCCCCGCATTGGTTCCAATTTTGTAGCATATGCTGCACAGATCTGTTTGTAAAAGGACGGGAACATGTCGTGTGTTTGAGAGTTTTTAAAATAAAAAATGTTTTTAAGACATCTGTGTTCCCTTGGGCAGGTCAGGAGAATAGGGTTGTTTCTGAGGGAATCAATGTCCCTTATTAAATTTCCTCCTTTCTACTGCTTTCCCAGCATTTTGCAGGCAATGAAACGTGAGAAGGTGATGGTGGAGGAGATTGTTCTTTGCTGCGACTTTGAGGGGTCTCCCTATAAGGTTACGCAGAGCCATGCTGTTTCATTCTATAAAACGCCGTGGGTGATAGCGACGGCAGGTTGTAGGAGCTCCGTTTCAGTCCCATTGTAGAAAGTCTTCAGAAGGTGTTGACTGTACGAAGGTTGGCGACCAACCCACTAAGCGGAAGCAGAAGCATTCCTCTACGTTTCAGGGGGTGAACTAGGAAAACCAGCAGAACAGAACACGATGATGATAGGTGCCATATAAGATGATGGATGCATAGTACATGCAAAAGGACATAGAAATGAGGCTACATTCATTAACGTTAAGATGTAACATTGTAACTCTGTTATCATTTCTCTCTCACGTCTGAGCCAGAGATGGGCTTTTTTTCTTTTTAACTTCTAGCTGTATTTTTTTCATTTGGGTAACACGTATATAGGCCTCAGTACATCTAAGAGATGACAATGCATAAAAAAAGGATTTTTATTCCATAATACAATATTAATTGATAAAATTCAGGATACATCAAAGTAATTTGTTTCAGAAGCAAATGTAACATTCAGAAGTAGGGACATTGTCACTTTTGTACTAGCTTATGGGCAGCACTGTGACATCAATGAAATTTATGAAGAACCTGGGGGAAAAGTATGTGAAAATTCAAAATAACAGGATTTGATTGTAAAGCACTCAAAGCAGAAAGAGATAATAGAGGGTGGGGAGATTGTTGCTAAACACAGATCTGAATCATGTCTCAGAGAGCATAGAGATATAGTAATGTAGGGCTGAGCATTACAAAGCAGATCTGATCAGAACTTTGACTGGAATTAAAGGAAAGAGAGCCATTGATTTCAATCTTGGCATCACTTTTTCTTTACATGAAATAATAAGAAGCCTTTCTTAAAGATCAGGAGAAGTGTTAGTGCTCAAACAGAAACGGCTTCTGAGAGTGTAGGAAAGCGTTTTACAGATGGGAAACTGAGGCAAGGGGTCCTGAGCTGGGCTTATGGTCAGGGTGCTGTGTCTGTCACAGTTGATCATTGCATGTGGGATGTGTGAGACTGGTGCATTCTAGGATGATTGGCAAGTAAGTTTGATGTTTTGCTCTTTTAATAAACCTGTTGTTACCCTCTTCCCCATGCTGTGTTGTAGCCACTGTGTCCCTATTTACTCTGCCGTTTGAACTATAGTAGTGCTTATCCATTGTAAACAGAGCTCGGTAAAAGTTTTCGGCCAAAACATTTTTTGGCGAAAAATCCAGATATGGCAACACTGAAATGTTTTACAAATTCACCTCAGTTTCACTGAGTTGTTCATGTGGAAAAAACAGTTTGAAACAAAAATAAATGAAAGCTTTCTGTTTGAAAAACATCAAAACCTTCAGACTTTTTCAAAGTGATATTTTTATTGCAAAATTTCCTCCAAATTTATGCTAAAAATTTAAACCAAAAGCTGCTCAGCATTGAGATGAATTCTTTTCTCATATTTTGTTTTGCTGAAACATTTTTAAAAAATCACTTTTGATTCAACCAAAAATGTGGGTTGTTTTGAAATGTGTGAATTGTCATCAAACCAAAACATCTGCTAGGTCTGATTGTAAAATAGTTTCATTGTTATAGCCTCTAGCCTCCCCTCTCCATAACCTTCCATTGTGCTTTGCTCTACACTGCTGGTTTTCCACACCACCCATGATAGGTTAGCTTCCCATAGAATATCAGGGCTGGAAGGGACCTCAGGAGGTCATCTAGTCCAATCCCCTGCTCAAAGCAGGACCAATCCCCAATTTTTGCCCCAGATCCCTAAATGGCCCCCTAAAGGATTGAACTCACAACCCTGGATTTAGAAGGCCAATGCTCAAACCACTGAGCTATCCCTCCCCCCCAAGCTCCCATCTTGAGAGCTACACTGCCAACCTTCCACTTTTTGTATTCAGTCCTGCTCTGGTTACTATCTCTATCCCCAAAACCAGCAGAGCTTCTACCTTGTGCACCTGGCATTGGCCACTGTCAGAAGACAGGATACTGGGCTAGATGGACTATTGGTCTGATCCAGTATGACCATTATTATGTTCTTATGTACCTTTCTGTTGCGGTTCAAATACAAGACAGCACAAAGCTTTAAGCAAGCAAACAGGCTGGTCTGCCAACGGACTGCTCCTGTCAGCTTTCCACCCTCTCCTTTATTCTTTCTCTCCCCCCGCGCATTACATTCTCCAACAGATAAAAGGAATACACTGGCTTTGTTTAACATTCTTATTTACCAATTTCTATCTACCGCATTCCTTGCTCTCAAGCCTTGAGCCCAGTCCTGGGAGGCTTCCCACGGTTCATGTCATCTGGGCGAGATTCCAAGGTTCATGCCCTTGAGAGGAGCTGTGTGTGCACTGCTCCTACACAACACTCAGGGTGTGCCCTGAATGTTGCCAAGTGCATGAACCTTGTATGAATCCTACACCTTTCAGCTGTGCTCAGCATCTCGTTGGTGGCATTTACAGCAACAGTTCCCCCTCTGGTGCCCTCCACTCACTTCCCATTGCAGGATACGATTCAAATCACAAGCTCATTTCTGTGCAGTTTTTAGTGCAATTATCTCCTGGCCGATGTGCATTACTGTAAAGATAATTTGTGGCAATATAGTGTAGGCTCTGAAGCTAGTGTATTAGGCCTATGTCATTGATGAGTTAATTGTAGGAACTTGCTGAGACACAGTGAAATCCCACTGAGCATACATCCTCCTTAAGAACAGGTAAATACAATTCTGAGATTTCTTGGAATATTTTAGAATTTACATAACAAAAAATGATCTCCTTCCTTTCCTCCCTTCTATATGGCAAATAGAATGCCATTAATAATGATGGATAAAATGTCAAAACGTCAGTGACGATCCTTGGGCTGGAAAATTGGTCAGTAATTTAACTGTGGTATGAACTAAGACTTTCATACCATCCAGCCTTGTTCCCAGCTCATTGGATTATTTTGTTGCTCTTCCTTGCTCTCCTAGAATGATCTTCTAAACAATGCAAAGGGTTAACTTTTAGGAGGCATGTGTGATTATATAACAACACAAATAGGATTGCTTGGTATAATTTTGAGACGAGTAACAGAGCCACAAATGAAATGATCTCCTGATTGTATTGCTATCCTGTAAGAACACAGAGACATAACTTTAATAACTAAAATTACTGCCGTGCAATTGGGAAAATGTCAAAATGACAGCTTAGAGAAGAGTTTGATGATCTAAAATAAGAGTGGTGTCAGCTAGTTTTAACCCAAACTTTAGATTATGTAATACACCATAGGTTTTACAAACATTAATATGAAACAATTAAAAAGATTTATTAATTTTTTCTAAAAATTTATTTTTAACTGGGAAGAGTTTGGTTTTGGAATGTAATTATGGCCCAGATATCACAGCATTGGACTTGTGCTTGAGATCCAGCCATCCCCCTATCAGTACTTTCAAATCACCTGTCACCAGAGTGGTACGCACACTTTGAAAAAGGGTCACTGACAGTAAGTATCAGGGGATAGCTATGTTAGTCTGTATCCACAAAAACAACAAGGAGTCCAGTGGCACCTTAAAGACTAACAGATGCATCTGAAGAAGTGGCTTTTTACCCACAAAAGCTTATGCCCAAATAAATCTGTTAGTCTTTAATGTGCTACCAGACTCCTTGTTGTTTTTGACAGTAAGTAGTGAGTGAAAGCAAACAGACTAAACCCCCAATCCAGTTAACCCCACGCTTAAGTGCTTTGCTGGATTAGGACCTTACTTTTTTCCCCTGGATTAGTCTGGGATACCGGCATTTGTGGGGGAGAAGGAGCCAGGGTACCAACTTATATGGAGCTCCTTGCAGCAAAATAAAACTGCCAAATGTTTTTGTAAAACCAACAAAGGTTTGTTTCTGCACTAAGTCAGCTACTGATTACTCATATTATACCACCCAACTCTATGACAAGCATTTTATTCCTTTTAGTGAATGTAAACATCTGAATTACCTTGGGAAAAGAAAACACAGGTCTGCACGTAAGCTTTTGTTTATGAATGTTTACTGCCAAATACAAAAAAAGCACACTTAGCTGAAGCTTTGGAATATTAACTACAGAATTTCAAGAGTACTACATAGGCAATTAATACACACACACACGCAGAGGCAATAAAAAAGGAAGCACTAAGTGAACTATGAAAGAAGGAGACAGGAACAATTGTTTGAAAAATGCCTTCTGCAAAAAGCTACCAAGGCCTCAGAGTCTAATATCTCCTGAAAAAGGAGGCAGATGAAATCCCTTAGAAAGATTAAAATAATCATTTTACACCAGTTGAAATAAATAATGTTGGATTCGTTAAGCAAGCTATCTGGCTGCAAAGTGTTTTGACCAGAAGCACTGAAACAAAGGCAACCAGTAAACTATAAGAAAAATGCATGTGTTGAAGTGGACGGGGCATTGTGTCTTTTTATTGGCCTCCTGTAGCTCCTTGTCATCCTGGAAAATGCTTCTCAAATGAAGTTTCCTATGAAGACAATGGTTTCAGATCTCCTTCTCATTTTGGAGGGCGTCCCGCCAGCCCTCCACTGTCCAAGTGCAGCAGCTGCCTCCATTTCCTTTGCCTGAGTCTCAGTTTCCCTCTGCTAGTAGCACTGTTTTATTTGTTCCTTAAACTGAACTAGAAACCCTCCCAGGGTAAATGAAAGTCCAAACTTCCACCTCTTGGTACTAAGTCTCCATGCCAGCAGAGGGTGTTTTACTGCAGTGTGGAGACACCCTTAGCATCTGTAGGCTGACAGGGAGAGAATGGGTGCTGGGAGCACTGGCTGGGCTGCAGAAATATCAGCACACCACCTCCAGGCAGCATCATACGGGGCCTATGCCCATTCGTTATCACAGGCTCTGGTCCTGGGATCCAGAACAGTGAAGTGGGTGCCCAATCCATACTGCACCATCCCTGTTTCTCTTTCCCCCGGCCATGTCTTACCTTAGTATGTTTCCCCTTTGACATCCTCCCCACTTTCCTTCCTGCATGCTACTTTAGAGCAGCCCCTGCCAGGTTGTTTTCCTAGCTTGCTCTCCACTGGGAATCCAATCACAGTTTTTACTCCAGTAACCAGACAACCCCTCAAGAAACTGCCACAGCTTTCTCTTTACTGGAGAATAAGACTTGCCAAAGTGGTGGGACCTCCTACCACCTCTAGAAGGTAAGGAGCCCCGGTGGGCCAGCCTATACTCTACCCAGGTCCTGAGGCCCGCCGGGGATATCAGTTGGAGGCTCATTCACAGGGCCGTGAGCATGAGCGTGTATTTGGTGCGGTTTACCCCTCTCCCGGACACCTGCCCTTTCTGTGGCGTGAGGAAAACCCTGGCGCACGTTTACTTGGAATGTGCCAGGTTTCAGCCCCTATTCTGCTTCCTCACAAATATTTTGTTACATTTCTGGCTGCACTTTTCCCCTCACCTCCTTATTTATGCACTCACTATCCGTGGTCCCACAAAGCCACGGGACCTCCTGGTCAACCTCCTCCTGGCCCTGGCTAAAATGGCCATCTATCAAGCCAGGGAGAGGAGGTTGGGCAATGGAGAGTCCTGTGACTGTGGGGCCTATTTCCGATCCCCCATCCATTCACGCATTTGGGCAGAGTTCCTCTGGGCGGCATCCACTAACTCCCTTGATGCCTTTGAGGAGCAGTGGGAGCTGTCCGGGGTTCTCTGCTCATTGTCCCCATCTCATTCCCTTCGTTTGATCCTTTGACCACACTCCTATTCCTGTTATTTCATTAGTTGTCCCCTGAAATCACTTGGCTTCCAGGTCCTGTGGATCCCCCCCTTAGGCTGTGTGTGTGGGGGGGGCATCCTTTAGCAGTGGGCAGGCACCTTGCTCTCAGGCTACAGTCGCACGCTCCCTCTGGGAACTACAACCTCCAGAATGCCTGTACTTAAAAAGAACAGTTTATCTCTGTGGAAAATGAACCTGCTGCAGCCATGCCAAGCTTTGTTAGACTGACAAGATTTGCAGCAAGTTATTAGGCTGTGGGTGTTTATTCTGTAATTTATGCCCCTGGGGCCTGATCCAATGCCCACTGAAGTCAATGGAAAGTCTCCAGTTGATTTTGATGGGCTTTGAATTGTTCTCCCAATTTTTCAAAATATATAGGAGAGGAAAATGCGTGCATTTCTAGCCAAATCTTCCTCTTTACCTTGTCCATTGCATTGCAGGTTTGAGTATGACCCAGAGCACACAAAGGGAGGGCTAGTACCTGCAGGTTTACAAGGCACGTGGTGGGTAGCAGATGGCTGAGTCCAGCCTAGCCCTGTAATTTAAATAAATTGTTTATTTGCCATGTGGGATGCTGTGCAGAGGGAGGAAACTGGTGGAAATTGTATCCGATTTTTTGAATGATGATTTATGGAGTGTTTTTTTAGTTGAAATCTTATGGGATTGAGTCATCTTTTTCTGACAGCGGTGTTAGCTGGTGAAAAAAATACCTCCTTTCATTTGTGGGATTGACTCATGAAGTGGAGAACTGTGTACAAGTAGGGAGAGAATAGACTCAGGAGGACTTCCTTCCCCAAAGTATTAAACCTCATATATAGAGAGAGAATCGATCCCGATGGCTTACAGAGAAGCAGCCCCATGAAGGACACTTACAACTACTTTGACAGACCCTCCAGAGAAACCCAGAGATACTAGAAACAAGATCTTGGGCCAGCTTTTCCATTGCCCTGCACCTTGTGCAGCCATTTACACCAGCCAACGGTGGGTATAAAACATGGCTAAATCAGCACAATAACCATTGACACCCACTTTGTACTGATGGAAACGACTGCACAAGGTGCAAGGCACTGGAGAAGTTCACCACCAAGTGTACAGCCATGACTGAGGCAGAGCCATGACCCAAGAGGTGTGAAGGAACACGGCCTATGAAATAATTATTGAAGGTGGGGTTGCAACAACCTCTTGGAAGTGCTCTGCAAACCCAGCTGAGATATCGAGTAACGGGTGTGGTTGTCCAGGGGCAGCAAAGTGTGGATACACTGCAGATATTTGCAATGACTTTTTAGCTATTACCAAATCTTTCCACTGAATATGGATAATAATAATACTTAGCTCTACTACACCTGAAAGAGAGCTCTGTGTAAGCTTGAAAAGCTCATCTCTCTCAGCAGCAGAAGTTGGTCCAGTGAAAGATATTACCTCACCCACCTTGCGTCTCTAACTCTTCTATAGCATCGTTCATCAGCAGAGCTCAAAGAGCTTTACAAAGGACAACAGCAGCATTATCCCAGTTTTTACAAATGGGAAAACTGAGGCACAGAGCAGTGCAGTGACTTGCCCAACCTCACTGACAAAGCCAGGAATAGAGTGCAGGTCTCCTGAGTTCCAGTGCAGTGGTCTATTCACTTGGCCACACTATCGAGGGCATCAAAGTGCATCTGCAGTTCTGCTTCGAATTTAAAAAGCATCCTACTGCAAGGGAGTGGGGATTAGAACTGTCCCTATCCCTTTATGCCAATTTTTTTCCTTTGATGTGCTCCCCAAAGGAAGCCCGAGGGATGAAAACCAAAACTCACCAAACTTCCACTTTCTCTGTATATATATAAGTATATCTTCTTACTATATGTTCCATTCTATGCGTCCGACCAAGTGGGCTGTAGCCCACGAAAGCTTATGCTCTAATAAATTTGTTAGTCTCTAAGGTGCCACAAGTACTCCTGTTCTTTTTGCAAAACTCACTGATAATCCATAGATCTGCCAAAAATTTAGGTCCAGAACCTTCTTCCCCTTTTCCTCATGCTTCCAAACAGACGTCTACCATCAGTTCATTTTGCATTTCTATCACGATTTAACACACTGGACAGAACAATATCTATAACGATGATTATTGACATGCCGTGGGAATACAGATCATTATGCCTTGAATGGAAGCAACTTGTTTACTGGCTAAGAGCAAGAAGGTAGCATTTTAAAAAGGGGAGACAGTATGATTGTTAAAAAGCCACGGCAAAGGTAGATGGAAGAAGAGAAAACAACTTGTTAAAGCCTCATTACCTACTATAGGATAGCAATGACTCTCTGGAGAAAAGGAGGGGTAATTCATCCCTGTAGATTCAGCTAAATCGAACATCCATTACTTTCCCCGCTGATCATTGTTTTGTGACAATGTTTGTGCAGATTTTTTTTAAAATGACTAATTAGCAAGAAGGCAGGATGTCTTAGGGACTGGTGTGAGATACAGAGATTTTCCCTCTAGAATATTGGTTTGGAACTAACCTTTGGACCAGATCTTTTTTGTTCCAAAAGCATTCACTCAGTAAGGGCCTGGTCCAGCTCCTGTTAAAGTCAGAGGAAAGACTCCGACGGATTTCCCTGGGAGGTGGATTGGGATCTTAATGAGGATGCTGCATACAAAAGTGATTTTCAGCTTAGGCCAAGAATTTGACATGATTCAGAGAGGGCTTGGATAGTTATATGGAGCAAGAATATCTGGAGTTATAATTAATTTTGATAAAAATGTTGGAAGGGATATTAAATTTTGTGCTTCGGGTCTTAAACCAGTCTCTTAACTATTAGAGATTAGTATGAATTTTAAAGTGGGGGAGGGGCAAGGAGGGAGATTATCCCCACATCTGCCTACTGCAGGATTCTTACACCTTTCTCTGAAGCACCAGGTCACTGGCCAGGCTACTGCGCCACATGGATCTTGGATCTGATCCAGCATGGTCATTCTTATGATCCTAGTGGTTCCTACTGGCCTGGCCAATAGCTGTGACATCATCATTAAAGCTTTAGTTTTACAGGTAAAGATTCCTGCCAGGTTCTTATGCATTTGTATTCCAGTTTCCCTGAAAATCTCTCCTGAACTCACTGTGAGGCTAGTCCCAGGAGTGGCCCATCACACAGCTGACCTATATAATCTGATAGCTACTGAACACTAAGCACTAGTCTATTTCTCCTATTTCAATGGCCACAAAATACCAAAAAGCGTGGAAAATTCCATTGCTCAAATATTACTCAGTTTCTCAGAGTGAGTACGACACAGTGTGTTGGTGGTACTTGTGCTAAGTTACCATGGGGGAGAAACAAGCCTGTATCCTAAGTAACCATGAACATTACATAAATGTGTTTCACTAGTGATCTCCAGAGCTGCAGGTCTCACTCTCCAGTCCTGGTTCTTGGGGGTGAGGGTGGGGAGGAGTAAAGTTGCTATTCAGAAAAGAGTCGTAATGAAGCAGTCTCTCTTGCCATCCCTCTCTGTACTCCATTATCTCTTTCTCCCTGTTGTGGTCATTCAAGGCCAGATGGAGCCTTTAGGCTCTGCCCTGCATACAGGATCGAGAACGGTGAGTAGCTGTGTCACCCCAAGAGGCGTCCTGAGAAGGAACTGTGAGTCAGAGTCACAATTCCTCCCTTCTTGTGGGGGAAGGAATTTACTAAACCCTGGGGGGAAAGAGATGCTGCTCACTTCCCTCTCATGCCCAGCCAGCAAGGTGTGGAATCAGGAGGAAGGTGCCCAGGTTCTGCCCTCACCCTCCCTGCCCCACTCCGCCAAATGGCTTGCCAGAGGAGCAATGACTATGCAGGGTCTGTCCGCCACAGTGGACCCAGATCTGTACCCCTGAGTGCCCTCACACAATGGCACGGGAGAGTGGGGGAGCCGTATTGGTGCAAATGACAATCTAGCCCTTAAAGAACATGTGCTTTTACCCTGGTGCTTTGCTAACGGATATGGAATCTCCTAGCTGGCTGCAAGTGCCTGGGGTGGATTCTAAAAACGCACAGGGACTCAGCTGCTCTTTCTGCCATTTATTCAAGACCTCAGCACCCAACAGTTCAAATATGGCTAGTTTGTGGCAGACATGTGTAAAAGGGCACATGGGTGTGTTCAGGAACATTTAGGAGGAAATGGGTCTCATTTCCTATTTATCTCCGACACTTACATGGCCTCCATGACTATAGCATCTGAAGGCTGAACAATCTTTAACGCATTTATCCTCAACACCCCTGTGAGGCAGCCCTATTATCCCCATTGTACAGAGGGGAAATGGAGGCACTGAGCATCCAAGTATCTTGCTCAAGGTTACAAAGTACATTTGTGGTAGAGCAGGGACTTGAACTTGGGTCTCTTAAATCTGAAGCTAAGGCCCTATCTTCTGGATCCTTCTTCCTTTCGCTCCCCAATGTCTGCTTTCTGTCTCCCCTTTCCCACCACTCTTAACTTCCCTCTTCCTTCAGCACCAAAGTTCGACCCGCTGATTATTTAATGGTCATCACTTCCTTCCTTTCTAGAAAATGTATATGATCCACCAACCTCACTGGGTACAGCTACACAGCCAATGATGGTCAGCCTCCAAGACCAGGTCAACAGACTCAGGCTCGTTCTACTACGCTAAAACCAGCTGTGGAGACATTGCCTTTCAGTTGTGGGTCGGGATGGAGCTCAGGCTCTGAAGCCCAATCACCTGCCCAAGCCACAACATGTACACAGCTATTTTTTAAGCAGGGCAGCACAAGCCCCACCAGCCAGGGTCAGCTGACTCAGAGGCTCGCTGCCACAGGCGGTGTAGACGCACCCCCTAACACTTCCACTGCGATTCAGTTTCCATTTCTGTCTGGACACCAAACAATAGCAAAAAGAAAATGAGTCCTTGTGGCACCTTAGAGACTAACCAATTTATTTGAGCATGAGCTTTCGTGAGCTACAGCTCACTTCATCAGATGCATACCGTGGAAACTGCAGTTTCCACGATATGCATCTGATGAAGTGAGCTGTAGCTCACGAAAGCTCATGCTCAAATAAATTGGTTAGTCTCTAAGGTGCCACAAGGACTCCTTTTCTTTTTGCGAATACAGACTAACACGGCTGTTACTCTGAAACCAAACAATAGCAGCGGCTTCTTTAAATTGGAAACTGAATGCTGCCCTGGAATCCTTCAGCATAACATGCCACGGAGTTATGTGTCCCAGTTCTATTGAAGGGCAATGCCATGGGAGCTACATTGCCCAGCACTAGAATTTTGATTGCATTTTATTTCTTCTGCATGCCCCCCACACACAAAAAAAGAACAAGAAGAAAGGTTTTGTGCTTAATAAAAAGCTGCCTGTCATCTCCTGTTTTGCATGGTTTCACTGGTTTATATCGCCTCTGTTATTATGTATGAATAATGAAAGATCATGTTAGAGAACACAGACAAGGTGGTAATGCAGTTTCCACCTTGTCTGTGTTCTCCAGCATGATCTTATTAGATGTTCTCTAACATGATCTTATTAGCATAGTGTGATGCCACCATATGCAAGCTTTCAGAGTTTCCTTATTTATTTATTTTTTTGGTCCAAAAGCAGAGCCAACACCTTGTCAGAGGGCAGTGTTGGAGAATTAGCCAGTGGAAGGGCAATGAGTCTGAGGGCTTGTCTACATTACCTGCTGGATTGACGGGCAGCGATCGATCCAGCGGGGGTCGACTGCCGAGCGCTCTCCCGTCGACTCCGGAACTCCACCGGAGCGAGAGGCGCAGGTGGAATCACCGGGGGAGCGTCAGCTGTCGACTTACCACAGTGAAGACACCGCGATAAGTAGATCTAAGTACGTCGACTTCAGCTACGTTATTCACATAGATGAAGTTGCGTAACTAAGGGCTTGGCTACACTTACACGTTATACCGCAATAAAGCCGCCCAAAGCGCTCTACCTCACTCCCCGCCCACACTGGCAAGGCACGTAGAGTGCTCGGACTCCCTGGCTGGAGCGCTGCTGGTACGCCACCTCCCCGAGAGGGATACCGTTTGCTGCTGCGTATTGGGTGAGACGCTGCAGCGTCAGGGTGAACGAGGAGTTACGTTTCAGCGCCCTGAGTGACCTCCGGAAACGTCCCATCATCCCCTTCAATCAAGCGGCCTCTCTTCTCATTGTTGTGAAATCGGCAGGAATGCGGAAGTGCCCTTTCAAAGCTCTGTTTCAGACAGCCGGCTGCTTATCTGGTCCGAGAAAAAAGGAACAGTTACTGTTTGCTTTGAGTGAGTGAGAGAGGCGGGGAGTGGGGGTCTAAACTTACAAGACAGCATGCTGACACACTCTCAGCACCCCAAAAACCCACTCTCTCTCCCCCCACATACACACAACACAATCCACCCCACCCACTCCCCATTTGAAAAGCATGTTGCGGCCACTTGAACGCTGGGTAGCTGCCCATCATGCACCGCTCCCAATGCAGCTGCAAGTGCTACAAATGTGGCCATGCCACTGTGCTGTCAGCTGTCAGTGTGGACAGACTGCAGTGCTGTACGAAGACTGGTTTAACCCAACACGCTCTACATCTGCAAGTGTAGCCATGCCCTTAGATCAGTAGCCCCACCACACTGTAGACCAGGCCTGAGTGCAAGTTACAACCCTGTAAAAGTCAGGGTGTGGTTTGGTTTTGGGGTTTTTTTTTTTTTTTATGTGCTGAAGAAATTTCCCCTGACTAAATTACTTACTGGGGACAGCCTTTTTAAAATAAAATTCCTACTAAATATATTAATCACCTCCAGCTAATATTACCAACATTATTTAACATCTCTGGATATTGTTACTAACGTTATTTATCACCAGTGGATATAACACTGCCCCTAGATTCATATCTTCGGCCTTGGTTTATGCCGTGCCTCCTCATCACACAATGCAAATGCAATGAACTGGGAATCAAGAAATGTAGGTTGTAGTCCAGGCTCAGCTGTCACCTAGTTGTGTGAATTCAGGCCAGTCAGCACTGACAACACATGTTGAATGGCCTGTCAAAGAACACTTAACTCATGATGGACCATGGGAGATGCCTATCTACACTTAAGGGACTTTCCTGTGATGGCCTCCACTATGACTAAGCAAAACATGCATAGACATGTGACTTCATGTCTCCAAACACCATCTTGTTCCACAGTGAGAACAATGGGTTTCCCTTCACCTGGCAGAAGCTATAAAAGGCCCTGGAAACATCTCCATTTTGCCTCTGTCCTGCTCAAACCTCTGGACTATGGACTTATATTAATGGGAGCATTCTAACCAAAGGACTGAGGACCTTCCAATGATTTGGAAGCAACCAGAGACTTAACAAGCCAGCAGTTTATTCCATCACTGCTACAATCCTGATCTAAGAACTTTGCAATTATTGTATGTATTTTATTCCTTTAAACCAATTTTAACTCTCACCTTTCTTTCTTCCTATTTATAAATAAACCTTTAGATTTTAGATACTAAAGGATTGGCAACAGTGTGGTTATTGGGTAAGATCTGAGTTGTATATTGACCTTGGTAGGTGGCTGGTCCTTTGGGATCAGAAGAACCCTTTTGTTTGATGAAATTGGTTTTAAATAACCACTCAACATTAAGTCTAGTGTCTGGGTGTTGAATCCACAACTGGAATACCTAAGGAGGCTGCATTTCTGACTTCTTGTTAGCCAGTGCAGTGAGACAGAAGTTTACTTTTGTTGCTGGGTTTGTCATATCTCATGGAAGAATAATCACCAGTTTTGGGGTGCGTCTTCCTTTTTTGTAGTAGCTTGTCCTGAATTTGGTATTCTCAGCCATGACCCATGGAGGCCTGGTGACAACATCCATAAGGCATAAACATACAGAGAGTTGATAATATCAGACAGAATCCATACATTGTATCTACGACTCCCAAACTGCCACAGGTAGGTTTTAATTTCCAAGTGCAGCAGAACTGAGTGATCTTAAGAATCAGGCTGCTACCTGAGATGCATGCAGTTGCAGAGAGGAAAGTCTCAAGCAACTGTAGGGTGGACTCTGAAGAGGGATGTTCTCCTGGGCACAACCTTTCTCTTTCTCAATTTTTTTTAACTAGATGATTTTAGCTACATTTGAACGGATGGCACAGTAATTGCAGCAATTTGACTATGGTCTTGTTCCTCTCATAATGGGATATGCCTCATTACTCTTCGGAGTGGGTTTTAGTGAGCCAGCATGCTAAGTGAGCCGTCAGAGTGAGCGTTCTGCAAAAAAGAATCTCATGAAGACAGTTCTATAACAGTATTTGGGCCACTCTTTTCAGTGCAGCAGTATGTTACAGTGGCTCTGTCTTATCATTTCATTACAAATACATAATCCTGTCACATCAAATCTTCCCACATGCAGAGACTAACCATAACACACATGTTCCCAAGGCAGAGCTGTCTCTCTCACTCTTCTTCTGCTTTCACTGATAGCTTGACTGTATGAAGGCAGCAGAAGAGATGACTCTTTAAAAGAGCCAGATCCAGGGAGGCTGCTGTTCCATTACAAATTCCCTAGCCATCTTTGACACATTTTTAGATGCAATAAGAATGTAACTGATTGTGGCAAGGACAATTTGACAAAAGGAATTATTTCTTGAGCTCTGATGAGTTTCAAGTGAAGTATATGAGAAAGCACAATATCTTGATCAGAACCTTTCCCTCTCAAATGTTCTTGATGCGTCTGGATATAGCCTGAAACGATGAAATACACCAAATACTCATGGTTGGTATGAAGGGATAATATAGGGATTTCCATACCAGAGGAGACCAGCAGTCCATCTAATCCAGTGGCCGATAGTAGATGTTTCAAAGGAAGGTGCAAGAAATCCCATTGTGCACAATTATAAAATAGTCTGCCTACAGGGAAGTTACTTTCTAACTCCCCTAAAGATTGATTTATTCCTGACAACGTGAGGGGGTTATATTTCTTATATTCATAGATTCATAGATATTTAGGTCAGAAGGGACCATTATGATCATCTAGTCTGACCTCTTGCACAACGCAGGGGGTTATATTTCTTATATTAAATGAAATGCATTTTTAAAACTATGGATATTTTAATTAGTCACATAAAGAACTATTTTTTAAAATCTTACTAAGTACTGGGATTCATTGTGGCAATGAGTTCCTCAGGCTAATGATGCATTGTGTAAAATACCTTTTCTTTGTAGCCATTTTGTATTGCTGCCTGTCAGTTTCATTTCTTCCTGTTCTTTCATTATAAAAGTAAGTAAATCCATTTATTCGTGTCAGAATATTGGTGGCATCACAGCAGAATTTCTGGATGTCTTCACGAGCTATCGCTAACTTCCAGTACTTATCAGCTGACCTTCCAGTGATCTGCTGCACATCATCCATCCATCTCCTCACTGGCTGTCCCCTACTGCAATGAACCCTCTAACATTGTTTCCATAATAACTTTCTCCAAGTTATTTCCATCTCTACGACGAATGTGATCAAAGTACCTAAGTTTGTGTCTCTTGATTTCTGACATCAGGGTCTGCTTCTCTCCAATAAGATTTCTAACTGGCATTTGGTCCTTTTATCCCCTTAAATACTTATTTTTTATGTAGTCAGACTGCTAACTAAATATACAAAAATAAATAAATAAATAAAAGGTGCCCAACTAATACTCAGGTGGCTTTGACACAAGTTAAGCAAAACAACTCATCAAAGCTAGAATCACAGTCAACCCACCAGCAACTGCAACAAATCTATCCACCACCATAAAGATAATGCCCTCCCTCCCCGGAGACCAAATAAATAGATATTGCAGAGTTCCCTGAATGTTGAGCTACGTAGGAATGCTTCATTTAGTGTCTCAGACCCATTCATTATTTTGTACCCTTCTGTCCTCTCTCCCTCATTCATCTTCCGTCTAGACAGTCCCACTCTTTTCAGTCCTTCTGTGTGCAAATGTCGTTTTCATGCCTCAAATCACTGCTGTTGTCCATCTCTAGATTCCTGCTCTTTCTGCTATGACTTTGTAGAGCTCAGGTGACTAGACTGAACATCCAAGTGGAATCCCCAACCACCCTGCTACAGCAGCTTCCCCTCCCCTTTGTGCCACTGCAGGGTGTACGGAGGAGCCAGGATGTGGCCCCTCTAAATCATTTCTGTGCTGACCCCCTGTAGCCAACTGATGGGGTACAGAGGAAGTTGCATCCAGTCTTTCTCAGTTGCAGGGTGAGTTGCCATTACTCAGGTTTCTGAGGGGAGTAGAAATGAAGAAAGGAAGAAAAAATGAGGGTATTGTGGGAAGATGAATATTCTAGAGACTTTTAAGAGGGGCGATACAGAGCAGGATACCCACAGTCATGGATACCTGAGCCCTCCCTGAGTCCTTTCCACATCTTTCCCCGGAAACTGACACCCAAAACTTTCCTAAACTTTCAAGTAACTGATTTCAGCCTTGTGCACTCACACTGTGCAAAGGGCCATAAACACCTCCAGACTATCTAACGGTTCATCTCCACGGAGGGATGGCGCAGGGGGAACCATCATCAGCTGAAATGGAGACACGGCCCAAACTTTAACAGGCAGGTAATTTCTCCCAAACCGGTGCTCTGTTCCATCAAACAATATCTTCAGTGGCTGTTTAAATACGACAGTATTGATTTGGCCAGCGCTAATCCCCCAAGTGTCTTTTGCAATTGAATATCACTTGGTAGCTCAGCAGTTCCTAGTCATTTATCAGCTTGGCAAATAATGGCTCTGGCGCGGAAGCAAGATCAAAGATATTGAATTATTCATGAATGTATTTATTTCAAGCCAACTTATTTCTGGAAATGCCCAGAGCTCCTATGAAGCAAGCCCTTCCCCTCCCCTACTCATGCCACATCCGCCTGGAAACCCATTGCAATTGTGGCATCGTTAAATGATAAATGGGCTAGACTGTTACAACCCTTACAGGGTGTTTGTTGGCGGTTCACATCCCACTCGCTCCCCTGGCTCAGAGTACAACTCCAGCCCCACTGGGGAGAGCACAGGCTGCTCAGTCAATACATCCCTCTGTGAGCAAGTGAAGGAGGGAATGGGCAGATCCTTGTCTCCAAGCCCCACCCACTCATCAGTCAAATCAGCTGATGGGACATGGTGGGGATTGTAAGCTTCCATAAAAAGGAGTGAACTACTTTTTCCCCCGCCCCCAGCACTGAGCCAGGAGAAACGGAGGCAGGATTGTGGCTGAGTCATAGTGGGTTCTCTGGTTCGCTTATGGGTTGATGCAACTATACGCGGGCCCTTGCTCGGGGTAGGTTGTAAAGTTCCAGCCTAGCACTCAGTGGGCCATTTAAATCCCATGTAAATCAAACTATACTCTATAGTCTGTCTGTCTGTCTACATAGGGAAGTTATTCTGAAATAAGGGAGGGTGTGAGTTTAAAGCACTGTAGTTATTCTGAAATACGTGTCCACCCAAGGAACTATTCTGCCATAGGTATTCTGGTCAATTTCTCCCCACAGACAAGCCCTAGCTAATCGAGTAAGATGCTACTCAGCATGATAAGACCCTCAGCATTTGGTCCATTGATGTCGCTGGATCTGCTCACAGTTGTAAGCATACCAGGCTCTGAGTGTTTACATGGATGGGAACTATTATGCCTATATTATGAATTCCTGGTTAATATTTCTTGAAAAGTTATGCATAGCATGCAGAGTAGCATACGTGCAAATCCGTGCAAATGCCACCAAATCGTATTTTTCTATGCCTGCCTGGCCCCCTGAGATACAGATTTGACCCCTGCTGTATTCCAGGGGCATGCCTCTTCAAACTGGGAGCCAGATGTAGATTTCTTCGCATTCCATTCATTCCCCTTGTTGCCAAACATTTCCAAGAGAGACCTAAAACCTTCTTTCATTGTGATTTCATAGAAAACAGTGAATAAAGAATATTTTAGGCATTAATTTTAATCTCCAAATAGCATAAGGCAAGATATTCAAGTGCACTGGAGCAGTGGAGCTGTTCTCCCACATTTCCCTTCCTCAGCCCCCATCCCTAGGGCTGCCAGGAGTTGCTCGACCCACCCACTGCAATTTAGAGCAGCCCCAGGGCTGTTCTTAAACTATGCTGACTGGAAGCAGCTCCCAAGGGGCTATTACACTTGAAGAGGTTGCTAGACCATAGTATGCTGTGGTCACTCCCCATCATGTGCTCAGTAGTCCCTACACTGATGAGAGGTATAATAGGAGTGATATCATAGAGCTAACAGGCACTCTACCCTAATCAGGGAGTTGCCCAGGCTGGGGGAATCTTCAGGTGTCCATTTAAGGAAACATTAAGTCCATTTTGTACCACTGGAGTGGCATAGAGGGGAATTAGTGGAGCCCACCATCAGGCCAGTAATGTTTGAAAACCATTAGCAGGGGTAATCGTGATACATTTGGATTTTTTAAAAATGGACCCCATGACAGTTTTGCTGTTTCGCAGATTGCTCTGAGTTCTGTCATTCTTTCTGCGAGCTACCAAAAAGCCATCCGTGAAGCATTCAAGCAGAACACGGAACTTTAAATTACCCTATATGAGTCTGTGTAATGTAAAAATGAATCAGCTTAATCAATCATCAGTGTTGTTGCTAGCAAAGAAGGTCAGTTTAGCTACTTACTTTGGTTCAGAAATGGCCCCCTGGCAACACTGCTGGGTTTTATATGGACTGGTTATTATGAATTCTGTCAGCATGCGTGACACATTAGGATGATTTGCAGGGCTGGCTCACTCATGCAAGCAGCTATTTAATTACATGCAACAGCCAGTAGCCACTGGAAAAAAGAGGGATTAAGAATCAGGTTTAGAAAGTGTTTCGATTTTTTTCAGTTATTGTTTTTCATTCTTTTTTTGGCCAAAACTATTTGCCAAACTCTACCTGAATTCAAGGATTGTTTCAGTTGACCCAAAACTGTGAATAAATTATTTGTTTGAAAACAATTGCCCAGCTGTACTAATAACAGGCATTTGATACCATTAGAAAAGAGAGATGTCCTGCACTCCAGTGTTGGATGCTGCTTCTATCCCTAAAGGAGCCCACAGTATCTGACTTTAAAACTACGATACTTCTGTGTGCAGAAAAGCTATATTAGAGCAATTATTGAAGGCATCTAAAATGTGTAGTGAAACTCCACTGGCCGTCAGGACCCGTCAATTTCAAGGCCACAGAACTGGCTGAAGAATCTATGTCAGCTTTCATAGAAAAAGATACTAAGTTTTCAGTCATTGGAATAAAGGGGCAGATTTGGGTGTCTGGTGCATGAGAAGGGTATGTGTGTGTATCAGTAAGCGTGTATGCAGGGGATGAAGATTCTTCAGAGCATAAGAGGCTTCACCACCACCGTGGAAGGGGAGATTCCCTTCCAATCCATAGCAGTGAGCCACAGGTTAAGAACATTGAGCCCACAACATTGAGCGTCATGTTTCACGGCTGCCTGGAGATGAAAATAAAAGTGCCTTTGAAAGTCACAGACAAAAACAACCAACATTCTGGCCTGACACAGATTGGCAAAAATGCAGGAAATTGACAATTCAGCCAGACACTTGATGCTTGTCTCATGTTATTGCAAAAGGGGGGTGCGGGGGGGCGGGGGGGAATGGCTGTGGGGGCTTTGTGGCTCAATGGGTTAACGCATTTCCAGCTGTGGAGATATAGGTGCAGATTATTATTTCACTTCCAGTGGTGGAAATCAGGAGTAACTCCATCATAATTAATGAGTATTACATGTAATTTAAAAGTCATTAAACCATTTTTATGGGTGGTGGGGAGAGCATGGGCTTGAATAGGGTCTGAGAGTGGCTGGCTCACTACAAAAGCAATTTGCCCTCTCTTGGTATTGACATGTTTGCATCAATTATTGGGAATGGACCACATCCACCCTGACTGAATTGACCTTGTCAACACTGGTTCTCCACTTGTAAGGTAACTCCCTTCTCTTCATGGGCCATTATACGTATGCCTGTATTTGTAATTTTCACTCCATGCATCTGAAGAAGTGGGGGTTTTTACCCATGAAAGCTTATGCCCAGATAAATCTGTTAGTCTTTAAGGTGCCATGGGACTCCTCAGTGTAGATCTACTAAGCTTTCATATATATTTTCCTAATTTCACCCTTGCTAATTATGGTAATTGTCAAAGTCACTGATCATATTAAAAAATCATAATAATATCTTTGGTGGTAATTTCTGTCCTCAGTTGTGTGCAACCCGAGTGAAATCAGCAGACACATGTAACTCTGGACATAATTTGGTACTCTGAACATACGTTTCTCATGCAAAGGTTACTTTCCCCTCAGTCAACAGATCCATAGCCTCTATTTTATATGACCCACAATCTTATCTCAAAGACAATTTATGTCGAACTCCAAACCAAGGTTAAGGGCATGAGTCAACCCATCTGCATACCTACTTTTCCCAGCAGTGAAGTCGTAAGGTTGAATTAGCGTCATCATCCTAGTTTTCATGACAAGAGACCGATATCAACGCAGGACTACGGGTTCATTTCAGAACCAAATACAAGATGAAACATGCTCTGTATGTGTCGGGGCGGGGAGGGACCCCTGTTATTTAACTGCTTTGAACCAACATGACTGCCACTTTGTAAACAAAGTTTCAGCACTCCAGGGAAATTACAACCCTTTGGTCCTACAAATCCCTCCAGCTAGGAGCTCCGTCCATGCCTCGACACTGCTTCTCCCACTCGTTCCACTTTTTCTCCTGGTTACTTCCCTTCCCCCCACCCCCCACTTTGTCCGGTGGGGAAAATGGGGGGGGGGCGGGGAAAAAAACGAAACAAAACAAGAATCCAAACCCCAATTTTTTCAGTTTTTGAAAACAAATGGAAATTTCAACATGCAGCAAAACAAAATGAAAATGTTTGTTTCGGGTGTTTTCTTTGAAAAATCTAATTGAAATCAAGCTTTTGTGTAAAAATTAAATGGTTCCCCCATTGCATGTTTAAAGGGATATTTTGTCATTCCAAAGCTCTATCCCGGCCCCACTGTATGGACAGCGCGCCGTTCTAGCTTCTCTGCTGCAACCGGTGCTCTGCATGAAGTTGCGGCTGTCTTGGCTAGCGCCCTCCTCATTGCCCTTATCTGGCTACCTGGCATCTCTGCCTCTCCCCCCCATCACCGTCAGCTTCTGCTCCCTGGTCCCTGACTAAAACTCTTTGTAACCTGTCCCTTCCATGCCTTCCCAGTGCTCTGGGCCCCGACTCCTACCACTGATTCTCCCCGGTAGAGGTCTCCTCACTAGAGTCCACCTGTAACTGGGCACTCATCCTCTGCTTGTGGATTACAACTCCTATTGGTGCAACCACCCCTTCTGCCCTCGAATTCCCATCCCTGCTTCTTCTCACCCTCACCACCCAAGGAACGAGGGAGGTGAATGCTACGTGCTGCAGTTAAAGCATAGAAAACAGCCCTTTACCAGCAAAATGAATACTGTAGATTTTACATACATGTTTTCTTTTTGCAAGTTTCCCCAGAGGGAAAGTCTCCCTTTCTTGCTGGTGCAGAAACTTTTGAACAATTTGTGCTTTGAAGAAAGTAAATTCATTATCTTGGGAAGGTATAACCCCCCCAACTTCAACATGTTAGTTCACATTTTCTCCAAATTTTTGTTTTTGGAGGCCTGGCTCATGATTTTTGAACATTTGGGGTTGGCAATGCTGTTATAGTCCTCCTGGCGGGGTCTCTGTGGTTTGCTTTGGAGAATTTTAACCATAGATACCCTGTCTAGAGTGTCCCACAACCATAGAGATGCAGCCTAGATAACCTCCCTCACTCTCTGAATAAGGAGATTGAAGCAAGCACACATGGTGTTACAAGGTGCAGGGTGGAGGTGGTGGCATTGCCCCCTTAGAGCCTGCATGCTCCTGAAATGAGCCTAGCAGTCACAAGTGGAAAGCCCTGTGTCCTCCTCACTCTTGTGACTCTCATCGAAGGTCAAATGGAGGGGAAAAGGCGGTGTATCTCTTCCAAGCTCCACCCACAAAACAAACTCCACCCATACGAGTCACCAAAATGAGACACTGCTCACCATAGACCACACAGATTGTGAATAAATTCATGCCTAGCTATGCAATGGTAAAAAGCCAGAAAGTGATTGCCTGCACTCAGTCACCATAAGCATGAATTGCTGCCTAGTCTGTCATTTCAACAACAGACTATTGCAATAATGTTTGTTTATAACAAAAACACATTAGATGTACTTTTTTTTCAAAGACATCTGTGGCACAAGGAGGAGGGTGGGGGTTTCATTGAGCTGGGTTTCCACTGCCTTTTGCTTCCCTGTGCAGCAGGCAGGATTATCCCTCATAGGGTGAAAATCACCTGTATTTGCAGAGCGCCAGCATAAGTTCCATTTAAACCCACGTGCCTTCTGCTTGCTGTCTGCACAGAGGCAAATTTCACCTGTATGTGTGAGTGCATTTTTAAGAGGCATCTTTGGGCTGACTGATACCTGTAAGCTTGAAAACTGGCAACTTTGCCTTCCTTTTTACATTTCATTTCATATTGGCAGTAAAGTGAGAGTCTCAAAAAACCTTTATACATAAAGCTGCAATTTCATAGATTCTGGGCCAGAAGGGATCATTGTGATCATCTAGTTGTTCCTGTAGAAGACGGACTGTAGAACTTTCCCAAAATAATTTCTAGAGCAGAGCTTTTAGAAAAACATCCAATGTTGATTTAAAAATTGTCAGTGATGAAGAATCCACTGTGACCCTTGATAAATTTTTGCAATGGTTAATTACCCTCACTATCAAATATTTATGCCTTATTTCCAGTCCGAATTTGTTTAGCTTCAACTTCCAGCCATAGATCTAGACATATTTAAAAGAATGCAGTGTATAGTATAAAGATCGTTTAATCCTATTTTTATAAAGGACCTTATCCTTCTTTTTCTTCCTGAGTGTTATAACGTCATCCACCTACTCCCATCACTAAGCTGAAGTTAGATGATTTTTACTTTCCTAAGAAATCAGGGCATTTATGCTAGTTTTTTTGCTTGGAAAGAACATTCAGTTGAAAAATCAAGCCCATGCATTTTCTACTAATGCAATATTAATGGAGCTACATTGCTCCTCGGTGGTTTTCTTCTAACCTTTCTTCCTTTTTAAATGCAACCCTTTACATGTCACTGATTTTGTTATTGAATCTGTACAAGAAAATCCATCAGGTTGCTCAGTTAATGTGGAGGTGTTTGGCTTATCGATTTTGATGCTGTACTACAGTAACACAAGATTTTGCTGTACATACATTCAGATGCTCAGCTGGTGTATATCAACATAGCTCCATTGAAGTCAATCACCTATTTACGCCCGCTGAGGATCCAGCCCTTAGAGTACCTGTGAGTTTGGGTGAGCAATGATTCAAACCCAAACTTTTTATCAGAACTCCTCAACTTTGAGGGCTTGGATTAGACAGACTCTGGATCCAAATAACCCCTGGTTTGGTTTTGGTGGGTTTGCAATCCACAGTCCCCTCAGCTTTTAGTCATATTGAAAGCATATACATTTATCCCTCGGGATGAAAATAGTTGCGTCTGAACTGATTTTGAGCATGTCCACCTTTTTCTGTCTCCGTAAGTATTCTGGAGTCTTGTCCATGCTCATCAGTAGCTCCCCCAACATAGCTGCAAGACTGCTAGTTCTCTCTGCTGACGTCTTTCTGGACAAAATTTTAAACCTAGCAGAAGGCTTTTATTTTTTTTTAAATTTTTTTTGGCAAGTGACAATCTTTCTGCAAGGCAAAGCACAACAGGAGTTCATTTGTGCAATGGCAACTAGGGCTGTCAAGCGATTAAAAAAATTAATCGCCGTTTTAATCGTGAGGTTAAATAGTGCAGTTAAACTCCTTTTACTGAGCGAGGTGGGCTCCCTTCAGCTGAGCAGCCCTTGTTTGCAAGGGAGGGTGGATTTTGCCTCAGGGAGCCGGCATGCGGCGGGGAGGAGAGGCTGGTGGAGGGAAGCTGAGCTCGCCAGGCCCCTGTTCTCTCTTGGGTACCCCCCAGAGCAAGGGGCCAGCCAGGGGCAATGGGGCAGAGCACGTGAGAGAGGGCAGTCCCAGGAGCAAGGGGCCGGCTGGCAGCATTGGGGCACAGTGTGTGTGTGGGGGGGTGTTGGTCCCTGGATTGAGGAGCCGGCCGGGGGCAATGGAGCATGGCACAGGGGTTGGACCCCAGAGAGACCTGCTGGAGGTGGGATGGGAGCCATTCCTTTCCTCTCCTCGCCCTCCAGTGGCGGATTGGGTTACTGCACCTGACCAGACACTCTCAGGTCCCTCTACAGTTGATGCTCCCTGCTCAGAGGTATGCGATTAACGTGTTAATTTTTGTTCAGTTAATCACAGGCATTAACTGCGATTAATTGACAGCCCTAATGGGGATGGCAGCACGGCCCTGTCTCCCTTGGGTTTTGGGAGGATAGATGCATTATAGATTGTGAAGCACGTTAAGACCTACCCCGTAAACCCATTTTTAGGCAGAAGCATTTGGTTTGCTTGGGCAGTGTACTGAACACACCCATTTCTTAACCCTAAGCCCTTTTGGTGTTCCACCAGACGCAGTGTGGATACATGTGGAAGTGGGTTGAAGCACATTACGGAGTACAGTACAGCATGCTGATAGTGTGTGTTTAAACACTTCACTCACCGCACAACCCACTTAAGTATCTATTTTGATTAAAGCGGGTATGGATAAAAATGTTCCATCCTGCCTGTTTTTATGGCAATAAAAGGCAGTTTTCACAGGAGGGGAAAAACACCCTCCAAAAAAGCTAATTTTGCCACAAAAATCTGTTCTCATTTGAAATATGATAAAGTTCCTCTATAAAGTCACAAAAATCCACTATGGCAAATCTGTGAAATTTCATAATTTTTTCCCAGGTATAGAGATCTTTTTACATACATACAAACAAATCATAATATAGCAAAAATGGTTAGTTTCACATAGCTTGGGCTAAAAAGTCTTTTCCCCTTATTAACTTCCAGAATAACAAACTCTTATTAAAATTCTTTGGAAAACCAATGGAAAGAAAATTGTTCCCTCCCACAGGAATGAGTTCAGGCCTTATTGTCTCTTGGAAATCCAGAGTGTGAAAAACAAGCAAGTAAACAATACAAAGAAAAAGAAGATCTTGCCAATACTGTGTGCTGAACCTCTGTACATGACCCCACCTAAGATATTCAGTATTTTGTTCAGTGACAGCAGAGGTGTTTTTAATCTCAGTAATGAAAAGAAACTGAGTCGAAAGGGGCAAGAATGTCAGGAAATTAGCAGTGAGATAGTGAGTCAACAGCTCGTGGGCAGTGTTACACTCAGATTCTTCTCTGAAAAATTTCTCACCAACTCTGTCTGTTTCTCACCACTGCTGATACCTGGAATGTAGCAGAAATGGTGGGGGAGCTGGCACAGATTCACCACCCGCATATTAGCCACTGTGCGGTCTAACTCTTTTCCGAGCCAATCCATGTTGTAGTAGTCAGGAATCATATTAAGCTCAAGGGACTTGAAAGAGATGCTCTTTATTCAATGACTACTTCCATCAGCTTCTGCATAACCGACCACGGCTTCTGCAGCATCCTCCCAAGACAGTTAAAGATACAGTTCCCTGCACCATACATTAAACGCTGGCCAGCAGGTGGTGGCTACCCACAAAAAGTTTAGAAGAAAACAAAAGTTTTCATGAAAAACTTTCTTCAAAATATTTGCTTTTCTTAAATTTAAAAAAAAAATAACATTTTGGGGGTGTTTCCAACAAATGAAATATTTCAATCTTTCCGCTGGTGGAAATTTTTTTTAAAAAATGGTTTTACAATGAAAACCCTAATAATTTCATTGAAACACATGTCCTGAAGAAATATTCTGTTTCCCCCAAAAGCCAATTTTTGTAGAAAAACCATGTCAAGTAAAGGATGTTGACCAGCTTGATCTACCACTGCTACCCACTGATGTTTGTGACAGTGGGAAATATTTTCAGAAAAACTGCCTTTGAGTTCAATGTTTTGGATTCTGGCTTTCCTTTGTACCCTTATGATTTCCTTCTGATCTCACTTATCCCAGTTTTGCACCAATGTTGCTCCAGTGACTTCAGAGGAGTTACTGCTGATTTACACTGGTGTAAGTGAGAAGAGATTCGGACCCACTATGCTTATGCTAATAGAACTGTGTCCTAAAACACAGATTCTTTTCAGAGGAACCAAGAACAAGAACTTTTCTGTTTAAGAAGTAACTTCTCAGAGAAGCTTTAACATTCAATACAAATAAGAAGTTAATACCTTTTGCTATTCCAAAGAATTAAAAGCCTATTTGTTAAAATAAAAGCTATTTAATCAGTTATAACTGTGCCGAGTGCTCATTTCCTGAGACAATCCCAAAGCCAAATTGCTTCTAAAGAGACCTTTAATCTTCAGCTAATTTATCAGAAGGCAGGGCTCAAACTGTTCATTTCAGGATTCAGGCTTATGCCAGCAGATAAATACAACAGCTGGTAATTGAAGCCACTTATTCAAATTACCTGGAATCCAAAAAGGAACAGTATATCCTTTGTACACATGGGTCAGGTGTTCTCTGTGAGGGGATCTAATGGATTTTATTAACAGGGCAGTTGGCAATCGTGGACAAAAGAAAAAAAAGCAAGTTGAGAAGAGATTGAGAAGATCTGAAACGAGTTTCTGGGAGTGTCCGATTAAAAATCCTTGCAATACATGATTAAAGGGCTGTGGTTAGAGAACACAGTAGGAATAGCTGTGGTAAATGGTTTACTTGCATTCAGCTTTTTTTGTGAACTTTTCTGATAGTAAACTCATTTGGCAGATATTTGACCAAAGAGGGAAAAAAACAAAACAGGAAAAAAGTTTATGATTTGTAAAAACAATTTCCACCCACACCCTCAAATTTTCATCCAGAAGTAGTTGAAATTTTTCAAACTTTTCAATTTTGGAATGGAAATTTTGAATTCAGGTAAATAAATGGGGACATTACCCACCTGCTTTCTTCCCCAGCCAGCTTTATCAATTTGCTAGAACACCATAGGAAGCAAACACAGAACAGGGGTGAACACAGCAAATTTATATGAACATTAGAATGAATATTCATGGGAATATTTGTTTCCAGGATTCACCCAGCTCAGGTTCCACCATCATATTATATCTAAACACAGGGATGGAAAAGTCCAGGGAAGTGAAAAACAGAAGGGTTTGAATATCTGGATTAAGTTAGTGCCTTCTGTAGAGTAGCTATCTGTAGTGGGGCAGTCACCCTGCTTTGGCCCTGAAAGGGTTAAAAGCCAGCCCTTGGAGAGGGCTGGGGCTGAGAGCCAATAAGAAAAGGCTGGCAGGCAGCCAATCAAGGCCAGACTGGGCCCTACAAAAGAGCTGCTAGGCCAGAAGCAGGCAGTCTCTCTCCAGCCCTAGAGGGAGAAGGGTCTAGCTGCCTGGGAACAGAGGGTACCTGATGCAGAGCAGCGCTGGGGAAAGGCAAGAGGAGCCCCAGCCTGGGGCCTTGTTTAAGGTCTAAAGAGGTACCAGGGCTGAAGAGGTGTAGCCCGGGAACAAGCAGAGGTTGCTGGTCCAACTCCCTTGCAAATAATGAGTGGCCATTACAGACTGCAGTCTGCCCCAGTGAGAGGGGGCTAGATGACAACTGGCAGTAGCCACTGAAAAAGGTATGGAGGGTTGGGGTTCCCCTGGGAGGAGAGACCTGGACTGTGGGGTACTGCTGTGGGCAGAACCCCCAGGGAAAGGGGCACTGGGGTCCGGGAGGGACGTGGGGCCTGTGGCAGGTGAGACACCAGCCAGCAGGAGGTGCTTGGAGTGCTGGAAAAGAGCTAATTCCCAGACAACCAGCAGGAGGCGCCATGGTGGTGATGCTGCGATCGGCTACACTATCCTATATCTTTTTGCAGATCCAGCGTGTTAGAATTTTCTAATGGTACTAAGCTGGGTCTGAATTCAATAAGACATCTGGCTCAGCTACATCTTGTTGGTCTTGTCTGCTCACATGACCTCTCAGGAATTGCCCAAAAGCTTTGCTGAAAAATTAGAGAATACAAACATTTGTCCTTCAGAAGAACAGGCACATTTTCAGTGAGTTAAAGGGCCATTAACTTCAGGTTAACTCCCTGGAGAGCATGACTGACTTGAAAGATTTTATAAAGACACCAATATCCTAACCTCACATCTTCAAAAGCTCGTGAATGAAATAATTGCTCAAAGAAGAAACACCTCTAGCAAAGGAAAGAGCTATCATTTCACTTGTCTAAAAATGAGCCAAAGACTAAAAATATCCAGCAGCCAGTCTTCTTTCCTTGCTAAACATTGATTACTAAGTGGATAACCACAGAGTGAATAAAATCTTTACCTCTTTCATGAACTGAGATCAACTTCTTCTTCTTCTTTTTATGACCATTGTGCCTAGGAACCCTGATTATGGACCATGACCAGTGATGAGCTGCCAAAAGCTGAAGAACCGGTTCCTTCAGTCACTCTGGGTCTTCGGCGGCACTGAAGGACCCGCCGCCGAAGTGCCGCCGAAGACCCAGTGCACCGCCAGGTGAGTAAAAATTGCCTAAAGTTAACCATGTGCTTCAGCGTTTTCTTGTTACAGCATTCAAAAGCTTTCTAGTTGCCTCACAGCACACTGTCTGGTTCCTTGTATTCTTTAACAACTGGTTCTAAACCGGCTTCAAAATTTAACAACCGGTTAGTGTGAACTGGCTCCAGCTCACCACTGACCATGACCCCATTGTGCTAGATGCTGTACAAACAGAGAACAAAAGGCCTGGTTTCCTTGCCAGTTAGAGACACGCCTGGAAGGGTTTTGTATATTTTATGGGAGGTGAGAGAAGATGACGACTCTATGGATGATGTGGGCTATATCCTTAGATGCCAAAAAGGCTTCCACAAGGACTGATGATGGGATAATGATACCTCAGTGTAGAAATAGTTTTGGATTAAAATGCAAGAATATAATTAAAAGAATATAATTCCACCTGGGCAAGCAACCCAGCCCCAACTGGAGCTGGAGCCTGAGTTTGCAATTGGGCCCTTATACACCTAAACTAGAATCCGCACTGGTATTTTCCAGGGTCTCCTATTTTTGATATGGACCAATGTATTGTCCTTAATAAAAATATCTGTCAGAGTGCCAGGACCTTATTCTGATCTCACTTAATTGGGTGTAACGCCACTGAGCTCTATGTTACAGTCCTGGAAAGCTAGTGTAAATGAGATCATAACCACGTGTATTAACATTTTCCGGTTCACTTTGAATAATCTTAAATCCTGTATTTTGCTCTCTTGTGCAAACTTTCTTTCCCCCCTGTTCATGGAAAATGCCCACTTGCTGGGGATAGAAGGATCTTGTAGCTGCAACATCACTTGAGTTTTTACAAGCAATCAGTGTCTTAAATGGCTTCAATTATCCAATGTCTGACGAATGGGAAAACAGTGGAGAGCGCGACACCGACAGAATAGCAGCAACAGTCGCTGCTTGCCAGTTCAACTTTTCCCTTTTGTTTAATTGATGAGTCACTTGCAGTATCTAGCCAAAGGGCCGTTCAGAAACTATCTAGTGCTTTGGGCTCCACCTGGTGGAAAGAAGAATACTCTTGATAACCTTGTCGAGCACTGGTGCCCAGGCTCAGGACCACACATCTTGTTGCACAAAGGCCAAGGGGCCATAGCCTACACTGTCTGGCACATTCTGCTGCCACTCAGGCAGGACAAAGTGAGCACCCAATGGTCCTGTGTGTGGGTATGGCCCTAGCTGGCACAGAAGAGGCATATGTTGCTCTGATGGTATATTACACAGCTCCTCGGTGGTGAGGCGGGAGGAGTGCCTGGTGCACTATCTGCCATGGCTGCCCCCAGCTGGTGTACAGTCACTTGGAGACAGCAGCTAGCCTGTGCAGGTTCGAGCAGCCCCCAGGGCTGGAGCAGAGAATCAGATTGTCGAGCTCAGCTTCTCCTGTTTCTTGGAGCTGCCCTGGGTGGCTATCTGGGGGAGGGACCCGGGGGGTGGGGGAAGCATCTTTTACTGGGCTGTCCCCAAGGCTCATGCAGAGCCAGCCAAGCTCCTGCTTCATCCACCTCATCTCCCACAACCTGGAAGGCATGTAGAAAAGTGAGTAGCCGGAGCGGCTTTCTCCTCTGCAATGCAGCAGTTCGCCAGTGGGGGTGCTGCTGAGCAGCTGCAGCACCCAAAGGAAGAGCAGTTGTGAAGTGCTTCTCTGGGGGTCCCACCAGAGCTGCTCTGGGGGAGCAGTGGGGCAGGCAGCTCCCCCACAGTGATGGGGCCAAGAATCCCAGGGGGCAGCTCAGGGAGTACATCTTCAGTTCATTCTCAAATGCACATTTCCTCTGATTAGCGTGACCATCCGTCCCGTTTTTCAAGGGACAGTTCCATTTTGGGGGGACTTTTTCTTATATTGGCACCTTTTACCCCCCACCCCCTGTGCCCTTTGTTTTCCTCAGTTGCTATCTGGTAACCCTACCTCTGATACACACCCACCCTCCAGGGACATAGTTTGCACCTCCTTGTGTAGACTATAGATCCTGTGCAATGAACACCCACCCATTACTTAGCCTAATGCTGGGTGTTCTCCCCATTTGCAGGGCGGAGGAGCACAAAGCAGAGCCTTTGGGTGCCCAGCCCCAGTGAGGTAATGCCAGCTCTGGAGCCTGCTCTCCCCTTCTCCTTACATCATGGAAGACCCACTGATTATGCCCCGCATGCTTCAGGGTCCCGGGGTTAGGAGCAGGTGATGGGGACAACCATCCCCTGTGGCCTCATCATCTGCCTCATCCCAACACCAAGGGAATTCACAGTGACAGTTAATGCCTCACTTCCCTGAGGTGGGTTATGGTGAAGCTGTCAAACAGGGCACGTAGGAGCCCTGCCAGAACAAGAAGCACTAAGTCTACACGTGGATGGTCAAATTTCTGACTGACCTAAGAAGATTCCTAGGTCTCGCTGCCACAGGAACAATGTGGTGGATGCTCTTCAGGAGTAAACTCCAGGAGTAACCTGCCCCACAGGGTGCCTTTCAGCAAGCTTGCTGGATGGAGAGAGAGTTTCTTTATGACAGACTCCTGACCCACCACATTCTGAACTCACCCTCAACTCGTTCTGTACAGTATAGGTTACGGAGCAGCCATCAGCTGACGATTGTCTTTGGCGACTACCAACAAAGGCGTGATCGAAGACTGTAAAAGACTCTTGGTCTGGTTTCCAGTCCCCTAGAGTGGCAAAACAACAACCTAACAACCTTCGAAGATGGTGGGCATTTAAGGCAGATGCTCGATAAAGTAGGATTCCCCCTTGGGGACAATGCTTGTAAATGAAGCTGTAGTAAGAATGCAGCCACCAGATGTCACAGTAGGCTAAGTTATTAAATGCCCAAGATTCAGATCACACAAACACGACTCCCCTTGTTTTGAATAGGCCCAACAACCATGTGTCCGAAGGCAATGCTGGGACCCTGTGTCTTGTTTTCATCCAGCGATGAACACAAAAGGTGGGAAAGTTGGGTCAGTGTTTAGGCCGCTGGATATTTCAGTCATGTGATTCTCTAAAATACAGATTTTGATCTAAGCCCGACTAAGGGACCAACAAAAAGAGTCGAGTTAAATGACAGAAGGAGACAAGGACAGGACGTGGCCATTCACTCTCGGTAATTGCCTATGCCAGTGGGGCGTTACAGCAGGTACAGGAACTCCTCACTTAACGTTGTAGTTATGTTCCTGAAAAATGCAACTTTAAGCGAAACGATGTTAAGCGAATCCAATTTCCCCATAAGACTTAATGAAAATGGGGGGGTTAGGTTCCAGGGAAATTTTTTTCACCAGACAAAAGACTATTATCTATCTATCTATCTATATACACACACACACAGTATAAGTTTTAAACAAACAATTTAATACTGGTACACAGTGGTGATGATTGTGAAGCTTGGTTGAGGTGGAGGAGTCAGAGGGTGAGATATTTCCCAGGGAATGCCTTACTGCTAAATGATGAACTAGCGATTGGCTGAGCCCTCAAGGGTTAACTCTCACACTCTACAAGGCAGCAGGAAAGGAGGGAGGGCAGACAGAGACACACACCCTGTGTGTGTTTGAGAGGTAGAGATGCGCATTTCCCCTTTAAGTATGAAGAGTGGGGTCAGAAGTACACTGCCTTGTTAACTAGATCAGCAAGCTGAGACCTGACCACAGCTGCCGCAGCAGCTCCCTCCATCTGTGTGTGTCCCCTGCTCTATGGGGGATGGGGTTAGCGGGGTGCGGGGGGAAGGGGACACCCTGACATTAGCCCCCCTCTTCTCCCGCCCCTCCCCAAGCAGGAGTCTCGGGGGATCAGCTCCAAGGCAGAGGGCAGGAGCAGCACATGGCAGTGGGGGGAGGGACAGATGAACTGCCAGCAATTGATAGCCTTCTGAACTGCTGCCACACAGGGAACTTAGGGGAGTGGGGAGCTGCTGGTCCACCCTGGTTCCAAGCCCCCACCAGCTCACTGCAATGAGCTGCTCTTCCTGCAAGCAGTGGACAAAGCGGGTGGCTGCCAAACGACGTTAGAAGGGAACATTGCACAACTTTAAAGGAGCATGTTCCCTAATTGATCAGCAATGAAACAACGTTAACTGGGACGACTTTAAGTGAGGAGTTCCTGTACTTAGTTTCCTGTCCTGTGCAAATGCCTATTTGCACAGATCAGTGTAGGGTCCCCCCCCTCCAAAACAACAGGCAGACATACATTCTTGCTCCTGTACCCATTGCCCAAAAGCAGGAAAATTTGGCCATAAAAACCTACCCATTCACAATCACACCTTTGTGGCCATGAATCAATAACACCACTACCTCTTGGCAAGTCTTTAGGGCTTTATATTTTCAAAGTCTCTTGTCAATGTTAATAAAATAATCTTTACACCATCCCTCTGAGTGAGGTAAGCAAATATTATTGTCCCCCTTTTACAAGTGCGGAAACTGAAACACCGAGAAAGAGCTGCTCAAGCCCACCCCACAAGAATCATAGATGAGCAACTGAGATCACAGGCGTCGCTCCTGGTTTCTGGCCTTACACTCTATGCTTGCAGCAATGCTTCCTAGGAGAGTTCCTGTCACATGTACTCCCATAAACACAACCAGGCACACACCATCTCTTTCTTTCTGTTTCACAGCCACCCCCTACCCTCGCTCTTTATATAAAGGGGGAAATTCTGTACTGGGTGCGTCACAGAACTTGCAGCCCACAGGGAGGGGAACAGTAGCAGCTTTAAGGTGTCCTTGGGCCCTGGGCACCTCCAGGAATGAGGTGACACCCAACATAATTTAGACAGCCATGGAAGTCTGTCTGAGTTATGGCAGCCCCCGGGGGAATTTACACTGGTCCAACCCTTTTAGCTGGCATAAAAGGGCCAAAGCAGGGGTAGGCAGTATCTCACTCCTACTTCCATTCACACTACTGCTAAGGATTATGGTGGTTCACTTTCTGCTCCCAAGAAATGGTTTCTCCAGTAACGTACACACCAATTTCATTATATAATATATTTAAGTGCTAAGTAGAAATGTTTTAGCATCTCTCCCTTGTCAGGGTTGTTTTAGCTTGACCTGGACTTCTTTCTCTGTGTCAATTTGCTCCATTCTTTATAAGATGTTTAGCGATCTTATAAGTGATTTTTCTCCATTATTTCTGATTCTTTTGCTTGGGTTGAAACCTGTTAACAAGCAGGATGTCAGGCAAAGGGGCATTCGTTATTGTTGTTCATGCCCAATTATGCAAACGAGCAGTGGATTATCATTATAGGCCTGTCCAGCTGTCATGTCAGATAATTTCTTCTACCTTTTTGGGGATTTCAGTAATGATATTACCATGCAAGGAGAAACAGCCCTGGCACACTGGTGCGTTTTCTTATTGCAACCTTATTATTGTTAGACACTGACTTTTGGTCATTCCAGTAAATCATTATATTTGGGGGTGGGATGGCAGATGGTGCCCTGCCTAACCCACTGACGGTAAATCTATTTTAGTCTATGCTTACCATTCACCCAGACATTGTTTATGGCGAGTCTGAGAGATGCTCCAATTTGGTCCTGATTTGCAATCCATTGTATTAGCTCTTCTACACAAAACGTAGATGAAATGGCAAAGATTTTTTTCCCAACCGAATTTTTTCTTCCCGAGCCCCTCCCCAATTTCATAAAATCTCTCTTCCTTTTGTGCATCAGAGGACACTGCTCTTCCAAAAGCTGGACCAGAAGGCTTGAAAAAAAAGTCCTTATAGAATCTGAGCTTTACCTGCTGTATACTGAAGTCAATGAAGTGGTGCCAAGATGCACCAGTGAAGGGTCTGTGTCCTTTGAACTCCAAATCCGCACCTGCAATTTTGTGCACATATAGTTTTATGCCTGGAATCAGGGAGTCAGTCATGCACCTTCCTGGTTGGCAAGTGTACACTGGTGTGCTCAAATACAAGATTTCATCTGCATTTAAAATTTTAGGTGCCAATTTTGAATTTGGGTTAAATTCTCTTTTAAAATGCAGTGCACACGGTGAACTAAATTTTACTGAAAGTACCAGTGTCACTTATTCAATGCACAGAACCTTCTCCTTTTGTGGTTGATTTTTGAACGCAGTTTAAATTTACAGTGGAACCCCATTTATCTGATCTAATTGGGACCAGGCTCTGAATCCTGGCCAGTAGGTCTCGGGTTGTCAGCCCTGGGCAGCTGGTGGTCTGGTTAATACAGAGAGCCGGATAATGGAAGCTCAGATAAATGAGGTTCTAGTGTATTTCAATAAAGCATTGTCTTCAACTGATACTATATATGTAGGGAAACTAAAGTTCAGCATTTAATTTTAATCATGGAAAAAACATGGATTTTATGTTTTTTATCAAAGATTTTTTTTTAAATCACAGAAAAGTAGGATCCCTGCTTATATCTACTCTCCCAGACACAAGAAACTGCCTGGAGCTGCCTTCATCAATCCCAAATGGTCACACTCACCACCATCACTCTTCATTCTGCAAACATCCCATGAGGAACCGTTACCATCTTCAAAAGAAGTGTTTTCACTAGCCAGTCAGCTGCTGCCAACAGCTTCTACTTTGTCAGACGGGTACCAGCAATTCTGTCAGACATATCTGTTGTAATCCCCAAGTGGCACCAGTTTTAATAGAATGTCAGCACACATCTGCCACACGGGATTTCCTAAGATTGACCTAGCAATGACAGGTCTTTTGATATGTTGTGGTTTATGTTATCAGGAGACTGTATGACGTTTTCACCCCTTCTTGCTGGGAGTTCCTCCTGCAATTGAGCATCATCACTTGCCAATGGGAAATGATCACAGCTTGTTCTGAACTTTGACAGAAGTCATACAACATCTCACAACAGTCAAGGAATGAATACATGTTCTCTCTATACCTATCTGGACAGCCTCAGAGTTGACCAGTTCCTTTAATGGTCTTGCCTTTAGGAGTAAAGTAGAGCCATCCTAGAGCATATACAATATGTTGTAGATATAATGCCGAGTAGGTGGTTTTTGGTTTATAATTCTATGTTAGAAGAAGCTTATTAGGGTTGTAAAGTCAAAAAGTTAGGAAACGACAGGATTAAGGTTGCCTGTATACCCTTAATTTAGCCTCCTGGTGTATATACATTATGATACATTCTGGAGTTACATGATCACATACAATGTTTGCCACAGTGTGTTCTAGTAGACTTGAACCTTAGCCCAGGGCACTCACCTAGAGTGTAGTAGACCATCAGCTATTCTGAAGTTGGGGGTCTCTCTCTCTCACACACACACTTTAGGTTTTGTTTCTACCAATTGAAAAGAAATATCAAAACCTCAATTTTTTACAAAACTGAATTCTTGTTTTCCAGCCAACCGTAACTAGGACTAGGTTGGGTATAGGAGTCACTGCACTGGGGTGTGTGTAATACTCAGGCAGCCAGACCCACCAGCCAGGCTGCACTGCAGTATTGATCGTTGTCTGTGCTCACAAGTATTTTGCAGTGTCTGCACTTTCTGACACCTGGTGATTCTTTCTGCTCTTCAGAGAAATCACAGGTGTCATATAATTGTTAGATGGATACTACAGCGATGGATGCTGTAGTAAATTCTAACACAGACTGATCTTAATGGAGTGATGGTGAGATACACCAGATGAAGATCTGGCCTTTAGTTTCTATTCACCCAGTGGGGGTTTCTCCTGCTGCGTGACTGACAGATTCTCCAGGCGCATGACTTTCACGGCTAGAGGTCAGAATCCAAAGCAATTAATACTTATCAACTCTTTAGCATCTTTCTTTCTCTGATCTCTGTAACCCTTTCACATTGACTGCAGAATGGTTTCTCCAAAATGAAGAAATCATTTTTTTCTATAGGGATTGTTTTCTTGTGTAGAAGGGACGTGTGAGTGCTGGGGAAATATATGGCTGGACCACTTTGCAATCCCCCCGCCCCGCCTGCATGTGCGGAGATAAAACTGCTGCCACGAACTGCTTTTCTCTGCTGATTTGTTCACAACATCAGGCAGGCTCTGGCTTGTAATTACTTTGTCATAATTATATCACTTGAGTGGCACAAAAGCGTGCTTGTATCTGATAGGATAAAATAGTTCAATTAATTTTTAACAGAGGGAAACGCTGGTAAATGCTTGTCATAGCCCTACCAAAGACAAAGAAATCTGTTACTGTTAGATTATTGATTTCCTGCTCACTCCTGGCTTTATTAATTTTAATTCCTGCATTACAACAATCATTTTTCACGCGGTTTGGAGCTTCTAACCCAGGGCAGTGCAGAAAAAAGGCTTTAGTGGATTATCAGTGGCAGGGTAAGACGGACCTAATGGCAAGAGGTGCAAAGTGTGGGCCCAACTCCTGAGCTGGTGGAAATCAGACCAGATCATAGAATCATAGAATATCAGGGTTGGAAGGGACCTCAGGAGGTCATCTAGCTCAACCCCCTGCTCAAAGCAGGACCAATCCCCCATTTTTGCCCCAGATCCCTAAATGGCCCCCTCAAGGATTGAACTCAGAACCCTGGGTTGAGCAGGCCAATGCTATCCCTCCCCTCTCAGATCTGCTGAGATCAGTGATGCTATGGAGATTTACATCAGCGGAGGATTTGGACCTCTGTACTAATGGAAGTAAAAGGTTGGTGGGTGAGAGTGGACAGGGAATGGGTTGTTGCTATCTCCTTCTAGGCATTTCTTCTTTACAAATCTAAACGGGTTGCTGCAAAACTAAAATTTATATGTGAGGCAAGGGAACCCTAGAGTGAAATAGAACGTAAGTGCTGCAGAACAGTCTTTTAATGACAACGGTTCTCAATTTTCCAGTTCAACACTTTTCATCATTTGTTTTCCTTCGGTTTATTTCTATCAAGTTCTCAAGGGGAAAATCCCACATTGTGTGTCACGATGGTTCTTCCTTGAGTGACCTCAGTATTTGGTGTGTTCTGTGCTTCTAGATAATTCACTGCCCTCGGAAATCTCAAAGAAAGGTGGATGACTAACAAGGTTGGGGGTAAGTTAATTTCTTTGTCATCAGAAAACTTTCCACTCTGTTACCATGGATACAAGGCATTTCACTATACCAGAGTGGTAATTGGTCAAAATTTTCCATACTGATCTGAAACAGTTTAATGAAGAGTGGGGGATAAAGGTTAGAGATTAAGATTAGTAGCTAAATTTAGGGCCAAAGCATCTCCTGTTCTAAAATCATATGAAATGTAAAATATAGCATTAAAACAGAGCCATTTTGAGATCATCAGCAACCATCGGCTCTCAGGGTATTTCTTCATTGCAGAGTTTACCCAGGTTAGCAAAGGCTGGGTGAGAGCATCCACAGTGCTATGTGATGCTCAAGTCATACCCATCAAGCTCTGGCACTGCAGTAGGAGCTAGGATTTCTAATAGTCCCTAGCACTTCACTTGGTAGAAAGTCAGGCATATATGTCCCCACAAAGGATTGTGGGAAAGCGCTGGAAGACTATCCACACCCATGCTCTGCAATCCAGTTTACAGCCTGCATCCACACTGCAAAGGAGGTGGATTAAAGCCTGTGTTAAAGTGAAATCTGGGCTCTAGACTGTATCCCCAGCTGGGCAAACAAGCCCAGATTTAAAGCACATATAAACATGGGTAAAGGCTTGTGTGTGTGGACGTTAAGGGGGCTTGGGTAAAATCTAGATAAGAGCTTAACTCTTCGGTGAAGACATACCCTCAGGGCATGTTTGATTAATCATAGCTAGGATGCATGACTAGTGATGGAGAGACATCAAAATATTCAGCGATGCTGTTTGATTAGGTGTCCCAAAGATCTCATGAAGGTATGTTTTCTAGATTCTCAGGATGTGATCTAAAACCCATTGAAGTCAATGGAAAGATGGTCACCATCAGGTCCTACAAAGGTGGGCAATTTGGGCAGCCATTATGTCCACCTCTGTGTGTGTGTGTGGACACCTCCTAGCACAATGATCTCTGAGAACTACTGTAGGCAAGATTTTGAGGACTTCTTTTGTTCCGGCAGCGCACAAGGACGGCTTTTCAGCATTCTATCTTAGGTACTTATTCGGCCCCGAGTAACACAGCACCTCACAATCGCTAACGTACGTATCCTCACACCACCTCTGCGGGTAAGAAAGTGCGATGAGCCCATCTTAGAGACAGGAACTGTGGCACGGGGAGACTAAGGGCTGGATTCACATTTAGGCATCACTGGCATTCACAAAAGTACCACTCAGCTGCTGCCTAACCCTGCAGGTGCCTAATGACCCGAGCCACCTGTTTCTGCCAGTGAACATGCAGAAAGCTGCCTAAGTTCTGATGGCACTGAACAGCTCCACACCTAACTCCTTCCTAGCTAGGTTTTGTCACATATACCTCTAGGCCTGGGTACAATTGGGCAGTGTATACAAATAGGATTTACAAAAAATTGTGAATCTCCACCACAGATTGGGCTGAAGTTTGACATGGAAGTTAAAGGGGTTATGAGAGAGGCTTATCTAAGCCACTTCTCCCAGTCCTTTCAAGTAGCAGAGCAATATGGTATGCAATTTTATGCTCGCTGGTAATAACTCCACACAACTATTTCCTTGGGGGGGAAAGAATGACATATGGAAGGGTCAGCAACCCGCCTTGTTGCCAGATTGTGAACAAGCCGTTTGGGGCTGCCAGGAAGTTAGCATATGCATTATTTTAATAGAAATGTCATTCTTCTTCCTTGTGTATCTACGTCCCAGTGTTAACAAGCATTTCTAATGGTTGGTAAAGATTCTGGTGCGTGCATAATATGATCGAAAAATTGCAGATGCTCCATAAATATTAGCATGTGCAATTATCCCCACGTGAACTGGTTTTCCATAAAGGTAGAAAATGGCTAATGCTCATTCAGGTTATTTGTTAACCACGCTGAAGGTAGACACCTAGGAGCAGGAATTGCCTTTGTGAAATCCAATAGGGTGATGAATATCAACAACATGATCTGCTCTGGTAGCTCTTCAAGAATTCTATGCCAGCTAGAAGTTAAAACAGAACATAAGGTTATGGTCACCTTTCTGTGTAAGATAGGGTACCCAGAATCGAACACTTCTTCAGTAAAGGCCAGACTGTGCTGTGGCATGGTAGGGTACTTTCTAATGCCAGCTACCTGTACCACTGATAGCAGCTTGGGGAGGAATGCAGCCCCCATGGGGTTGCTGTCTCCCACCCACTATACAGAGGGCAGGATAGGGCATTATGTAGCTCCAGCCCCCAATGCCTCAGCTAGTCTAGCTCTGCCAGCATGCCAGGGGAAGTATGCTCTGTCATGTGTAGGCTGCCTCGGGGAAACCAGGAGGCATATGGTGGCTGTCAAAGTCACAGTCTGCCTTGTGGTGTGCTCTATGGGCAAGCACAACAATGTGCCACCCTTTGCTTGAGGCTTGGGGAAGAACCACAACTGCATCCTAAAGCAGCAGAGCACCCCTCTGTTAGATGTGGTTAGGGCCTGGATTCAGCAAAGCTCGTAAGTACCTGCTTTCTGTCTTTTGCTGAATCAGGGTCTAGCTGACCAACACTGAATCGCTCAGCCTTTTTGTATTACTTTCTACTTCATTATTTTTCTCCTCTTTTTTTTTTTCATTCAGTGTGTGCAACATGAAAAGTTGTTTGTTTGAAATGCAATTCTTATCCTTCCACTATGGTTGACATGCATCTTTGGGTTCTGGATTTACTGACTCCTTTTGCAAGGAACACTTCTTGCCACAGTTGTTGCCGACGTCGGTGGTTGAGATTATCAACTTCTCAGTGATGACTCTAATGCTTAGTAAAACAAAGACTTTGCAATCTGCTTTACCCATTTCTAGAGTGATAGGGAAGAAACTGGTAAGCACCTGACAGCAGCAAAAGATAAACTTGAAATGAACTTTGATTGGGTCTGTATTTATGAGTCTATCCAGTACAATTATCGCATTATGCCTGACTGCTTGATGAATTATAAGACTGGGTTCCCAAACATGGTTGATGACTTTTGATAGTGTTCTGGTTGCTGGGAGTCGGACTGTATTGATCTGATATGTAATTTTATTTGTTGCGCTCATAAAGGCTCCTTATAAATGAGAGAGAAAAACCTAATATGAAGATACAGCTATAAACCTTTCCAGAAATGCAACAAAATTCAGGTCAGGCTGGGGTTTTTTGCCTTTTAGTTTGACTTGTAAAACATCTTGGTCGTACTTTTAGTTGCTAGGCACAAATTCTATGGGATTGTTTTGGACTAATACGGTATTTGTTAACTGATTAATTGCACTGTAATGACGATGTAATAGCTGAAGGATAATTATATATTTTTGCAGTAAGGGTCATGTATTTATTGCATGCCTAATTTATGCATGCAGGGCTTAATCCTGCAGTCATTGAAGCATTGAAGTCAAGCTGCTGTTGAATATAGTGGTGCAAGATCAGGCCCGTAATTTCCCCAAATATGTGCACAAATCAGGTACTTGTACATTACACAGGAAGTTAGAGTGTTAGTTTTGGGGGTGAGGGTGAGGAGTGCCTTTAATTGTGCTGTACAAGGACAGTGCTAACGAAATTCTAAACAATAGGAAGATTTTGTCCTTTGAAAGTTAAAGTTTCCCAAAGTGATCCTCCCACTCTGATTAAACTTGAACTAAAGAATGGGAAAGAAATTTGAACTGCATTTTTGAGTCAGCCTAGCGGGATTGTCAGTATAATCCGTACTCTAACCGGCTCAAAAGCAGCCCTGAGCCTTGTCCAGAAAATAAACAGAAAACAAAGTTGCAAGGAAACAAAAAAACAGAAAAAGTTTTCCTGGTTCCCTCAAGCTGCCTTTTTGCTGGGTGATTGCCAACAGTGTGTCAATGCGCATTTGCATATTGTTTGGGATCTGCAAGTTTCAGCACTAAACCTAAAAGCAAGGGAAGCTTCCAATGCATTTGAAGATTAAATTCTGCTTGTTGACTTCCGCTTTGCTCCGATTATGTGAAATTAATTACTACCCTGACAGCTGTGAGGCAATTAATCCCCTCAGACTTTCAAGAGCTATCCTGTTTCCCTCCCACACCCCCATTATCTCTTTCTCACTAATTAGAAACACGCTGCAGGGTGAAAACTGGCCATGGTGCACTTATACCACTTTGTCATCAAAACCTCATCCGCCTCAAACTACTCACTGAGGCATCAGTATCTTCACCAGCATAGACATCCAGGCCATCTCTGGATGGAATGTAACCATAGGCTGATGAACCTCTGTCTCTGTTTTGTGTACTGACTCTCACCATGTTTCCCCCCCAGTCATCTACCTAAAGACACATCACAGTTCATTCATGGCAGGAACTGCTACTTCACTTATATGACCTTTCAGATTTCTAGGCTGAGTAATAAAAACATGCAGAAGAGCTTTTCAAAAATGTCTAAGTGAGTTGGGTGTCTAACTTACTTAGGAACTTTTGAAAATCTCACTCATGAGGCCTGATCCCCCACTGCTCTGCACATTGCGGGTCATTTACATCTGGGGAAAGTGCACGTGAAACACGCCCCAATCAGAATGGTGGCTGTACACACTCACTTTACACAACTGCAAACAGCTCCACAAGGTGGAAGACAGTGAAATATCAGGGGGCCCCTAGTGTTTTTTCCTCTCAACTGGAATGGGTCTTCATGTACATATGGCTAGGTAGAGCTGAGCAAAATTCAAAATTTCTAACCTTTGGAAATACTGATTATTTTTTTTCAACACTTATTTTCGTCCCAAATTGGGACATAAAGTTGCAATCCCCCCCCCCCCCCAGGAATGGAATAGTCTGAAAAAAAATTAGTTTGGAAACAGATGTTTCATTTTGACATTTTCAATCAAAACGAAACATTTCAACATTCCAAATCACAATGTTTCATTTCATGTTGTTGAACTGACCCACAATGTTTCATTTCAATATGAAACTGCATTTCCCCATTATAGCACATTGTCTCATGGGAGTTGTCATTTGGGAGCCTGATACCCCCATTCTCCCTTATGGACCTGGCTGGCTGGCTGGCTATTTCCCATGGTGTACCATGCAGCTCAATGAGAGGGGAGTCCACATTGCATTATGGAACTCGTCCAATAGGAGAGAATGGGGGCCCTGAACTACAACTGCCATGAGGAAATGCCCAGTAGGGAAATATAGTTTAATGTTTTTTTGAACTGATTAAAAATGAAACATTTTGGGTCAGTTCAACAAAATCTAATATACTATTTTGGGTCAAACCTACCAAAACCAAAATGACAGGTTTCAGAGTAGCAACTGTGTTAGTCCGTATCCGCAAAAAGAAAAGGAGGACTTGTGGCACCTTAAAGACTAACAAATTTATTTGAGCATAAGCTTTCGTGAGCTGATGCATCCAATGAAGTGAGCTGTAGCTCACGAAAGCTTAGGCTCAAATAAATTTGTTAGTCTCTAAGGTGCCACAAGTCCTCCTGTTCTTTTTGCAAAAACAAAATGTTACTTCAATTTTTCCACTGTAATCATTTTATATATATGCAAAATTGAAATTGTCCCATCAAAAATTTCAATTTTGTGGAAACCGTTTTCTGTGAAAATTCCTCACCAGCTCTGTTGGTAGGAACCTATTCTGACACCTACATTTTTGCTTTGTTGCAATACCTTATGTAAACATGATTTTATATATTAAAGACAGAGAAAAGTAAAGAGTATTCCAAAAATGGTTAAGATAAATCACAATTGGCTTTCGTTGAGACAACTTGTGTGGGATCACATGCACAAGGTCTGAATTCAAACACTGCTTTTCTTAAACATATAAGGTCAGATCCTGGCTCCCTTCTGCAGCCCATTGGTGCTTGCTTGGATTTTGCAAAGGGGCAACAAAGTTGAGTATGGGAGAATTGCTGGGTGATGTAGAGCTGCAACGTCAGCTCTCTGCTACCCACCTCACAACCCACAGTATAGGGGCTGTGCTGGGGCCATAGGGGAGTGGCCAGAGCTGTGTGCCATCTTTGGTTACCCTCTGGGCTTTACTGCAGAAGAAGACTGAGTCCTTACATTATAAGTCATTGCAGGCACAGCCTCACTGTGTGCAACCTTACTGCGCTTAGCAGAACTGAATTTAAGGACAGACTCTATTCCCAATAGCTTTTTCTGAACTTCTGGAATTCAGTTAATGATTTGTCTGTAAATTAGATTTGCAAATGGCAATTTCCTGTGGTAATGAAGTTAGAGTGTTCTTTATGGTTTATTAGGGCACTAATAAACCACACTCAGCGTGCGATAATGCCACACAGTTAAATTAAAAACTTACTGATGCCGTATAAAATATTTTGCACAATATTTCTTCAGTATTCTTTGGTGTTGTACCCTCTTATTACAAGGCTGATCTTGCTCCATTCTCTTTAGATATAATTCTGTCTATATAGTTTCTCTATTTGTCTCCCCACATGTTGCATAAGTAATAGAGCTGGTCAAATACTAGCAAAAAACCTTAATTTGCATTTGGAACTCTGAGCCTAAATTCAGTTTACTGTTGTTTATAGAGTCTTATTTATCATGTACAAGTATCTAAAAAACCACCAGCTATTCAGGAAATGTTAGCAAATCCTGAAATTTCCACAGATTTTAGCGTAAAAGGTCATTTGTCCCAGCCCCCAATACACACATGCACACACAGAGGAAATCCCTTATTTGTTAGGCATTGTTTATTTGTTGTCTATTTACAAACATTCAGATAGCCAATCAGGGAGCAGAAACAAAGCCATGTGCCTTACATGATTAATGCAAATAATGAATAGCTGATCAGATTTTCAGGAGGATTTTGCCCTGCTGAAAATTCTGATTTTTTGTTGAAAATTTTTTTCAACAAAAACTTGACCTTTTCAACGGAAAAACAACATTTTCTGTGAAAATTTAAGTTAGTCAAAAATCCAATTTTCCATCTAGAAACAGTTTTTTGGAAAGTTTTCTAATCAGGCTTAATGAATATCGGTCAGGAAATGCATGCAGTTTGTGAACAACCCATAGCCTGAAAATTACTTACCCAAAACAATCTGGCAATTACCGGGATGAATATATACAGTGAAACCTAGGATTGGCTCACAAAAAAAGGGGTTAAATTTGTAACAAATATGAATTACAAAGAATAATTCAACCAGTACAAATTTCTATCCATTTTGGATGAAAAATGGATCTTAGCTTCTTTAGATTTTATCCTTTTCAAACTCAACTTTAACTGACAACTTGAGCTGTGCGAAATGTTCATCTCAGACCCAGCAACAATGTGAACTCTCTTTGTTTCAGTTCAGTTTACTGAAGGGCTTTCAAAGGTTCCTGAACCTTTAAACTCCGGGCTATTGAGGGCTTCACATCTAAAGCAGGTGATCTTCAGTGCTGTGACATGAGTTGCATTGATCTGCCCTTAGACTGCCTTCTCAATACACCTGAGCTGGACAAACCTCATCTAGATGTTGCCGGCATCCAGTTCCGAGAGGCAAAACAACATCAGGGGTTCGTTACCCGGTATGCTTCACTCAATAATCACAATGGGGTGGAGAAGCAGGAAAGTTTATTTGAAGCTTCAGAAAGGTACAGGGAGATTAGAATCTCAAATCCTGTACACAGAGCAAGAAGTTACACAGGCTTTTATACATCCTTTCTTCAGCATACTTATCCAATAGCATGCTGCCCTAAGTATCCATATAGCCAGCCAATCCAGTTACCAGCTAGTTCCCTTGTTTTTTGTATCATTTGTTAAACTATACATAAAGCTTCTTTATTCAGCATTGTTTTTCCATATCTGCCCTTTTTGGCCTTGTTTAGTTTCAGGCAGTCTGACTCTGCAACATATTGTTGCAGATCCTCAGCATAACTGCTGCGAGTGCCTCCAGGCTGGGGGGGGGGGGGCAAGGACATTTGGGCCTAGTACGCATAGCTGCTGCGAGTGCCTCCAGGCCGGGGGTGGGGGGCAAGGATACTTGGGCCTAGTGTGAGGGGGCTTCATCGACACTTGTGGTCTTCCATCCCCTTGAGTTACCTAGTGGCCATGCCCAGTGTCCCCAACATAGATGTGAGACATATATTATTTCAGTCTCCATGCCCTTTCAGTCCTTAGTCTTTTAGCTGAGATGGCCATTGGTGCTAATGGATACCAACTGGGGGGGAATTCCGTGTGCAATCTATTTTCATTAGAAAGCTGGGAAGGGAACTGAGATCACTATCTTGATTAGGTTGGCTCCTGACAGAGCTTTATTACAGTCCTGGCCAGTTAATATTCCTCCTGTCCTGTAGGAAGGGAGTGAGTTTTGTTTGACAGGAACTCCGTGTTCAACAATTGAATTCACCCTGCAGGAGAACAGGCTATCTGATGAAGTCATTCCAGGGATTTTTTAGAAAATGGTGTTACCAACAAAGCGTTAAAATGTTCGTACCAACCTGGACTTCTCTCCCTCTGCAGGAAGCAAAGGCAGCACATTCAGTGGGAGTTATTTTTTCTCGTTCCTCTGTTTTCATTTTTCTGTAGCCATTGTTTTTCCTCCCCACTCCCAATTCACTCTGTTTACCACACACACCCCCCCTTAAATTATGGAATGGATTCATTCATAAAAACAACACAGAAAACCACATCTTGGGGTAGATATGGACTAACATGGCTGCTACTCTGAAACCTGAATCTTGGGGTTCTATATGTATTTCCCTCCGTAAGTCTCCTATCAAATCTGCTCAATATAAGATTTTTCTATGCATCAGGCTGAACCTGGGGATAACAGAGAAAACAATTCTTCCTTTCTTCTACTCTTTGTCTGTCTTGCCTAAGACATTCAGGGAAGAAGAGACTATCTCCTATTAAAACTGGTGTGAGATTAAAATCAGGGCATGATTTAGAATTAGAAATTAGAAATTAGAATGATCATGTAGGTTATTTGGATGTTTTCCCCTGGGTTAGCTGGAATGCTTGTGTAACTCATTGGTCAGTGTGTGTTACCCATACACCTCTGTGTCTGATCCACAAACATTGTAAGTCTGTTACAGGCACTTTAATACATGGGGCTCTCATGCTGTTTAGACTAATGCTTAGCTCTGGAGTCCCCTGGTTCAATTTCTGGTGTTGGCCAAAATGTTATCTATCATACTTATTTGTACTCTTTTTAGTGTGAGGACTCATGGGGTCCCATGAAATTTTACATCTCAGACACACACATTTATTTAATGCAGCCACGATTGTTGATTCCAGGTTCAAGGAGAGGAGACATGGAGGAAAGAAATCCTTGCAGCACCCTTAAACTGCAAAGCCTCTTTATTTTGTAGCCAGTGAGAATATATATCAGGTATATTCAAGATAGAGGTATGAAATAAGTATTGATTAATACTGTATAGCAAGGCCTTCAGGCCTCAGACCTAAAGATAGGCTGACAGGAGTAGCCAGCCCACAGGGTTACCACGGGTTGGTATTTGACAGACCTGGCTGTTTTTTTTGTGTGGATTTGCTAGTTGCTGGGAAAAAAAATTAATCTGCCCTTTTTTCTTTTATGTATGTCTAAAGATTTGCATTACTATCTCAATACACTGCGAAATCTAATGTTAACAGGTTGTGTCCAGCTAAAGATGTTGCAGTGTTCCCACTTCCACAGTTTTAGTAAAAAATGTTATCAATCTTATCTATGGGTGTTCTCTCTCTCTAAGTGGCTGTTGAAGTGGGAGGTGGGGTTGCGGAGTTGCCTCGTGGTTGGGGTTGCAATGGACTTGCCTTGTGGAGGGGATGCCATGGATTTGTGTTTTTTTTGCTTTTCAAAGGTGGTAAGCCTACTAGCCAATGAGTGACCCTATGTCACAAGATGAGACAGTTACACTAATAGATCGTATCAGAAGGGTCGCTGTGTTAGTCTGGATCTGTAAAAGCAACAGAGTGTCCTGTGGCACCTTATAGACTAACAGACGTATTGGAGCATAAGCTTTTGTGGGTGAATACCCACTTCATCAGATGCATGCATTCACCCACGAAAGCTTATGCTCCAATACGTCTGTGAGTGTATAAGGTGCCACAGGACTCTTTGCCACTAATAGATAGGTTAACTGCCGATATTCAGGACATATCAATTTTATTGTACCAGATAAAGTTGGTTAGAATATTTGGGGGATTTTTGCAAACATAGGGTGTCAGCAATGTGCTAACCATGAGCTGTTATGGAGAATGAGTGATGTAAATATTAATAAGTACATGGGGAGCTAACAAGTTAGCCTATGAAAACGGGGCACCCCAAATTATAGTGTGGTGTGGAAATACATATAAGGAAAAGGGGCTGAAACCTTCAGAAATGTGTATGACCCACCGCTAAAAGGTACACAGTGTAGCTGCTGTTTGTTGGCAGGAGAGAGCTCTCCTGCCAGCAAAAAAACTTCCACCCACTATGAGTGGCAGTGGCTTTGTCAGCAGGAATGTGCACTTGCTGACAAAGCGTTGTCCACACCGGCGCTTTTCATCGGTAGAACTTTTGTCGTTTGGGGCGGTGGTTTTTTAACACCCCTGAACGACAAACGTTTTGCCAATGAAATGCCAGTGTAGACAAGTCTATGTGGAATCTGCTGTATCTAAGCTTGTCACTATACGGATACGTGCTTCTTACACTAGGCAACTTCCTTTTCCCCCAGGCTATTGCAGACGTTCTCTCCTTGGCTTGATTGAAGGTTATACAGAGTGGACCTAACAGAAAACAGAGATGGCTCAGCAAACACTGTCTCATGCTCTCCTGGAAAGACTGACTCAGCATCATCTAGGAGCCTTGCAAAAGAAACCCTCGTTCCCTCCAGAGGTCTGTGTAAATCTCACTCATTTTAAGACTTACTTCCATTAAGGGACTTGGGGCCTCTTCAGGTCTCAAGGTTAACAGGCTCTTAGGACAGCCAGTGCTTCCTAGTCATCTCTGAAGTTGCTCTTCCAGTGGGATGCAGAACTCTTCCCTTCCCTGTGCTTATGCATTGTTTTCGACACACTGAAGGATTTTTGCAAGCAAGCAAGCACGCTTTACAGGCTTTGCTGAAGTTGGACGTTTTCTTTAGTGAATGGATAAGTCAGCAGGAAATGGAGAGCCGGCTGCCATGTCCTGCTACCACAAGGCAGCTTCTCCTGGTCAGGCACCACCATGCCTAGCTTCAGAATTCTGCTCCAGAGCTGCCCATTAATTACAGAGCCCTCCTCAGCTGGAATCTGCATAGCAGGGGTTGGCTGGGCCAGAGAGATGCAGCTTATCAGGAATTCTCATGTCCTCAGTAGGGAATACTTTAGCCCCCCGCCCCAAGATGGCAGGGCTCAGGCTTCGGTCCCCTCTCCTGGGGTCATATAGTAATTTTTGTTATCAGAATGGGGTCGCGGTGCAATGAAGTTCGAGAACTCCTGATCTAGGAGGTTTCAGCTTCACCTCCCTTAAAAAAAAAGAAAAAACAACCTTTCTGAAACAGCCCAAGAAATGGCCTCACAGGCAAAGCGGCATCTAGGACTAGCTTACATGGGGAAACAGTTTGCTAAAACATGGAACGCAGATTGGAACAGTATTTCCAGTCCTGCAGGTTGCCTTTCATCTCCGGCAGGTTTACAGTCTAGTCACACGTTTTCCCTAAGAGCTACAGACAACGGTGTTTTCCTGCTGTTCTTAGAGCCAGCTATGACTTTCCAGCAAAGGTAATTTAACCAGACACAAATCTTCTGGAGATTTTAGTAGCAGAACTAGGTGTAGATTTATGACTTCATCTGCCAGTGAAAGTGTTAGCGCTGAACAGTCTGAGTGGCTGCCGAATGATGGATAATCTAATCAGCACTCATTGTTTTTTGGGTTGCTCCTTTCCGATTCTTCTGGTAACAATCTAATCAGGTGACAGTAAAACAATATATGTTTAACAGCATGTTAGGTTCTAGGACACTGCTTGAAAACACAGCGTAAATTCTACTGACTCATCCTGGAAACCATTCTAGATGGGTCTGTTAGCTCCAACACAAGATAGAAAATGGCTTGAGTGCCTATAGGTGGAATAACAGAGGAGTCCAGCAAGGAGAAATCCAAGAATCAGCCAAGCCCAGGAGCAAACTGCATCAGGAACTGTGCTCTTGTTGCTGTTTAAGTTAACGATAAAGGGGAACTGCAGGAAATTTAAGTTTGGACTCTATCCTGTGTTAGGAACATGCTGCAAACCCCATCTGCTTATAGTGGACTAGGCTCTCAAGATAGGTTACAGCCCCTTTGTGCCACTCAGGTGATGCAAAGGGTTTTGGTTATCCAGCTGCAAACAGGAAGCAGAAAATTCCTGTCAGAGGACTGCCCCTGGCCCATCCCTTCTCACTGCAGAGGGTACACTGGGGGCATGGAGGGAGTATGGTGATGTTCCATTAGGCTGGGGCTACCTCAGATGACACCAGGTCCACTATAGATCCTATTGCTATAATGGCAGAACTTAGAGCTTCCCAAGAGCAGCTGTCAGCATTATCAGAGTGGCCGTGAGAATCAGGGATCATAGAATCATAGAATATCGGAGTTGGAAGGGACTTCAGGAGGTCATCTAGTCCAACCTCCTGCTCAAAGCAGGACCAATCCCACAACTAAATCATCCCAGCCAGGGCTTTGTCAAGCCTGACCTTAAAAACCAAAAAGGAAGGAGATTCCACCACCTCCCTAGGTAACGTATTCCAATACTTCACCACCCTCCTAGTGAAAAAGTTTTTCCTAATATCCAACCTAAATCTCCCCCACTGCAACTTGAGACCATTACTCCTTGTTCTGTCATCTGCTACCACTGAGAACAGTCTAGATTCATCCTCTTTGGAACCCCCTATCAGGTAGTTGAAAGCAGCTATCAAATCCCCCCTCACTCTTCTCTTCTGCAGACTAAACAATCCCAGTTCCCTCAGCCTCTCCTCATAAGTTGGATCCCTCACCCTCTCCCTGTGGAGCACCGGTGCAAGAGAGAATCTGCCCCCAGTGTGGCTTTCTGACCTCTGAGTAGGCTATACAGTGTCATGGCTACATGGGTAAATTAACATCCCTTCCCCATGGCCAAAGCAGAGCAATTTGGAGGGATATTTTTACCTCTCTCAGAGTTGTAATTGTTCCCACCTTTTTTCTCTCAGCTGAACTCCAGTTTCCTGAGTGACCCTGCAGGGCCCAAGGAGGTGTAAATGGAATATGAGAAAGATGCAGCACAAAACGGTGGCCAACCACTTAAAAAAATCAGAAGTATTTGGTCACCCTCCAAGCTGCGGAAGCAGCTTCATATATACAACCTGCATCACCATGGCTGAGTGATCTGAGCTGTCCGAGGTGCTGGACTGAACCCAAGAATCATTTGAGCCATGTGGAACATTTAGACCTCTCTTAATGGTGCAAACAGACTTCAATCTTCCAGGAGGCCTCATGGTCAGCCCTTGTTAGCACCTACGAGCTGTTGACTGATGCATGAACAGTCTGTCAGCAAGCATCGGTAAATAGGAACTTTAAGAAAGGAAAACATTGTGGAGATAAATCAATATTTTTCATATCATGAGTCGTATGTGCTTATGCAGGTTCTTTTTGCCATGAGCAGAGATTCAATTATGTATAGTTTAGGGGGGTACTTGTGTGTCCCTTGCCAACATTCAAAGGGAGCAGGACCAGGAGGAGAGAGAGAGAATATCTTGGAAGTGACCTTTCTGTCTCCAAGCAACTGAGACTCTGTTAATGACAGCTGGGCTAAGCTAAGATTGTAGATCAATTTTTGATTACCTTCACCTGTGAAAGTATTACTGCTTAGGCTAGTGCAAGTGATAAAGTAGCTTAACAACTGGCCTGGACAAAGCAAGTGATTTTAATAGATGCAATGCTATCTTCTTCAAAGGGTGATACTAAGGTGATATCACCGAGCCTGTTGAGTGTGAGGGCATCTATCTGCCTAGCACTGATATAGACAGTCCTATCTGAATTTCTCCAAGGGCTAGAAATAACATGAACTTTTCTTGCTGCTCTTCCCCACCCCCCATTGCTTTCCAAACATCCCAATAGCTACATCTACTGGCCCTTTAGTCGTGGTTTGTTTGTTCCCCTAGAGCTGGACATTTTAACCTTACTGCTTATGAAGAGCCATGTTGGTATCTGAAAGAATGTTGACACCCTACTGATGATTCATTGCCCAAGCTGACACAAATTGATGGCAATTGCAGGTTAGTGCACTCCCACCATAGGAAATTGCAGGAAAAAATATATATATATTTATGTATCTTCCTCCACCAAGTTACTCCCAGACAGATCTTTACTCCAAGGTTTAAAGTGTTAAGTACGCCTGAAGGTAATCACTGCTGAGTGTGAAGTCAAAGAAAGGAAGTACCGGACAATCCTGACTTGACTTTCAAACGTGCTGAACAACTGCCACTTCCCTGGGTGTCAGTGGGATTTCTAAGGGATCAGCATTTCAAATAGCCACTGTTGAACATATTAACTACACAAATAGCTTAGGTGAAAAAGTTGTTCTGAACCAAACAGGTTCTAGCACTCCTGGGAGCTAAAATGAGATTGCAGCTTTATCCTGTGCTCTGTATCACAGTGGTGCTGATAATACATAACTCAGAATTAGGCAGGGTTTGGGTGGCCTGGGGGTGGGGAGATTGGTACTGGGATGAAGCATTTCAAATCCTACTGAGGTTGGTAGCAACCCAAAATGCATATTATACCCATATTTGCTGGGTATAACAGGTATGACCAATTTATCCATCTTTAATCTTATCTCATGTGTATTTATTGATGATTTTAAGGTGGTAGCTTCTATTAATCTGTAACTCCAGGCCTACACTCTTGAATACATGACTGAACTATTCATGTCAAGCTGTGATTGAAATGCTGATTGAGTCTCCTTCCACAAAGATGTTACTTAGATCTTTAACAATGCAAGAGACTAGCTAATGGAAATATATGCAAATACTTGTCCATCTATATAATCTGACGTGTCAACATATTTATACAGCCCTGTCACCATAGCTTCTGAGTGCCTTTTGTTTAATTTAGCTCTAGCCCAGTAAAGAGAGGGTTAATCAGTACACTTGTGGAGGATTTGTTGTGCTGTACATCACGGTGACGCTCTCTCTGGCGTTCTTTATAACCAAGAGGACAAGATCCAATGGGATCTCTCTCCCTTCTTTGCTTGCTCCCATGGCATTGAAAATGTGGTTTCATCTGCTATGCCTAGAAACCACTCCCTCAGGGTATTGGTTAGATGGGTGACCACATGTTGCTACTGAGTCCACTGTAACTACTAACGTATACAAACAGACCTGTCTCTATGTCATTTTGACCTCCCACCCCATTGGTCTCTTTACTCCTCTCTTGATTATGGTCTAAGCCCTTCCCCACCCTATCTGACCTCAGAACCTACCATCCCTGACTTGCTAACCTTGGTCTTTCGGTCTTGGCCTCCCACCTGACATTCTGCAGCTAAGAACCACACTCTCAGTTTTGCTCCCCCATCAATCAGAGACATGCTGTGTGGCAAAGGCACTGAGGCCGTTCTCTTTAAAGTTCACCTGCAAAAGTTTGTTTTCTCTTTAGCTTGTGCCTGAGTTTCTCTTTCGAGTGTTTGAGAGCCTTTGTAGGAAGGGGAATATAGATAAATTGCATGATACTGCACTGATGCACCCTCTTCATTCTTCTGTGGAGTCTCTTAAAACAACATACACATCATTCAGCAACCCCCCGAGGCTCCCTTCTCAGAACCCATTCGTTCAAACTGTTCTTGAGTTGATGTCCTCTGTCACCTGGGCATGTGTGTGCTGGAACTTAAGACCTCAGAACTGGATTTGCATCCTAGAGTGCATCTTCCGATCCATCCCAGTAGTGACTCCATGCTCAGAATATGGGTGGGTGATGCTGAAAGAAAAATGGACTGACAAGTGGAGTGTGTATTCAATTTTTCTTCTCTTTCTGGCCTCTTAATATTATGGAATGGATGAATAGGACTCATTGACTGTAAAGGCCAAGAGCAAGAGCAGAGACTGTGTGTATTAGCTCCAAGCACAGGAGTGATTCATCAAACCATTTTGTTTGAAGGTCAGACCCTGATTCATGCTTCTGCAATAGACTTAATCCCTGTGGACCATATCCTGGGAAGTTCGGAGCACCTGAAAGTTCCCTTGATGTCAGTGGGACCTGAAGGTGCTCATTAGTTCCTCTGTACATTGCAGACTTTGCATGTGGTCTTGTCAGACAATCAACTTCCCAGCAACCTTTTTGGGAAAAAACCCTAATTCTTAACTTCAGTTCCCATAAATGCAATCAGAGATGAGTCTGTACCTGTTAATGAGGGAGGAACTTCATTAACTTGCCCTTTCTGTACTGAACTGCACCTTTTTGAAGTCTCTAAATCTGTTTGGTCTGCAAAATTGGCTGGAGATCTCATGAGAACCAGCTCTATCATGAGATTTCTGGTAAGCCCTGCTTCCAGTCAAGCCTGAAGTACTGTCAGAGCAACCTGTTTCATGCCTGCAACTAGGAAATGCAGAGGCAGGTGAAAATGAGGTGAAAAAAGAAGGACTTCTCATTTGATCTGGCCCTGTTCATCTTTCCCTGTTGTCAATATAGGTCATGTAGTAGCAATGGTACCTCTGAACTCCATGGGTAAGTCCCATCTTGGGATGCAATCAGTGGACTGCTGGAGGGAGAAGATGCTGAAGTCAGGGCCGGCTTTGAAGGCCTCCGAATCTCGTGACTGCAAGTCTGCTAATATTTTGGTGGATTGCCCACTTTTGCGTCCTGCAATACTGATGCTGTTGATAGGGCATCGTAGAGTCTTTTGCAGGAGGCAGCTTTTAACTAGGTGCAGAGGTGGTGTTTCTGCTATGCTACATAATGCAATATCTGCTTGTTCCTTAGAGACAGCTGATCCACTCCCATACATAACAGGGGCAGGTCACAAGCAGGCAGTGAATGGAGTCAGAATGTGGGGGAAGTGGGAACGAGGATGCTGTCCTGTCTCTGCTACAGTGCAGATGAGCAAATAGTGTCTTTTCTCCAGCTAGCTGGCCTGCCACTCTGGTTCAGAAGTTTCTGCTCTCAGGATAAAGAGAGGCCTTTTCAGCTAATGGGAACTACATATCCCAGAAGCCTTTGAGAACAGCCCCGAAGGTTCTGTATTCATTGTTTTTGTGGATTTTGAGCCACATTCATATCTATTGATAATGCTAAATTCTTGACTATCATCACCAAACAAAGATATCCTTTTGGAGGAGGCCAATGAACCCCAGGATTGCTTTGACTTTTGTTGTTGTGGATGGTTTTAGCACGATCATCTCTGCTTCTTAAACAAGAACTCTTTAAAATTATTTTTCTACCATATTGTGTCTGGATGATGTACCCTGGAGGCTGCTGTTTGCATCTGAAGAAATACTCTCAAAATGAGTTTGACAGCCATGCTACTCACAGGGAAAAAAAGTCACCCATGCAAAATTACTGCTGCTCATTGATGTTGATCTGTCAGGAGATACTGAGCCCCAATCCAGTGTTTGAAAATGCTCTTGGGTCCCTGCAGCTGGAACACACATTTGCGAGCAGTTTTAGAGTGCCCTCTTCTCATCTCGACCTACCTGGCATGGAATTCTAACAATCAAGTAAGTAATTAACACCAGTACTAACACTGTTTAATGCTTTTCTTATACCTGACATCTCAAAGTGCCTGAGTGCTTTACAAAACATATACAATGTGACACCAATGACATGCAGCCACCTCTGGGATAAATGGTATCTGCTAACTAGTGCATTGCTTGCTGCACAACAACAATAGAGAAGGGGAAATTTTAGCGAGGAGTAGGGAACGGTGACATGGGATCTTTAAATACCTATGGAGAACAGACATGATCTAGTATTCTAACATCTTATTGAGAAGCCTCCCACACAGTAAACCACTTGGTACTTTGTTTATCTACTGCAAGGATATAGGACTGAGTCAACGCTGTCAGGATTTTTACTACTGGAGGCTATTATAATCCTAACATAGATCTTCCAAGCCCTATTGTTCTCAACAACAAGAAATAATAGCTTGTATATTTAGAATCATAGAATATCAGGGTTGGAAGGGACCTCAGGAGGTCATCTAGTCCAATCCCCTGCTCAAAGCAGGACCAATCCCCAACTAAATCATCCCAGCCATTTCCTATACAGTAGTAGCAAAGAAATGCTTTGGCCTTTAATCAGAATCTGAATGAAAGCCAATCATCTTCCTTCAGACTCCTGCTGTCTCGCATCTCCAATGACAAAGGGTTAACTCATGATCCGAGGTATTTATACACATGTCAAACATGTTGCTGAACTATCAGAGGTTATTCGGAGCCAAACATATTTCTAAAGTGCAGTGTGGAGGAGATAATAAAGAAAGGAAGTGACCCAGATCAATTAGAAGTTCTTCACTGAAAGCCATGAAGCAGCTTCATGACATGTCCTCACACACACACACAGAAAGTGATATGAAGACTGCAGTTTGCAACATTGCCTGCAACTGCTTTTCTCAGCACAACAAATTTACCCCCTTAAAAAAGGTAAAAGAAAAAAATTTCCAACCAATTATATCTCAACTTGCATTTCCATGTTTTCTCCTCTAGATGACACTGTCTCTACTTGGAATCCAGAGCTGGAATACCAGGCGTCATTCAATATTAGCAAAGTCATGTGGAAGAAAATTGCATAGCACCTGCATGCGCTATTCTTGTTTCCAGCCATTTCCACACAGTTCAGAGACTCACTTATTTGAGGACTAAAATTCTCTGAATCTCAGTGATCTCAATAAATAGAATTTAAGATGTGAGCAAAAATGTACAGATGTTATTTTTTAAAATAATCTTTTGAGTTATCTAGCACTTTTTGCAAGTATCATGGGGCTGAATTCTGCTCAGTAACTTACAACCCTGGGGCAAACCAAATTATTTCAATTAAGTTGCCGGGGGATGTAAGTCAATCTAAAATTGGGCTAATGTTGCTTACAAGTTAGAAAAATAAAACAAACCCAAACTAGATGTTCACAGAAGAAGTGTCTTCTATTTAGATTTTAAAACAAGAGAGTCAATTCACCGGGTCTCTCTGGGGACATAGAATTCAACCAACAAAGGATTTGAAACTCAGGTCTGATTCTGATCTCACTGGAACTCATTTGATTTCACCAAAGTTACAGCAACATAAAGTAAACGGGATCAGAATCAGTCTCTTGGTATGTGGAATATGCAAATGGTATGAATGGATTAATTAGCAATAAATCATGACACAAGAAACAGGATCTCACTGGGGAATAAACAAATGTAGCTCCTTTTAATGAACATCTTACCAGTCAGCAACAGAACTTTAAAGCCTCTTTTTCTTTTCATGGGTAAGCAGCTTAAGGGCCAAATTTTGTTCTCCATTTCATTGGTAACAGTAGAATTTGATCCATTGGATTTCAATGGAATTGCTCCAGGATAACAGAGAAGAATTTATACCTGGAAGATAGAGAGGCTAATTCAATGCACTTTAAAGCTATTGGGTGTCTTTCCACTGACATCAGTGGACTTTGAATGAGCACGATGGTCTGGAATTGTCTGTAAAGATGGGAGGGAGTCATGACGCTGTTGAATAATTGAAATGTGAGCTAGTCAATCTGTGGATCTAAATTTCAGTGGTGGAAAGGGTTAAACATTTGTAGACATACACGTGGATGGGTGTGATGGAGAAGCTTAGTCTTGGAGAAGACTCCCAGGTGAGGTGCCGCATTACTAGGAAATACAGTAAAAATTAGCGATAAGAAAATTTCTCAATTTCTCATGTGTGGCGGGGGGAGGGGGGGCAGTATTTGTTGCTCATTCCCTCCTGTGCACTGCCACTTCTGCATTGCAGTGTCGTAAGGCCAATATCGGCCCAGGTGTCTACAAACTGCTCATAATTTTGCTCTGTGTAATGAACAAACTTTTCCTCCCTGAAATGGAATTCATTTGGCTTTATTTACCTAGATATACATATTGCAGATGTTTGGATTTCATTCAGTTTTCACAGTCAGAGTAACTGGGTCAGTTTAGTTTCCAGCTTATGTTCATGCAGGCAGAATTCTGAGTGATTACAGCAGATTTTTTGTAACTGGGCGCAATGGGATGAAGAACAATTCAGGGTGAATATTGGGGTGCAGGAGGGGGGAGAGCAGGAGTTACCCAAGAGTGAGGTCTAACGAAAGTGTGTGCAACAATCTTCATAGCAATGTGTTCGAAGACCTATAGCTTAAGATATTTAGAACTGGACTAGACAAAACCCTTGAGACTTCACTCTGGGAGCAGTCCTGCGGCCACAGCATCTTTCCATCATTCTGGGAAAGAAAAAAAAAGTAGAAAGAAAGTGGCAGTGGATAAAAGAGGAAGAAAGCACCTCCCTTTTGGAGACTCAGTTGAAACTAACTCAACCATCTTCAGGAGATGCTTTGTCTCTCTAAACTGAAGCTTTGGGGAAAGACCAAAGAGCTGTCTCTTCCCACAAAGAACTGAAAATTGAGGGGAGCAGCCTAGGAAAATATTGGAGATGGCTAAGCTGCATCTGCGGGTCCTGTGGTGACTATGCCTGCCCAGACAAGCACAAACTCAAGAGCAAATGGTGCCCATGGTTATACATATGATACACAACAATGCAGAATTTGTCACCCTGGGTCAAATTCATACCTGATCTGTCTCCGTTGACGTCACTGACATCATCCCAGGGATGGATTTTGCCCCTACATATATATCTCATAGGAACAAAAATATGCTCCTTCCTTTCTTTTCAATGGTTGATGTATTCCTTCCTTTTCTCAAGGTTTTTATTCTCTCAAATTATGCCCTTTCAAATTCTCTGGTTTGAAGGTGAGTAATAAGCCTGCAGTCTCTCCTATCAGCATGCTACCCACCCCTATAAATACTCTTGACTAGCTTGCATGTGTCAAAGAAGTGCTGGCTCTTATCCCATTACCGTACATCCTCTCAGTCTCCAGATGGATTCACAGGAGCATCCACAATTCTACAGTAACTTGGAAGAGAAAAACACCAGTGTTACATTCTGAAGACATTCTCTTCCCCTTGTGGGAGGGGATATTGTGGGTGTTTGAGTAAAACAACAAGGATGTCCCCTCACTTCTCTCCCCACAAGTTATTTTTTGAAGCTGCCATGTGTACTGCCAGGTCTGGATTCACAATGTATTGCTGCATCTGCAGTAAGGAAGGGGTTTGGGAGAAGTTGTGGGAGAATCTGGGGCGATGGTCTCTTGCAAGCCCCCTGTAACGCTGCACCCCATATTCTTCATAAGCATATTATTATCATAGAATCATAGATATAATTATGATATAATTATAGCATAATTATGATGCATTTTGTACAAGACGGGTCATGTGAGGTGTCATTGGAAAAGTTATGATTTGCTGAATATGATTATCCTATTTGTATGCATGTATAATTTATGTATCTAAAGTTTTGAATATTGACTCTGTATCTTTACAGAACTGTACTGGGGGAAGTGCTAGACCCAGGCTAAAGGGATTTCTAGCCTGTGTATGAAGACCTGAGAAACCCACGCTGTAAAGCTAATACAGCTTGTGCCTTAAGAATCTACAAGTCTACCTGTACCATCAGCTAGGGTGAGAATCTGCTATTCATATCCAATCTATCTAGTATATTAAGCTTAGGTTGCATTTTCTTTATTTGCTAGGTAATCTGCTTTGATCCGTTTGCTATCACTTATAATCACTTAAAATCTATCATTTGTAGTTAATAAACTTGTTTTGCTTTATCGGAACCAGTGAGCTCGGAGTGAAGTGTGTGGGAATCTTAGCTCAGAGGGGCTGTTGCATATTCCTCTCCACATTGAGGGGGAGGTGAACTGGACAATAAATTCATACTGGTTGGGGTTTGGACAAGGGCAGGATGGAGTGCTGTGGGGTCCTAGGCTGGTCAGGGAGCCTGCATGTAACTGCAGCTGTGTTTGTCCACCTGCTGGATGGAAGTGTAAGACCAGAAGTGTGTCTGCAGCTTGTCACAGCAGCACAGTGTGAGAGGAAGCCCAGGCAGGTGAGTCAAAGGGCTCAGCGGTACCCCAGTTTCAGGTGGCACCCAGGGGGAACCCGTCATGCTCCGGTCAGAATTCTTCCCTTAGCTTGCAGTTCACATAAACCTAGCTCTCACTGATCCTAGTCTCCCCAGCAATGTGTCCCCTTGCTGTTCAATATACATACAGGAAACAAATGGCTTCCTGCTGTATTTGCTTGTAATGAGACAGATCAGCTTGAGTTTTCTTCTTTCAGGGCTTTCTCCCCCTGCTCACAAATTCCATCCTAAGCATTTCAATTCTGTCTCTACACCAACCTAATATTTCCCTGTTCAGTGAAGTTGACATGTTGGCCTGGAGACACTCAAGGCCTCTTCCATCAGCACGGACGCATTTAACTCCGAACTCTGTGCAGAAGGTTTATTAAAATGTTTGATCCATCTGTTCTGGGAGGCTCAGTGAAGCTACAGCCAGTATCTTTCCCTTCTGGATTTCTGCCACACCAGACTGCTGGACCAAAGCTTTTAATTTCAGAAATACATAGAAATGGTGTTTCCATCCCACAGCAAGGGGCAGGCACCTACAGCTGTCTGTCACCTGTGTATACAAACAGAGAAAACCAGTTTGGCAGACTGGCTTACTTGGGCTTTTACAGAACAGACTGGGCACTAAGGTGCTGGGCCAATACTACCATGTGATACCCAAAAGAGCAAGGAAAACTCACCTTTACTTAAATGTTGTTGCTCTTAATTACACAGGAAATCTGAAGCTTTGTTTCATAGAATCACAGAATATCAGGATTGGAAGGACCTCAGGAGGTCATGTAGTCCAACCCCCTGCTCAAAGCAGGACCAGTCCCCCAACTAAATCATCCCAGCCGGGCTTTGTCAAGCCTGACCTTAAAAACCAAAAAGGAAGGAGATTCCACCACCTCCCTAGGTAACCCATTCCAGTGCTTCACCACCGTCCTAGTGAAAAAGTTTTTCCTAATATCCAACCTAAACCTCCCCCACTGCAACTTGAGACCATTACTCCTCGTTCTGTCATCTGACCTCCCCCGATCGCCAAGAGTTTTCAAAGATAATGTCCAATGGCTCTGCAATCACATCTGCCAACTCCTTTAGCACTCTCGGATGCAGTGCATCTGGCCCCATGGACTTGTGCTCGTCAAGCTTTTCTAAATAGTCCCGAACCACTTCTTTCTCCACAGAGGGCTGGTCACTTCCTCCCCATGCTGTGCTGCCCAGTGCAGCAGTCTGGGAGCTGACCCTGTTCGTGAAGAGAGAGGCAAAAAAAGCATTGAGTACATTAGCTTTTTCCACATCCTCTGTCACTAGGTTGCCTCCCTCATTCAGTAAGGGGCCCACACTTTCCTTGACTTTCTTCTTGTTGCTAACATACCTGAAGAAACCCTTCTTGTTACTCTTAACATCTCTTGCTAGCTGCACCTCCACATGTGATTTGGCCTTCCTGATTTCACTCCTGCATGCTCGAGCAATATTTTTATACTCTTCCCTGGTCATTTGTCCAATCTTCCACTTCTTGTAAGCTTCTTTTTTGTGTTTAAGATCAGCAAGGATTTCACTGATAAGCAAGCTGGTCGCCTGCCATATTTACTATTCTTTCTACACATTGGGATGGTTTGTCCCTGTAACCTCAATAAGGATTCTTTAAAATACAGCCAGCTATCCTGGACTCCTTTCCCTCTCATGTTATTCTCCCAGAGGATCCTGCCCATCAGTTCCCTGACGTTGTCAAAGTCTGCTTTTCTGATGTCCAGGGTCCATATTCTGCTGCTCTCCTTTCTTCCCTGTGTCAGGATCCTGAACTTGACCATCTCATGGTCACTGCCTCCCAGGTTCCCCTCCACTTGTGCTTCCCCTTCTAATTCTTCCTGGTTTGTGAGCAGCAGGTCAAGAAGAACTCTGCCCCTAGTTGGTTCCTCCAGCTCTTGCACCAGGAAATTGTCCCCTACACTTTCCAAAAACTTCCTGGATTGTCTGTGCACCACTTTATTGCTCTCCCAGCAGATATCAGGGTGATTGAAGTCTCCCATAAGAACCAGAGCCTGTGATCTAGTAACTTCCATTAGTTGCCAGAAGAAAACCTCGTCCTCCTCATCCCCCTGATCCGGTGGTCTATAGCAGACTCCCACCATGATATCACCCTTGTTGCTCACGTTTCTAAACTTAATCCAGAGTCTCTCAGGTTTTTCTGCAGGTTCATATCGGAGGGCTGAGCAGTCATACTGCTCTCTTTCATACAATGCAACTCCCCCACCTTTTCTGCCCTGCCTGTCCTTCCTGAACAGCTTATATCCATCCATGACAGTACTCCAGTCATGTGAGTTATCCCACCATAATATGGTGTTTCCCATAATGCCTCCCCTTTTCTCCTTTTATTATGAGAGATTCAGAGCAGGATGCTTCCGAGAGAGCCAACACAGTGGAATGAATCTCCTCTGTGTGTGCCTTAAAGGGACCCTGGACAGCTGTTCTCTTTCCATCAGCCCTGTGAAGATAGAGTGTGTCTGCATGCAAGAGAGAGAGAGAGATGCAAGTGAGGTGGCTGGAGGCCTGGAGAGGGAATGGTTTATTACTTTAAATGGACACAGGAGATGGACCTGTCTCATTAAGCTGAGGTCCAGGATCAGATCCACATCCAATTTCTCTGTGTCAATCTGAGGTCCCAGTTGAGCTTATTATGGAGTGAGACCAGAGTCATCTTCACGATTGCTGCTGTTAATTGCTGAATGTCAAAAAAACAACAAACAAACAAAAAGGTCTGAGGGCTGTACAGGTAATAAATAGACAGTCTGTCACCTTGAGGACCTCACAGCTTAATGGGAAGATAGAGAAGATAAAGCTCCGAGTTGGAGTGCTCTCTAAGACAGGGGTGGGTGGGACAAGAGATGAATAAGGCTTAAGCAACACAGCTCACACAGAGCTGCCAAAGGTTGGAACTCATGGATAATATAATGATAGCCACAAACGCAAGCATCCTAGTGCCACTGACCCAACCCAGGTCATCCGAAAGCTACGCGCAGGTGACAGTGCCTGGCACTCAAATCTCCTATTGTCCAATTATCAGTCTCTGGACAATGGCGTGATTGACTCTGTTTAGCTTTGATCTCCTCCACTGCCCCTGCCTTCCTGTCACCATTGTGTCCTTTCATTCTCTCTCAGCCTCTATGTGGTACTGCCTGTTCCTCCTGCCTGTTGCTGGGTGACCACTGAGGTTTCCTGCTGGAGCTGTGCATGGTAGTGATTTTGCAGTAGATATAGTGGCCAGCATTTGACCATGCTCTTCTCCTCTACTCAAGTTGTCCCTGAGCTGTCTTCACAGCCACTATTTTTAGTGCTTTCCAGGGACAGGTGACATACCGAGGGCTCAACTTCCTGGGTAGATTAATTTTATTGCATTTTCCTCCAAATGTTTTTTTAATTGCGGTTGGGGTGCAAGTTAGCCAAAAATCAATCACTGCAAAGATCACTGTTCATTTGATTAGGTGTCCGGTTAACACAATGCAACAAGGAATCAGAGATTTTGGGGTTATAAGATACTCCATTGTGATACTGACAGAGTGTGAAAATTCATACCAAATGGGATGTGCTTTCCAAAATTACTACTTCCATAAAAGCAGCATCTCCAGAAGTGTTGTGTGTTGCACACACAATTATTCCCCAAAAAAAGTTTCCAAATTTCTGATCAATAAAATCCTCCAAAGCGACTGCTTCTATACTCCCCTCTACAGGTGGGGAAAAGACACATCTTGCTAATACAAGTTTCATAGATTCCAAGCCAGAAGGGACCATTATGATCTAATCTGGCCTCCTGTAGAACGCAGGCCATAGAACCTCTACAAAATCATTCCTAGAGCAGAGCTTTTAGAAAAACATCCAATCTTGATTTTAAAATGTCAGTGATGGAGACTTCACCGTAAGCCTCGGGAAGTTCTTCCAAGGGTTGGTTAAAACTGTTAACTCTCACTGTTAAAAAATTTACATCTTATTTCCAGTCTGAATTTGTCTAGCTTCAACTTCCAGCCATTGGATCATGTTAGACCTTTCTCTGCTAGACTGAAGAGCCCATTATCAAATATTTGTTCCCCATGTAAATACTTACAGACCGTAATCAAGTCACCCCTTAACCTTCTCTTTGTTAAGCTAAATAGATTGAGCTCCTTGAGTCTATCACTATAAGGCAGGTTTTCTAGTCTTTTAATCATACTCATGCATCCCTTCTGAACCCTATCCAATTTATTAACATTCTTTTTGAACAGTGGACATCAGAACTGGACACAGTATTCCAGCAGAAGTTGCACCAGTGCCAAATACAGAGGTGAAATAACCTCTTTACTCCTACTTGAGATTCCTCTGTTAATGCATCCAAGGATTGCATTAGCCCTTTTGGCCAGACTGTTGCACTGAGAGCTCATGTTCAATTGATTATCCACCAGGACTTCCAAATATTTTTCAGAGTCACTGCTTCCCAGCACAGAGTCCCTCCAGCCTACATTTTTTGTTTCTAGCCGTATTATTATTAGCTGTCAGATTTAGCTGTATTAAAACACATTTTGTTTGCTTGCATCCAGCTGACCAAACGACCTGGATTGATCTGTATCAGTGACCTGCCCTCTTCAGTATTTACCACTCCCCCAGTTTTTGTGTCATTTGCAAGCCTCATCAGTGATGATTTTATGTTTTCTTCCAGGTCATTGACAGAAGTGCTAAATAGCGTAGATCCAAGAATTGATCCCTGAGGGACCCCACTTGAACCATACACACTTGATGATTGCCCTTTTACAATTACATTTTGAGATCTATCAGTTAAACAGTTTTTAATCCATGTAATGTGTGCCATGTTAATTTTATATCATTCTATTTTTAAAAATCAAAATGTACCAAGTCAAATATCTTACAGAAGTCTAAGTATGTTACATCAACAGTATTCCTTTGTCAACCAAACTTGTAATCTCATCAAAAAAGATATCAAGTTAATTCTTGTCAAACTATTTTCTATAAACCCATGTTGATCAGCGTTACCCTCATTCTATTCTTTATTAATTGAGTACCGTATCTATCAGCCACTCCATTATCTTGCCCAGAATCAATGTCAGACTGATAGACCTACAATTGCCCAGGTCATCCTGTTTACCCTTTTTATATATTGGTACACCATTAGCTTTCCTGAGTATAACCCTGGTTTTTTGATTCCCTGAATCTTCATGAAGCCCTTTACAAAAGTATTTTTCCCTAGTGAATTGCATGCTACTTACAGGTGCTGGACTCATGATATTTAGAAGTGAAATCTTCTGTTTTTCTTCAGGCAGTAACAGTGTCATCTTCCCCCTTGCTGACTTGCCAATGTGACTATTCACTGATACAGATGGACCGTATCTAGGGATGAGAACATAATTCAAGCTCCATGACCATTTGACCTATGGCCTTGGATAAAACTGCCAACATGGAGTCCCATTGGTGCTAAGTGTGGTGGGTTTGAGATGGAGAATGTGGGACGGGATAAGATTTTTTGGGGTGTTGAAATTTCCCTTGGAAATTGGACTAAGACCATCAACTTATTTCATAAAGGCCACAAGACAGCAAAGGAGAGGTTGCCAACCTGGCCTAGATACAACTAAGAACACAGATGTGAAAGACTCTGTATCCTCTTCCCTCTGAGATATCCATTCCCTCTTACTCGAGACATATCAAACTGTGATGTTTCATCTCAAGGATAAACAGCAAACCAGAATACCTTTGAGAAACCCGTCTGGACATCGTAAACCCACTGAAGCATCTTTCAGAGAGGAAGCTTAACACGACAAGGAGGAGGGCTTTAAACTAGGTTCACCGGGGGAAGGAGACCAAAGCCCTGAGGTAAGTGGGAAAGAGGGATACCGGGAGGAAGCACAGGCAGAAATGTCTGTGAGGGGAGGGCTCCTGCCTCATACTGGGAATGAGGGGCGATCAACAGGTTATCTCAAGTGCTTATATACAAATGCACAAAGCCTTGGAAACAAGCAGGGAGAACTGGAGGTCCTGGTAATGTCAAGGAACTATGATGTGATTGGAATCACAGAGACTTGGTGGGATAACTCACATGACTGGAGTACTGTCATGGATGGTTATAAACTGTTCAGGAAGGACAGGCAGGGCAGAAAAGGTGGGGGAGTAGCACTGTATGTAAGGGAGCAGTATGACTGCTCAGAGCTCCGGTACGAAACTGTAGAAAAACCTGAGTGTCTCTGGATTAAGTTTAGAAGTGTGTGCAACAAGAGTGATGTAGTGGTGGGAGTCTGCTATAGACCACCGGACCAGGGGGATGAGGTAGATGAGGCTTTCTTCTGGCAGCTCACGGAAGCTACTAGATCGCATGCCCTGATTCTCATGGGTGACTTTAATTTTCCTGATATCTGCTGGGAGAGCAATACTGCGGTGCATAGACAATCCAGGAAGTTTTTGGAAAGCGTAGGGGACAATTTCCTGGTGCAAGTGCTAGAGGAGCCAACTAGGGGGGGCGCTTTTCTTGACCTGCTGCTCACAAACCGGGTAGAATTAGTGGGGGAAGCAAAAGTGGATGGGAATCTGGGAGGCAGTGACCATGAGTTGGTTGAGTTCAGGATCCTGACGCAGGGAAGAAAGGTAAGCAGCAGGATACGGACCCTGGACTTCAGGAAAGCAGACTTCGACTCCCTCAGGGAACGGATGGCCAGGATCCCCTGGGGGACTAACTTGAAGGGGAAAGGAGTCCAGGAGAGCTGGCTGTATTTCAAGGAATCCCTGTTGAGGTTACAGGGACAAACCATCCCGATGAGTCGAAAGAATAGTAAATATGGCAGGCGACCGGCTTGGCTTAACGGTGAAATCCTAGCGGATCTTAAACATAAAAAAGAAGCTTACAAGAAGTGGAAGGTTGGACATATGACCAGGGAAGAATATAAAAATATTGCTCGGGCATGTAGGAATGAAATCAGGAGGGCCAAATCGCACCTGGAGCTGCAGCTAGCGAGAGATGTCAAGAGTAACAAGAAGGGTTTCTTCAGGTATGTTGGCAACAAGAAGAAAGCCAAGGAAAGTGTGGGCCCCTTACTGAATGAGGGAGGCAACCTAGTGACAGAGGATGTGGAAAAAGCTAATGTACTCAATGCTTTTTTTGCCTCTGTTTTCACTAACAAGGTCAGCTCCCAGACTGCTACGCTGGGCATCACAAAATGGGGAAGAGATGGCCAGCCCTCTGTGGAGATAGAGGTGGTTAGGGACTATTTAGAAAAGCTGGACGTGCACAAGTCCATGGGGCTGGACGAGTTGCATCCGAGAGTGCTGAAGGAATTGGCGGCTGTGATTGCAGAGCCATTGGCCATTATCTTTGAAAACTCGTGGCGAACCGGGGAAGTCCCGGATGACTGGAAAAAGGCTAATGTAGTGCCAATCTTTAAAAAAGGGAAGAAGGAGGATCCTGGGAACTACAGGCCAGTCAGCCTCACCTCAGTCCCTGGAAAAATCATGGAGCAGGTCCTCAAAGAATCAATCTTGAAGTACTTGCATGAGAGGAAAGTGATCAGGAACAGCCAGCATGGATTCACCAAGGGAAGGTCATGCCTGACTAATCTAATCGCCTTTTATCATGAGATTACTGGTTCTGTGGATGAAGGGAAAGCAGTGGATGTATTGTTTCTTGACTTTAGCAAAGCTTTTGACACGGTCTCCCACAGTATTCTTGTCAGCAAGTTAAAGAAGTATGGGCTGGATGAATGCACTATAGGGTGGGTAGAAAGCTGGCTAGATTGTCGGGCTCAACGGGTAGTGATCAATGGCTCCATGTCTAGTTGGCAGCCGGTGTCAAGTGGAGTGCCCCAAGGGTCGGTCCTGGGGCCGGTTTTGTTCAATATCTTCATAAATGATCTGGAGGATGGTGTGGATTGCACTCTCAGCAAATTTGCGGACGATACTAAACTGGGAGGAGTGGTAGATACGCTGGAGGGGAGGGATAGGATACAGAAGGACCTAGACAAATTGGAGGATTGGGCCAAAAGAAATCTGATGAGGTTCAATAAGGATAAGTGCAGGGTCCTGCACTTAGGACGGAAGAATCCAATGCACCGCTACAGACTAGGGACCGAATGGCTAGGCAGCAGTTCTGCGGAAAAGGACCTAGGGGTGACAGTGGATGAGAAGCTGGATATGAGTCAGCAGTGTGCCCTTGTTGCCAAGAAGGCCAATGGCATTTTGGGATGTATACGTAGGGGCATAGCGAGCAGATCGAGGGACGTGATCGTCCCCCTCTATTCGACATTGGTGAGGCCTCATCTGGAGTACTGTGTCCAGTTTTGGGCCCCACACTACAAGAAGGATGTGGATAAATTGGAGAGAGTCCAGCGAAGGGCAACAAAAATGATTAGGGGTCTAGAACACATGACTTATGAGGAGAGGCTGAGGGAGCTGGGATTGTTTAGCCTGCAGAAGAGAAGAATGAGGGGGGATTTGATAGCTGCTTTCAACTACCTGAAAGGGGGTTCCAAAGAGGATGGCTATAGACTGTTCTCAATGGTAGCAGATGACAGAACGAGGAGTAATGGCCTCAAGTTGCAGTGGGGGAGGTTTAGATTGGATATTAGGAAAAACTTTTTCACTAAGAGGGTGGTGAAACACTGGAATGCGTTGCCTAGGGAGGTGGTGGAATCTCCTTCCTTGGAAGTTTTTAAGGTCAGGCTTGACAAAGCCCTGGCTGGGATGATTTAACTGGGAGTTGGTTCTGCTTCGAGCAGGGGGTTGGACTAGATGACCTTCAGGGGTCCCTTCCAACCCTGATATTCTATGATTCTATGATTCTATGACAAGACTCCACATGATTGTCCCAGATGATGCAACTGGCTGATCCTGTTTAAAGTCCTGATTGCATGCAGTCAAAAATACTTATTACTCTAACACACCGGCTATATGAGTTTATCTGCTTGATGATGGTAGAATTTGCTCCCCTAACTGGACTTTGGAAATTATTGAGACATTAAGGAAAATACTGTGTTGTTCAATTGTATTTCTCTCCCAGAAAGTGTCAGTGTGTAGTTGTTCTTGGTGGCATTTAGGACAAGGGAACCTCTTTCTCACTCTCTATTTGTGTGTGTGTGTGTTTATTGTTGCCTAAATGAGAGCAAGGAAAAATCTCAATACTGCTGTGTAAATTATGAGGCAATATTTAAGTATACCATCTAACACCTCCTTTAAATGGGGACTTAATATTACAGTTCAAGCATATACACAGAGACAGAGGCTTCTGTTGCCCGAGATATATATGTTTGTTTGTTTTAGGGGTAAAAGAATGGTATGTTTTACAGATACAGCTATTAACGATCAAGATTGCCCAAAGGCAGCAGCAGGTTCATTTAAAATGCAAATAAGCTTCCACAGCATTCAGTTGTTTAGATTCTACAGGCTTCTGTTATGTGGAATCAGTGGAGATTTTACATGGCATAGCTGTATAGCTAACAACATTTCCTGCTCAGTTCAGTTATGATCAATTGGGAATGTTCACCCTTGGGGTCTGAGAGCCTCTGTCCAGACTGGAGCTTCTGTTTTGTCATACAAGGGGGTAATTAATAGGGAGGAGGGATAGCTCAGTGGTTTGAGCATTGGCCTGCTAAACCCAGGGTTGTGAGTTCAATCCCTGAAGGGGCCATTTAGGGATCTGGGGCAAAAATTGGGGATGGGTCCTGCTTTGAGCAGAGGGTTGGACTAGATGACCTCCTGAGGTACCTTCCAACCCTGATATTCTATGATTCTATGACTGTGATGGGCTGGCCTCACTGGCAACATTGCCTAGTGGTTAGGTCACTTGGTTCCCCACTTGCCTCCGGTGTTTCTCACTGGCAATTAGTACTCCCATTACAGTCCACCTTCGGTGGGTGGTGACTCGGCCCTCCCTCCAGGTCACCAATTTAGTCCAGCTCCTCTCCAGAGTAACAGAGTCCCAGGGAATAGATAGCATTCTATACCCTCCACATTGGAAGGGGCCCTTAATCCATCCACTGCCTCATTTGGGTGGCCCATCCCAGCTGCCGTTTTCAGAGTGTAAGCCCCCTCCTTAACAAGGTGACCTACAATCTTGGACATCCCGAGAAAGAGTCACAACAGGATCAGCTCCCTGTGAAATACCAGCTAATGTTATAAGTAGCAAGAATGCATAAGTGCATAGCCTTGGTCCGGAAAGAAAGGCTATTATCTTGAATTACCAATGAGCATAACTATCAGTTACAGATCAGAATATACCTTTAAATGATATTGGACAGACCAAATCCTATACCCCATATGTATGCAAAAGACGGAGATATTTACACAATCCCTATGATTATATTTGGTCTAGAGAGGGAGGTCTAGCAGGCACTATGGTATGCAGGACAGCTGGCCTACACTTATAATTGGCACCTGATGCTGCAGTGACTACAGGACTTGATCATAGGAGGTTCTGAGCATCTTGAGAGTCTGATCTCACAATAGAGAACACCACTGGTTTCCATGGAGATTCGCCTGACCTACACTGGTGTGATGGACAGCAGAAACAGGTCCGCGGGACTTTAATGGGGCCCAGCACATTACAAGATGGAACACCCAGTGAGATTTGTCGTCATAATGATGAATCAGGTTCAACACAGAGGATGTGTGGACACAGAGAAGAGGAGATAAAGGTAAGTAAGCAAAACGGGTTCTTCTCACCGGCTTAGTTCACTTGTTTAGAGATTTCTGGTTCATGAAATGAAACAGGGTCCCCCTTCTCCTTTCACAGAAAAGGGAAAATAAATGTATGTTTGATGGAAATTGAACTTGTGGTGTGGAACCTGACAATTACTCCTGCTGGAGTGGGAATGAAGAGGTCACTCCTCTGCACAGCCAGAGATAGTTAAATGTTACCTGTCAGTCTTCCAGGCAGTGCCAGTCATCCATTTGTCAGCCCTAATAACAATAATTTCCTTGTCAGCACACTGGCCTTTGAAAGCAATAGAGTCAGATGTAACAGCCTTTCAGCAGGTTTCCTACAGGTTTCCTCACAGAATCAGCTAGTGAGATTGGAGCAAGGATCTTTCTTTGAACACATCAACTGAGGTATCCAGTGTGCAGAGGGAGGTGGGGGTCCACACTAAATCTTGGTTCCCCAGTGGAGATACACAAAATTTTGACCTATATTTGCATAAATGGGTGGTGATTTTGGGCACCTCCAGATGCCCATCCTCAGATTCCTTAAAGGGGCCTGATTTTCACAAGGTAGCTGCTCCGCACTAATTTTGGGCATAGAAAAATGGAGGCACTCAAAATCGCTACTTGCTTTTGAATATGTAGGCCTTCACCTGTGGGTGCTGTGTATAATCATCCTCACAGTTACTAGAGAGAGACTGTGGATGGCCTCTGGTCACAGCTGTAGCAGAAATGCAATATCTGCTCACTTTCCCGCTTATTTGCTTTAAGAGTAGGGCCCGAGCCACAATATTTCTGGATTCAAACTTTCCCAACATTTCTCAAAAGGGAAGTCTGGGTTTGTTACCGATCCTCATTTAATGCATTATCCCCATTTCTGTGGGGCCCGAATTCTGATCTGGCATATAATATCCCAAACGTTCAGGAGATGCCTGGTTCAGGTCTGTTGTGGTTATATTGATTTTAAGTTAATTTGTTCATTTTTAATAATCCAAATTCTGAGAGGCAGGACAGTCCAGTGGTTAGAGAACTAGCCTAGAACTCAAAACACCTAAGTTCAGTTCTCGACGCCACGACAGATTCCTCTGTGACTTTGGGCAAGTCCTTATCCCCCTGTTCCCCAGTTGCCTCTCTATAAAATGGGGATATCATCACAACACTACCTGGCAGGGGCGTGTGAGGGTAAATATATTAAAGATGGTTAGGTGCTTGGATCCTATTGTGATAGGGGCCAGGTAGATAATAATTTCACCAGTCTCCAATACAATTTTTTTTATTGAAGAATTGGACAAATCTAGTATTTGCCATGCATTCCAGAAGGGAGAAGCTATATCTCATGACATTTAAGATGCAATTTACCATGAGCTGAGAATGCTGAGGGAAGACTCCTGCTTACGTTGCTCTATCGTACCATCGCTATTGCTCTTGCTGTTGTGCGTTCCAGCCATACTAATGTAGAATTCATTTAATTAGTTAGATGTTTGTTAGGACTATAGTAGTGAAAACTTGTTCACGTCACAAAATAATGACACAATTCAGCAAGATTGGAGAAAAGAATGGTTTGCGGGTGTCAGAGAGAGGGAAATGGGCAGAGGAGGTGGGCTGGACAGAAAAGCCAGTGGCAAAAGGAGAGATTAGGGCCCTGACATCAGGTCGAAAGACACTGGGTCTTGTATAGCTGCAAGATCTCCTGTGGCAGAGAGATGGAAGCTTGGAGACACAGAGAACGGGAGAGGTGACCTTGAAGAGAAAAATGCTAAAGTTTAAAATGTTTTGCTTTGGGATCCAACCCGGGCAGTTCACCCAAAGGGGCTGGCAGTGTCTGATTATATCAGCCTTGTGAAATTTGACTTGCCTACTTCCCCAGGGTAAGAAATCTTCTTGACAGGTGAGTAAAACATTTTTTTTCCTGGTAAAGTGGCTGAGCAAATTTTGTGCATAGGCAGGGAAATGTTCTTGACAATTTTTTAAGGCTGGAGTGTGTGTGTTTGTTCGTTCCAGAAGATGAAATCATAGATCTACTGAGGGAGGGAACATATTTTATTGCATGATGAATAACTTTTTATAATGGTTAAAGAATTCTAAAATATTTCTCTCCTATCCCTTTTTTTTTTTTTTTTGTTAAGATGCTAAACTTTTTACGATGTCTGAAAACCGTTTCAAGATTAATTCTCCTACCCAAAAGGCTGGTTGCTTTTTATAAACAATTGTTTATATGCATCCAAAGGTCTAGAATGACACAGTTCAACAAATCAAAAGAGAAATAGTAAAGAAGAGTATAATTTCTGTTTCTGTACCAACCCATTTCCTCAATATATTATGGGTTGCATTCTATCCCTTCATTGAGAGTTGCATGCTCCTGTTACGCATAACCAAGAAGGTGGGTGGAAGACATTTCCACGTGTCTGAAAAAGAAATCCTTATTTGCATGTAATTAAACTAACATAGAAAAAACCTAAGCTGTGACTCTCCCAACAGTCTTCCAAACACTTTATCCAAAAGGAACTCAGTCTGCTCAGTCTGTCGTCTTAAATGAAAAAAGATTCTGATTTGTTTTTGTTTTTTAATGATAAATCTTTTCCTGGAATGCAGCCCGACCTTTAGAAAAAATAAGAAAATGCAAGATGGGTTAGAAAAATAAGTTTGCTTCTCTTATAGTGAAAGATTTTGAGGACAGGAGAGAAGGGGCATTTGCTTTTGTGATTTACTAATATATTGGTTACGCTATGTGCATTGCCTTGGCAAGGTCTGCAGCGTACATTTTAAAAGGCTTGGGCTGCCTTTTTAGGAGGTCTGTGATGAATGTAGATCCTGAAGATAGATACGTTGCTTTCCCTCCCCTCTTCATCCTAACCTACTTTACTGATTTCATGTATTACAGTGAATCTGGTATTTTGGTGTATTTATTGTATTTGGAAAAAAAAAATAAAGAAAAGCTATACCAAAATTAGAACACTGGTAGGGACTGGGCAATTTTTATTGGATGGAGGGTGTTAAAGTTTATTGGAACTACACAAGCACCCGTTCAATGATAAATGATTTACTCTTGCCAAGGCCTCCTGAGCAAAAGACAGAATTCTAGAATTCTATCTAAGCACAGTACATTTATTTTCCATTATGGGGAAAAAAAAGTAAAGGGTACGTCAGTCCTGCCTGCAGCAATAGATATGATCTCCGAACACTGGCCTTGGGACTGAGTGTGTCATTGTCAGTGCTTGATATCTTTGCTTTAAGGACTTCTTCAATGAAACAAAATGTAATATAACAAGCGCTTAGGAACAATGATTGTAGTAAAACAGAATATGTGAAAAATGGTAACAAGCTTTGAAAGAGGTGAGTGTTAACAAGAGCTGTGCACAGCTTTCAGAATGAAACTCTAAATCCTCGCCAAAACTCACCCAGTTCCAGAGTTTATTGTGAAGCGCAAATTTGGCCCATCTTCACTGAAAAGGCTCCTGAACTTAAACCTGGTTAAGTCTCGCAGACCCAGAAGAAGTTCATGTCTCTTGATACTGATGGGCTTCCTCTAACCTGCTCTTCTAGGACAAGGGTATCATACTGGACTACATGTAATGGAAAAATGGGAGCAACAGAAAGACCATGCCACATCTCAAACCAACATCCCAGGCTTACCCATCGGGCTTGGAAATACATGTGTGCAACATGGTGTTAGGGGGCTTATTCCTTCACCCACTTACTTCCCTGGTCCTTCTCGCATGAACAGAGAGCAACAATACCCGAAGTCCAAAGGTGCAAACAATTCGATTTTTATTGGGGTGAACTTCCAGCAAGCATGATTTCAGTTTCCTTCCTTAGAGTCCCCCTTCCCAGCTTTGACACCACAGAGCCTTACACCTGTGTCCCTGTTCCCATTCCTGCCCTTAGCCAAACATGATTCCAATTTCCCAACCCCCATTCCCTGTTCCCATTCCCACCACCACTCACTTCCTGACTACTGCAGACTATATAGTAAAACTTGAGTTCTGCTTACCTATACCTTAACCAATCATTTTACTGAAATTTAACTAACCAATCCTACCATATTGTAACATGATTATATAACCAATTATATCCCACCACCTTAATTAGTTTACACCCAGCAAAATTAATTATACAGCAGACAGGAACAATCACAGAACCAGACAGAGATTATACAGACAAACAATGGCAAAGGGGGAACTATAATGACAAAACAATACAGAAGTGAGGATTTCACATCCCAGCTATTGATAAGTGAGTTCTTGCCAGACAGGATGCTATCAAATTAAGTTTCCTTTTACATTTTCTAGGCACTTTCCTTTCTCTGGAGGCGATAGGCATTATCAGGACAGGACTGTATTCCTAACAGCCCAATAGCACCTTATTTCAATGTGACTAGTTTGGAATGTGAGGAGATGACCGGTTGCTTCCCAGCTTATGGCTGCCTCTGTTGCTTAGCCAAAGGCCTTAGCCTAAGAACAGGGCCTCAGACTGTGACAGTAAGAGAAGGACCTTACACCGGCAGACAATGATTTTGATTCTTTCTTTTATACCTCTATAACTAGCCAAGTGATAAGAATACACCTAAATTCTTAGAGTATAGGCCTTTACAGACAGGCCTGAATATCTATATCCTAACACATGGCAGAGTCTGTCAGGCTAGAATAGGCCTCATCAGCCATCAGCGACCCCACAGATAACTTGAAACAGACAATCCATGAAAGAATCCTCCTCGATTCTGAGAGCTCACCTATGACAATGATTACTGAGGAAATGGGCATGAGGCAACTTTAGTATCATCTGAACAATTCAGATCTCCTTGAATCCTGTGAATTTGGTTTTCTACCTAAGTATGGAGTGGAGACTTCACGGTCCCTGTTAGATGGTCCCTCCTCCTAGCGATGAAGAATCAGATGACTGCGCTGTTTCTATCTGCATCCTCTCATATTCATAGGCTTAAGTTAACTTGACGGAGCAGGAAGGATCGCCAGTAGTTAAAGGCACTGAACTGGGGCTCAGGAGAATTGGGTTCAGGCCCTGGTTCTGTCACAATGTCCCTTTATGACCTAGAGAAAACCAATCTCTCCTTAAAAAGAAAAGGAGTACTTGTGGCACCTTAGAGACTAACCAATTTATTTGAACATAAGCTTTTGTGAGCTACAGCTCACTTCATCGGATGCATTCAGTGGAAAATACAGTGAGGAGATTTATATACACACAGAATATGAAAAAATGGGTGTTACCATACACACTGTAAGGAGAGTGATCACTTAAGATTAGCTATTACCAGCAGGAAAGTGGAGGGGCGGGGGGGGGGGGGAGAAAATCCTTTGTAGTGATAATCAAGGTGGGCCATTTCCAAGAACTACATCTTGTTAACTGCTGGAAATGGCTCACCTTCCCCCACTCTCCTGCTGGTAATAGCTCATCTTAAGTGATCACTCTCCTTACATGCATGATAAACACCCATTTTTTCATGTTCTGTGTGTATATAAATCTCCTCACTGTATTTTCCACTGAATGCATCCAATGAAGTGAGCTGTAGCTCACGAAAGCTTATGCTCAAATAAATTGGTTAGTCTCTAAGATGCCACAAGTACTCCTTTTCTTTTCGCGAATACAGACTAACATGGCTGCTACTCTGAAACCAATCTCTCCTTAATTAATGTTTGTAAAGGGGGCTTAGAGCTTCTGATGAAAAGAGCTGTTGATATATAATTATAATGACATGTAGAGCCAAGTTCTGCTCACATTTGTCTTTGCACAACTCCAGTGAAGTCACAGGTTTCCAGAGAATACAAATCAACACCCTGTATTTGGTCCCGTGATTAAACTTCTCGGAAGAGTGTTTTAATGAACATATTTTGGATTTTCTCTCTTTTCTGTTCAGGTTGAATGCTCTAAATTAGTCTTTACTGTAGCATTATTGAGACTCACTATTATAAATAGTCTTGCAAATTCTGTTTGTTTAGGCAGCTAAATCTTGGAAATAGGCTATTGTTAGTTGCAACACGGTTCCTTTTCTAAAGTTGTACTTAGAAACAGTAAAAGTTTGTTGAGGGAAATACATTTCTTAGATTCAGAGCAACTGCCCACAGATTATACTCCCTGAAGCAAGCAAAAGCATTACATTGCGCCAATAAATCAGTTATATTCAATAATCAACTTTTATTGTTCCCTTTTGCTTCATTTCCTTTGTAACCCAGATTTGCTAGAATATATGGAGAAGTCCTAGAACCCTTACTCACACTGGGCAAAAATCTAATTGATTTCTATTACAGTTTTGCTTTGATAAGGACAACGTACAAACTGAATTAGGGTTTTAAGTCCACAGTGCATTTAACCTGCTGCCCCACTGCTGGCTTACCCTGGCTATATTATATTTAGGCTTGGAAGGATTTGATTTTTATCTGCGTATGTCAGTAAACATCGATTTCACCATGCACATACAAACCAACAAAAAGTATTTCCATTGATAATAATCAAAATGTCCAGCTAGGTCAAGGAAGGAAACAGCTGTTTGAGAATGGAGTCCCACCTTCTGGGGTATAAACACGTTGTAATGCCAGAATTAGTGGAGCTAGAGCAGGGGCTCCATTTAGGTAGCTTTAATTTTTTGAATCTCAACATCAACTGTCATTAAATAATTGTCTGAGCCCCTCTCCCCCACACTTTCCAGCAACGGCGAAAATTTAAATGGATAAAAATCTAAATAAAATGCTTAAACAAACATCAATATTATCCATCAAAATTATATAAAACATTGGATTCTGCCATGCCTCATTACATTGCTATTGCTTCTCAACTCTTCTAGTTGGAAGAAAAGGTTTGCTCTGCATATGAAAACTGGAGGGGTTGATTTCCAAGTAGGTTAAGCACAAGGTGCAAACAAAAGTGCATTTTTTTTCTCCTAGACTATTATTGTAACTTACACTGTAAGTGAGAAGTAGCTTCACTGAGGAACTGGCTCCTTACAAAAGAAACTGAAGTTGTGCCTGGAAGCTGATTTAAAAAAAAAAAAAACAGATTTAGCCCTTTATCAGGGATCTGGGGCTTTAGTCACTGCTGGATGGATCTGGGTCTTGGTTAAAGCTCATCCCTTTTATTTACAGATTTCAACAAGGGTATCCTACTGACTCCCCTAGGACCACAGCCTTTGATTTTCAGCCTTGCCAGAGCCCCCTGGTTTCAAATTTACCCTTCCTGTCCTTTTCCTTTAAACCCAAATCTCCAAACCTCAGAGCCATACAATATTGCGATAAAATCCTTTAAATCATCTACATGCTATTTCATACCCCATCACTCCAGCCAAGCTGGCATGTTTTTAACAGCTTAATGAAAAAAAATTCCTTTCCATGGAGGTTCAGCTATGCAAAATACCTTCCCTTCTCTGGCTGTCCATTGCCTGATGGCAGCTATACATCACAGGCCTCAAGGAAATGAGCCCTCTTCCTAGGAGGCTGCTTGCTGCTGGTGCCATGGTTAACCTTTAAAATCTTCCAAACGATACTGAGCAGCATGTAATAGGCACTTAGTGCTTCTTCATTTCCATTCAAAGCCTGAAACATATATCTCCTTATGCAAAGAGAAGTCCTGCCAAGGTGTTGTCTGAGGTTATCTATCAGAATAGATGAACTGTACAGGCATCGGGATCTGCGGTGAGGGGACCATTGCACCTCTGTAACTAACACTTGTCATTAAGCAAAGCTTCCCAGCAGACTGTAAAGGTCCATTGAGTAATAATAATTACATTGCAACTGCCCTGGCTCAGGGTTTACAGCTTTACCAAACGATAATTCTTGTGTTGGATTTGTCTCAGGCACTGACTTTATTTGCTGGGGGTCTGAGCAAGAGAAAATTAGAGAAGATTTAATGTGATAATATGAGGCTATTTACTGTGTCAGCATCGGGAGGAAAGCAAATACTGGTTTCCCTTTCCTCCACATCCAGTGTGGCTTGCTCTCTCCCCTAAGGAAAGATGAGCAATGGTTACCTGATGTTTTGCTACCTGCAGTGTTTGTTTTAGCTCTTTATACAGTCTATTCTGTTTCTCAAGCTGTCATGCAGCTGAGTTCAAATAGTGATCTGCATCCATTCATGGTGATCCTTATGCTTTCGCTTTCTCTTTCTCTCACGGTCTTGGCCCTGAGACACCTGACTTAGTACCCCTCACTCAGTAAGCTACAATACGCCTAGTACTGAGTCTTTCAGAGATAGACTATTAGCTGAGTTTGGTTCCATACTATTCTCCGTACAGATCCCCAAGGCAAGACAAAAGATGGAGTTGGTTAGGTTAGCTCACCCCATATACTGCTCATATGTGTTCTCCTCCTCTTTCCACCATGCCTCCCTGCTGAGCCTTTCCTCTCCTCTGGGACCTGTTCACGTCTGAAACACGTCCTGATAGAAACCAGGAGATTTGGTACCAATAAGGATCTAAAGCTTTTCTGAACTGTCCAAACTTCAATCTTGGCCTAGAAATCTCAGAATTTTTCATAAGATACTTGAAATTTCTGTTCTTGGTGAGAAACGGGAAGTGAAAAGGATTTTACTTGAATGCTTTAAGACATAGTTCAATTTACCTTTATAAATGGGTTCAGTTTCAGGCGTAGGGGAGGGGACGTTTCTTATTCTTGCCTCAGAGGTCCCTAGTTTTAATTCATTTCTGAAGAGAGCAGAGAAATAAATTGTAATGCCCCTTTATTCATTAAAATTCTATACTACAAGTTAAATCCTATCTGGCCGCTTTCTCCCTGTGATGAATCTTTCTCAGTGTTGGTCACACCTCATTACACTGGGCATCACACCTTAAGAAAGTGACATGACAAATATGAGAGACACAAATAGAACAAAACAAGTAACGTCAACCCAAAACATTTTTTTAAATGTAAGATCCACATTTAATCAAAACTGGACAAATGTGTGGTGTAAATGTTCAGGTTGTGTCTTTTTAGTTTTAACTAAATGCCTGTTATTTGTAGTGAAGATAGAGGCATTTGCTGTGTGTTATTGGGGTGTTACTGGTCACCTAAGTCACATGGTATTATTTCTGCACCCTTATTGGATAGCTGAAACTTTTTAAAAAGGACCATCACAAAGACCAAATGATGGATATGACACAGGGTGGGATGGTCCTTTAAGGAGTTGGGCTCAGTCCCAATCTGTGACCAGCTAGCTGTCTGTCAGGTAATGAGTCCGATTTCTTTTTTTGGTACTCACACAAGCGTACATCATCAAAGGCACTGGTTCCCTACAGCTGGACCAGAGAGAAATGACCCCGAGCCCAGAATCTTACAGACTAACTGCAAAAGACAAAGATAACAAACCATTCTTAAATGCAGAGTCCACCATAGCAGACAACGGACTCTGCACAGCTACTGCAAATGCTACACCTGCATCAGGGTAGGATGCCCCTTTCAGGGAGTTTGGCTTATCTGCCTGCCAGGTGATGGGTCTGAGGACACAGATCAGGTGATAGGAAGCCGGAAGGCCGCCTATTGCCAACAAAAGCAGCTCAGTTTAAAGTGAGACCTGCCCGGAGCAGAGACCCTGAGTCGGGAAGAAAGGACCCGGTTTGTGCATTGGATTTATGTCGAACTGTTTGATTTGGAGAAATAAAACTCAGCCCTGAAGAAAAGGGACTGAAATCATCCTGCTGCTGATGCACTGGCCAATGAGTTAACCCAGCAGCATAGAAGATAGCAACTCCTCTTTTTCAAACAGCCTGGTTTGCACCCAAATATGGGCATTCATATGAAAACCAGCTGCTCCCCAAACTTCTGCCTAAGCAAAAATGTCCTCAGATGAATATTCATAAACGGTGAGCAGAAGGGGGCCCCAAACATGGAGGCTGTGAAGAGCAGGTTGGAATTTGAAGGAATGCTCAGAAATACTTCTGCGGTGTTCAGCCAGCTCCGTGCAATACAGCATGACTGAGAGATGCTAGGGTGATGTAATGCTGCAACTCCACACAAACATGTTCGGGGCTTCTTGGAATGCAAAGCCAGACTTCCCTACCCATGAAGCGACAAATTCATCTGATGTACTCCCATAAGGAAGCACGAAACAATCTGATTTAATAGCCACATGTTGCAAAGGCACTTCTGTTTGGTACTGGTCGGTAAAATGGTTTATAAGTGGAATGCAACCCCCAGATCCAAATCACAGTTTGTTAGAATATTCCTGAAATCTCTGGGGAACCCAGAAATGGCAACCGGTCACTGATCACTTAATATCTTCCTTGTACCATCCATACTCCCTCCGTACCACCCACATACAGACAAACCCTGCAAAATGTCTCGATTGCCTCTGTGTTTAGGTTCTTTGCCTTTTCCCCTTAAAATCCTGTTGCCTCAGAATTGGTGTGTGGGGGAAATCTTACCTGTCCTCCAATCAATCATCGCATTAACACATCTGTATGATTGAAATAATAGCTTTTGTCTACTAAAGCTCCTGATTCCTGTTGCCAGGCAACACAGTCCAGAGGCAACTAAACAAAGGAATGGGTGTGTGGGTGAGGGGGAGAGATCTGTGCATCTGAGCACCAGCTGAAAGTGGCGAAACCCTGCTGCTTGTGCGGTACTCATAGCAGTAATTGGGGGGAGGTTTGGAACGCACACACTGTTCCCACTATTGATAACAACTGCTTGCCAACTTCAACGGCTTTCACCCAGAGGATTGTGGGTTCTGGCCATTTATTATTGATTTGTTTCAATATTACTGAAAGGCTCTTGTGGCACTGCAGAGCAGGGGGTGGGGATGGCTTGTCGAGATGTTATATCCACCAGAGGAGCAGGGTAAACAAAGCCATCCTATGGAATACGTGGCAAAGTTTCAGAAAATGACCTGGGTGGTTAATCCACTACATAGTTATGCAAGAGATTCAGGTTTGATACCCACTCCTGGTATCTCATGGCAGCACATTCAGCCCCACTTGGATGACCAAACAAAAAGGTGTTGGCAGGGTGCCAGGGAAGCTCCATCCAGTTCTCTTCAGTGAGAAGTTTGGTGGCCATCACACAGAGACCCGAGGAAGGTTCTATTTAATTGAGAAATTTCAAAATCCCATCCTTGGATCTTTACGGAATCGTAGAGAGTCAGACAAAAAAGTAAATATATATTTGTTAGATAATTTATGTGGGGAAAATGTGGCGATTTCTTGAATAAATCATGCAGTGACAATTATTCAACCAGCGTTCCCTGAGTGAGAATCCAACTGGGTAAAGAATCATCTCAGTGATGTCTTGTACTATAAAGCGTCTTTGATATTTTCTTTGAAGTCATTTGGACTGTATTTGGAACAGCAACTGTATGCAAACACACTGTTGGGGAGATTTTACGTCCTGCGTTAATATTAGTGTAACTGTCACTTGATGATTCAGATGACCTGTGCTGTGCCATGGTCCTGATTGTGTTTTTTTTCTCACGGGCATCTCCTCATCTTCAGCTGTATTTGGGATGCCTCTTGATCTGTCACCAGCCTTTACTGGCACTGTTCCCAGTGACATTTTAACATTTCTCATATTAAGCAAAGTGTGCAAAATGGCACACTTTATTCATGTCCACAAAGACACAATTGCAGCTGGAGGAGAATCTGCACATCAGCTGTTTCTCTTTCTCTTTCCTTATTAGTGATTCAATTTTGCTGGTTTTATAGCCTGGAAAACCAAGTAAATAAGGCCCTAACCCTGCAAACACACACATGGAAGAAGCAGTTTAGCTCCTTTGTACAGCAAACAGCTACAAACAACGGAGGGAATGACCAAGGCACATGGAAGGTCAGAGCTAAGGCGTGCACCCTGAGGGTTTCCCTGGCTCCCTAGCAGGGGACTAGTTTTGCAGCCCTTGTGTGTTAGAGGCAAAATTTGTAGAAACATTTTGAATGTGACTGAGAGGAAGCCAAGAAACAGAGCTACTTGGGTGGCAGACATAGGAATTTTCAGCAAGACAAATGCCTGCTGCTATGTGTCTCTCCACACAGCAGAGAAACAGGGACTCTGTGTCCGTTCTTTGTAAATAAAGGTCATACCAAAGAATATACTTGAATCATAGAATTGGTTTCTCATTGTAACCAAAACAACCCCGCAAGGCCCTGCATATAGGATACCACTGCTCAGGCCAAAGGAGCAACAATATGTAAATTGGATGGTCTTGGGAGCACTCACTGTATTGTACATAGTGACATTCAATTTCAAAGTGCATAAGCTTTAAGGAAATGTGAAGAAAATGCCATCCCTTGAAAAGCCCCTGGATAGATACTGTACTTTGAAACTTTTTAGATCCCACACTATGCTGCTTTCATGAAGATACGGCACACATTGTGCCCCCAACACAAGTCAACGGGCAAGCAAGTAGTAGCTGGTGCTTTGATGGATGCCTATCTCCAAGCCAGTCCCAATGGCAAATTTTCTCTGCCATTATTGTTATGTTAATATCCAGTACTGTAGCCTGGTAAGTAAAGAATCTCAGGAGATTGACATCTTCATCCCAGACCTGAAGCAGAGCTCTGTGTAAGCTCGAAAGCTTGTCTCTCTCACCAAGAGAAGTTGGTCCATGTAGGGAGCCAGGGTGGCTCCCCTCTGAACCAGAGGGTAAAGAGCCACCCTCTCAGCCTGAGAGGGCAGGGCCAGACCAAGCTTACGCCAGTCCCCGGAAGGGGAGGGGTGAGACAGGAAGGACAAAGGGTGGGGCCCTCTGCCCAGTGAGGAGAGCACCAGGGAGGGAGACAGACTCAGGCTGCTGGCTGCTCCCTTGTGATCCTGCTGCTGACCCAGGGGAGGCCCGGGAGGAAGGCCTGTGGCGACCAGGACTGCGAGCCGCTGAGTACCCGGAGGACCTGGAGGGGCGAGCTGCAGCCCGGTCCAGCGTGAGTCCCACACAGAGAGGGAGCTGGAGCTGCCAGCAGCTGAATACCCGGACGAGCTAGAGAGACCCGCCGGAGAGACCGGGTAGGAAGTAGCCCAGGGGCAGAACTGCACCGTGGGGTGGGTGTGTTTGGTCAGCGGGCGCGGATGGCCCCCCGCTGACTGAGCGGCAGGACCTTCGGCTCCCGCTACTGTCAGGGCCTGGGCTGGAACGCAGTGGAGTTGGGTGGGCCTGCGTTCCCCTACCCCGGCCAACCTGCCTTGGGTGGCAGAGCTGTACGCCGTAGACTCGGGCCGGCGCTCCCCCCGCCCGAGGGGCGCCCCGCAGGCTCGGGCCGGCGCTCCCCCCGCCCGAGGGGCGCCCCGCAGACTCGGGCCGGCGCTCCCCCCGCCCGAGGGGCGCCCCGCAGACTCGGGCCGGCGCTCCCCCCGCCCGAGGGGCGCCCCGTAGACTCGGGCCGGCGCTCCCCCTGCCCGAGGAGCGCCCCGCAGACCCCGGTGAGCATACCTTTCCCGCTAATTCCCCAGTGCCCAAAAGGTGTGACTAAGGCCCGCCAGTGGGACCACAGCTCTCCATCGCCCCCTAGGGGCTCACAGGACCAACTGAAACCTGTCACAGTCCAATAAAAGACATTACCTCACCTGCCTTGTCTCGTCAATATCCTGGGATCGACACAGCTACAACGATGCTACATGTCTTTAATACAGACACCCATAACTTTGAAGGACTTCAACAGGAATAGATGGAATGAATGCAACAGCTCTGTGTCCGGGTCACTGTTGGTATGAATTTGCTCTTTGAAACATTTACAAATCTTTTAAAACTATTTAATAGAGCAACTCCTTTCCTTATCAATCCTATATGCTCTTCTCGCAGTCTTCAAAGAAACCCATGCAGTCATTTGAAGTCATGTGCCATTTAGTCTTGTTATAATAATGTTGTAGTTATTTGTTAGCATGAAATGCCTCTCCACTCCAAAGGAGATCTTTGCTGCAATATGTAATTTAATCTTTCAGTGAATATATTTCCTTGAATAACAGTATATTGTTTGACAGTTCCTAAATGCTTGAGTGATTCTAAACATCAAAGAAACAGAGTATACACATTATTATCTGAAGAGTCATTCAGCAATTCAGGATAATGGCCACATTATTAACAAAGTATATTTTTTAAGGATGGTCAGAAGTCTGAATACGAATGTTTGATATTTGCCTATTCAACCTCTCATTGGGATACATTAGAAAGGGACATTTGTGTCCTCATCTTTTTATTTATTTATTTAATTGGGGAGGGGGGAGAGGTTAGAGTAGGGGGAATGGAAGCTACTTGCTACTGAGAAATATTAAATGGACACTGATTTCTTTCACAATTTTTGAAAGAAACATGGTCCCAGATCCTCAAATGTTTTTAGGATCTTAACTTCCGTTTTAATCAACAGAAGTACCTAAATTCCTTTGAGTGTCTGGGCCAGGGCCCTTTGTTATTGTAGCATTCAATCGGATTAAAAGTTGGGCTTCCAAACTTTGGCTGCATCCCTTTAAAATGTCAGCGGGTTTGCAATAGCTTGCAACTGTGACTAAAACAGGGGAATTGCCACCTTGACATTTGGCAACAATGCCCACAAGTTCCACTCCTATGGTTGAGGGACATCATCTGAATCTGTCCTTCAGAGAAGTCACATTCTCATATTACCTCTAACCTGTTCTTGTTGGGTGAAATTCTTATTATTGTTGGTTATTTCTGTTGCAGTCATCCCTAAAGAGCCCCAGGCAGAGTTCAAGACCCCGTTGTGCTCGGAACTGCACTGGCACAGAACAAAGATAGGAAGCTCTGTGGTGTAGGGGCTAAGTACAGAGTATGCACAAGGAACTAATGAGTTAATTACTAACAGCATGGTAAGCAGTGGCCACAGCACACCAGCTGCCTAACGATGACAGATGACTGTTCTAAATAGGGAGAAATTCACCCCTGTGCATAGAGCCCACACTAGATCTAAGCTCCCCTTGAGTCCCAGTTAAGAGCAGTGGTAGTGATTATATTCCTTGACTTTAGCAAAGCTTTTGACACTGTCTCCCACAGTATTCTTGCCAGGAAGTTAAGGAGGTATGGGCTGGATGAATGGACTATAAGGTGGATAGAAAGCTGGCTAGATCATCGGGCTCAACGGTTAGTGATCAATGATGTCTAGTTGGCAGCCGGTATCAAGCAGAGTGCCCCAAGGGTTGGTCCTGGGGCCGGTTTTGTTCAATATCTTCATTAATGATCTGGAGGATGGCATGGACTGCACCCTCAACAAGTTTGCAGGTGACACTAAACTGGAAGGAGTGGTAGATACACTGGAGGGTAGGGATAGGATACAGAGGGCCCTAGACAAATTAGAGGATTAAGCCAAAAGATATCTGATGAGGTTCAATAAGGATAAGTGCAGGGTCCTGCACTTAGGACGGAAGAATCCCATGCACGGCTACAGACAAGGGACTGAATGGCTAGGCAGCACTTCTGCAGAAAAGGACCTACGGGTTACAGTGGATGAGAAGCTGGATATGAGTCAACAGTGTGCCCTTGTTGCCAAGAAGGCTAACAGCATTTTGGGCTGTATAAGTAGGGGCATTGTCAGCAGATCAACGGATGTGATCGTTCCCCTCTATTCAACATTGGTGAGGCCTCATCTGGAGTACTGTGTCCAGTTTTGGGCCCCACACTGCAAGAAGGATGTGGAAAAATGGAAAGCATCCAACGGAGGGCAACAAAAATGATTAGGGGACTGGAACACATGACTTATGAGGAGAGGCTGAGGGAACTGGGATTGTTTAGTCTGCAGAAGAGAAGATTGAAGGGGATTTGATAGCTGCTTTCAACTATCTGAAAGGGGGTTCCAAAGAGGATGCATCTAGACTGTTCTCAGTGGTAGCAGATGACAGAACAAGGAGTAATGATCTCAAGTTGCAGTGGGGGAGGTTTAGGTTGGATATTAGGAAAAACTTTTTCACTAGGAGGGTGGTGAAACACTGGAATGCGTTACCTAGGGAGGTGGCAGAATCTCCTTCCTTAGATATTTTTAAGGTCAGGCTTGACAAAGCCCTGGCTGGGATGATTTAGTTGGGGATTGGTCCTGCTTTGAGCAGGGGGTTGGACTAGATGACCTCCTGAGGTCCCTTCCAACCCTGATATTCTATGATTCTATGATGTTTCCCTCCTTGCGGCTGAACACACACACACTCCTACCTCTTTGTCTCTGTATCTCTCTCTCTCTCACATGCATGCTCTTTCACACCCACATCCACACCCACGCAAGGAGAAAGCTCTCACATACACAGCTTTCTCTGAAAATCCTCCTTCGTAAAAAGCACCAGTTATTTGCTAGTCTTGCCATCGGAGTGCATGCCTCAGTCCTCTCTCACCCAAATGCTCTCTGTCTGGCTGAAGGCAACCCAGAGTCACGGCTGGACATGAAAGGCACAACCTTTCTTTTAGTATTAGCTGAAAAAAATGTCTAAAACAAGAGCTACTAGCAAAACAGAGAGAGAGAGAGAATGTGCCTGCAGGGAAGGGAGCTGAAAGAGTGTGGGAGGAATATTGATTCTAAACTCACAGTAGTTCTATTTTTCATAGGACTAATAAGAAGCAAAGAATAAGATGGTGTAATTAGGGCTAGAAATCACCATGATGGCTGGGTGCTTGTCTGCTCTTTCCCCTAGAAGTAAAATAAATAATTGGGACTGAATGGCTTACCGTGGGAGACCGGATTAAAGTTTTCAAAAGCACTGTGTGACCAAGGAGCCAAAGTCCCATTTTCAGAAATGTAAGATCCAGATATTTAAAGGTATTTAGGTGCTGCTTCACTCAGTGTTGCGAGGCCTAAGTGATTTAGGAGTTTAACCTTCACTGAAAGTCAATAGGACTTAGAAGCCTAAGTTTCATTTTCAAAAGTGATGTAGGCTCTTAGGCCATGATATTTAGATGTTACTTTGCTCAGCATTGCAAGACCTACATGACTTAGGCTCCTAAGTGCCTTAGTTGCTTTTGGACTTGGGTGCTTTTGGAAATTTTATCTACATTATTCCTATTATTAGGTCCAACATCGGAAACATCACCACTGGTAGCTGGCTATAAGATTTTAATATATGTCCATTGCTGGTTGGGCTTTGGAAAAAATCTTCGTCCAGTTCTTATCAGTAAGCAAATATCCAGATCACAAATGGCACCATCAAAATCAGCTTCCCTGTCGGGAATTCATGTAGGAGGCAAGGAATTGAACTATCATGGAAATGAGCACCATCAGGCAGCTGGTGAGGAAATGGCTCTACCTTCCCCAGAGGGCCAGCACCGATATCATCTATACCTCTCACCGGAAGGCAGTGCCAACGTGCCTCGGATGGGCGACCTGTACAACGTGGCGGTGATCACCCATGCCTTCCGCCTCCTGACATGCCCGGACCTGACGGTGAGGAGCATCGTGGATGAAGCCATACGGGACATGGTCAGGAAATGTATCGCCAGGGCCCGCTCCGAGCAGGACATCGCCACTTACCTCAGCAGCTCCCTGGAGACTGAGTTTGGGAGAGAGGGGGGAGACCTGTCCTCTCTCTGGTCCCGCACCTGCAACGCCTCGAGACGTCTAGGAAAGAGGATTGGCTGCCGCTGGAAGTTGTGCAAGGAGCACCAGGAGCTGGGAGTACTGGTGCCGTGCATAAAGACCTCGGACCACGCTATCATCATCCCAACCACCAGAACAATGCTGGAAAGGACCCTGAAAGACGCCATCTGCTGCCACTACACCGAGAACCTCAAGCAGAATCCTGACCATGTCAAGGTGTTTGAGGTGACCAGCAAATGAGACACCAGCAACCACTTCCTCCCTGGGGGCAGCTTCATGGACTGGTGGTTCATCCTCTGGGCCCGGCTCAACTGCGTTCCCCTCAACGGAGCTGTCTGCCATGGCAACCGGGACAAAAGCTGCAGGAAGTGCGGCTACCCCAACGAGACCCTGCCCCACGTTCTGTGTGGTTGTAAGCACCACTCCAGAGCCTGGCAGCATCACCACCACCCCATCCAGAACTGGCTGATGAAAGCCATCCCGCCATCCCCGGGGAAAATCACCGTTGACTCCGCCTTCCCTGGAACAGACAGCCGAGCATGACCCGACATCGTTGTGACCGACTCAGAAAAGAAGAAGGTCCTCATAGCAGACGTCACAGTGCCATTCGAAAACAGGTCCCCGGCCTTCCATGAGACCTGAGCTCGGAAGGTCTTGAAATACACCCCACTGGCCAACACCCTGAGAGCCCGGGGCTACGAGGTCCAGATCCAAGCCCTGGTCATGGGAGCCCTGGGTGCGTGGGACCCCCACAATGAGCTAGTGCTGAGAGTGTGTAGAGTCGGTCAAAGCTACGCCCGGCTCATGAAACAGCTTATGATGTCTGACACCATCAGGTGGTCCAGAGACATCTACACAGAACACATCATAGGACATTGTCAGTACTAGGACGAGTAAACGAGACCACTGGTCAGGGAAATAACTCAGCGTAGGTTATTAGTCTTCTAAATACTAATGTTGTGAGAAGAAAAGGAGTATTTGTGGCACCTTAGAGACTAACCAATTTATTTGAGCATAAGCTTTCGTGAGCTACAGCTCACTTCATCGGATGCATACTGTGGAAACTGCAGAAGACATTATATACACAGAGACCATGAAACAATACCTCCTCCCACCCCACTCTCCTGCTGGTAATAGCTTATCTAAAGTGATCACTCTCCTTACAATGTGTATGATAATCAAGGTGGGCCATTTCCAGCGCAAATCCAGGTTTTCTCACACCCCCCCCCCTTCCAAAAACCACACACACAAACTCACTCTCCTGCTGGTAATAGCTTATCCAAAGTGACCACTCTCCTTAGAATGTGTATGAAAATCAAGGTGGGCCATTTCCAGCACACATGTTGTGAGAGTAATCAGGTGCATCAAAGTGACATTAAATAATCTTACAAGTAACTGCACAGACAAAGTTATGCTCAAAATTTGGAGGCACAGAAACAAAAATCTGTGCTTGAAAATCTGGTTGTATATATTTATGTGCACAATTAGGAGCAATTCTATGGTTTCAGGTATGTTTTAATGCCTCCTCGTTGTTTTCTTATAGAAACACAAAGCAAATGGCAGTATGTGGCTGTGTCACCTTAAAAAAGACAACAATAGATATTCATATTAAAAAGAACAGGTTCCAACCCACATGTCTATTACAAATTGAGTTAAGAAGGGGACTAACCCCTGAAAAAGACTATAGGGTTGACTCCTCTAGCTCCCTGGATTGTACAACTTTACTAGTCATCTGAGTTCATTCAGTGTCAGCACACATGGTTGTCATGAATCCGGATTTATTTCTTGCTATTTCTTATCCCTTGTGGAAAATTACTTTCATTTTAAGTCTCTTCATAGTTTTCTTAAATAAGGGCATCAGTCTGCATGAAAGAAAATCTTTGACTTGGAGTTCACCATGTCAATTTCTAAAGCACGTGAGTAACTGACATCATATTCGGAATCATGTGTCATTTTGCAGAGTTCTTTAACTCTTCCCAGGGGACATCTTGGTGAGAATAGTGCATTCCCTTTACAGCAAAGAGGGCTGCAACCTTGGTGACGCCACAAGTTGAGGCTGCTGCTGTCACCCTTGGTGACATGATCCAAATCCATCAGCTTTAGTGGCATGGGTCCAAATCTTACTAGGTCGCAAAAGACAACATTCTTGGGATCTTAGCCTCCATGGCTGTTTTCATCACAAAGGCAATGCATAATCACATGCGACTAAAAGTCTCTGCTCGGGAGTGGCCCAGAACGGGCTTACCAGGGCATGTTTCAGGTCAGGATTGAGACGTTCTAGCACAGCTGAATGTGGCTATACTGCAGATGAAGCTTCAGGTCTGAAATAAGATATATTGGTCTGGCACAATAGTGTAAGCGATTTCAGATTAGGGCTGAGGTGTACTGGAAGGAGTGATACTATCTGTGCTGGGATCAGTAGAGGAGCCTTATCTAAAAGCCTTCTGCTTTAAATGGAAGGTGTCTGGCAGCCAAATATTCTCTATGAGGGGTTATCACATTCCAGGATGCAGTGCAGACTAGTGAGGGACTGTGTTACACCTGCCCTGCAACCTTGGGTCTAGCTCCCAACCTGGACTGCTCACAAACAACCAAACAGCATGCAGATCACACCCTGAGTGTCTGTGTATAGCTGCAGCCTGCCAGCAAGACTCCAGTCACACTCTGGCTTCCACCACCCTTGGTTACCACTTGCAGAGTGACCCCAGCCCTTTCCTGGACAGCTCAGATATTAGAACTCCATTGCCTCTGTAAGGGGTCAATATGCAATAGTTTGCAACTTTCACTGGAGTCAAACAATTCAGTTTAAACTCAAACACTGGATTAGTTCTCATTAAAAAATAAAACACATTTATTTAACTACAAAGAGATAGGTTTTCAGTGAGTGCAAGTATAAGGCATTGAAGTGAGAAATGGTTACGAGAGAAATAGTAACTAAAACATATGCTAGACTTGGTTCAAAGTAAAATCCTTACCCCATATTCCCAGCAAAAGGGGTGACCAAATTCTCAGGTCAGAACACCTCCCAGAGCCCGGTTCCTTTGTTTTCTAGACAGACAGAAAGACAGATTAGCAAGCTCCCGGGGGTGTTTGATGACACCTGGCTATCACATCATTTATCTATGACAGCTAAGTTCCAAGCAGACTGTGAAGGATCTCACAAAACTGAGTGACTGGGCAACAAAATGGGAGATGAAATTCAATGTTGATAAATGCAAAGTAATGCACACTGGAAAACATAATACCAACTATACATATAAAATGATGGGGTCTAAATTAGTTGTTACCACTCAAGAAAGAGATCTTGGAGTCACTGCGGATAGTTCTCTGAAAACATCTTCTCAATGTGCAGTGGCAGTCAAAAAAGCAAACAGAATTTTGGGAATCATTAAGAAACGGACAGATAATAAGACAGAAAATATCATATTGCGTCTGTATAAATCCATGGTATGCCCACATCTTAAATACTGTGCGCAGATGTGGTCGCCTCATCTCAAAAAAGATATATTAGACTTGGAAAAGGTTCAGAAAAGGGTAACAAAAATGATTAGGGGTATGGAACAGCTTCTGTATGAGGAGAGATTAATAAGACTGTGACTTTTGAGCTTGGAAAAGAGATGACTAAGGGGGCATATGATAGAAGTCTATAAAAACATGACAGGTGCGGAGAAAGTAAATAAGGAAGTGTTATTTACTCCCTCTCATAACACATGAACTAGGGGTCACCAAATGAAATTAATAGGTAGTGGGCTGAAAACAATCAAAACGAAGTATTTTTTCATATAACACACCATCAACCTGTGGAACTCCTTTCCAGAGGATGTTATGAAGACCAAGACTATAACAGGGTTCAAAAAATAACTAGATAAGTTCATGGAGGATAGGTCCACCAGTGGCTATTAGCCAGGATGGGCAGGGATGGTGTCCCTAGCCTCTGTTTGCCAGAAGCTGGGAATAGGCAACAGAGGATGGATCACTTGATGATTACCTGTTCTGTTCATTCCCTCTGGGGCGCCTGGCACTGGCCACTGTTGGAAGACAGGATACTGTGCTAGATGGACCTTTGGTCTGACCCAGTATGGCCATTCTTATCTTAGAGGCATCAGCTTGTCCTTTATCCCCTCACAAGGCATATTCAGGATGTGAGGGATGTATTCGGTCACAGGGATCCATCACTCTGGAATGCACTTCCCATATTCATCTGATTGTGCATGGATTTGAAGATTTCCTGGGTATATTGTATATTGAAGGAGATGGGAGTTGCTATCTCATTTGGGTGATTTCCTTGTTAATAGGGGAGGTGGGTCTGGTTTTAATGGGCAAGTCATTTATTTGTATGGAGGTTTATCCTTATATTTTCTATATTTTAAATAACTGTGCAAGAGCTTAGAACTTGACACAGGGGTTTATCAGATAAGTCCAAAACCAATGAAGACATTTCATGATATTAATGTAAGAGAGGGGGACACACGCCAGGGGAAGCATGCACAGTGTTTGGCCTGTTCTAGACAGTGCTCTTCAATTCCATGAACACAAAAGAATATCATCAAAACACCAGTTGTGAAAGGTCTGAATTGTACCCATGCTGGGTTGTTTTTTTTTTTTTTAAAGAACTCAATGCCAAGGAATGAAATCTGTTTTACCAGCAAGTTTGTCTGCTGCAGTATCATCGCTGAAATGTGATGGTCCCTTTTGAAGGTCAGACTAGATGGTGCTTTCTGTCCTTAAATCTCTGAGTGCAAACTCCTTCTATTCATACATCTCCATGTCACCACATCGTCAAATAAAAGGGGCAGTTTGGTCTTCAGTACATGATTATTTATTAATTGTATTACAATAGCATCAAGAGGGCCATAACTGAGATTGGGTCCTACTGTGTACAGACAGGGTAAAAGACAGTCCCTACTCAATGAGTGTACAAGGAGGACTAGGGTATCTAGCTGAGCCAGGAACTGAACACACATCATGCGAGTCCCAAGTCCATTACCTGAACTATAAGCCCAATTTATTTCTGTACTTTTGGTCCAGAAGCAATCCTGAGACAAGCTGCAAAATGCTAAAGACTTCACGCTTTGAAGATCACCTTGAGGCAAATCCATTGGCTTCGACAAAACATTCCCTATTTATTGTCCATTCCAGCAAGGGCTTAAGTATTAATCAATTAATCATTTCTGAAGTTTAATCAAGCGCAGGAGCTGTAATCAATCGGCAACCCAATGGAACACAAGGATGTTTGCTTGACTGCCCACCTACCCCCTCGAATCTTAAGTAGCAATTATCTCTGCTGGGTGACCCTCTTGATCCTGCACAGTTTAGCTGAAGAATAAATATATCCAAGTGGTAATTTCACCTTTTGCCTCCATCATTTGGTATTATTCTGAGTGTTTAAATAAATTCCCAGCCTCTGCAGAGCTTGCAAGATGGGGAAATCTTTAGTTAAACCTGCAATTACTGTAATGAGAAAATATAATGAAGTTATCCTTAGGGCAGGGGAAAACCATGAAAAATCTTTTTCCTCCCCTCACTCTAAACCTTCGTTCTCTTTCACCCACACACTGAGAATGTTGGCATTTTAATACAGCCTCTCTCGGCTTTCTACAGTGAAATGTGTTGTAGGAAGAACCGAGGGGCTGGAATTTAATGTAAAGCTTCTTGGGGCAACCTGGAGCCTGATAACACTGGGAAGCCTAGCTGCAGGGTCATATTTGGTCATATCCACAACAAGAGGCACAGGGCTGATAACTTGAAAATGCATTCTTCCAGCCTACTCTGGCATTACACATTCATTTTATTAACTACCCAGGGTTCACTGCTCCCTTTCAGCCACTTCTGCAGCACTTCTGAGTGCCCATTGACAAGGGGGATCTAGGAAGAACCAGAACGTTTTTCTGACAGAGACCATGTGGCATCGTGTTCGATCCTGTGAACTCATGCAATGATTTGGCTATTGAAAAAATGGCATAAGAAATGAGGAAGCAAATGTCCAAACCCACCAATGGATTCCACCATGCCCCTTTCTAAGGGGAGCTAAGCGCCTCTTAAAAGTCATCGAGTGCTCTCAACTCCCACTCTGCACCTTCCTCTGCCACTCACTTCATGAGATACGCTGGCTGCTCTGGGGCTCTGACAATCGAGCACTAGCACTTTCTTACTCAGTGACCTGATGTGATTGGGCGTATTCCCCACACTGGCCCTGAGAGGGTAAATTAGGCCAGGCAGGCCTAATTAACTAATTAAGCAACAAGTAAGGGAGAGATGTAGGCTACAAGAAGGCCACTAATTAGAAGCAAGCTCAGCTGGACAGGAACAGGATGGGCCTGTATAAAGCCCAGGAGCTGAGAGCAGAATGGGGTAGTGAAGAAGGCAGGCTGCAATTACCCGTCCTGGAGAGGAGGGAGTTGTGAGGCTGGTGTACCCAAAGAGGGTGGGAGCCAGCTATGTAGGAAGAATTCCAGGGAAACAGCTGCAAAGGCTGACAGTACAGGCCTTGGCTGTATGTTATAGGATCCCTGGCATAGGTGCTGGAACTAAGGGTGCGGGGGGTGCCCTGGCTTGAAGTAGTTTCCATTATATACAGAGTTTACAGTTTGGTTCCATGGCTCTCAGCACCCCCACTATACAAATTGTTCCAGCACTCCTGGTGCTGGAACCCAGAATAGAGAGTGGGCCTGGGTTCCCCTACCAGCCATTGGGTAGTGGCACAGGGCATTGGAGACGTCAGCCAGACAGCTGGTCTGGAAGGACTGTGATTTCTCCAGAAGGGGAGGAACTTAGTGACCTGGCTGCTGGAAGCTGACCCTCCAAGAGCAAGAGGCTGTAGACCAAGAGAAGACAATGAGTATAGAGACCACTGAGTAGGGCGCAGCACCTGGCAGAGCTAATCTCCAGGATGGACAGGAGGCAATGCCTCAAACGGTGAGGGAACCCCATCACACCTGGATAAATAAAAACTAAACTAACAAAGATTCTGCAAATGGAATTTAACTGACAATCTTGTTGAGGTGTAAACCAGACTAGAATTCATGTCCATCTTCCAAAGATGCATAGGATCTGTCATGAAGACACAAGGGTAACAGGTATGTGGAATAAAAAGGTGCTTTCTGGTTCTGGTAAAAATGTGTCAGAAGGAATAATTCAAACAGACACAGCAGTTTCAGGAATCTCTCTTTTTGTTTTTTAAAAGCTGGATTTGAAGCTAGGTTCAAAATTGCTAGGTTTGCAAAATTGACTTTCTTCCTGTCCATCAGCCCATTATGGAAGATGAGGCCAAGTCTACTTATCCGTACAGGGCAGTGGAAGGAGACAGTATTGGCAGAGGTGTTTGAAGATAAATAGCAGTAATACTGCGGCTATATAAAGCTGTCATCAGCAATATTCCCATTGGGCAAGTGAATAAAATATTTGCTTTAAAACAGTGCAATATTCCTGGGAGAAGGACCCTAAATTATTCCTTGGGATAGCTTGCTGTTACAGAGGCATGATGGATGTCCACGCATTAAAGATGCCAGCTCCGGCCATTGGAAGTGTCGGAACAGATGAAGTATTTTGATGAAGTGCGGCAGTTCAGGCATATATATTGAAAAATGTATCGGCTCAAGAGGCGGGAAGTCTCGGGGGAACTCTCACCTGGTTCTCTCTCTTTGTATTTTTGCAATATAATGATGGGGAGCAAAACAATCATGGGAGGCAGAACAAGATTTTCACCTCAACACTCAAAGCCCCAGATTCAGATATGCTAGGGGAAGAGCCTCATGCAAATGGCACAGTTCCATGTACTTCAATGGAGCTACATCAGTTTATACCAGCCGGGGATCAGACTAAGGGGCTGTCAATGGTCACCCAAATCCTGCATCTGGTTGCAAACAAATAGATATTTAAGCACCCAGGTGACAATGTAACCCCTTAAGTGTGAGATGTGTCCATCCTATTTAGCACAATGGGGTCCTGGTCCATGAATGAGGATTGCAATACAAATAATGAACAGAAGGAACAATATTTGAGCATAGAGCTCCCCCAGTTGAATGGGTGAAGATGGTTCCTCCTTCTCTTTTCCTAGGGTTGTGTTATCCTAGGACTCGTTCCTCCTTCTTTCCTAGACTTATTTGTTATCAAACTGGATTTTGTTCTTTTGAATTGGCTGTTGTTGGTCACTTCTCATTTGCTTCGGAAATTACTGACGCTCTAAAGCAGGGATGGGGAAGGTCTGCTGATTTGCACAGCCCAGGGACTGGAGACGAAGAACAGCGCAAAGGTCAAAGCAGCAGAGCTTGCTAATTCCTATTGTCTCTGAAAGGATTGCCGTGCAAGGGTCAGGCAGGGCATTTTGTTCTAATAAAGGTTTGAACAAGAACAGGAAAAATGGCCCAGCATACCACAAACTAATAATTGGGACAATGAGTGTAAGGAGGTTGTTGAAATAGCAAAAACTGACTGCACTGAGGAAGGGAAGGAAAATCTAATGAGCAGGGCTGCCTTTTTAGGGATGCATTTTCTGACATCCACATGCAGACATCCAACTGCACTTCATTTAGTTCATTACAGAATAAGTGAAATAGAGGGGATAAAACTAGGACCCAATACTAGTGCCTGGGGAAGCTTTGCCTTTGACTTCATTGGGGCCTTTGAGGAAACATTTGAAGTAGCTAGATAGAAAAGGGCAAAATTGATAGAGGAAGAAATTGTATTTGGCAGGATTTAAAGAAAAGAAGATTAAATAATTATCAAATAAAATAGCCCTTGTCTATGTTCCCTTAATTACACATTGTAGAGCGGAGGGGACCTACATTTTTGCATGAAAAGAGAAGGTAAATTTACACTGAAGATATGCTGAGAAATTTGGTCTAGAGATTCCTACTGGCTTTGCCCCCATGTTGAAATCTCATAAGTTCCAGAGTCTCAGGGAGATGTCTTTGGGCACCAGTGACATGGGTACAGCCTGATTGGCTCATCTGATATGAATAATGTAACAGGCCAAGACAGCCAGGGCAGAACCTGCCTTCCCGCACTTAATGAAACACCCCCCAAAAGTAGAGGACAATTGAACAGAAGGATATGCAGGATGGGGGCTATGTTGGGGATTGAGGAGAGGAATTTGATAGATTTGGCCATGTTTGAGTTCATAGATTAGGAGTTGGAAGATGAGGCCAGGAGGAAAGAGGAATGTTAATACTGAGTTGAAAGGAGAGGGGCAAACACAGGAGTATCCCAACAGTACTTGAAGTTGTTGGCTAAAACAGCTCCTTGCCTTTTTACTAGAGTTGAGGCAACCAATTCTACTTCAACCAAGCCTGAGCCGCGGTTATATAGGAGAAGGGGCTGCCACTTTTCCCACGAGGCCCCTCAGATCTTTTACTAAGCTTGCTTTTAAAACGGTTATGTCAAGTGAAAACTCTAATGATAATAGCAAAACCGTCTTTCATCTACATCTCTAATGAAATGGCTTCTGGATCCCTAGAGGGAGAAAGGAGAATTGGTTCCCTCTCTCAATTATTTTTCCAGTCTATTAAATTGTCTAAACGCTGGCTTCTCAAAAATAAATAAATAAAATAAAACCAGATAGAATGAAAGAAATAGAAGCCTCTGCTTATCTCCTCTGGCATCATTGTTCACCGTACTCAGGAGACATGTTTATCATCATGGCTTTATGACCATAAGAGAAAACAAAGATACAGCAAGAAAGCTTGCAAATATAGAGCCCCATTGTGCACAAAATGGATCCCCCAGCTTTTTTTTTTTTTTTTTTTTACAACAGCCCTTCAATAAATAGACAGTGGGCTCCTACACACAGGAAAGATGGGCATTAAGGAATGCTGAGGGTGGGAGGAGGAAGAGGAATAATTGACTTTTTGGACCCAGAGCATGGTCGTCTTTTAACACTCCTGTTTTTCCTACTAATTAGTCGCAAAACCAGCTTGTTCCTGATATACAGGAATGTCAGTGGATTAATGAACTTACTTTTGGTTGTACCAGCAATATCAGAGTGGGATTCGGTTTTGAAATGTTATGGCAGAAGGAAAGGAACACGTCTGGTACCCTAGGTCTAGCCCGGAGGGCTCCTTAGGACACGGACCAAGTGGTTTTGTTTTGTTTAGCCCCTCGCAAAATTGTTGTGCCTCATGACATTAACACAGAGAAGTTAGATAAAAATGAATAGTCTTGCTGGAAGGTTGCAAAGTAACACTACTTTATTTCTTAAATGTTAGAACAACGCACAAGAACAGAGACAAACCAGACTGCCCCCAACAACAGAGAGGACACCTTCCTCTAGACTAGCTCACCGGTGACAGGCTGCTGCTAAGGCTGGGCCCAGACTGCAGACTTCCCTCCCTCGCGGAGCCATGAAAAAACCCTGAGCATCTGAAGTGACAGTTTAGCATTTCAACAGATCACAACACTGGGGTCTTAGTTCATGGCTGGGGCTCCTAGGTGCTACCACAATACAAATAATTAATAATAACAATTGAAAGGGCATTTAATAAAGAGTCTAGTGGAGACCTCAGTTGTACTCCTGGCTCTAACACGGTTCTGCTGTGTGATTTCTGGCAAATCACTTCACAGTCCCTGGGTCTCTATTTTTCCTCCATGTATAAAATGGGACTAATAATACTCACTAACCTCCTTCCATCATGTGTTTTGACATCTGTGTATGAAAAGTGCTACATCAGAGCTAAGTATTATTGTTGGTTAAAATGTACTTTTTGCATGGTTATAAGTCCCAGGATTTGCTTGTCCTCCAGCAAAAGAATGAGGAACACAGCCTTAGAGAAGCAAAAAGGGTAACCTGGAAAGTCAGCAATGGGCGATGCATGGTAACATTGATTCTTTTGTATTTTTAGTGAGGAACATTGATATGGACATGGTAGCAGCTCTGTGCTCTGTAGCATACAGCATATTATCAGGCAGTGTAACGAAGAGCCACACTGTGCTGAAGATGATGTAACTTTCTATTAGGACAAAATAAATAAAATAAACACACACCTCCTTTAAAATGGGACAAAATATGGATTCACATGGTCAAGTTCAAGGGCATGGGGGTTAATCCGGTACAAAGGGTTGCCATAGCACAGCTCCTAGGCTACCCTCCTACTCATCAACATATGGGGGTGTGGCCAGGGATAATGGGCATGGCCAGAACATCTTTATGCCTCTGTGGCCACTAGCTGTAGGAACTGGGCTGGCACAGAAACAGCTGCAGGATCAGGGTGAGGGCCTAAATGTCTCCTTTTGGCCTCCACCTTCCCTTCTGTGGCTAGTCTTCCTTGGGCTCAGCTGAGAAAGCGGCCCACCATACTAGCAGATTTACAGCTATGCTGCTCTGTTCTGTCACCTACACATCCTTCCCTTCTTGCTGAAGCTTTCAAGCTGCCCTGGGTACCAGACTCTCCCTGGCTATTTGCAGGCCAGCTCTGGCTCAGAGCCTGCACAGTGACTCGTTGCCAACTCGATCAAGTGCTGAAATGAGAAGATTGGAAAATCATATTTTGAGGGCTCTGTCTCACGGGTTGGCAAATCAGATTATATTTTCATAGTTGCGGAATAAAATACTGCATGCAGCTTGCAAAGTGAATAATGCCGAAATAAGCAGACTCTTTTTAATCAATCATTTCACGGAGTAGGGCTACGCTTTATCTTCCAAGTGCTGAGGGGAAGGGAGGGGGGAAAGAAATGCAGGTGGGCACAATATCTTTCTTTGTTTCCCCTTCCCTCCTTACATAATTTTGTTGCTGTTGTTGTTACTCATCATAAGAATCCATGCTGGGGTGGGGGGTGGGAGGGTGGAACCATGTCAATTTATCTGTCACAGCATTCACAAAATGCGTTGCACCTGCACGGTAAACCCTGTTCTACAGTGTGGGGGAGGTTTCCACTCTGTGTGGAGAGCAGGACCTTGATCTGTCAGTATTGCTCCAGAGATAACTAAGGGCTCAGTTCTGCTCTAACTGATGTTAATAGGAATGATTGCCGTGGACTCCAATGAGAACCGAATCTGGCACATGGGGAAATGTCCAGCTGAATCCATCCTGGGAACCACATCCCCAGCAGGACAAGTAGTCAGAGCAAAAGGGGGAAGGGCCTGCCTACCGGGCAGCTAGCGTCCATATTGCAGGTAGCAGCAAAGTGCATCCTGCTCTCCCCACCGTTCTCCCATCCTTATCCCAGGCAATCCTGGCAGCTGACCCACCAGCCATCAACTCTGCTGTGCCTCACGGCACTGGCCATAGCCCGTGCTAAATTTAACTCGCCATGTTTTTAGCTTACTCCACAGAAGGGAGAGCAGTGGGACAGTGATGCACAGCTGCTGTGTCAAATATGGTATGAAGTCTGTGCTGCTGAAATATTAATTGTGGTTATTTCTGAGCAGCAGGCTGGGGATGTGCAGCCAATTTTACTGTGGACAATGCACTTATCTGAGCAGGTGGAAAAAAGTAGATTGTAAGTCCTTAGGAGAGCGACCATCTTTCTGTTGTGTTTGTACAGTGTGTCCAGTCTACATTTAGGATCCATAAGCACTAATACAAATAATAATAAGTGATGGGGACACTGATGCCTCTTCTCCTGAAGGCAAATTATTACAGAGCAATGAGAGCCAATCAAACTCCTTGGGCCAGATTTTCAAACTAGCCTTTTCCCTTGTGGAGGTGAAATTTGAACAGGGATCCCCCAGCATTTGCACTTGCCGATTAGCTGATGGCTAGTATCACTGCATGTGCAAATGCAGGTGTTGGTTACTGTGAGGGTGGTTGACCTTTATTATTTGTATTACTGTAATGCCTGGAAGTCCTCAGCATGGCTCAGGACCTCATCCTGCAGGGTGTTGTACAACCACAGAACAAAGACCGACCCTGCCCCAAAGAGCTTACAATCAAAGTATAAGACAAGAGTCAACAGGTAGAGACAGATGGGGGAGTACAGCTTAAAGAGATGAACTTGGCCCTGCTTCAGCATGGGAGGCTACACTGTGTGACCTCTTGAGGTCCCTTCCAACCCTACATTTCTATGATTCTTGGACGGATCAGTGTGATAGGCTGTGCTCCACACAGAATCTCAGTCCAAACTTCTCTGCAGCTTCAAAACCTGCCATTAAACCCCCCCCCCACCTTATCACCTACACAAAATATGTTTCTTTCCCAATAAATGTAGATGCTGCTCCAAAATTGCCCTAGGCTGAGGTGCATAAAGGGTAGTATTCAGTCCTTGGTTAAGCACGGGTTTAAGATCCAACACCTTGGGAATCATCGGGGCTAGAATTAGCACTAGAAGGTCCCCCTCCCCAGCCCATGCTCCACAACCCTTCCAATGCTTTTATCACTGACACTACAGATCATGAGACATGGTACCTGAAAATGACATTACATCAGGACATTAGTATTTATGGGCAAGACACTTTCAGTGGTATTTAGAGGGTATCTAAAATGTATTGGCTGTAGCAGCGCCATATGTTGGCCAAGGTACTGGAACAAGATCAGGAGATTCTGGACTCTGCCACTGACCTGTGTATGACCTTGGGTAAGTCATTTCCCATCTCTGTGCCTCTGGTTTCCCCTATAACCCATTGTCTGTTTTGTCTATTTCGGCCATAAGCACTTTGAGGCTAGGACTGTCTGTACTGTGTGCATGTATCATGCCTAGAACAATGGGGCCCCAATCTTGACAAGTTACTGTGCTATAAGTAATTATTATAATAACAACATATAACATCTTTGCTCACTGTCACATACAAGCTGAACCTATTAAGTTGAGCTCAGCTGAGTCAAATAACTGAACCAAAAATTGTGAGCATTTTCTCAAAATTTATTTTCCATTTTTGTTGTCTAAACCAGTGGTCTCCAAACTTTTTGGCTTGCGCACCCCCAGGATGAAGACTGGAAGACTTGCCACAGGCGGGCCGCCTGAGGGGAGCACCAGCTGTGGATGTGCAGAGCTGCCACCGAAGAAAAGAAAACGGCAGAGTGCCATCTGGCGGCACTCCTGCTGCCGCGCACCCCCGGGATCATCTCGCGCACCCCAGTTTGGAGACCAGTGGTCTAAACTTTACATACCAACAACAGAGCTGGATGAAACACAGGAAACAAAACAACACCTGCAAAAAACCCTAAACCCACTTCTGTAACAAAGTTTGTGGACCTTTATTTTTCCGTTTTCCTTTGAAATAACAAAATGTGAAGTATTTTGACCAACTGTTACGGCACCATGGCTTTAGAGGCAGAGGGATATGAAAAATAATACAAATCACGCTTCCTGAAACTCACTCACCATCTGTTACATTTCAGTGGTGGAGACAGAATATATGATGTGGAGTAGGTTTTATTTTTCTATACACAACCAGCAAGCAGAGGGCTGGAAGGAAAACCCAGTGGTGAGGGCTCAGGTTCAGACTTCCTGTGTGACCTTGGGTGAGTCACTTTGCCTCTCTCTGCCTCAGTTCCCCATCTGTGAAATAGGGATAACAACACCGCCACACCTCATAGGGGTGTTTTGAGGATAAATACGCTAATGGTTCAGATGTTACAATAATGGGACCCACAAAAATATCAGAGAGAGCACGAGATACCTGCAGTCTGAATTTTTTTATTTTATTTTAATGAACAACATAGCTCCTAACATTTCAAGTGGCTAAAGAGGGCTGCAAGCCACTCCTGTGTGGCCCATCCACCCCTCTGTAGATGGACGGCAGTGGACAGGCCATAACTGAGTGATGCTGTAATCCCATGTACCAGGTTGCGACATCACTCGATCTGGGGACTCTCTCAAATTGGAGGCCTGAGGAAAACTGCATTTCAACCAGGGCAGGGAGTGTTGGGGTCAAAGTGGGACAGATCTGTGACTCTTCAGGAGATATGGCAACAAGGACAAATATTAAAGAGAGAGCACAGTGTGTGGGTCACTTTTGTAATAGGCTGCAGCAAGTCTAAGAACAATGTGGCTGTTGAGCACTGCACTCTAACAGGTTTAGAAATTTAAAGGTGCCCTACACAGAAAAGGCATCGTTGTTTCATATCTACACAGGCCACAGTGTGTTGTGGTATAGAGTAGATCTGGGTGAATAACTGCTTTTTTGGTTTTCTGGCCATTTTGAAAAATTGGAAAAAATTGTTTCAGATTGAATCAAAAAGACCGTTTTTCAATATGTTCAGCAAATCAAAAAGTTTAAAAAAATTGTTTGGAGTTGAACTAAATGTTTTTTTTTTACCCCAGAATGAACGGTTTCATTTCAGATTTGAGTATTTAATATTCTTAGATTAAAAATTAAAAGGACATTTGTCAATGAAAAGTCACTTTGAAATTAAAAAAAAATCAAACCTTTCATTTAAAAAATGTCAAAATGAAACACGGATTTTTTCCTCGGTGGGGGAGGGGTTGCTTTTTTTTTTTTTTATCAGAACAATTCAGTGAAATTGAAATGAATTTGCAAATAGTTTTGATGTCCTAGAATCTGTGCTTTTTGCAAAAAAAAGTAAGGGTCAAAACTTTTTACCCCACTCCAGTCTAGACAATTTATTGGTGTTCATTTGGAATTGACTCCTAAGTCACCCATCACTTGTGAAGCATAAAATCATAGGATTGAAAGGGACCTCGAGGTGTCATCTAGTCCAGTCCCCTGTACTCATGGCAGGACTAAGTATTATCTAGACCGTCCCTGACAGGTATTTGTCTAACCTGCTCTTAAAAATCTCCAATGATGAAGATTCTACAACCTCTCTAGGCAATTTATTCCAGTGCTTAACTACCCTGATTGAAAGTTTTTCCTAATGTCCAACCTGAACCACCCTTGCTGCAATTTAAGTCCATTGCTTCTTGTCCTAATCTCAGAGATTAAGGAGAACAATTTTTCTCCCTCCTCCTTGTAACAGCTTTTTATGTACTTGAAAACTGTTTTCATGTCCCCTTTGTCTTCTCTTTTCCAGACTAAGCAAACCTAATTTTTTCAAATCTTCCCTCATAGGTCATGTTTTCTAGACTGTGAATCATTTTTGTTGCTCTTCTCTGGACTTTCTTCAGTTTGTCCACATCTTTCCTGAAATGTGGTGCCCGTAACTGGACACAATACTCCAGTTGAGGCCTAATCAGCATGGAGCAGAGCGGAAGAATTACTTCTTGTGTCACGTTTACACACTCCTGCTAATGCATCCCAGAATTATGTTTGCTTTATTTGCTACAGTGTTATACAGCTGATTCATATTTAGCTTGTGATACACTATGGCCCCCTAGATCCCTTTCCACAATACTCCTTCCTTGGCAGTCATTTCCCATTTTGTATGCATGCAACTGATTGTTCCTTCCTAAGTGGAGTACTTGGTTTTTGTCCATATTGAATTTCATCCTATTTACTTCAGACCATTTCTCCAGTTTATTCAGCTCATTTTGAACGTTAATCCTACCCTCCAAAGCACTTGCAACCCCTCCCAATTTGGTATCGTCCACAGACTTTATAAGTGTACTCTCTATGCCATTATCTAAATCACTGATGAAGATATTGAATAGAACTGGAGATAGAACTGATCCCTGCGGGCATGACTGTGAGCCACTGATAACTACTCTCTGGGAATGATTTTCCAACCAGTCTTGCACCCACCTTATAGTAGCTCCATCTAGGTTACATTTCCCTAGTTTGTTTATGAGAGGGTCATGCAAGACAGTATCAAAAGCTTTACTAAAGTCAAGATATAGCCCATATACCGCTTCCCCCCTATTCACAAGGCTTGTTACCGTTTCAAAGAAAGCTATCCAGTTGGTTTGGCACGATTTGAACAATGCAGACATCCCACACTAGTTTCAGTAATACCTTTAAACCACCTACTCCTTGGATACACAATATTGCATCTGCATGCCTTCCCACAATAAAGTACTGTACACTTTAAATGGCTTGTTACATGCCAAGAATTTCAAGAAACATTAGAATAAAATTAAAGAGAGCCTTATAAAACTAGGTTACAACAAACATACCCATAAGGTATATTAAAAAGTTAAACATAGCTCGATGCTTTGAAAATCAAGCACCAAGGAATGCTAAGAATGTGTCATCCCTTGGCTTCATGTCACTTTTTAAAGGAATTTTGTAATTGAGTAATCAGCTTGCTAGTTGCCATGGCAGCTGCTCCCTGCTTGCTGCATTTAGCCGGCCTCCTCTAGCTTTGTCTCTGCCTCTGTAGCCACCCACCTAGGCTCTCTTCCACCTGGAATTCTGCCACTTCAGTTGTTGCTTGTCACAGCCAGAGCCCAGGACTTGGCATCACACAGGAGACTGTGGTAAATATAGGATAGGAAGAATAGGGTCTGAGGGAAGATTTTGTTCAGACTCTCCAGCTTCAACCCCACAAAATTCTATGGTTCAGAGCGGGTTATTAGTCATTTAATTAGGTTTGAATTTCAACCTTAGAGAAAAACGGCTCAATTCTGATCTCACACCAATCATCATTGGCTTCCTCTTGATTGACACCTGGAGTGAAAGGAGAATCCACCCTTTTACCTACAGGATTGAAAGTGGAAAAGCTATTTGTCAGGGTCCTTGACATGGTGATTAAATTCAGTTCATGCTGATCAACACTTAGGACTGTCACTGGATGTTCTACCTTCCCAGCTGTGGAACACTGACTCTGCGTAGAGGGAGGAGAGCGGAAATTAGGGGATTTAAGTTTCTAAAATCCACAGGGAGGACCAACTTCTTTCATCCAGAGCATGAACATTGCTGGTGTCATTTATTCCCACAGGGAATCATCACCATTTGAGTGAGGTTTCTGCAGTGAGAGGACCATGTTTCCCAGATGGAAAGGTGATTAAATCACACAGTATGGTAGAAAATCACTCAGGAAACAAGAACCCCGTAACCTCCAGGTAACCACTCCCTTGCTCCTAACCATTAGATCTTGGTCTTCATGTCAACAGGTAATGACCATTTTTTGCTGTCTCTGACATCAAAACACTTGAATATAAAAGACTTCTTTTTCTGCTCTTTCCCAAATTTTGACTGAAGCTGGAAGAAGGATCAGGGAGGGGGACTTCTCCCTAATGTGCATCAGAGTGTGGAATAGGCAACAGTGACGTGGGCTTCTTGAACTCCAGCTGAGAAAGTGGGGGCGGGGGGAAATTGTTATCTTTCTCCATCACATTGCTCTTCTCCCATCCACATGATAGACAATTGGACTGGATGAGAAAGGATCTAATAGGAACCTACATATATAACTGAGGTGATAGACAGACATTTAGTGTCATGGTGTTGCTAAGGATCAAGATTTGGCTGCCATCTGGGGTTCTTCAAATTTGAGGGACCTATTAGCCCACCTACAGTAAGCTATGCATTTATCCATTCTGTGTACTACATATGTACCCCAGTTGTCAACTGAAGCAGGACTTGAAGCTCTCCCATGGTATTTCATTCCCAGCCTGAGATTTACAAGCTTCCTGCAGATCACAGCACAATTAATGATTCTCTTTTCTTGCTAACAAAAATAAAGAGTGTCGTACCAATAACGAGGAATATCTTCGTGGTAATATTTCAGGACTGACATTTGGTCTTTGCCAGCAATGCCGGTCAAATGGTAGAGCAATATTTCAGCTCTAGTACTACACTGCCATTAAGATTTTACAGGTTGAGTCCTTGGGACTAGCCAAGTTTTGATTCATGCAAATATGCTGTAAGCCATCCTTGAGGCTGGGTAGGGGCCGTTTTGCTAGTTGGTATTAGTGGAACTCAGCATGCTCAACTCATGCCTCCTTAAGCCCCAACTCCTCTCTCCTCCCTAGGGCATGACTTTGGCGGGTAAGGGACAGTAGTGGGTGACATAGGGCATGATCATGTGGGCTATACCCCAGATGGGGATTCCCTTATGCTAGAGGATTTCCCCCAGCTGCATTGTTAGCTCAGATTTTTGGCCCCTTTGCTCCAGGGGTGCATCTTCTCAGGATGTGGCTTTAGGTCCATAGCTACAAAATGAACATGTTCTTAATCGGGAATGAGATGTGTGTTTAGATATGCTTTGCTGTGGACATAAAAAAAATTCTTGATAAAATGTGCTTACACACTCTAAAACGGAGTTTAAAAATCAATGGCTCGGGCTAGACTGACAGCTCTAGGAAACCAAGTTCTCTGTGTTCAGATTAGCTATACCATGGTCAGCGTCACTGCCAGCATTCTCACATTTATTCCACCCATGACCTCTTAGCTGACACTGCTAACAAGAGCGCCAATTGCATTGTAAAAGAGAACAGGAGTACTTGTGGCACCTTAGAGACTAACAAATTTATTTGAGCATAAGCTTTCGTGAGCTACAGCTCTTGTTAGTCTCTAAGGTGCCACAAGTCCTCCTTTTCTTTTTGCGAATACAGACTAACATGGCTGCTACTCTGAAACCTGTCAATTGCATCGTAGATACCTGCCCGCTCACAGCTGGACTCAGTTTACACTGGCCACTGAGCAGCCATCACATGGATTTTGCTCACTGTCACACAAACAGCACAGAGGTAAGAAGTTAAATATCCGATTATCAGTCCTCTGAACGACCAAATAAATAGGCTATGCTGATTCTGCATTATACTGAGTCCCTGAACTCCCAATAACTTCAGTAGTATTTGAGGGTCCGTAGTTTCCAGATCAGGCTCTTAGTAAGATCTAATTTTGCACAGTAGTATAGTCTTGAAGTTTGATAAATAAGTTCAGTATGAGTGACATATTAAATAACTGAGGTCCCTCTGAGGCACTAAAGTTTTCTCCCCTATGTTTCTAATGACACCTGACATTAATATAACTTTATTTTTTGCTTACTTATGTGTACTCAAGTCATGTCAGCATAGCTCTGGGAATTAGTGCTCATTACTTAATTGCTGCTACAAAGCCAGCAGAAGGAACATAAAATATTGTTTGGTAGATCCTACATAAACATTAGCTCCCTCCCAATTCTTTGATGACTAAGTGGTGCATTTTTAAAAGATAGTTGGAAGCTAGAGACATCTGCCACGAGACTATCAGAATCTGATAATAGGTCAAATCTAAGAGATTCACTCACTAAAAATCTGAACCAAATAATGTGCTGAAAAGAAAGGTGTGATTCCGTCTGTGATTCCTTGCTCCTCTCTAAGTTTACCAACCTTTGCCTTGCACTCTGTAGCATCTTTAGTTGAATGTGCCTTGTTCGAGTCTATCTTGCAAGTTGCAACAGTGATAGCAATTTTAATTAAACACGGTAAGGCTTAGGTTGCATGAAGGAGACTCAGCCTCTTTGACCCATTAATTAAATTGTGGAATTGCCAGTTCCTTGAAAATGTTGAAGAAGCAGAAGACTAGACGACTGTCAGCTGTATTTGAAATGGAAATTGAGCTACAGTGGACTGCAGATGGGGAAGCAGCAGAAAAATGACATGTAAAAATGCCTTTAGCTCAATACCAAGACATTTGCTAAGCCAAAGCCAGTGTGGAGTTTTAATTTTCAATGAGAAAAAAAAAAAAATCCACATCCAGAGTCAATGGGCCAGATCTTGAGGTGGTGTAGATTGGCCTAGCTCCCTTAACTACAGTAGAGCCATGCCATCTTACACCAGCTATGGGTCTCGTCCATAATCTTTATGGCTATAGCTAAATTGTTTCCCATTGTCAAGGGATTATATTCTGGGATGTTCTTGCATAGACCTCCAGAACTGGAGGTCAAGTGATCAAGAGGTTACACAAAGAAATTGGGTCATTTTGCCCTTATGAGCTCCTACCTCAGAGCCAGCATGAGTTCAGGCACATCACTTGATTGCCTTTTGCTACAATCAAACCTAGCTGAAGAAATGAGTATAAAAGTAGGATTATTGTTGTCATTCAGGTCTTCTCTCTGCTGAACTGGAAAAGTAAATGTATTACTGAAAAACTAGTTGCTCACACTGTTACATTCATCCATAAGGAAGAGCGGATTCCTTTAAGCTTATTGTTGGTTCCTAGAGAAGAAATCAGTAGAAGTCGTTAAAACTTTAGCAAAACCAGAATTTTTCCCTTATGGTAATGTTCCTAGAGAGCTTAATAGAAACTGTTTCCTCCTGCCCCACACCTTCTCAAACTTAATTCAGTAATTTATGGCAGTGTTATGGAATTCCATTCATACAACTTGAACTCTGACCACTGAGTTAGATTAAGGTGCATTTCCTCTAGACATCCATGTAGTGGGGACATCTACGTGTAACTTGTTCATGAAAATGTCTGAGGTGAGAGTGTGAGAAGCTGGCTTGATGCAAGGCATGTGGGCATTGCAAGGGAGTGCAGAGTACAACTGAGTAGTCTGGGAGTCTGTTTGGATGATTTGGGGGCGGTAAGGCATGTAAGTTCAGACTGGGGAGAATTTGGCTTATTCTCTGATTTTCAGAAAATGAATGGGAGGAAACTTAGCAGCAAGTTAAATTAAGCTGTTTGGCTGGGAATTCACCGCACGTTTTAGACTGGGGAGCTAGTCAGCCCAAGCCCACCTAATAATTATGTTTCAACAGAGGTAAGTTATTCACAGGGATATATACCAACATTGATATCTATCCCCCATTCGCCTTGTACATTCCCAAGTTACACATTTGCTGCATCTCCCATGCCCCTCCAAAAATGACCTCCATTCTCCCCTGGTCCTTCCAAAAAACTCCAGCTACCTGCACTGGGCCAAAAAACACCCCAAAACCTGTGGACTTGCACCTCTAAGTATCTAATTTGCACTTGCAATGAGGTAGATTTGAGATGCAAATACTCAGATTTGTAACCTCAATTCATTTGCAAAATCTGAATACACTGGAGAGACTGCCCCTCGGAAATCTGACACGATGGATGATTAAAGAATTATGGAATGAAGGTCTTACAGATGTGGTCAAACACTATGTTTTTTTCTAATTTGCTCCCTTAGATAAGGCACCCCCCCCCCCATTAATGATGTTACTGATAACTCACTCAGCCAATCATTGCATCTGAGAGTGTCTCAGGTCTCTATACCCTTAGCATGACTTTATTAGCAACCGGTACAAAAGTGTTTTTCCATGTCTAAGACTTCTTGACAGCACTAAGTCATCTACTATCCCACGTATGTAGGCTGGGCTGATGGATGTATGCAAATGCCTAACACCGAGGAAAGAGTTTAATATACTGCCTCACTAAATTACTCAGTTCATTGCAAGAAGAGAGAATGTGATAAATAAGCCTGTTGCCTGTATATCTCCTGGATACAAAGGTGATGAGAGAGAGATGCCTATATCCCCCGAATGCTATGGAGGATAGACAGAGCAGACAGACAGACAATCTACACAGTGCCTTATTATGAGGGAATCTCAACTATGAGTAACACATGGTGTTATCCAATGATTTGCTTTACAGTTTCTCAGAATCCATAAGTAACAGAGGGACTCAGTCCCTGTTTCCATTTGTCTTTGAGTTCAAATTTAAGCTTATTACTAAAAGTATCCACATATTTATCTCCGACAAAAGTGTAGAGGTGAGTGTGGTGTGGAAGACCAGGCTGCTCCTGTGGGTGCATGGATCTGTGTGTTGCCTTGGGCATGGTAAACGGCAGCATTCCAAGCTAAGCGCCAGCTTCTGTGCTGGGCCTGCTGGCATAGCAGACAGATCCTAGGGGAAGAGATGGGAACCATAGTGTCTCTACAGCAGCTTTGCACTTCTAGGATCCTGGACCAGCCCTGGAGTCAGTAAAGCCCCTGGTATAATTTAGAACAGCCTCCTTGGGGGGAAGGGGTCTCTAAATTACAGTGACCCTGCAATCCAGAACAGCCAGAGCATCAGAACTAGTTAATATATAAAATACCAGTAGATGGCACTCAAGAATACGTAGCACAGTTCTTAGCTTAGTTGTGCATTCATCCGGCGGCTTCTTACATTAGCTCGTACCGTCTAGTACACCCATAAGTTGTGGGCTGCATGGAATGTGGAGAAGCAAAATGAACTTTACACTATATCACCCCTGAGCGTGGGGTTCTATTATTAAATCAATGAGAAGTCAGGAGATAGCCCAGCAAAGTCAGACATTTTGAAGAGCAATCAATTAATGGTAAGAAACTTTCTTCTATGGAAAGGCTATAAGGCACTATTCAATTCTAGAGGTTTTTAGGGAACTACCTAGAGGAACCTACTTAAATTCTATCAAACCCTATTGATTTCAGTCGTATAAAATTCCATAGATCTTTTCCAGGTGGGTGATACTTTCAAAGTAATGATGCAAAATACACTCCCATAGCTCCCCAAGTGAGAAAGGAACAAAAATTAATTTAGACTGAAATCCTTTATTTTTTTACTATTGTTTTGCTTTTCCTGGAGAATTTTGATCATCCAAATGCTGCCCCTTCTCATACAGCTGCTTTTGTGATTTTTTTTAAAAAATCCTTTCTTTCTTTTTAAAAAACCCCTCCTTTCGTGCTAATATCTGAGTGCTCATGGAAGAAGATTTATGGATCTGGAACCAAAATGTCTGCTGCCAATTGGGTTTCCCCTGAGTGAGGAATTATATCGCAGCAGGTCACCAGAAAATGTTGCATGAAAGGAAAGAAAAGAGAACACACACTAATTTTTGAAAAAGACAAGCGATTGCATGCATCTGTTATTTATTTCTGCAATTAGCAGCCAACCGTGCTCTGCATTTCGAGAGGATTCAGGTATTCCTTCTCCCACTTTCTAAATCTCTGTTTTGTGGCAGTGCCAGGTAATAATACTTTTATATTGCTCCTTTTGTCCCAAAGAATCAAAAGTGTTCTAAAAACTACAACAACATTTCTTAAGTGACTACCCAAGAGACCATCAAAAGTAGGCCTAATAAGAATAATAATATCTAGCACCTATATAAGTTCTTTCCATGTTCAGATCTCTGCAAACCTTAACTAATAGCCTCACAATAGCCCTACAAAGTAGGTATTTGAAGATTATTCTTTCTAATTTACAAGTAGGAGCCCACATTTTCAAATAATTAGTGGTTCTGGGTGCCACACTGTGGCATCTTCCACTGACATACTGGTGCAAAGCAGCCATATACCTGGCAGATCAGGGAAATGGAGGATGGTCCTGCCATGTGGGGACATTCTCAGGGTGGGTACATTCACAGTTGCGACTCTTACCCCACCCCCACTGTAGAACACAAGACCATGTTGTCAACCACATCTAACTGGTCTCCAGTGCCGGATGACTGGCTTGGTGCTGGGAGCGACCTTCAGTTCAGTACAATGTCGGGGAAAAGAGTGCCAACTACTGAATTGCTAACCTTTCATTCTGTAGCCCTTTATGTTTTCCTTGGATGCCTCCCACCTTAGTACAGATTAATTTTGATGCAGCATACAGCTATTATAATTAAGGGGAATATAATGGGATGTATGTGTTTAATCCCGTAGCCATCGAAGTCCAAGGTGCTTTTTGACTAGCATGAAGCTAGAAGGCAAGGCTCCTGAAGAGCTTAAAATCTAACTATGCAACAAAGACAAACGACAGCATGGCTGAAAATGGGGAAGATGTTTGGGGAAGGGATCAGACAAAGAAATGGTAGGTCTCTGGTTGATACCTTCTGTAGACATTGGACTCTATGGGGGAACGTTCATTGGGAGAGAAGCATGCTGTAAGTGGTCATGAGAATTTTAGCGTGTTTTTGATAGTGAACAAAAAATATTATTCACTTTTTAAGTACATATAGCACGGCCCCTGCAGAAGCTTGGGTGTCCAACAGGACCTTCCATGGGTCATGAAAGCCCTTAGAGCAGCCATTTTGGATTTGTTCCTCAAAAGATTCCATTTTTAACAGCAGTTTTCATGCTTTACCAGCTTTGTTTGCAGTCGCACTGGGGGAGTATTGCTTCTGATCCACATCGCTACTGTTCACGGACAGCTTTGCAACTGAAAATAGATTCCCAAGAGCAAATCCAAAATGGTGGCCAGAATTTTGCACCTTCCTCAGAAGCCTTTTGAAACCATGTGCTTATTCTTATGGAGCCGAGATATCTTTAAAAGTGACATCTCCTTGTAATAAGAGACTCATAACTCCTCTTAAAATCAATTAGCAATTTGGCAGTAATTAAATAATAGCAACTTATGCGCTTATCCTAATGTGTTCACAATTTTTCAATTAATGGTTTTATTGCTGGGGCAATTAGCCATGCTGGGTGGAACAGAGACGAGGATAGGAAACATATGTTTAATTCTGACAGTAGAACTTTTAAGACGAGACAGAGCAATATCTGGGTAGAAGCAAGGGAAAACGTACAACTACAAATATGCTCTTTCCACATAAAGTAAATTAATCTACCCCATGGCCTGGAGATCACTACATTTCTAATTTACTTCCATGTCGGAGAGGAATATTTTATATAGTTATCTGACCAATAGGTATAATCCCACATATACCCAAGCCACCTGAGTATCTGAAGGCACCATCTTAGATAAGGTCACTTTACTTCAGGAAATGGTTCTTCAAAGCATGAAGTCATAGTATTAGCCAGTCAGTGTTCTGCTGTGTAAACTTCATGTGTTTCTCCTGGTTATGAAGCTGTCAGGTTTGTGTTTTAAGCCCTGTTTTATAGTTGAGGAGGACACTTTGCAGTTACTTTGCATAACAATTCTCTCTAACTAATGGTACATTGTGACACGATATGAACAGAATCAAAACCTGTTATTTCCTTTTGCATACTAATCTTTAGAGCCTTTTAAATCAGAAGAGATGATGTGACCCTCAGAACCCCTTGATGACAAATGGCAAAGGGTTCACTGTTACAGCAAATCCTATCAGGCTTGACAAAGTACACCCTACACATGCTGCCATAATATTTATCTATAAAGAATGTGGTGCGAGATCTTAAATGAAAGCCAGGATCATGCTGGTCATTAATATCGTTGTGAAATGTATGTACCGGGCTGTATTAAACAAGTTATGTCCATATACTGAAAATATGTCTTTATAGCTTGCATCAAGGTGTTGCTCCCTAGCAAAGGTGAAAAACTGGTTTTGCCAGACAAAGGGATGCTATACTCACATATCTGTAGATTAACCATTATAAACCAAACACAGTGGGTGCTCCATTTGCACTTCAGGTCAATCCAGGGACATGAAAACAATGTGGAGCCAACATAGGAGGAAGTGGTGGGGAGGGAAAGAGTCATCCTAACTCTGGGTCCAAACAATGCATTTTGGGAAATATAAGGAGAAACAAAGAGCCATTTTGAGATACATTTACTGAGGAAACCCTCTGAAGTGCATGGGGTATATTAATGAAAACTTGGATCCTGGTTTTTGCTGAAAACCAGCAGTTGTTCTAAAGACTGAATCCTTGGGAGGAAATCTAGTTTATTGAATAGGAGAGGATGATAACCATTAATAAGAATAGATTTAGAATAGCGTTTTATATGTAACTATTCTCTCTGCAATATTCTTGCTCACTACTCATTTGAATCTTTGAATCTCTGTTCTCTGTTAAAAGACTTATTCTTGTTTTTGTCTCAGTGAATCATAGAATCATAGAATATCAGGGTTGGAAGGGACCTCAGGAGGTCATCTAGTCCAACCCCCTGCTCAAAGCAGGACCAATCCCCAACTAAATCATCCAAGCCAGGGCTTTATCAAGCCTGACCTTAAAAATATCTAAGGAAGGAGATTCTGTCACCTCCCTAGGTAACGCATTCCAGTGTTTCACCACCCTCCTAGTGAAAAAGTTTTTCCTAATATCCAATCTAAACCTCCCCCACTGCAACTTGAGATCATTACTCCTTGTTCTGTCATCAGCTACCACTGAGAACAGTCTAGATGCATCCTCTTTGGAACCCCCTTTCAGGTAGTTGAAAGCAGCTATCAAATCCCCCCCTCATTCTTCTCTTCCGCAGACTAAACAATCCCAGTTCCCTCAGCCTCTCCTCATATGTCATGTGTTCCAGTCCCCTAATCATTTTTGTTGCCCTCCACTGGACGTTTTCCAATTTTTCCACATCCTTCTTGTCGTGTGGGGCCCAAAACTGGACACAGTACTCCAGATGAGGCCTCACCAATGTCGAATAGAGGGGAACGATCACGTCCCTCAATCTGCTGGCAATGCCCCTACTTATACATCCCAAAATGCCATTGGCCTTCTTGGCAACAAGGGCACACTGTTAACTCATATCCAGCTTCTCATCCACTGTAACCCCTAGTTCCTTTTCTGCAGAACTGCTGCCGAGCCATTTGGTCCCTAGTCTGTAGTGGTGCATGGGATTCTTCCGTCCTAAGTGCAGGACCCTGCACTTGTCCTTGTTGAACCTCATCAGATTTCTTTTGGCCCAGTCCTCTAATTTGTCTAGGTCCCTCTGTATCCTATCCCTACCCTCCAGCGTATCTACCTCTCCTCCCAGTTTAGTGTCACCTGCAAACTTGCTGAGGGTGCAATCCACACCATCCTCCAGATCATTAATGAAGATATTGAACAAAACCGGCCTGAGGACTGACCCTTGGGGCACTCCACTTGATACCGGCTGCCAACTAGACATGGAGCTATTGATCACTACCTGTTGAGCCCGACAATCTAGCCAACTTTCTATCCACCTTATAGTCCATTCATCCAGCCCATACTTCTTTAACTTGCTGGCAAGAATACTGTGGAAGACCATGTCAAAAGCTTTGCTAAAAGTCAAGGAACAACACGTCCACCACTTTCCCCTCATCCACAGAGCTGTTATCTCGTCATAGAAGGCAATTAGATTAATCAGGCATGACTTGCCCTTGGTGAATCCATGCTGACTGTTCCTGATCACTTTCCTCTCCTCTAAGTGCTTCAGAATTGATTCCTTGAGGACCTGCTCCATGATTTTTCCAGGGAATGAGGTGAGGCTGACTGGCCTGTAGTTCCCAGGATCCTCCTCCTTCCCTTTTTTAAAGGGAAACCTGGAAGGCAGTGCATGGAAGGCCAGAGGTTGTTGGTTTCAGGGAGCTGAACCAAAGTAGGCACAGACAAGACTGCTTCAGGCTAAGGGCAGATAGCAGTGAGGTGCCTTAGAAGCCTGGTTACCCCAGGGAGCATTACAGATGGCTTAGTGACAGAGCATCAGATTTAAAAAAAAAAAAAACTACTCGCCCTACAACCACGGGTTTGACTCATGGCAAGGTTGACTCAGTCCTTCATTCTCTGAGGCAGATGAGTTCCACAGAGCGTATTGTGCTTCGAAAGACCCCCAAGGTTCTAAAGATCACCCGGGTCTGCTGTAGGGTGGCCAGACAGCAAGTGTGAAAAATCAAGATGGGGGTGGGTGGGTAACAGGCGCCTATATAAAATAAAGCCCAGAATATCAGGATTGGCCCTATAAAATCAGGACATCTGGTCACCCTAGTCTGCTGTGTTGTCAGAGAAGAGGAAGCCCAGCCTGGCCTAGTCTTTTCCTCCCAGTCCTGCTTCTACAACTGCTCTGGCGGCTCCCAGATATTCTCTGTGCCTGCTGTTGCTTTCGTGGTGTTGGGGGCCCATCTCTTTGAAAGGTTTATGTTCAGTTATTAGTTTGGCACACTCCCCACTTTTTCCTGAGGAATTCAAGCAAGAAAAGAAAAATGGCAATTTGTAACAGTTTATAACTCAGCTAAACACAAAGAAAAGGCACCTCTCTAACCTGAGGGGGCTTTCTTTCTGCTGAATTTCAAACAATGGAGGTGCTGAGTGTCTCAAAAAGGGTCACAAAGAACTTTTTAACATGTTAGGCGACCTAACCATAAATGTCACTACCAGCTCCCCCTGTAATACAGACACATGCGTGCACAAGAAAACTCTTCTTGTGTTTCATTTTTACTTTCTGAAGAGTGGTTTATTTCCAAGAAAAGGATCAAATCTCTCAAAATGAGATACTAATACTAAGGCCCTAATGACACTGCTTATATACAGGGAGATATTTTATTTAGGAATCAAAATCTGGTTTCGTTCTTGAACAGAAGAATTCATGACCAAAATGCCTAGTTCTATTTTAATTGTCCTTATGTCACAGTTCAGGGCAACTGCACTTGTATTCCCCCTCTGTGGTCCCTTGAGGCACTCACTCTAAGCCCCTGGCTCCTCAGCTCTCACCTTTCTTGGGCAGAGATCTCTCTCTCTCTCCCTCCTGACTGGAGTTTTTCCAGACTGCACAGTTCGCTGACTACACTGTGATATTCCTAGCAAACCAGATAGGCCAGCGTCTGCACTTCGCTCTCTCCCCAGAGGCTATAAATAGGGTAATTGCCCACAGTTATAAGTTACCACACAGTTCTTTCTAAGCAAGCATGTTTACTCTTCAGGTGAAAGCATTACAAAGAAAACTTATTAAAAACAATAAAAGAACTAGACACATGCTAATAAACTTACTAGAGTTTACCCCCACAAAAAGTCCAACAAGGGCTCTGGTAGGAGTCAGTTCTTCAAACCCCACAGAGGGTTTTTCTGTGGCTACAAGTTCAGAACAGCTTCAGCTCAGAACAAGCACACCCACGCATAAATTAACCTTTCCTTTAGACAGCCTGGGCCTTTGATCTTCAGGTTCTGGGAACAGGTAATCGGTAGACAATAGCCCCCTGTTCCGTACATAGTTTCAGGAGGCTGGGCTTTTGCATTACCACAGGTGGGAATGTGCATTCACCTCCTGCTGAAGATTCCCCAGGCAAACCACTTCAACTGTTGCTCCAAAAGTGCATTCTTGTCTGACCCATTGTTGAATACAGTCCTCTGACGTTCATAATGCATCCCAGGGCTCACAATAGTATATGACCTTGCATTTAACATAATGGACTCCAAAGTTACTTAAACTTAAAACAAAAGGGTTTTTCAAGGAAACTGCAGGAAATTACCGCATCTATCATACCTTGTTTTCTGATAGACGTTATAGATAATGTGGGTAAATTATTGCCAGGCACTTTCCCACTTTGTGAATGGCTCAGTGAATCTTTAAGGATGCATTCAAGTCCTAGGACAATTCATTTCTTTATCTGTATTTATTAATAAAACTATCCTGAGATTTACATGCTTATTGAATTACTTAAAATGTACAAACCATATAGGAATGACAGCTAAGAGAGAGAGAGAGAGAGAGAGAGAAAGAAAGAAAGAAAGAAAGAAAGAAAGAAAGAAATGAAGGATAGAAAAGTAAAGTAAAAAAAGGAAGGAAGGAAGCTTCCACAGGAACATTAATATTTCTATTTTTTTCTACTAAGATCTGCAAAAGTGCTTTTCCTAAATAAAATGCTTTTCTAAAAAGCAATTTCAGATTTGATATATAAGTATTGATCAGTTAGCAACTGCTTGATCAATACAGGAATCCTGGCATCACAGTACATTTTCTGTAAATATTCTACTGTATTTAGAGGCCTGATATTGTATACTTGTTTATATATTGAAACTAGGCTGAGGGAAAGATATAGCCTGCTCATTTCATGGGGAATTTGAAGTGCAAAATGCACAAAAGAGAATGCAGTGGAAGAGCTATTGTATTTTATATTGTGCTTCTCAAGGTAGCATCATTTTACTTATTCTGCAAACTAGTTTACTCCCAAACTGGGATGGGTTTTTCATTGCAGGGGGATGTTATTAACCTGCTTCCAAAACTGGAGAAAAAAAATTCTCTCCGTGGAGAAAAGGCCACCTGCCAGCTAGAAACATCGATAGGAGATAATGTGGATCTTTTTCTTTCCTGGAAAATAATACATAATATAGCAACAGCCTTCGGAAATCCCTCAGTAAGACCATTGCATCATCCTGGTTGCTCTATTGTTATAGCACGGTGGTTGCAAAATAAATAAAACCTCTCTCAAACTCACAGAGAAGTCGGACTATCTTTTTCCACTCCTAAGGAACAGCCTGAAGCAAGCTGATTGGAGATTGAACTAGATGATCTCAAGAGTCCCTTATGGCCTTAAAATCTTTTCCTGGTAAATCTTTCCCTTGCATAAATAAGTTACAGACATTAGGCCCATTTATAGCACACAGGGTCTTATCCAAAGCCAACTGAAAGTCTCCCATTGACTTTAAAGGGCTTAGGATCAGGTTTATATTGAAGTCGTATATATATATATATATATATATATATATATACACACCCCCTATTGTAGGGATGTAACAGGTAAAGTAACAATTTTTTCTACTTTATCAGAATTTGGTGCTTTGGACACAGATGCTAACATACACAGATCTAATTATTTAATTCCGCTGTAACTCCATTGATCTCAATAGAGCTACACCAGGGATAAGTTTGTCCCATTGAACTTGGCAGGTGGACAATATGTACTCGCCCAGTTAATCTATAATATAAAACAAGGCATCAAAGAGATGCTGATTCATCATCAAAGAGATGCTGATGATGAATGCGCACTCTCTATTTCTGCTCTTCCATTAGAAATTTAATTTGCAGCTGGGCCTTCTGCATAGGATATCTCATAAAAATCCCAGAGCAAAAACAGTGTTCATGCTGTTGTGGTGATGAAAGTACGTATATTCTTCATTACCCAATGCCTCTCAAATTGCTTCCTGATGTTTGTAGCTCTGATGGGCTATTGTTCACAAAGCTCTTGCTGGGTTTAAACTGTCTGCATGGCTAGTATTGAGTGGAGATCACAATGTGGTGCTGAAGTTATTCTCCCCTAAAACAGTGTAAAGCAAGAAGCAAAAATCTGCACATACCAGCCATTTCAGACTCTGACCATCCCGACAATCATCCATTGATCTAAGACAGTGAAAGAATTTAATTTTTGTGGACCCGAGGAGTTGCTATACTACCAGGAAAGCAAGGCCTAGTTCTGGAAGTCCATAAGCAAATTAAGTCAATGCAAATCTAACATTGCACCTCCAAACTGAATCAACCCTGATATCCCACTTCTGGGCTTCTTCTGAGCTTCTTCTTCTTCTGAGGATTGGCAGTTGAGCCAAAGTGCGCAGTGTGGTGAAGATGAGGGGGAAGTTATCTACTGTGGCAGATACCACCCACCCACGTGAACGGGTGGAGAACTTGATGGATGTGGCAGTGATTGGGACATCCTCAGTAGAAAGGGAGAGGAAAACACACGCTGGGATACTGGGGTAGACCCTCCTGCTCAAGAGGCTCTATCCACCCACTGGCCACTGGTTGGTCCCTTGCTCTCCCCTTTCATTAATTTAAACCCTAGCCCAGGACACAAAGAACCTCTTTTTTCTCATACCCTAAAACAGGCCAAAACAGGAAAGGAGCTTAAAGTTGTGTTATGGGAATGTGTGGATGAACTTCTGTGCCCATAAGGCCAGTCAAAGCTTTCCTAGCTGAATAGAATCAGGAACAGGGCCCACTAGTTGTAGCGCTCAGATGGCAGTTTCCTGACAAGATACCAGTTCATTGTGGAAGTGAAGAAAGCTTTGGCCTATTTCAGGCTCAACCCTGTTAACTCTGGTACACTTTCTTTCATGATTGAAGCAGTAACACAGGCAGTGTTGGAAGGTTGTGATTCTTGGAAGGTCTAGACTATAGGGCACTGGAAACTGAATAGTTGCAGGACTTATGCCAATCCCAGGGAAGAGGTTACTGGGGTGTGTGACAAGTGTAACTAACCCTGATTGTTTCTGATTGGCTTTGTGGGCACTCTATAAATACATTGAGCTCCAGCAGGGCAGTCAGGTGAGCTGAAGAATCACAGCTGGGCTTCAAGGATGATGCTGTATGCATTCAGTGGTTTTTCAGGAGAGGCACAATGTGGGATCAACTCAGACCTCGAGCTAGTGAACAGGAGCTTTGTGTGGGAGTTTAGGGTGGACTTGGAGAGAGGGGGACTAGATACACTTACCACATCTTAAACTTCTTTAAATGTAAAGCCCAAAACACCCCCTGATAAAAACAAAACAGCAACAAAGGAATGAGCTGCAGGAGTAAAAAGAGAATGCAGGCAGAAGTCCAGCGACAGTGTGGGGGCTACCAAGTTTATTGCACCCAAATGCAGCATGTCTGATTACCTGCCCTATGGGTGGGTGGTGTACGTGTGTATTCGGTGCAAGATGCCCCTGTCCTCAGAGACTGTGTATGAGTTTTGGAGACCAGAGTGGCTGAGCTGGAGGAGCTAAGGGAGACAGAGGGGTACATAGATGGAGACTTTCCAGGACACAGTAGAATGGTCTCACCCTTGGGGCTGACAGTAAGCAGTCATGGGATAAGAGGGAAGGTCCTCTCATGGACTGGTAATTGGTTAAAAGATAGTTAACAAAGGGTCAGTTTTCAGAATGGAGAGAGGTAAATAGTGGGGTCCCCCATGGGTCTGTACTGGGACCAGTCTTATTCAACATATTCATAAATAATCTGGTAAAAGGGGTAAACAGTGAGATGGCAAATTTGCAGATGATACAAAACTACTCAAGATTGCAGTCTGCTTAGGACTTAACTAAGAGTTACGAAGGGATCTCGCAAAACTGGGTTATTGCGACAACAAAATGGCAGATGAAATTTAATGTTGATAAATGCAAAGTAATGCACTTTGGAAAACATAATCCCAACTGTACATATAAAATGAGGGGGTCTAAATTAGTTGTTACCACTCAAGAAAGAGATCTTGGAGTCATTGTGGATAGTTCTCTGAAAACATCTACTCAATGTGCAATGGCAGTCAAAAAAGCAAACAGAAAGTTAGGAATCATTAAGAAAGGGATAGATAATGAGAGAGAAAATATATTGCCTCTATATAAATCCATGGTACGCCCACATCTTGAATACTGGATGCAGATGTGGTCGCCCCATCTCAAAAAATACATATTGGACTTGGAAAAAGGTTCAGAAAAGGGCAACAAAAATTATTAGGGGTATGGAACGGCTTCCATATTAGGAGAGAGTAATAAAATGGGGATTTTTCACCTCGGAAAAGAGACTACTAAGGGGGGAAACTTATAGATTTCTATAAAATCATGACTGGTGTGGAGAAAGTAAATAAGGAAGTGTTATTTACTCCTTCTCATAATACAAGAACTAGGGCTCACCAGATGAAATTAATAGCAGCAGGTTTAAAACAAACAAAAGATAGTATTTTTTCATACAACACAAACCTGTGGAACTCCTTGCTAGGGGATGTTGTGAAGGCCAAGCCTATAACAGGGTTCAAAAAAGAACTAGATAAGTTCATGGAGGATAGGTCTATCAATGGCTATTAGCCAGGATGGGCAGGGATAGTGTCCTGATCCTCTGTTTGCCAGAAGCTGGGAATGGGCGACAGGGGATGGATCACTCGATTCCCTGTTCTGTTCATTCCCTCCGGGGTACCTGGCATTGGCCACTATCAGAAGACAGGACACCGGGCTAGATGGACCTTTGGTCTGACCCAGTATGGCCATTCTTATGTTCTCTTCTGTATACATTGATGAAGAACATTCACCCAATAAAGTCCTGCTTGTTCACCTGCAGAAACATGGTTTCTGTGCCTGCCTTGCAGTCAGTTTGAGAGAGAGAATTCAGAGGGATGTTGGGTTGCTCAACCAGTTGTGGTCAGATGTAAGATTGGCCTGGTCAGAAATGCCTGTGAGGCTGGTGTGGGAGGAAGCCACAGAACCAGCCCATGAGGATAAGGCCTGGAAGAAGGTGAACTGTGGGGTTACCAGGATCGTCTTGGACATGAGTGTTTCTGTGGCCCAGCATAGCGACATCCTTTATAACTGGCTTGAGTTTTTCAGGGATGATAGAATATACTTGTTGGATGCAAGGGCCGACATCTGGCTCCAGAATGTGAGGGAATGGATTGGCTAGGAGTTCTGATATCAGGCAGTGTGGGTAGGAGGAATTGCAACCAAGCTAGTTGCTAGTGCCCTTAGTGGCCAGTTTCCAGTGCAGTTAAAAGACTAAAGAAGGCTGTTATGGGAAGTAAAAGACCTGGGATTTTGCTAATGGGCCTTGTGCTCATGGGATAGGGAGAGACCTTGTGGCCTTTTTCGGGCTAAGGTAGCCTCTGTCCCCCTCACTGTGGTGTATATGTGCGAAAGGATTCAGAAGAGTGAGCTGAATCCTAGGGATAGACCAAGGACAGTTGACCCTGAGTTATGGGTTACATGGTAGGATCCCTGTAACCAATGGCACCACTTAAAATGCCTGGTTTGTGAATACAGGTGACCGGGAAGGCAGGTAGAACCCCTTCTGTGTTAAGTCTCTCAAAGTTGCAACCTGCCACTTAAAATCCACCCCACATCTGTCTTCATTCGCCACTATGTGCAAAACAAACATATAACACCTCCAATTTATTTTACTTGGGATTGGAACTCAGCTCTCCAGAGACAAAGAAAAATGATATTAGGATTTTAGATTGGCCACAAGACATCAACAAAGAAGCAACCCCCTTTCCATCTAACACAAATTGGACCTTTTCAAAATATAATAGCATGAAGCCAGGTAGGGAAGCTGAACAGCTGTCTGTATCCCACACTTCACAGACTTCAAATGAGTGAGTAGGATTTTAAAAGACCTTTCTTTTTTTGAAACAAGAGCGTATTCAATAACGATTGTAGGTTCACATAAAAACAACAAAGGAATCTATAGTTTCCCAAGTCAGATAAGTGACGAGTTAAATAGTAGTTTTAATTTAGTGATCCTCTTTCCCAAGGAGCAGATTTTAGCAAAGGGGAATAAATTAACAAGTCCTTTTTTTACATGACAATGATCAGAAGATGACAAAGCAGAAACAAACACATACTCTAGGATCTCCGAGATATCCCCACTAACTCTGAGGCCATGAGAGAAAATGGAAAGTCACAGGAAAGAAGCTTCCAGAACACTCACCTATGTATCAGTATATGTTAAACGATCACACGTTTAGGGCATATAGCAACTGTCATTCCCAATGGATCCCAACATGTAGTCCACCCTGAGGAACCAAGCACATTTCTTGGTTGACCAGCATTTGGTTCTGTCCTTGGAAGGTTATACAGCTAATTTGCACGCCCAAGCCTAAAGCCCAGCCTGGCCATCGGAGCAGTTCAACCTCAGGTGAATTAGTTAAGGGCAGGGCTACATACACTTAGCTCCATATTCAGGAGACCCAGAGAACAGCCTCAACAGGGCTGCTAAAAAGGAGCCAGGCTTCGAGGTCGGATTCCCACTCTTATTTTTCCAGACTCCCAGATCTTCATCTGTCCAAAGCCGTTGAAGGACATTCAGACAATTGGAGTTGCACTGTACATAGAACAGAACATTTCAGAAAATGGTGTCTCCCCCTCCCCCACCCAACATGGAAAAATTCAGCTTTCCATGCCCCCACCCCTACTTTTTGGCCAAAAAAGCACATTCTTTTTTTGAATGAAAGATTTTTCAGTTTTTAGCTGCAATTTCCATTTTTGCCAATAAAAAGTTAAAATTTTCCTTGGAAAGCAAACACTTGCAGTGGAAAATTTCATTTCATCAGTGTCACAGATCCATTTCATCAATGTCACACATCCAAGTGTTATTCCCCCAGATTTGCAGCAGTCTCTAGGAGGAACCCTTTCAGTGTACCAGACCCGCAAGGGGTCTCACTCTTCCTGCACAGGGTAGGTTATGCAGCCTTCCTTACACTGAACCTCTGGGGCTCCAGAATTCCTGTTTCACACCACGAGCTCTGTTCACCAAGTCCAGATGACACACACTCCTGTCAGAGGCTTGTATTTTGTTCAGGAACTAATGGACCACCCCAAGTATTTGCAGTAACACACAAGCAGCGTTGTCAAAACATACACTTTAGAAGTCAGCTGGACTGCAGCCTAGGAAGTCCTTAGATTAGCACAGAGAAAGGAAGGTTAAATCATATTCCACATCCATTCTGTGCAACCCGCAGCACAGTCAAGCTGTAATGAACCCCATTGTTCAAACACTGTCTCTGTCTGGTCGGTTCCCACGTAAGAGCCCCTTCCAGCAGCCAAGTCTTATCCCCCACCTCACACTTTCTCCGTCCTTTCTTCTTGAGATGGGGGATGTTGCTCAGCTTCCCTGATGAGAGGTGGGAAATTCCATTTCCCTCTGGGTTGTTGATTGCTAGCTGTCAATGTCCTGGTTATTGGATTTGCCATTGTCTTCTTGGATTCTCCATTGATATGGGGTCTGCCTTGGCCAGTCCTATTTTTAAAGGACCCATTCAGGCTCAACAGCAAGGTGACATCCTTAGCCTGCTCTAACAGTAAACCATCCTTTTCTCTCCTGGGGTGGCATAATGCAGGGGAAACTGAGGCACACGTAGGATTAATAAAAATCTCAGAAAATTCCCACTTTGTTATAGTAAAAAAACCTAATTCTGTTGAAAAACCATTTGATGGAAAAATTTTGACCTGCCCTAAGTATAGAAGAATACCCCTGAAATGCACCAAGAATTATTTGAAACACAGCAGCTTTGAAGCAAGGCACAGCAGTACTAGAAATACTTCATCCCAGGAAGTTGAAGATGATCTTAGAGATGCTCTCACATAGTAAGCCTAACTCAGAGGTTTTGTACGGTTGGTGGTTTGATTTAAATTTAGGCAAGCATTTGAAACTCAGATAGTCACCTGAAAATGACTTAATTATGGACTGGAAATATCAAAAGATCAATATTTCTCATTAGATTTCTAGTATTCTGTAATTACTAACGAACCAGAAACACTATATATGTGAATGACTTTTCAAGTTATAATTAGGATTTTGGTCCATGTTCCCCAAGAATATTTGCCCCTCAAAAAAGGCTGCAGTGGGGGCAGTCTCAGATCAGAATTTGGACACATTAGTAGGATGCCCCAAACTGGCAGAACAAGGGCAGAGAAATCAGCACTGTCATCATATCCCAGTTAACAGTATCTCTTTCTTTCAGTGTACACACCTGCTCATCCTTAAAATTGACTCTGGATTTTAAATCTGCTCCGTTAATCCAGCTAATCACAACCAAAGTCTCTCTGCATGGACTTGGCTCTTTTGAGATTAACTTTCTCGCCAGGGGAAGGGGAAAGGGGACATGTGAAGAAGCTACCCAGACAGAAGAGGAAGAATTAACTGTGCATTCATTTTCTGCAACATCCATGAAGTTTATGGTGTACAGACAATGGTGCTATCTTCTTGGTTGGAGGTCTTTCAAATACCTAACATTATTGTTATGAATTGGGTGAAATCTCATTATGGGTTGAGCGAGAACTTCCTTCAGACTTGATGTCAGTGTTACTTTTGACACTGTCCCACATGACATTCTCATAAGCAAACTAAGGAAATGTGGACTACATGAAATCACTGTAAGGTGGGTGCACAACTGGTTGGAAGACTGTACCTCAAAGAGTGGTTATCAGTGGTTCACTGTCAAAGTCAGAGGGAGTATCTAGTGGGGTCTCACACGGGTCAGTCTTGGGCCCGGTACTATTCTATTTTCATTATGACTTAGATGATGAAGTGGAGTGTATGCTAATAAAATAGGCAGATGACTCCTAGCTGGGAGGGGTTGCAAGCGCTTAGGAGGACAGGATTAGAATTCAAAAGGACCATGAAAAATTGGAGAATTGGTCTGAAATCAACAAGATGAAATTCAATAAAGACAAGTACAAAGAACTTCATTGAGGAAGGAAAAGTCAAAAGCACAACTACAAAATAGGGAATAACTGGGTAGGTGGTGGTACTGCTGAAAAGAATCTGGGGATTATAGTAGATCACAAATTGAATATGAGTCAACAATTGTGATTGAGTAGTGAAAATGGCTAATATCATTTTGGGATGTATTAATAGGAGCATTGTACGTGAGACAGGAGATAACTGTCCTGCTCTGCACTGGTGAGCCCTCAGTTGGAATACTGCATCCAAATCTGGGCACCAGAGTTTAGGAAAGATGTGGCCAAAGTGGAGCCAGTCCAGGCGAGAGCAACAAAAATGATAGAAAATCTGACTTACAAGGAAACGTTAGAAACCTGGGCATGTTTACTCTTGAGGAAAGATGACTGAGAGGTGACCTCATAAAGTCTTCAAATATATTAATGGTTCTTAAAAAGAAGATGATGATCAATTGTTCTCCATGTCTACTAAAGGGAGGTCAAGAATTAACAGGCTTAATCTGCAGCATTGTAGATTGAGGTTAAATATTAAGAAAATCTTTCTAACTATACAGGAATTTAAACATTGCAATTGGTTTCCAAGGGAGGTTGTGGAATCCCCATCATTGGGGGTTTCTAAAAACAGGTCTGACAAACACCTGTCAGGGGTGATCTAATTTTACTTGGTCCTGTCATAGCACAGGAGGCTAGACTTGACAACTTCTCCAGCCCTACATTTCTATGATTTTAGGATGCATGAATGAGTCACCAGTTTAAGACAGATGTAAGGGACAGTGAAGGGTGTAGGGAGGTGGGAAAGCACACACAGAAAACTGAATTTGTCAGCCGAAAGAGCAGCTGAAAGCATGGTGACTGACGAAGAAACCTAGGAAGAGATTTTTGGGTTGGGGCCCAGGCTGAAAAGAATGTTCTTGGTGCTGAGAACAAAAGAAGCTGTTTACGGCTATTTGATTCCTTCTGCCGTCAGACATGCGGGACTTTGTATACTTCATAAATAAACAAAACTGCAAAGAAATACCTAACTATTGCCAATTTCTATTCCCAACTGGAACATTCACAGGGCCCCAATCTTTTACTACCTGCTTGGGTTGAAAAGAGACAATACCTTCAATTTACTCTGTTAACACTACCCCCCACAGGAATTGTCTAAATATCCATCTACTTTCCTGTATCTATTGTATACATTAGTTACAATTTTGGGGCAATGGGCAACACTCAAGGATGAGGTCCCCCCCACTGTGCTAGATGCTGTACAGACAGTCAGCTGAAAGACCGTTCCCTGCTCCAAAAAACATACAGTATAGGTTACATCAAAACAGAGCAGCTGGATGAGACAAATTAGCAAGAAGGGGAAAGGAAAGAATAAATGAACAGTAATGCAAGCATAGTACAATAAATGGAGATTTGTCTGTCCCCTGTCAAACCACCTGTGGTGCTTTGGAGGTGAATATGGGAGATATGTCTGTCTGTAGTTACTATATATCTTCTGGTTCCTGTTACTATGGCTAGACTCCATAGCAATGGCTGTTCTCCTGTCCCTGTACTTGTCTTGCTCAGTTCCTCCAAACAGATTTTCCCTCATTCCCACCAGTTCCTGCTGGAGGTGCTTGGTTGGAAACTCTCTACACTGAGCAGTTGAGCAAATGGCTTCAAAACAGAGAGAGATGAAATCGCAACAGTGAGGCACATCCTGCTGGGACTTCCTCAGTGACAGAATGGGTCTTGGGAAAAATAAACACAAGCGCCTGAGAAATCATTTGAATACCCTGACTGCAGGGAGGTAATGAAGTAGAAATGAGGCAGTGTGCGCATCCCTGGTGGAAATCTCGCTGCACTAGCAGCCCCATAGGTGGCACGAAACAGTCCAAGAGGTACCTGGGTAATATTGTTCAATTTGTGCAACACGAAGCTGGATTGACAGCACCAAGAAATTAAAAACCAATCAGCTTTATTGGGCTGTTGGTTCCAACACAATTAGCACTCGTTTCTGACAGCATATGCTCATTCCCTAAACTCAGAGTCAGGTAAGATTTAATGTGAATGAGCACCTACAGCCTCGGGTAATCATTGTGTTTGGCTAGACATTGTAAAGCGTGTCATCAGCAGAAAGAGGTTGGTGCTCTGTGCTATGGGATTCTCAGTGGCAAAGCTCTTCTTTGAGCCAACAAGGGCTAACCAAAGAAGTGGTCTCCATGGAGTGAGAGGGAATTATGGTACATTGGTCATTAGTGATATTCTGGCCAATAAAAGCAAATGGACTAGTGCTTTGCCTCTTACTCAGAAAGATGGTGACCACAATGCAAGGTTTAAAAGATGGGGAGGGAAAAGCAAGAAAACATATAGGAATCCTGTTGCAAGCTACAAGGTCAAAGGTCTGAAGGTCAAACGGAAGGTACATATTTGGGAGTACTTCATAGTAGGTGAACATTAAAGTTGGGGGTCTAGATGTCTTTCCAGATCTACATTTGATCACTAACCCCTGTGTCTATAATGGGATGGGCCAAACCCCCAGTTCTCACCTCCATTGAACCATCAGTAAGTTTGTTGTAATACATCTCTTTATGATGCAAGAACAGCCTTTTGGACTCTAATCCAACCTACATATGTACTGGGATTTCTAATGTACTACTCACTGCAGTATCTAGGCCCCAAGCAGATTAGCAAGACAGGAAAGTTCTGTTTCCATTCACCAGGGTTTGTGTGAACATTTTCATGGATTTGATCCAAATCCTCAGTTTTGTTTTAAATTGGGGGCTGGATCAAATCCAATCCTTGTCTATTTAGATTCTAAGCTCTTCAGGGCAGGAACTGTCTCATAGTATGCATACATACAGCATCTAGTGTAATATTGCCTGTAGGCATTACTGAAATAAAAATAAACAAGCCAAGTTGCACCTGCTTTCCATGCTGAAACCCATAACCTCACCTGATTTTGATACAAACCTAGCTAAGCTCACTTATCCTTACCTACAAGTCAAGTAAGCAAAAGGTATTTTCTGTAAGGCATATGAACTCCTAGCCAGCTAGTTAATAGTCTTTTCTTTAGAATCTAAACCTTTACTTTAAATACCCTGACCAATAAGTACCTGGATATGAAAACAGACAAACACAGAATAGGTAACATATTAGGTGTGTGCATGGCTTATTTGTTTTTGGCTGGCCTGCAGATCATCTTCTACTCTTGTGTACCCTGGAGTACTTATAAAACATACAAATCCAAACCTGTGGCAAGAGTCTTGACAGAAGAGATGTTTAGCTTAGAAACGGTTTGCTCTTTCTTAATAGAAGTAAATAAATATTATATAAATCATGCTGAATTATGAACCACAGAAAGCTAGTCTGTAATGGAAAATGACATGACTTGTTAAAAATACCTTATGTGTAAGCTGCATATTTGCTACTTATACAAAATAAAGAGTCAAAGAAACCTAAGAAACTGCTCTACTAAAATGCCCTCCCTGAAGCTAATCACCCTTTAAAGGGAAGGCAGCTGGTAACTGAAGCTTCTTATACCAAGAAATCTAGTGTGAACTTTGACCTTAAGCCTATGGCCTATTGGGAAATGTAGTTTAGGAACTGGATTGCCATTTTGTTGTATGCGTTGTTTTTTGTGGTTAGGTAAATTAAAGGACACATTTTTACGTGTTAGCAGGTGCTGATGCTTTCTGTGATCTGTTAACAGCACATACATTAATTGGGAGCTTTTTTAAAAAAATGGAAAGGAAGATTTTAATTCCCTGGGGTGGAGGGTTATGGGTAATCTCCTCCCATAAAGAGAACTGATTTAGCAATCTACAGGAAGCTTATTTTAGAAGAATTTAGATATTGTGTGCAGGGTTATTAGGGTAGGTAGAAGCCTATTTCTAGTATTAGGTTCCAAGATACAAGTGTTAATGCTCATTTGTATTATGATAGCATTTATAGAACTCTACTTCCATTAGGATGCCATTGTGCTAGGAACTCTAAAGAAACACAATAAGATAGTCCCTTGTCAAAACAAGGAAAGGTTTATAAATGGGGGGTGGCTTATCTTGGTATTTTGGCCAGTTTTCCTTTTATTTATACAAAGAAGTGTTTTATCTGTTTTCTGGGAGATGCTCCTTCGTTTCAGATTTTGTTGCGACTGTTTTCTGCAGGGCTACTTGATAGCTACCTGATAGCATCTCTACCCTGTAATGAATAGACTGTGACAGCATGCTAAGTTACCATCGTTGCTCATACCTTCACTTTCTCATATAGTAAAGGCACCCTGTTCCTTCCCCCCAGGAACATAGAAGTGCTCCACATTTCTGCCTCTCTAAATGGTTAGGGCATTAACAGGGATAACAAACCTTGTTGTTTTCTAGGCAAGGACCCTTTCCTATGATGTTGGCACTAACTACTTATCTTGCAGTTTGTTCGCTGGGGAGGAGGACTGGTGCCCTGCATAGCAGTATTCACCACACTGAAGAGTTCAATTGCATTAACTTTACCCAAAATGATGTTGGTATAAGTGTTCTCATCTGGCAGAGTCCTCTTTCACCTGAACCAGAACCAAAGAGATCCAATCTTTTATTTGTATTAAGTGGCAAGGAGTTTAGTCTTACTCTGTTCTACCTTAACAAACTTGTGGTCATTTTGAGCCTGGTTTGGGTAAAACTGTGCAGTTGGGTAGGATGCAGAGAGGACAGACCTGGCTCCTGGGGAGACTAGCTAGACTCATTCTGGCTCTAAAGGATTGCAGTGTTGCATATCTGGGCACTCAGGGTAAAGGGTTGCATGGCTCAGGCACAATTCGTCTCTGCGTTTCCCCGGAGAGGAGGGTGGTGAATAATACAGTCTACTGATCTGCAAAGAGGAAAAGCCTCAGAGCTCTCAATATCTGTAGAGAGGGTTGTTTTTTGTTTTGTTTTGTTTGACTGTCTTCAATCTCACAAAGATTAGAAGTTAAAAAGAAATAAAGCCACATTTATGTGGCTCCTACAAACAATCAACTCTCTCATCCCCCCAGCAGACTGTATTGGGTCATGGAACAAACATAATCCCTTCCCAGTGCAATGCTGGCATCCGTGTCCAAGCACAGGGTCGGTTATAATTTAGTCAAGTTAACTGGTTGTGTTCAAGCAAAGGCAAAGCCGCAGTATGTAAATTTCAGCTCTGTATGATTAAAATCTCAACAGCAGAGGAGAATCAATCCATTTCAAGATTCTAGATCAGCTTCATTAAAAACAGTTAAAAGTAAAAACAATACTAGGGCCGTGATTATTCTGTAGAAAATTAAAGCTGATGCTAGAGATCTAAGTGAGGGAGGCAAAAAGACAACTATTGGATTGAAAAGGTTAAAAAAGAGAGAGAGAGAGAGAGAATGTTACCAAAGACTTTAACAGCTTATTATGATAATCACTTATATGGTCTTGATTTTACAATAGAACTCAAGTTAATGTGTCAGAAAAGCAAACAGAAACAGCTGAATAAATGTCAGCCATGTGTCTAACATACTAGGGCCTGAGGAAGATGTTTTTCACAAATAGGTCTTATAATGGCTCTGTCAGCATTTTTTGGATCGGGGGTGAGTGTAGACAGTTGTGATGCTTGTAAAAAGTAATCCCTGATCTCTGCAAGTCATAGATTCTGAATGGCTTCTGAAGCTACTGTGGAGTACATAAAGGGTCTCCAGAAAGATGACTGATAAATGCATCTTGGAGGATACTGAAAGCAGGGCTGGTGTTTCAGTTCATTACTTTCAAGCCAGCTATTCTTCCTGCAGCAAGTCATTACAATTTGCATTGGGGACTGAGTTAAACACTATCTAAATGTTCCCCAGAATATTCTCTCAGATGTTGAAATGAATTTGTTGCTGGCATTGCATAGGAGTCCCTCTTCAGCTTGTTCTTCGCTAACATTCATGTGATTGTTTTACTGACACACATGATTCTTGAAAATAAATTTTAAATGAGCATGCATGGTTATTGATGCTATAAATGAGTCTTCCTCTAGTATCACTGGTGTCTCTTAGGTGTCGCACTCCAGATAGACTTGGACACCCCTAGAATTGATCGGGAATGGCACAATGTGAATGTGGCTTCTCTTTTTTAATCTCTAAAAATCCAGAAAAAATCAAACACAGTACAGGAAATATTGGGAACTGGTCACACCAGCTTTTCAATTGGTTCAAGGATGAAACAGCCACACGACTCACCACATATTTGAGAAGGGGTGTGTCTGTGTGTGTGTCTGTGTGTGTGATGGATAGCACACTCACCTGGAATTCAGATCATGCATTCCCAGCTCTGCAAAACTTGCCAAGCTACTTGTGCTCTGTGCCTCAATTTCCCCATCTGTAGAGTAGGAACTTGCATTTACTCCACAGTGGTGCGGAGACATAAAGCCACATTTTCAAAAGATGTCAGGCCCAGATTTTTCAAGTGCTCAGCATCGACAACTGGACCCAGATTTTCAGAAGTTCTCAGGACCCATTTAGGCACCTAAGAGAAGGATGATCCAGTTGTCAGGGTGCTGGTTGGAGCCTGGGTTCAATTCCCTGCTCTGCTTTAAACTTCCTGTGTGATCTTGGGCTAGTCACTGTGCATCTATTCCCCATCTGTAAAATGGGTATAGCAGCACTGGCCTGCCTCCCAGGGGTATTGTGAAAACAAACACACAAAAGATCGTGAGGTGTTCAGATACTATGGTAATGCGGGAACTGTATAAATATCAGCAAGATGTTCCAGTTTTCTAAGAGCTCAGCATTCAACATGCCCCAAATGTGCAGAGCTGTTCTGAGTACCCGCCCTCCGTCTCCACTGTGGGTGCTTAATTACTTACTGTTGTTTTGTGTGCCTCAGGTGAAAGGTGCATTGGCAGCACAAAGCAGTATTTTGTTACACAGCGAGTAGAATTTGACAGAACACCTCAAGCTTTGCAGCCCCAACAGCCAAGGCAGGTCAAACAAGTCGCCCATTTTGAGATGCACTTGTCGCTATGCTGGATGGCCACTCAGTGTCAGTGTTTTAGCTCTCGCTGGCGTCAAGGATAGCTCAGCACATGAAACAAGGGGGAAAGGCCCTTCAAAGAGTAGTTACAGTGTGCTACTCTAAAGCCAAGTCCTGCTCTTTGTTCCCAGGGGGAATGAATCAAATGGAGAAATGTCTATTTTCAAGTTCACTGCATTAAATGGAGAGAGGCAGCCAAATCACCGCCATCATCCAGTCGGCAATTGTGCATGCAAAAAAGGACAATGAGCATCAGAAATATTGTAGATATAAATGCAGATTAGTATTTGGATGTGAATAGATAAAACTATTACTTATTCCCCATTTTTCCCCAGGGGATGCATTCATTCTAGCAGCAGGGAAAGCAAATGTAATTGCTTGGCTGTGTATATCAGACAAGGGCAATGATGGAAGGCATAGGGGTCTGTCAGAATGATCTACCCTGCTGAAATGTACAGTTACAAGTATCATTGTGTTACCATGCATGGGATGGGGCGTAATGTATATACAGGTACCCATCAGACTTCAGCTTCAGTGTAGGATTTTCTGGCAACACTTTCCACACAAGTCAGATGCCATTTATGTCTGCCTCTGCTAGTAGCACTCTGGTCTCTGGATCTAGAAGGCCAGAGGTTCAAGTCTTGAAGTGGGCTTCACTTCCCCACTTGCACCACAGTGGACTACATTTGAAGCAGGCCTTACTTCATTGTGAGGCTTCCTGTCCTACCTTTGAGCACCCTGAAAGTGATTGGGTGCTGTGGGTACACAGCACCTGGGAAAAGTCATGACCCTTGCAGGTGTCAAACCAAGGTTTTTTCTGCCCATCTCTGGTTTCTGTGGAGGTGGAAGTTCTGGAGTAAGAGTCTTCTGCCATATTCTGCAATAGCCCCAAAGTCTGGGTCATTATTTCAATGCTTGATTAAAAACATGGAAGGTGAAAGAGGAAGAAAACGGAGAGAGTGGTTTTCCCAAGTTTCAGTAACCATAAACAGTGCAGGAGTGCTGTCACATTTTCAAACACCATAAATAAGCTCACTGCTGCTAGAAGCTGCTTCGTAAATTGGAATGAATAACGTATGAAGCCGTGGTTGAAAGAGCTGCTGATTTTTCTTTCATCTCCTTGTTTGTTTGGTTTGTTTTTGCACCTGCAGAATCTGTTGTTTTCTCTGCCAAATGAAAGGATTGGGCTCTGCTTTCTGGACCAGCTCTCAAAGGAGAAAAGGCTGCCAGCACTTCTGAGTGTACTGCCCTGATAGACTTTCAAGTTGAAAAGAGCTCTTGTGTCTGCCTCCTGCTAAAGCTGGACCGTCGAAAAGGCATTAGCAGAACTTCTCTCCCTTCAATGTTTGATTAGCAATTTGTACCTCCAAGAGTTGTTTGGCATTGCTTCATTCACAGCTTCACCAACTTTTCTGAAAGCCACTGTTTTTACTTTTAGATGTCAAATTTCTTTAGGGGGGTGTGATGTTCTGTACCTCGGGGGAACACCCTACACTCCCATGTTCATCCTTATAATATGATTGTGTGGTATCTAATGCAAAGTTTGTCCTGGGTGTCTCCGGAAGGCTCATGATGCCCTGAGCATTGTTATAGTAATGTTATAGGTTGTAATTTCATGTATATAGTCATGAGGCTGTTTGTTTGTTTGTTTGTTTGTTTTAAATGAAAGCATATGTCTTGATTACTCCAGATATATTTTAAAGTTTAGCTGTATGCCTGGTTTGGGTTTAGAATTCCTGTATATCTGGGACAGTCTCACAAACTCTCTCACTAGAAACACATGAAATTTAATAAGGCTACTTATTCTATTATTATTATTCTATTGTATTGCATGGCAGATCTGACTGCAAAGGTAAAACATTCGGGAGAATGTATCACCTCCCATGAAAGGTTTATATTATTGTACAGATGCCATTGGCCTTGATAGGTGATTTTTTTTGAAAGAAAGAAGTAAAGAAGGATGAAAACTGTAAGCCAGTATCTTCCACTGATAACATTTGTTTGGGTTGCGGGGACAAAATTAACTATAGTCCTCTTCCAACGCTTTAAATTCCATGTTTCAGAGTAGCAGCCGTGTTAGTCTGTATCTGCAAAAAGAAAAGGAGTACTTGTGGCACCTTAGAGACTAACAAATTTATTTGAGCGTAAGCTTTCCTGAGCTACAGCTCACTTCATAAAACTGGAAATCCTGGGTGCCCCATCATCTCAGGCATTGGCACCCTGACAGCAGGATTGTCTGGCTATGTAGACTCTCTCCTCAGGCCCTACACTACCAGCATTCCCAGCTATCTTCGAGACAGCACTGACTTCCTGAGGAAACTACAATCCATCGGTGATCTTCCTGAAAACACCATCCTGGCCACTATGCCACCAACATTCCACACAAAGATGGACTACAAGCTGTCAGCAATAGTATCCCTGATAATGTCACGGCAAACCTGGTGGCTGAACTTTGTGACTTGTCTTCACCCATAACTATTTCACATTTGGGGACAATGTATACCTTCAAATCAGCGGCACTGCCATGGGTACCCTCATGGCCCCACAGTATGCCAACATTTTTATGGCTGACTTAGAACAACGGTTCCTCAGCTCTTGTCACCTAATGCCCCTACTCTACTTGCGCTACACTGATGACATCTTCATCATCTGGACCCATGGAAAAGAAGCCCTTGAGGAATTCCACCATGATTTCAACAATTTCCATCCCACCATCAACCTCAGCCTGGCCCAGTCCACACAAGAGATCCACTTCCTGGACACTACGGTGCTAATAAGCGATGGTCACATAAACACCACCCTATATCGGAAACCTAGTGACCACTAAACTTACCTACATGGCTCCAGCTTTCACCCTGACCACACCAAACGATCCATTGTCTACAGCCAACCTCTACGATACAACTGCATTTGCTCCATCCCCTCAGACAGAGACAAACACCTACAAGATCTCTATCAAGCATTCTTACAACTACAATACCCACCTGCTGAATCGTAGAATATCAGGGTTGGAAGGGATCTCAGGAGGTCATCTAGTCTAACCCCCTGCTCAAAGCAGGACCAATCCCTAATTTTTGCCCTAAATGGCCCCCTCAAGGATTGAACTCACAACCCTGGGTTTAGCAGGCCAATGCTCAAACCACTGAGCTATCCCTCCCCCTCCCCAGAAGTGAAGAAACAGATTGACAGAGCCAGAAGAGTACCCAGAAGTCACCTACTACAGGACAGGCCCAACAAAGAAAATAACAGAACGCCACTAGCCATCACCTTCAGCCCCCAACTAAAACATCTCCAACACATCATCAAGGATCTACAGCCTATCCTGAAGGACGACCCATCACTCTCTCAGATCTTGGGAGACAGGCCAGTCCTTGGTTACAGACAGGCCCCCAACCCGAAGCAAATACTCACCAGCAACCACACACCACACAACAAAAATACTAACCTAGGCACCTATCCTTGCAAGAAAGCCCGTTGCCAACTGTGCCCACATATCTATTCAGGGGACACCATCACAGGGCCTAATAACATCAGCCACACTATCAGAGGCTCGTTCACCTGCACATCTACCAATGTGATATATGCCATCATGTGCCAGCAATGCCCCTCTGCCATGTACATTGGCCAAACTGGACAGTCTCTACGTAAAAGAATAAATGGACACAAATCAGATGTCAAGAATGATAACATTCAAAAACCAGTCAGAGAACACTTCAATCTCTCTGGTCACTCGATTACAGACCTAAAAGTGGCAATTCTTCAACAAAAAAAGTCAAAAATAGACTCCAACGAGAGACTGCTGAATTGGAATTAATTTGCAAACTGGATACAATTAACTTAGGCTTGAATAAAGACTGGTAGTGGATGTGTCATTACACAAAGTAAAACTATCTCCCCTTGTTTATTCCCCCCACCTCCCCCGGCTACTGTTCCTCACATGTTCTTGTCAACTGCTGGAAATGGCCCACCTTGATTATCACTACAAAAGGTTCCCCTCCCCCACACCCGCTCTCCTGCTGGTAATAGCTCACCTTTCCTGATCACTCTCATTACAGTGTGTATGGTAACACCCATTGTTTCATGTTCTCTGTGTATATAAAATCTCCCCACTTTATTTTCCACTGCATGCATCCGATGAAGAGAGCTGTAGCTCATGAAAGCTTACGCTCAAATAAATTTGTTAGTCTCTAAGGTGCCACAAGTCCTCCTTTTCTTTTTAAATTCCATGTAGTGCGATCAGATGCCTGTAGGAAGTGTAACCATAAAAGAATAGTGTTCCAGGGGGTTCTAAGCCTCCAAGCTGTACACAGTCTCTCTGGGAGTGCCCCCTTTATTATGCTGAGCCCTAGACCTCCACTCTTTGGCTCCACCACTCCAAGACTGGGCCCTCTGGATTCCACCCCCTTGTTTTTCGTTATGACTCTCCAGTGGGGCCAAATGAGGTTAGATCCCTAGTAGAGACGTTAGCCAGGGGGAGCAATGTAATGGTGGGGATTTGCAGTGACACAGACTTTTCAGAATCAGCCAGCATGCACTAGTCAAGTGGAATACAGTATTTAAGGGTCCAGATTAGTATGCAAAACATAACCGAGAGCACATGTCAGTAGAATACTCAGCCCTTCTTTTCCAAAGCCTCCTGGATTTCATCTTCCTTGGTTCTGGGCAGCTGTCATAATATATCAGTCTCCCTAAATCTAGTCCCAAGTCCCTTTGTCTCACCTTGCCCTCATGCTGTGTTCACAGGTTCTGCTTCCCTTGGCTCCCAGTCCTTAGACTGCTCCTGTTGTTCTCCATTGTATCTCCCAGGCAGCCTCATTTATATGTTGTGGATTGTACTTTCATACCAACCCAGACATGCTTACATGCCATAAACACCTCATCTCTTGTTTCCCTGTCCCAGAGGAGAAACTAACTCCTTCCTCCCCGCAGTGAGTAGTAATACAAAGTGAGTGGGTAAACTGAATCACACTTTCTTCATAAACTATTACAACTATTTCCACATTCTCCACAATTGGTGACATATTATTACAATACCAGACCGAAATCTATTTCACGAGGAACTGGGATCGTTAACTGGAAATGAAAATTGACTAGACATGGTGATACAATTTATTACATTATGCTGAAGTGTAATTTACTAAGCACATCTCCTATGACTTTTGCAATAGTTTAACATTTAATATTGCAGTAGCACCTAAAGATAGGACCTCTATTGTGCTACGTGATGTACAAACACACAGAGTAAATGGCAGTCCAGGTCCCAAAACGCTTTATAAGTATAGCAAACTTTAATGGTATTGTAAAACTTGTCCCTCCCTGATATAAATCACTGGAGTAAAAATTGGGTGGGGTGTTTTTTGTTTTGTTTTAAATAAACATATTAAGTCATGTCTATAAGCTTAACAATCTCTTTATGAAAATGTTTAGCTTCCATCTGGAGAATTATGGACCTAACCCAAAGCCCCTTTAAGTTAATGGGAGTCTCTTCAAAGGGTTTTGGATCAAGTTCTAGGTGCAGAAATCAGAAGAAAATTGTCACAACACTGAGCTGAGGTTATTGCTGAACTTCAGGGTGGGGTGTTTTGGTTTTTTTAAAGTTACTACTAGCATCCATTTCTATGATACATCTTGTGGTTAATGCATGTCCTTGTCTCCACCAATATCTGACTCTCCATTGCATATGCAGTACCAGGGGTTTAGGAGAGGCTGCTTGACAATTTATTAATTTCCCCAGCTCCAAAATGACATGTCATCAATTCAACTTGACATTCATTCGGACATTGATGCTTCACCCAAGCAACAATACTTTTATCAGCAGAAAAGGAACGAGTTGGAAGAAATACCCCACTTCTCCAGGCAGAGAAGAACCAGCACATGCATTTAGGGAAGTTACAATTCCAGACTTTGAAATGGGCGATTATTGGACACATTAAGGGGAGACCCATGGATCATATAAGGGGAAAAGATTTACAATAGTTATCTGTGGATTTATAACTCCAGTGGCATCTACACCCCCACGTAGTAGAAGAAGATCTGCAAGAAAGCACGCCCCCACTTAGGCAAAACTCCCATTACATTCAAGAGGGGTCTGCGTACAAGTAGTGCAGAGCAGGAGGCCAGATAAAACAACCCCCGTACGCTCAAATAAATTTGTTAGTCTCTAAGGTGCCACAAGTCCTCCTTTTCTTTTTGCGGCTGACTAACACGGCTGCTACTCTGAAAACAACCACTGTTACTGTAAGACTGGCAGTTTACCATTTCTTGGCCATCTCTCTGAGTTCCTCTTTGATTTCTCCACTGGGGGCTGTACAATGGTCCCTTTCGGGTTTCATTGAGCTTCTCCAACAAAGAGCAAAGTATTAGCGGCATCGCGCAGGCAATCCCTGATATTCTGACTCTTATACACATGCTGTAATTAAGAACATATCTACCAAGGCTCTGGGAATGGAGAGAGTGAACAGGCAGGACTCCAGTGAAGAGGGATGCACATGTTGACCTGCGGGCTCCCCATATACCATGCACTGGAACTTTCTGGCATCCCCCACTACACTGACTTTCTCCCTCCCAGAGTCCTGGGCTTGCTGTGGCCCTGAATCTCATGGTCTGTTCTCCAGTAGTCCCGCTAATGGTGATGTCTGTTTCATATTCCTGGTATAAAATGCAATAAGACAGGTGTGTTGGGGGGAATCAATAGTGTTCCACTTTGCATAAAATTAATGATTTGGAATTTGTGACTGCCTTCTGTGCACAATTTCATTATTGGAAATGCGATCTCCATTGAAATAGAGCCCATAGTGCCCCTATAAATGAATGAACATTCTATTATGATGTAATGCATTGTAAGAACCTCAATAAAATCAGATCTTTCACCCTAATTGCCTGATTCAGGGTGGTTCCTGTAACCTAGCAGTCCTGCAAATCTACTGCCAGTAAACTTCATGTTAAATAAATGCCCTACGGAGACCCACCACCATCACCATTCAAGTACGAGGCAGGTTTGTTTCAGTCTGCAGAAAGTTTCTGTTATTTATGGGAATAAAGAGGGGAGAAAATAAGTAAATTTCATTATGTGATTAGGAAAAATACCATTAAATTTAACATTGTCTTGCTTTTCTCCATTATTCCATTAAAAAAATTAATGTTCCATTTAAAGCAAGATTCCAATTAAAAAAAAAAAAACTAACACAAAATACCCACCATGATTTACTCAAAATAATCCAAATGACAAACTTTTTTTTCTTTTTTAATTTAAAAGGACACAGCCAAGGTTTGTAGGACTCCAGATTTTTCTTACTTTGTGTCTTTTTTTTTTGGAAGGTCCATGTAATTATATACTTGGTGCATGTTTTTTGTTTCTTTTTAAAAAAATAATATATTTCAGTACTTTCCAATTCTCCCTCTCTGCACATAACGTGACTATATCAATATATCTCTGAAATGCTAAGGGTGTGTCTACACTGCCCACATTACAGCCTTTCATAAATTACCCAGAGTTATTAAAGATATACATGAATAACAAGAACATGCAGAGTATATTTGAAAAAAAAGTTTTGGAAGTCATGCTTCAGGGCATGAGGTCACCTCTAACTATTAGGGGTCAGGAGAAAACTTTCCCTGAGGGAAGATCCCAGAAGTGTCTACTGCAGAGTTTCTTGCATCTTCCTATATAGCACCTAGTACTGGTCACAGCTGGAGACAAGATACTAGGTTAGATGGACCCCTGGTCTAGGCTTGGAAGGCACTTCCTACATGCCTGTGCTTTAGTAAATGACAATAAAACAGAAAATACAGACAGTAGATGATATACTGAATCCCAGGAGTTGCATAATTATTTCTGAAAATTACTTTCTAGCATTATTAGGAAAGGTGTGTTTTTATTTATTTTTTCCTGCTCTACTGACAAAAGAGTTTCATTTCTGCACAACTCACCAAAACCTCAGAATGGGCCCAGGTCCTGAATAAAGAGATCAGATATTTCTTTGTGCAGGTTTCCTCGCCTTGATAAAGCCACATACAGATTGTGTAATGCATCTAAATTGCCACATGTCTGATAGATCAGTTCTTGCTCACAACTATGAGAGGAGAGAGGGTTTTAAAAATATAAGATGCGTGAGACAAACATTGGTAGTTAGAGGCACGCGGACTTGCTCAATTTCCAAGACGAGTGATAGAGGATGCCGATAATAGCATTTTCTGTGTTATTTTAATGTGATTCTTTCATGACGCATTTTTCATTTCCTATATCCCCAATATTCTGTCATTGGAGACTAGGCTAGCTCCATCTCGCTGCTCTTATCCCAGCCTCAGAGGGCATGTACAGTCTGTACAGCGTGTGTTGGTCTGTCTCCTGTCCACAATGCAGCTGCTTTCCCGTTAATTATTTTGACTGCTGCGCCAGAGAATTCTCCCTCTAACCACAAGGTTTGCATCCAGACGAGGAAGGATGACCAAAAAGAAAAAAAAAGACAGTTATGCAATAAAACCAAAAACCAAGCTACATTAAGGATCTGATGGGGGGCGGGGGGTGGAAGCCTCTAATTTTGCATCCACCATTCCCATAGCTGTTTAGGTGATATGGTTCCCATGATGTTAATTGCTTAGTTTCGTAGGTACATACTCTACATCTGGAGAGCAAAACGGTTTAGTTGAGGTTTATGGCAAAAATTCAAGTTTTCTTATTGTATCTAAAGCACTTCCTCCTCTTTTAGCTGATGCTATATGCCTGGTTGCTGCCATAAAGAAACGAAGGGTGTCAAGATCACACACACACACACACACACACACACACGAATTTTAAGTCTCATTTCATTGCAGCTCTCATTATGAAGCGCTGACAGATTTTTCCAGGGCCTGCTTTAAAGTGATACATATTCTACATTGCAACTGATGTACCCTTTTGGAGCTGTCACCCCTTGACAGGGTCTTTAAAAATTGGGTTTTCAAAACAGATGCTTGTAGCCCATCCCTTTCACTCCCACCCAGTGACTGCAACTGTGCACGGCACCTTGGCCTTCTCTAACCGTAACCAATCACTCGTGACAGGCAGCCGCGTTTCAGAGAACAACTCGGACGCTCTGGAGGAAAAAATGCAGCTTCTTAAGATGATACTAGCAAAACTTAATCCGAGCGAATGAGCCTCAGAGGAGCTGTCTTAAGGCTGAATTTTTATTTCTTTTGTTCTAGCTAGACTTTGACAGGATTTACTCTTGTTAGCTGTCATAGAACAAGTAAGGGTAACAATACAATAGAGTCCACTTAAACTAAATTCAGGAAAGAAATGTATTCAGAAGAACGTTTTCAGAATGAAACCAAAGCAGGTGGATTATTGGAATGGATACCTCTTCAGCAAATATCTCATTGGATGTGAAGCCAGCTACTTAAACCATTATAGCTTCAAAGATATGTTGATGGACAGTAAAGAATTGGGGCATATACACCACTGGAATATGTGTAACCAAATTTTCAACTGGCCTACACATATGCACACACAACATTTGATGGTCATGTCCATTTGCTTATGATAAAGTTAACACTGGTGTGGGAAATTGCACCTGCAAATGTAGGTTTCTGTGCACAGAGATTGTGATGCCTGCAGATTTTGCAGCTATGTTTTTGGAAGTCAGTTGAAAATGTGATGTGTCATGCCCTGTTAAACTACTACACAAAAACTGAGGGCCAACGTTTTCATAACGGTGAGGCAGACAAAATACACCTAAACTGTTTCAACAAAATCTAAGTAAAACTTCTTTGAAACCTCACCATCAGCTGGTAAGGGAGTTATGCTGCCCCTTGCTCACTGCTAGGGGAAATTCACTCTTGTGCAGAGCTCCAGTAATAAGCGTTATGTGTTTCTGAAATCACACACTAATGGCCCATTCTTCACTAAATTAATTTAACTGGTTATTACCCCAAACCTACATCTGTTTTTAGAGTAAGCCCTCTGGAATGAGGACTGTGTTATCTGGTACAGTCCCCTACACAATGGGAACTATGGGCTTTACCATAAACTAAATTAGAATGCAGAAGACAACTGGTAAGGGTGGCAAAATACTGTACATCTAGAAGGAGAAACTTAAATAAATAATTAGTTTTCTTTTTAATTGAGTACAATTTTGTCAGGCTTGGGGATGGAATTCATTTAATTTCCTACCAAACTGGCAACATAGAAGACTCCCTTACCTCAGTTCTAACATGGAAGGAAATCTCCCGCAGCTGAATTCCAATGATCATTCAGCCCTTGGCCTCTCAGTAGTGGCTAACTTCTGAGGTGCTGGTTGTGGTGATAATTTCTGTAATGGGGACACATGGTCTCTGTGGAATTGTCCTAGGAATTGGACAAAGACCCCAAGTTCATTTCAGAGGCCACCAACAAACCCTTAGATAGTGGTAATGACATTTGATGGTACCAGGCTAGGAGAGATTCCAGCCACTGGCACAGAAGTAAAGGATTTGTATTTCATTGCCCATCTCCTGAGCCATCGAGCTCTGCAATGCACAATTTCTAAAGTTGTTCCTGCAGTAGCAATGACTTCTCTGAAGGAGTGAGAGGAAGCTGGACCTTTGAGAAGGCAGGAACTAAATGCAGAATATAGGCATAAACCCACATTGCTAATTTAATTGTGCTAATTTATTTCCGGAGATCTATTAGGGATACTGGAAGGGCAAATGCAAGAGGAGGCAATCCAGAAGGTGGCTAGGATTGCGGCAGTGAAACAGATGGAGAATTTGAGAGATTCAAAAGTGGATGGGAAGGAGAAAAAAAACTTTTAAAAATTCTCCAACTTTGCTTCAAACCCCAATGTTCCGGGGGATGGGGCGGGGAGGGAGGATGTCTGTCTGTAACTCATTGGTTCAGTGTGGTATGTGTACCCCTCTGTGCCCATGGTACAGAAGATATGGGTCTGTGACATTGCTTAGCTTGAGACCCTGGATCTTCAGCTCAGTCTCTAGAGATTCATGCATTTAGCTCTGGAGGTTCCCAAGTATCAGCCAGTTAACCAGCAGTTATCGCACGTCCACAGAATCCCAAAGACGACAAAGGTTATTTTACAGATTTATTTGCTTGAAGAGAAATGTGTGCATAGCCCACTCCCCTTCTATGGCAAACACTTTAACTCTCCACTTCTTCCAAAGATTTATTTGTTTTCTTTTAATTAAGACTTTTAATAAATGTTGTTTTTGACTGCAAATATTGAATTACAATATAAAGGCTTGCGTTCTCTGTAAATGTGAAGGGGTGTGTAAATCAATAGCTGTAGATGTTATCTTTATTTTTTCACACGGAATGCTTTTGAGATGCATCACTGACAATTTTGAGTACTTTGTATTTCTGCGTCGGTGTGGCTTTTGTGTGGTGGTTTGTTTTTACATGCTAGTAGGTGATACCACCGGTTACCAGGAGAAATGTTCCCTTTTACATTGCCTTTGTATTTCAAAATCAGTCCGCTCTAATTTCTTTGAGCTCCATGGAGTAAGACTGGTAAAAGGGGGAAAAAGTCCTTTTCTGTGCAAGAATTTCAGGCCATCAGATCCTGTTCCCAGTGATCAAAGAAGCTCTTTTAATTTTCATCTCGGATTATATTTCCCTGTGGACTGTCAGTCCTGATTCCATAAGTGCCAAATGGCGCTGGAGAGCAGCACCTTTTCTGTTCAGATGTAGCCTTGGTCTTTTTTTTGTTTTGTTTTTAGGGTTATTTATTTGGGGCCACGACACTCCATAGTCAATCTTTATTTGAGATAAGTCCCTCTGTCCTTTTTGTTAGAAGGAGCTGGAATGAACTCCCTTGGCATGATCATCTTTTTTCCTCCTTCATTACTCACACATTGATTTGAAGGTTTCAAGGGAGGTTTGAAACCTCCTGATAAATGGGGATTTCAGATGCATGGGAGAATCCAGCCAGCAAAAGTCACCATACTCAAACTCACTAGCCCTAAAGTGCAGTAAAAATAATGAACCCTGGTTAGCTTTGCAGACCTTGGAGGACTTAAACACATCTCCTTAAACTTCAGCAAAATTCCAGCTGATAGGACCAGAAGCAGCCAATGCAGGGACTGCTTCTCTGGAAGGAGGGGGTAAAATGAGGCCCAGCTGGGGCCTTGCCTCTCCTCATACCCACCTGAATCCAGAATTGTGTAGGGGTGACCCCCACATGCACTCTAGGGGCACTAGGATCCAGATGGTACCTGCCTTTTCCCATTCCTTCCCATGTAGCCTTGGGAGGAAAACTTCAGAGGGAAGCCAGACAGAGAAACCAGCCAGTAGGGCCAAAGCATGGACCTTATCATAGATTCATAGAAATATAGGGCTGGAAGGGAAGGGACCTGGAGAAGTCATCAAGTTCAACCCACTGTGCTGACATAGACCATCCCTGACAGGAGTTTGTCCAATCTGTTCTTAAAAACCTCCCACGATGGGAATTCAATAACTTCCATTGGAAGCCTATTCCACAGTTTAACTTCCCTTACAGTTAGAAAGTATTTCCTCATATCTACTCTAACTCTCTCTTGCTGAGGATTAAACCCTTACTTCTTGTCCTATCTTCAGTAGACAGGAGAACAATTGAGCACCATCCTCTATTTAACATCCCTTCATATATTTGAAGACTATCAGGTTCCCCCTTCAGTCTTCTTTTCTCAAGACTAAACATGCCAGTATTTTTAACTTTTCCTCATAGGTCAGGTTTCCTAAATTTATCATCATTTTTGTTGCCCTTCTGTGGACTCTCTCCAATTTGGCCACATCTTTCCTAAAGTGTGGTGCCCAGAATTGGCACTCCAACTGAGGCCTCACCAGGACCAAGCAGAGCAGAACAATTACCTCCCGTCTCTTACTTACAGTGCTCCTGTTAATGCACCCCAGAATATTAGTCTTTTTTGCAACTGCATCACATTGTTGACTCATATTCAATTTGTGATCCACCATACCCCAGATTCTTTTCAGCAGTACTACCTACCACCTAGCCAGTTATTCCCTGTTTTGCAGATGTGCATTTGATTTTCCTTCCTAAATGAAGTACTTTGCACTTGCCTTTATTGAGTCTGATCTTGTTGATTTCAGACCAATTCTCTAATTTCAAAGGTCCTTTTGAATTCTAATCCTGTCCTCCAAAGTGCTTGCAACCCATCCCAGTTTGGTGTAATCTGCAAATTTTATAGGTACACTCTCCATTCCATCATCCAAGTGGTTAATGAAAATATTGATTAGTTCCAGACCCAAAACTGGCCCCACTAGATACGCGACCCCACTAGATATGCTGTCCCAGTTTGACAGCAAACCATTAATAACTACCCTTTGGGGTACAGTCTTTCAACAATTTGTGCACCCAATTTATAAAAAAAAAAAGGAGTACTTGTGGCACCTTAGAGACTAACCAATTTATTCGAGCATAAGCTTTCATGAGCTACAGCTCACTTCATCGGATGCATACTGTGGAAAGCATAGAAGATATTTTTATACACACAAACCATGAAAAAATACCTCCCCCAACCCCACTCTCCTGCTGGTAATAGCTTATCTAAAGTGACCACTCTCCTTACAATAAAAAGAAAAGGAGTACTTGTGGCACCTTAGAGACTAACCAATTTATTTGAGCATGAGCTTTCGTGAGCTACAGCTCACTTCATCAGATGTATACCGTGGAAACTGCAGCAGACTTTATATATACACACATATATAAAGTCTGCTGCAGTTTCCACGGTATACATCTGATGAAGTGAGCTGTAGCTCACGAAAGCTCATGCTCAAATAAATTGGTTAGTCTCTAAGGTGCCACAAGTACTCCTTTTCTTTTTGCGAATACAGACTAACACGGCTGTTACTCTGAAACCTCTCCTTACAATGTGTATGATAATCAAGGTGGGCCATTTCCAGCACAAATCTAGGGTTTAACAAGAATGTCTGGGGGTGGGGGGGGAGGAAAAAACAAGGGGAAATAGGTTACCTTGCATAATGACTTAGCCACTCCCAGTCTCTATTCAAGCCTAAGTTAATTGTATCCAATTTGCAAATAAATTCCAATTCAACAGTCTCTCACTGGAGTCTGGATTTGAAGTTTTTCTGTTGTAATATCGCAACTTTCATGTCTGTAATCGCGTGACCAGAGAGATTGAAGTGTTCTCCAACTGGTTTATGAATGTTATAATTCTTGACATCTGATTTGTGTCCATTTATTCTTTTACGTAGAGACTGTCCAGTTTGACCAATGTACATGGCAGAGGGGCATTGCTGGCACATGATGGCATATATCACATTAGTGGATGTGCAGGTGAACGAGCCTCTGATAGTGTGGCTGATGTTATTAGGCCCTGTGATGGTGTCCCCTGAATAGATATGTGGGCACAGTTGGCAACGGGCTTTGTTGCAAGGATAGGTTCCTGGGCTAGTGGTTCTGTTGTGTGGTATGTGGTTGCTGGTGAGTATTTGCTTCAGGTTGGGGGGCTGTCTGTAGGCAAGGACTGGCCTGTCTCCCAAGATTTGTGAGAGTGTTGGGTCATCCTTCAGGATAGGTTGTAGATCCTTAATAATGCATTGGAGGGGTTTTGGTTGGGGGCTGAAGGTGATGGCTAGTGGCGTTCTGTTATTTTCTTTCTTAGGTCTGTCCTGTAGTAGGTGACTTCTGGGTACTCTTCTGGCTCTATCAATCTGTTTCTTCACTTCCGCAGGTGGGTATTGTAGTTGTAAGAATCCTTGAGAGAGATCTTGTAGGTGTTTGTCTCTGTCTGAGGGGTTGGAGCAAATGCGGTTGTATCGCAGAGCTTGGCTGTAGACAATGGATCGTGTGGTGTGGTCAGGGTGAAAGCTGGAGGCGTGTAGGTAGGAATAGCGGTCAATAGGTTTCCGGTATAGGGTGGTGTATATATGACCATCGTTTATTAGCACTGTAGTGTCGAGGAAGTGGATCTCTTGTGTGGACTGGACCAGGCTGAGGTTGATGGTGGGATGGAAATTGTTGAAATCATGGTGGAATTCCTCAAGGGCTTCTTTTCCATGGGTCCAGATGATGAAGATGTCATCAATATAGCGCAAGTAGAGTAGGGGCGTTAGAACAACGCTTCCTCAGCTCTCGTCCCCTAAGTCAGCCATAAGTCACCACCCTATACCGCAAAAAGAAAAGGAGTACTTGTGGCACCTTAGAGACTAACCAATTTATTTGAGCATGAGCTTTCGTGAGCTACAGCTCACTTCATCGGATGCATACCGTGGAAACTGCAGCAGACTTTATATATACACAGAGAATATGAAACAATACCTCCTTCCACCCCACTGTCCTGCTGGTAATAGCTTATCTAAAGTAATCATCAGGTTAGGCCATTTCCAGCACAAAGCCAGGTTTTCTCACCCTCCATCCCCCCACACAAATTCACTCTCCTGCTGGTGATAGCCCATCCAAAGTGACAACTCTTTACACAATGTGCATGATAATCAAGTTAGGCCATTTCCTGCACAAATCCAGGTTCTCTCACTCCCTCACCCCCCTCCAAAAACCCACCCCCATACACACACAAACTCACTCTCCTGCTGGTAATAGCCCGTTGCCCACTGTGCCCACATATCTATTCAGGGGACACCATCACAGGGCCTAATAACATCAGCCACACTATCAGAGGCTCGTTCACCTGCACATCCACCAATGTGATATATGCCATCATGTGCCAGCAATGCCCCTCTGCCATGTACATTGGTCAAACTGGACAGTCTCTACGTAAAAGAATAAATGGACACAAATCAGATGTCAAGAATTATAACATTCATAAACCAGTCGGAGAATACTTCAATCTCTCTGGTCACGCGATTACAGACATGAAAGTTGCGATATTACAACAAAAAAACTTCAAATCCAGACTCCAGCGAGAGACTGTTGAATTGGAATTCATTTGCAAATTGGATACAATTAACTTAGGTTACCTTGCATAATGACTTAGCCACTCCCAGTCTCTATTCAAGCCTATTTCCCCTTGTTTACTCCCACCTCCCCAGACGTTCTTGTTAAATCCTGGATTTGTGCTGGAAATGGCCCACCTTGATTATCATACACATTGTAAGGAGAGTGATCACTTTAGATAAGCTATTACCAGCAGGAGAGTGGGGTGGGGGGAGGTATTTTTTCATGCTTTGTGTGTGTAAAAAATCTTCTACAACTTTCCACGGTATGCATCCGATGAAGTGAGCTGTAGCTCACGAAAGCTTATGCTCAAATAAATTGGTTAGTCTCTAAGGTGCCACAAGTACTCCTTTTCTTTTGCGAATACAGACTAACACGGCTGTTACTCTGGAACCCAATTTATAGTAATTTCATCTAGACTCCGCATTTGACTAGTTTGCTTATGAGGATGTCATGTGGGACTGTTGAAAACATTAGTAAAATCAAGATCTATCACATCTACTGCTTCTCCTCTATCCACCAGGCTAGTAATCCTGACAAAGAAGGAAATTAGATCGGTTTGCTAGCATGTATTTATGAAGGACAAACTATCTGTGCCAGAGGATAACCCTATTATCCTCGTAGGTGCTTATAAATGGTTTGTTTAATAATTTGTTCCAGTATTTTTTCAGGTGTAAGAATTAGGTTGACTGGTCTTTAAACCCAAGTCCTCTTTCTTCCCCTTTCTAAAGATAAATGCTATGTTTGCCCTTCTCTGTTCCTCTGGACAAAGAACTTTCTATAGTTTTGACGTGACTTTCTCTGCCATGTGCTGATTGACAGTTTGCTTCAAACCCTCTCCCCTCAGGTTACGTCTACACAGGGATAAAAGCCCTGCAGCATGGCCCAGGGCAGCTGACTCAGGCCTGCAGGGCTCAGACTGTGGGGCTGAAAAATTGCTGCGTAGATGTTGGAGAATCCCAGGGCTTGAGCTGCAGCCCGAGCCTGAACATCTATACAGAATTTTTTCAACCCCCCAGTCTAAGCCCTGTGAGCCTGGGTCAGCTGACCCAAGCCAGCCATGGGATTTTTATACCTGTGTAGACATCCCTCAGACTCCTCAGCTTTACTTTGCACCTGCCCTCCATACCTTCTTCTCCTACGCCCCCCTTAGCCCACTTCCCATCCCTTTTATTCTATTTAGTTTATCCCCTCCTAACTACCCTACCTTCCCCACCTTCCAAAAACATGGAACTAAGATATTTGCAGCCATCATATTGTTCACTCTCCTGGTATATTTTACCTCTTCCCTACCCTACGTCGGTCTTGTCTACTTAGATTGTAAACTGTTTACGAGAGGACTGTGTTACTCTGTGTAGGGCCTAGCACTAGGGGGTCCCATTCTTGATTGGCCAGTAGGCACCACTGTAATAAACATGATTAATAATAATACTCACTGGAATTTGGTTAATGGGGTTGTATTGTGTTTAAAAAACTATTCAGACCCAGACCTAGAACTGGCCAAATGCTTGGGGCGGGGGAGGGGAGTTTTAGTGACCATTCATTTGAATTCTGAACAGCTGTTTGACTCAACTTTGCTAAGGCTTGAAAGGATTAGATCTTTATTGGTAAATGTCAGTAAACGTCTATTTCACTGGACATACAAACTGACCAAAAATTTCCATCAAGAATAATTGAAATTCACAGGTAGGCAAAGCAAGATGAATGCTTTTGAGAACTTAAAATTTAAGGCTATTTAGTTTGTATATTTTGATATGTAGTGTTGACAAAGTTGTGATTTAACAGTAATAAAATGTTAACTTTTTGACTCTCAGTGTCTACTGTCATTAAATAATTCCCTCCCACAGTTTTCCACAACTGTGGACATTTAAATAGATAAAAACAAAAAAATGCTTAAAGCCCATAATTTGGCACAGCCGTTAAAATTTAAACTGAATTAAAAAAAAGCTTCAAAACAAACATCAATATCTGTCAAAACAATAAAATATATAAAAATAGAATTCTGCGAAACCAACGATATTTTGCTCCTTTTTACTTTCTACTGCTGCTTGCAAGATTCTTGCAAAGAGGTTTTGTTAACCCTGTTTGGATTGGATGCTGTTTCTACAAACACCTGTATTTCTTATTTGCTTTTCATCATTCAGTATTAATTGTTCTCATAGTTAAACAGGCTTCAGTCATACAGTCAGGGAACCAAAAAAAAAAATGCCATGTGACCACTGTGAATAGTCAAAAAGTTTCAAACTCTGAGAGCAAAAATTCAGTAAATAGCATGGAGTAGTGGGAGGGCACTAGCCTGGAATCATGAGATCTGAGTTCTAGTCCTGGTTCTGTGACTGACTTGACCTTTGGCAAGTTACTTCTTCCCTGTTTTACTTCCCTCTGTCTTGTCTGTTTAGATTCATATGCTTTGGGGGAAGGGAATCTCTTCCTTAAGCTGTTCATGTTTGTACAGTGCCTTGCAGATTGGGGCCCTCAGGTGGTACTGTAACATGAACCATTATTTAACAAATATGAAAAAACAAACAAATTGACGAACTCTGGTTGGGTTTGAGAGAGACTAACGACAAAACATAATATTTGCAATGAGTAATCTGACGTCTCACACACCCAGCTTGACTGACAGGAGTTTTTTCAGATGGTTTGGAATGAACTCATTTAGGAAAGTGCTTTATTTAAATAAATATAATTCTTCATGGGCAAGTGTCACTTTATAATTGGAAAATAAACAATGCAATTAACATCTGTGACACTTTGTGGGTTCACCCAGGCCAGTAAAGATTGTGTTACCACCTGCCCTGAAACCCTGGGTGCTTCTGTGCTCTGCAGCTTTGGCTCAGAGCCCTGGTGCTAGCAGCCTGCTTCCAGCACCATGACCTCACCCTGGCTTCCACCAGCCTGGTTATTCTTTGCAGTGTGACACCAACAGCCCTTCTAGTCTCGAGTGTCTCCATAACCATCTCCCCTGCACTGTCCAGGCCCTCTCACTGGACCCTCACAGAAGCTAAGTTTGCTGCCTCCAAAGAGACACGGTACGCACACCAGCCTGCTAGATTAGCTGAGGCTTTTACCCTTTTAGTTTAACATACAGCACTGAGATGGTTTTGTAAAAGTAAAACAAGTTTATTAAGAATGCAACCTCGATTTAAGTGACACCAAGTTGAAGGAACAGGGATAGATGTGGTTACACAAACAAGTAAAAATACACTTTCAAGACTAAAAGAGAATTTACCAAATTAGAGTCTTTTGTTCAAAGTAAGTTTCTCACTACAGTTATTCTTCCTGCATGTCTGGCCAGTCTTTAGCCAAGCTCCAACAAAGAATCCAAAGCGCTTGGTTTCTGTGTCTCCTCAGGTGAAGGATAACCTAAAGTTTCTTTCCAGTTCTGTATAGTCCCCCGAAGTTCATTGGCCTGGTGTCAAAAGCCAGAAAGGTCCCCTGGGTGATTTAGTCTCTTGTCTCCTCTGGGGGGTGGGACATGATCAAAGTGTCCCTTCCGGATGAGTTCCCATGTGATGTTTCCTGCAGCAATTGTACAATGCAAATGAAGTCTTCCCTCTATCTGTGAGCTGGTTGCTTTGTTTTACTACTGCTATATCCCCATTGTCCACGGTTCACAAGGCAGACAGCGAATCCACAACCCTTTGTCTAAGAGGAACTTGTTTAACAACTTTTCCTGAGTCACTTGCCTGGTTTAAACACATTTTAGTCACATTTCTAGCACATCTGCTCTTACCAACAGGAGAGTGGGTTTGTGGGGGAGGGGTGGGGAGAAAACCTGGATTTGTGCTGGAAATGGCCCAACTTGATTATCATACACATTGTAAGGAGAGTGATCACTTTAGATAAGCTATTACCAGCAGGAGAGTGGGGTGGGAGGAGGTATTTTTTCATGCTTTGTGTGTATATAAAAAGATCTTCTACACTTTCCGTAGTATGCATCCGATGAAGTGAGCTGTAGCTCACGAAAGCTTATGCTCAAATAAATTGGTTAGTCTCTAAGGTGCCACAAGTCCTCCTTTTCTTTTTGCGAATACAGACTAACACGGCTGTTACTCTGAAACCTATCATTATTAACATCTCATCATTCTTGCTCCTGGGTGACAGAAAGGAGCACAACTCTGTCATCTTCTCCCACATACTACCAACTGCCTGGCCTCACTTTCTCTTCCCCTATAAGGGAAGTGGCTTTTGCAGAAAACTATCTCTGACTATTTGAAGCTAAAATCCCACTAATTGGGTAGAAAGTTCGTTACATGATCAGAGCCAAATTCTGCTCTTCACTATGCTTTTGCAGCCCCTGCTGAAGACAACAGGGACAATTTGGCCCCAGCTATGTGGCTACCCAGTTAATTGGACACTTTGTGCCAATGCAGTTTGAATCCACATTCCCTTACAACCACTAGGGTAATTTAATCTAAAGTTTTAGACCCTCTCTGAATATTGCATGTGGTACTGTGCACTCAGTCTAATGAAAGACATTCAGGTTCTGGAGAAGATACAGGCAACATGGCTCACAGGAGACAAGAAAAAAAAATCTTACGACATTTTCTTACAGTCTTCTAAAAATTAAGATGTTTACTTCTTGAAAAACTGTTACTCAGTTGCCATTTTTTGTGCTGGATATTAAACTCTGTAGGAAAGACTGGGGTGGGTTTGACACATGGACTTGATTAGAAGTTGGGGGAAGGACTGGTTTAGGTAGATATACTGGGAAAGGCATTGGGAAGCATTAATATGTTTGCATGTTTTGGATGATTTTAATAGCAGATAACATTCCCCAAGTGTACCCTGCTAAAAGCAGAGTCTCCCTCCAAAAAAGCAGACTAATTGAGCTTCTGGACTTACGGCTCTCTTCATTCTAAAAACTGCTCTGGATTCTGTATGCATCTTTGAGAGCTTGGAGACAGGATCATTGATTATACAGCACCTGCTTGATTTATGTAAAAATAACTGCTTAGCAGCTGTGTGTGTTCAGGGGCCGTGCAGAGAGAAGCTGACTTTGTCAGTCACAGATTGGCCTCCTTGTCTCCAGTTTTTTTTTTTTTTTAATAAAAACAATTTAACTTAAAAGTTTTTAACACTGTGTGATGGGAGTGCCAGGGCACGGTCAGTTACGGTGTCCTTCCCACAGCTTTGTGTTACGACTCTAATAACTGCAAAGAGCTGTAAGTATGCTGGAAAAGGAAATAATTTCCCAACTAGCATTTTAGCACTTGTTAATCTGACTGCTCAACTCCATTAGGGTGATTGGGTTAGAGCAGTGAGAGGGTTCACTTACAGAAAAAAAAATAAATCCACGTATCCTGTCTTAGAGCTGTAGCAACATACGGGCCGTCACCAGCCAGATCTAGCGAGGACTAGCTGTAGATTTGAAGTTGACAGCCTTTCTTCTAATCAACAGAGTATCTTCCGTTGTACTTAGATTGTAAAATCTGGGGGCAGGAGCCATCTTTTGCTGTGTGCATGTAACCAACATGTGTTACACTGCAGCATTTGACTGTTTGGTCCACAAACAGGGAGAGAAGCAGTGGGAAGGAGACATGGATTTTAGCTGGAATATTCTGCACCTCTGCACATGGGCATAGGGCAGGGCAGTTCAGCTAGAAAGTCCCAGAAACATCCAGAACTAGGGAGTGGTAGTTACTAGGCATGCTCAGTAGCTGTTTCAAAAGCTGCATGGGAAGTTTCTTTGGTGGGGAAACCCACCTGGCAGGTCACACCCAGTCACCCATAGAGACCTGAGCCAGAGTGCAGGGGTTAAAAGGTTATAAATAGAGGTGTTAAAGACAGCCCTGTGGACACAGTGGCTGATCTATGCAGGACCAAGAGATGAGATGTGTCTGCTGGCAGGGCTAGGTTCCAATCCCCATACCACTTTGGACACAGGCTCCAGATTTTTGTTTCTCCAGCAATGGTTGACCGCTCAACGATTAACCCAGGGGTTGGAATGTGGCTGCCTGTGGAGATCCCCTGACTCTTTGCTAACACGGCTTGGAAGTGTTTGGAAAGGAATTAGAGGCTGCCATGCTGCTTGAGTGTGGAAGGATCCAGCTGTTAAACAAGTTATGGGCCTCTCCATAAAGGCTGAGAAATCACCTGTAAGAGAAGATCAAAGGAGAATGTGAATGTGTAAGTACAGAAGTGTAAATGTTACATACATTGGCACCTTTGGTTTTAATATAATAGCAACGAAGTGGAGAGGTCTGTCTAAGGAAGACCTATAGACTTACTGCAGAATAACTTTTATTTCAAGAATATTCATAGTTTTCCAAATTCTATTTGCAATATTTGGTGTGTATTAAATGTTTGTTTGTTAAACTGTATGGTACTCTCTCTTCAGAGCTGCGGGGGGGGGGGGGGGGGCTATTAACATTTACTTGTCAGGATTTGACATGCAGTAGCCCTGAGGTTTTAACTGCGTAATTCTTTCTGAAAAGACAGAAGTCGGGCCAGGGCTACAGCCAAGTGGTGAGCTGAGATTCAGGAAGATGTGAGCACAATAATTATACAGACTACTGCCTCAGCATCTCTCTAACCCATTTCAGGCACCCCGCGTAATGCGATGGGGCCCTGGTCCCTGACTGTGGCCTCTGACTGCTACTGCAGTATAAATAATTACTATTAGTGGGGAAAGGCTTGTTTTTCCCCCCCAATATGAATATTGATCATTTGGTTTCTTATAAGGAATTTTAACATCTGATGTGGACTGAGTGGCTTACGCATCATGTGTCCATATGCAAATATTCAGGGGATGATTTAGGGGTGCTTTACATAGTCGAGCAGATATGTTGGTAGCCTGTGCTATCACTTGCCAATGAAGGTGATGTCCTTGCCAATCTTGGACGTTCCATATTTTAGCATAGGCAGTAATGCTTGGGCACACATCATGGAGTAGCGCAGTGGTTCTCAAACTGTGGGCTGGGACCCCAAAGTGGGCGGCGACTCTGTTTTAATGGGGTTACCAGGGCTAGCGTTAGACTCACTGCGGCTCAGGGCTGAAGCCCAAACCCCACTACCTGGGCTGAAGCTGAAGCCTGAGGGCTTCAGCCCTGGGCAGCAGGGCTCAGGCTTTGGCTTCAGCCCTGGATGGCAGGGCTCAGGTTATAGGCCTGCAGCCCAGGGCTGAAGCCCTTGGTCTTTGGCTTCCCCCTTGCCCGCCCCCCGCCCCCTCCCTCGGCCCAGGGCAGCAGGGCTCGGGATTTGGCTTTGTCCCCGGTCCCCAACCCCACCCGGGGTGGCGGGGATCTGGCTTCAGTCCCTGCTCCTGGGTCATGTAGTAATTTTTGTTGTCAGAAGGCGCTCATGGTACAATGAAGTTTGAGAACCGCTGGAATAGTGCAATTATTTCAATGTTAACATTGTGCTACTATATGTTATGCTGTGAAGTATCAGATAAAGTATTTACCAGGGCCTGAACAGTGATTATTTAATTATTTAATTAACTCTCTTGCCCTTCTGCCCTCTGGTATTGTTCGGTCACCGTCAGATGTCACTTATGTCATGAACAAGGCTTCACCATCCCTGTCTATGCTGGACCGCTGTTTGTATGTCTGCTACATCCCATAAGTTCTTTCTCTCTGGGCAGTGTTTGATAGAGGGATTCTTTCGGTCAGTCCCTTGTGTGTGTTCCTCTCGCTGCCCAGTGGCATGACTGCAATGGTACATGCTCAACTTCATTTTTAACACATCCCAGATATTTCCCTCTTCTCTGGGTAACATTACAAATAAGGAGTTGGTGAACTCTCTGAAACTGCAGTTGTGATAAATGCATTCCATTTAATATCCAATAATTTTTCTAAGACATTTGCTTTTAAAATCATTTAGACATTTGTTTATATCTTGGATTTCAAGCTTTTACCTCCATATATGAAGATAGAAATAACACTTGAGTTGAAGAATTGTAGTTTCGATAATTCAAAGATCTACAACTTAAAGACCAAATATTGTTTAAGATGGTAAATGCAACTGTTATCTGCCAATTCAGGACTAATTTTCTTCTGGGTTTCCCCACTGCCTTGCGCATTGCAGTCAAGGTATGCAAATGGACTCACCTCTTGTATTCTTTTGCTTTCTAAAACAATGCTTAAGTTGGGATTTGCTGGGGGTCTCAAAAGATAGGGTTAATAATCAGCTATGAAAAAAAAAACAGGCCGTACTGGTTTGTTTACCTGCCATGTCCACAGGTTTGGCCGATTGCAGCTCTCACGGGCCACGGTTTCCCGCTCTAGGCCAATGGGGGCTGCGGGAAGCGGCGGGGGCCAAGGGATGTGCTGGCCGCCCTTCCCGCAGACCCCATTGGCCTGGAGCAGCGAACCGTGGCCAATGGGAGCTGCGATCGGCCGAACCTGCGGACGGGGCAGGTAAACAAACTGGTCCGGCTCGCTAGGGGCTTTCCCTGAACAAGCGGAGGACTAGCTTTGAGACGCACAGTTCTAGAGTATTGTTTTGAGCTATGCAATGACTGGAAAAATCATGGAGCAGGTCCTCAAGGAATCAATTCTGAAGCACTTAGAGGAGAGGAAAGTGATCAGGAACAGTCAGCATGGATTCACCAAGGGAAAGTCATGCCTGACTAATCTAATTGCCTTCTATGACGAGATAACTGGCTCTGTGGATGAAGGGAAAGCAGTGGATGTGTTGTTCCTTGACTTTAGCAAAGCTTTTGACACTGTCTCCCACAGTATTCTTGCCAGCAAGTTAAAGAAGTATGGGCTGGATGAATGGACTATAAGGTGGATAGAAAGCTGGCTAGATTGTCGGGCTCAATGGGTAGTGTTCAATGGCTCCATGTCTAGTTGGCAGCTGGTATCAAGTGGAGTGCCCCAAGGATCGGTCCTGTGGCCGGTTTTGTTCAATATCTTCATAAATGATCTGGAGGATGGTGTGGATTGCACCCTCAGCAAGTTTGCAGATGACACTAAACTGCGAGGAGAGGTAAATACTCTGGAGGGTAGGGATAGGATACAGAGGGACCTAGACAAATTGGAGGATTGGGCCAAAAGAAATCTGATGAGGTTCAACAAGGACAAGTGCAGGATCCTGCACTTAGGACGGAAGACTCCAATGCACCGCTACAGACTAGGGACCGAATGGCTTGGCAGCAGTTCTGCAGAAAAGGACCTAGGAGTTACAGTGGACGAGAAGCTGGATATGAGTCAACAGTGTGCCCTTGTTGCCAAGAAGGCCAATGGCATTTTGGGATGTATAAGTAGGGGCATTGCCAGCAGATCGAGAGACGTAATCGCTCCCCTTTATTCGACATTGGTGAGGCCTCATCTGGAGTACTGTGTCCAGTTTTGGGCCCCACACTACAAGAAGGATGTGGAAAAATTGGAAAGAGTCCAGCGGAGGGCAACAAAAATGATTAGGGGACTGGAACACATGACTTATGAGGAGAGGCTGAGGGAACTGGGCATGTTTAGTCTATGGAAGAGAAGAATGAGGTGGGATTTGGTAGCTGCTTTCAACTACCTGAAAGGGGGTTCCAAAGAGGATGGATCTAGACTGTTCTCAGTGGTAGCAGATGACAGAACAAGGAGTAATGGTCTCAAGTTGCAGTGGGGGAAATTTAGGTTGGATATTAGGAAAAACTTTTTCACTAGGAGGGTGGTAAAACAATGGAATGCGTTACCTAGGGAGGTGGTGGAATCTCCTTCCTTAGAAGTTTTTAAGGTCAGGCTTGACAAAGCCCTGGCTGGGATGATTTAATTGGGGATTGGTCCTGCTTTGAGCAGGGGGTTGGACTAGATGACCTCCTGAGGTCCCTTCCAACCCTGATATTCTATGATTCTATGAATGCCTGTGTATCCATCTACACTTTTTTCTCCTAATAAAGTCCACAGTAGTGCAAAGAGCGGAGATGAGAGAATACATCAGTTTGACAGTGTCTATCCTGAACCATTCACTCAATCTGCATTTACTCTAACTGTGTATGCTGAGCCTTGATATAAAGACTTGACAATGTTAATTATTTCTGCGGGCATATCATAACACTTCAAGATGTTCCAGAGTGAATCACAATACAGCCTTCTCATAGCCCTTCTGTAATTATTGATAGCTATTTTATTTTAATGGTTGTTGCCATCAGTTCACCCTCAGTATGAATCCTGAGGATTCTGCTAATTCTACACACTGAATAGCAGGAACAATGATATAATGTGGGTGGAAAGAAGCAACTTGTCATCGTCACATTAAACACAATTACCTGTAGGAATAGGAATTAATGGCCACTCTAAGCATGGGAAGACATTAAAGCCAGGGATGCCCTAGGGTTCAGAACTATGACCAGTACTGTTGAATATGTCCATAGATTAAGTACCTGAAAGAGCAGATAAAAATGTGTTGATAACTCAGAATTATTTAGGTTAGTCAAGCCCATGTGAGAAACTCTAGAAGGCTCTGACAAAACTTGATAAGTTTCATCTGCCAAAATGGTGCTCAGTTAAGATAGCTGGAAAGCAATGCATATTGGGAAGAGCCATTAAAAACACAAATTCACACAGACATTCAGAATTAGTGACCTCAAGGAAAAGATCAAGGAGTTAAGATAGAGAGCTCATAAGACATCTGGCCAATAGGCTATAATGTTCAACAAGGGAACCACTGTAAAACGTTAGGCTGCATGATCAAAGGAATAGGGAATATTAGAACACAATTGTACAAATCAGGGGCACACTTAAATAACCATGGAGCACCATGGCCGCTTCCTGTCTGTTAGGCACCCACTCATGGCGAGAGTTGCCTCTGTGGCCAGTTTGCCTCCATTTGCCCTTCAGCCAGGCCTCTTTGGGTATGTCCACACTGCAGTTAGACACCATGGCTGGCCTATACCAGCTAACTTGGGCTCAAAGGTTCAGGCTGCAGCAGAAGCGTCAACTTGGTGATTTCTCCGGGGGTGCTAGACCCCTGCTCCACCTCAGACCCCATCCCCACTCCACCTCTTCCCCCCCAAGGCTCCACCCCCACCCCTTCCTGCCCCTGCTCTGCCTCTGCCCCGCCTCATCCTTCCCCTGCTCCACCCCCCCGCCCCAAATACCTCCTGCATGCCGCTGAACAGCTGATTGCAGCATGCAGGAAGCACTGGGAGGAAGGGGAGGAGCTGATTGGTGGGGCCCACCAGCGGGCGGGACTCTGGGAGGCGCTGGGAGAGTGGGGGAGGAGCTGATTCGTGTGGCTACCAGTGGGTGCTGACCACCCACTACTTTTTTCCCCATGGATGTTCCAGCCCCGGAATAGCCACGTAGTCAGCACCTATGGGCTGTGGGACTGTTTAACTGCAATGCAGAAGTTCCAGCTCGGGCTGCAGCTCCGGGACCCTCCCACCTCGCAGGGTCCTAGAGCCCAGGCTCTAGCCCAAGCCTGGACATCTAAACTGTAATTAATCAGCCCTACAGCCCGAGCCAGCTGGCATGGGTCAGCCGTGGGTTTTTAATTGTGGCGTGGACATACCCTTTAACAACTCACTCAGTCTCCTGTGACCTGCTAACCTCAAATCCTTTAACTTACTCTTCCCCAGCTCTCCTCAGGCTGACAACTTAGCCAAAACCCAGAAGAGTTCCAAACAAAATACAAAGCTTTCAGCTCATCCTCCTTTCTCTAACTTCCACCCACAGGCTTTATCCGGCTAGGGCTCTGCAGGGGACAGACTTGTCCCAGATAGCTGCCCCTTCCACCAGCCCCAGCTCCACACACCCTCCTTTTTCCTCTCCTTCCCCAGCTTCTTACCTCTGGATGTCTCTGCTGCTCTCTGGACACCACCCCTCCCTGCAATTTCCTGTTGTAGTGGAATCACCTGATTCCTCTTAGGTGGGACTCATCTCATGGAGGTTCGGTCCATCAATATCTATTATCCAAGATGGGCAGGGATGGTGTCCCCTAGCCTGCTTGCCAGAAGCTGGGAATGGGTGACAGGGGATGGATCGCTTGATGATTACCTGTTCTGTTCATTCCCAATGGGGCATTGGCCACTGTCGGAAGATCAGATACTGGGCTAGATGGACCTTTGGTCTGACCCAGAAAGGCCGTTCTTATGTTCTTATCTTGAAATCAGGCTCTCCAACCCATGATGGGCTGGTCACCTTTTACATACCAGCCTCACTCCCCCAGGGCAAAGTGTACCTGCAAAATAAATTATTCCCCACTCTTTTTTTTTTTTAAAACCCATGTCACCAGTCCTGTGAAGACGCAGTCTGGGTCTGTAGGATTTCCAGCTCTGCCACAATTTTGCTTACCATGATAAGCAAGCGATCTCATTCCTCAGTGGCTTCCTGGCATTTGTCAATTAGCTGCTCCCATGTGCCCTGAGGAGGAGCTCGGCTAATCATGCATCCCTTGTTATCCCAGTGGTCACTGTCTGGGTGCCCATCACCCCCCCTCCCCCCGGGCATTGTCTGGGTTTCAACGGGAACCCCCTGAGTAAGGTCTGGATGGAATCCTAGTTCCTCCCTCTTAGGGGAAATCCAAGCAAGGTCCATCTCCCAAACCAGTACCTTCTCCCTAGAACTCCCTACCACCTGTGGAAAACCCAGTTCAAACACATCCTCAGCTTTCTTTGTTGTGTCTCTTTCATGTGCTAAGCCCGAAGCATCTCCCTCCTTTACAGAGTGGGTCAAAACCTTCTCCTTTACCGATACAGAGAGTTCATCAATTCCTCTTAGCAAACTGTATACTGCACCTGCATTTTCTGGGCTGCCTGGAGGGCTATGCCTCTCTCCTGGCACAAACTATTCCTCTTTACTATCCTCAGTTTGTCACTTCCCCCACTCGTGGTACCAATCCATGAGAGGGCAAGACTTCTGTTTATGCCCTCTTCTCCCGCACTGACAACAAAACTCCAGGGGTCCTGTCCCCACCTTATTCCTTGCTACCTCATTGTTGTCCCTGGCTGCATGATTGAACCACCTGGGCCCTCAGCATCTCCAGCTCCCCTTCGAACTGACTCACCATAATTAGGAGGCAATCCTTCTCTTCTGCAATGTCCCAACACTCCTCCTGCAGCTCACTAACAGCTGCTTGCAGAGCCTGTTCTGAAGCCACTAGCTTCTCCTGAAGCCTCTTTGCTTCTGCCATTGCTTTCCACACAACCTCTTCCTCCAAGGTCTGAGTGCCCACCCTGGATTGTTCCATCCTTGTATTTGTCCCTATTTCAGCCTGCTTCATCTCAGTGCCAACCATTTTTGTCCTTCAGCTCCCTGCAGTACCCTACCAGGTGCCACAAGACACATTCTTCTTTCTTTCTACCTTCTTCAGGGAGCCCGCCCCTTACTCCTGCATATTACTCACTCACTCCTGCATGACATTATTGAAGCAAGTAGCTCAATATGTTTATTTTTAGGATAACATTCACACATGAATAAGAACACAATCTGAAGTTAGACTAGCAAGGAGAACAATTACCAGGACTCTCAATACGTATACTTGAGAGAATAAACTTGTAACTAGCACTTTGAAACAAGGATGAGATTTCACCTGAAGGAGATTACTGTACCGTCATCCAGTTAGATTTAGCAGAGATTTTGTCTTCTTCTGAAACACAAGGCATAGACCTATCCAAGTTTCCCATTGACTTTAGTGGGAGTTCTGGGTGTACAAGGAATGCAGGGCCTCATGTAACTTTTCTCCCATTAAGAGTTCTCCAGGATTCCCAAGCACTTTTGTTCTGGTAAATGTATCACATTTTATGCCTGGGAGGCCCTGACTGGCTGCTGAGAAAGTTAATTATATTCCTCCTGATGGAATATTCCACCATGACAGCATTATTCGGGGAGCATCTTCTCCTTCAAATAAATACCGCCATCCATTATTCATGAAAACAAACACAGAAATCACTAAATACCAAAAAGAAAGGGAGGCAAGGTGGGTGAGGTAATATTTTTCATTGGACCAACTTCTCTTGGTGAAAGAGACAAGCTTCCGAGACCTGAAGAAGAGCTCTGTGTGGTTCGAAAGCTTGTCTCTCTCACCAGCAGAAGTTGGCCCCTTAAAAGATGTCTCTAATAGGCTGGGACTGACATGGCTGCATACAAAAAGAAAGGGACTCAGCTTAATTTTGTCCATTTTGTCCCCATGGGGCTCATTAAATAACAAACTTACTCCATAACACATACCCCTAATAATAGCAATAACAGCAACAATGTTTCCTATTTTATGCAATGCCTATATATCTCTGGCATTCTACGAGCCTCACAGACCATGGAATAAGCAGATTTAAGACTACAATTCATGCAAGATTAAAACAGAAACAATTAGAACTAATTCAAAACACAAATAAAATCAATGTGCCACTAACAGAGTATAAAGTATAATTCTAATGAGGTAAGGATTTTTTTTTCACAGGCTGAAGATTCAAAGTCAAACTCATGGATGAGGTGCAACTTAAGTTGGTGCATGTTAGAATCCATTTGTCCTACTTACCTCACTTAATTAACTTGTAAATGAATGGAACGAAGTGTAAGATGCTGTAATGTGCGTGCTAAGGAGCTGAAAGTTAATGTAGGAACGGAGTTTGCTTTGACTTAGATTTTACACCTTCCTCTTCGTTCCTTTTCTTGTCCCCTTGTAGTGTGAGTTACAGCAACGTGGCTTTACTCCGCCTAAGTGGGTCAAATTGAGCTGTTATATGTAAAGGGATGAACACAAGTTACCTGTTAAGTGGATGTGAATTCAAAGGACTAGATTATGAAACCCTTATGCATATTAGTGAACACTGACTCACACAACCCATGCTTTCAAGGGTGAATAAGGATTGTACAATCCACCCCTAAAAAATCAGTCTCAGGGCATGAAAGCTGGGTTAACATACACTTAGAAAGAGCCAGAAGGTGTAAGAGAAACAAGTGTGGGTTCCCTCTAAACTTCTTAGACACAGAGGGCCAGGTTAAGACAAAATGTGTAAGTGGTGTAAGTTAGAACCCCTTGCACTCAGACTCCCCATGACCTACACATTCCAGCTCTACCCATGTGTACAGGAGTCAAAATGGATTAACTCACACTCCACCCAAATGGAAAGAGGTATAAATGTGAAAGTTCAAATAGCCCCCCATCCTGCTTCAATATGCCCCTCCTTACGCCTTCTCAAGGGTGGTCCTTAACAAATATATAACTACTCCAGCTTGCAGTCGATGGAGCACCACCAATTTATGCTAGCCCAGAAACTTACTTGTTATCTGTACTGCAGACCTGTGAAGCTCACATTAGGGCAGATCATCACCAAGACAAGAGTGAGTATCCTGTAACTTGCAGCATCTTCCAGATGGACTCTGCATGCTCAGCAGGTTCCTGTTCCTGAGCCACAGGTCAGAGACCCACCCAGAAACTGGTGCTTGAGATTCTCCTCAGTTTTAATGGACATGTCTGGATAACCTGTGCTAGAAGCAGAGAAGTTTGCTTTATTTTTCAAACAAAATTGATGGTCGGTGACCTCTTAGTGGCATTGGAAGGATCTGCAATTAGTTTTATGGAATGATTTCATAAGAAACACAAAGCCCATAGCTGTAATTTGTAGGCAAACAATTAGCTTCCTTATGCTGGAAGTTGATGATAACTGCAGGCCTGCTTTAGAGCTGCCTTTATAATAAAGAAGAAAGGAAGTTTCTGAAAGGGTTTTACTCTCATAATTCATTGAAATTAACTTTTATGTCGGATAGATAGCATAACTATTTAAGCTGGTTTATTTGCTTGTTTGCAATGAGGGTGAATGTTCCTATTTCCATATTTAATTGCTTTCTACAGAGTGTCACGTTACTAATCAATGTTAAATTCTTTCCTGGACTCTTCCTACTCATTCATAATCATCCATTAGAAAAAACAAAAAATCAGCTATTTGTGAGACTCCAGACTATAAAAGGAGGACATAATTTTAAATGAGCAATGCTGCAATATTATCTCAAGAGGTCAAGGCTGTACAAAATATTTATTGATGAATTTCTGTTCTGATTTAGAGCCTGATCCATTCAAATCTATGGGCTTGGATCAGGTCCTTAGGGTGCAAAACCGAGTAGGTGTTTTTCTGGCTTTGTGGGCCAGTTTATATTTCCAAGACCCAGTGATGTGGAATGGAGAGAATTGGCTGTACCTGTCTTCATGTTCACTGATTGTTTTTGGCTGACCTGTGAATTTGGGAAAGTCATGGTATTCTATGAAGCTGTGCAATTGGAATACAACTGAGCAATATTTCAGTCAGTATCAATAAGCCATTTCTTCCAAGAGATTTGAGGTCTAATCCTGCAATTTGTATGCAGGCAAAACACCCACTAATTTCTCCAGGTGTTCTGCTTATGAAAGACTACAAGTTGTGCTGCCTACTGCTTCTCAGCTACAGATTCCGGAAGTGGGCCCAGAAGAAAGGGAAGGTGCCAAAGGTAGACCCAGAAGAGAAGGAACTATTAGCGGGTCAAAAATTCCAACAACTGGTTACACAGCAAGTATGAGATATACTGTCAGCTGCTATCTTCATACCCTGAATTACTAGGGATATTTGCATTTAAACAAAATCTTTATTTCTTTAAGAGTTCATCTTCTCCTACCACTTATTTCTGACCTGAATTCAATAATTGTCTCTTCGTTGACATCACAGTCCTTTTACTTGTGCTGTCATACTGAAATCTGGTCCAAATCCATCCCTCTGGTGCCACTGAAATATACTTCTAGGTGGGGAAAGGCAACTCAAATCTGGGAGGTGCCATCTACTCCCATTAGGTTCATTTGTGCATGTCCTTGTGCCTATTCCAGTTGGAAACTGTCTTGGTTTCCTACTTTTCCACCATCAATATAGTATGTGGCTTGAACTGATATTTCCTATAGGCCTTCAAATAATACATGGTTCCATGTTCTCAAATACCTGAAGTCTGCCAGTTCATTTATTCTCAATCAGCAATGCTGTATATTCAGTGTCTTAACCAGTTCATTTAGATTTAACAAGATGGGTACTGCGTACTTATCCGATGTCAATTGATTGCAAAAAGAGCACTGAGTGGAGGTTTAATGGGCATGTAAGTGATAAGTTCAATTACCCTGTAATGATTTGGAAATTACATGAGCTACACATTTTGTGATTGTGTCCTTATAGAAAACACACAAAACTTGTGAGGAAATTTTAGCTATTTAATGAACAGTTTTAAAAGCCTATTCTGGGCTTAATCAGATATCAATTAGTTGGAAAAAGGAAATCTTAAATTAACATTTATTAACCATATTAATTGACAGCAGCCTTAGTAGTTGGTACACTGCCGCACAGAAGCCCATTTTCACAATGATGTGCAATGCGGCATGGTGGGTGCAAACCAGACAGGGCTCATTGCTCCGCTTCGACATCTGTGAAAAATTCAATTATTCCCCTACGCTTAATGTATTCAATACATTGCTAATTATGCAGGCATCTCTTAAACAAGTGGGCATTAAATATATATCAGATTTACACTATCTCCAGAACATTTTTTCAGCCTTATTATGTACCCTTTGAAACTGGCACCCGCTATTTAATTAGCAGATAACACGGTGGATTATTAAATTTGAAACGTAGCCATTTTGGCAGCATTTAACGTGTTACTATTTATTATGGTTGCTATGCAAAGGGATAATATTTAGGACAATGGCCACAATAGGGTACCTTTTCAGAAATAATGTTTTATATTTTACCTAAATTTTATGGAAACCAAAGTAACTGAGGACTGTCCATTTGTAAGGACTTAGTGAAATTTGAAACCGAGAGAACCCATTAGACCTTTTGTTTTAATTCTTACAAAGATGGCTTGGAGATTGGCAGAAAATTATTCCTCATTGTCTTGTTTCACTTGTATATTTAAATTGCTGAACCCTAGGGTAAACTGGCCCTCTTTGTAGATTTCTACCATTATTGTACAACATTTTTATATTCTTGATCCATGTTAAATATTTTAATTAGCTTTAAAAAAAAGTATAATTATCCATATCAGAACAAAGGAAAAATGAATATTGAACCCATTCCTTCTTCACCAGCAACAGAGCACTTATTTTTTCTCTGACATGAATAGACCCTGCTCAGTCTGGCACCAGATAGCATTCACACTGGTCTCAGCCAAGATCTTAAGAAGAGCAATCTAAAGTTAGCCTCCTAAACCCATGTTCTGGGGGTATAGATAATCAGGTACAGGCTGCATGCCCACCTCACAGGGTTCTAGACCTCGGGGTCTAGCCTGCGCAGGAATGTCTACGCTGCAATTAAACAGCCCCTTAGCACAAGCCCAGATCAACTGACGGGCCATCCGTGGGGGTCTAATTGCAGCGTAGACATGCCCTCTGGTTTCTGGGCTCCTGCCTGAGCTCTCATAATCTTTATTTGGCTTAAGTGCTCCTTAACCAATTAACTTCCACCCTGCTACTCAGCCAATTAGCTATCCACAGGTGGGTCTGGGTTGGCTCATTCTCCTTAGCAGAGCCTGTCACAGGGAGGTTGGTTGCCTGGCCCCTCAGAAGGACAGCCCCTGTGACTGTTCCTAATCTCACTTGTGGCTCTAGGCATTGATGTAATATAAGCAATAAATAATAATAAGCTATTGATGCATCACACTGATAGCAAAATTAAGTACATTTTAACTTGAAGAAAGCTGCAGCCAACCCCCTGAGGTTCCTTCTTCCCATAATTCCCACAGCAAATGCATACAGCTCTCCCTCCTTAAATACAGTTGTTGACTAGTTTGGGGTGATACAATGGCTAAACTCTCAGTGCACATCTGGAATCCTGGGATACAGATTCGGGTGATGTGCCTGTTTTATATGCATTTCTGATGCTACAAGGTCACTTTTCGCTGCACCTGGGATGGCAAATTTCAAAGCCATAGGCCAAAATCATGGAGCAGGTCCTCAAGGAATCAATTCTGAAGCACTTAGAGGAGAGGAAAGTGATCAGGAACAGCCAGCATGGATTCACCAAGGGCAAGTCATGCCTGACTAACCTAATTGCCTACTATGTGAGATAACTGGCTCTGTGGATGAGGGGAAAGCAGTGGACATGTTGTTCCTTGACTTTAGCAAAGCTTTTGACACTGTCTCCCACAGTATTCTTGCCATAAAGTTAAAGAAGTATGGGCTGGATGAATGGACAATAAAGTGGATAGAAAGCTGGCTAGATTGTTGGGCTCAACGGGTAGTGATCAATGGCTCCATGTCTAGTTGGCAGCCGGTATCAAGTGGAGTGCCCCAAGGGTTGGTCCTCGGGCCGGTTTTGTTCAATATCTTCATTAATGATCTGGAGGATGGTGTGGATTGCACCCTCAGCAAGTTTGCAGATCACACTAAACTGCGAGGAGAGGTAGATACGCTGGAGGGTAGGGATAGGATACAGAGGGACCTAGACAAATTGGAGGATTGGGCCAAAAGAAATCTGATGAGGTTCAACAAGGACAAGTGCAGAGTCCTGCACTTAGGACGGAAGAATCCCATGCACCGCTACAGACTAGGGACCGAATGGCTAGGCAGCAGTTCTGCAGAAAAGGACCTAGGAGTTACAGTGGACGAGAAGCTGGATATGAGTCAACAGTGTGCCCTTGTTGCCGAGAAGGCCAATGGCATTTTGGGATGTATAAGTAGAGGCACTGTCAGCAGGTCGAGGGACGTGATCGTTCCCCTCTATTCGACATTGGTGAGGCCTCATCTGGAGTACTGTGTCCAGTTTTGGGCCCCACACTACAAGAAGGATGTGGAAAAATTGGAAAATGTCTAGTGGAGGGCAACTAAAATGATTAGGGGACTAGAACACATTACTTATGAGGAGAGGCTGAGGGAACTGGGGATGTTTAGTCTGCAGAAGAGAAGAATGAGGGGGGATTTGATAGCTGCTTTCAACTACATGAAAGGGGGTTCCAAAGAGGATGGATCTAGACTGTTCTCCGTGGTAGCAGATGACAGAACGAGGAGTAATGGTCTCAAGTTACAGTGGGGGAGGTTTAGGTTGGATAGTAGGAAAAACTTTTTCACTAGGAGGATGGTGAAGCACTGGAATGCGTTAACCTGTTATTTCTGATGTGTAGCCAGCAGAGATAAGACCTTTAAGTCAACTACACATCAGAAATAACAGGTTGGTTTACTAGTTTTGCTTGTCTGACTCATATAAGATGTGAGGAGGAATAATAGGAAAGCAGAAGTAAATAGGGAAAACTCAGACAGGACTTGCTTCACATACCAGGAAATAAGCATGGAATAAATTGCCAGGGAAGCCAATCTACGCAGAGCCCTCGCCACATGTGAACCTCCCATTGATCAGAGCACTGACAGATTATAACATGGTGACGTGGATTATAAAATCTTTGGGGCAGGGATCATGTTTTCATAGGTGTGTTTGTATCACCCCCAATTCAGAAGGGCTGGGAAGGGCACTGCGTGCCACTGTTCTCTGCCTGTGGCCCATAATAGTTTCCTCTCCTGCGGGCTGTAATATTTTAGTCTAATTTCAGTTGTTGGGTTTACGGTGCAGGTGCAGGGTGGTGTTGATGGCCTGTGATGTGCAGGTCAGACTGGATAATCCGGTGGTCCCTTCTGGCCTTGAACTCTGACTCTGACCCTGAGACTTGTTTGTGGAGTATCCAAAGCAAGAGGGTGGTGTTGAAATAAACCAGAATGCATGATGGCCCAAATACCATTTTCCTGCTGGCCCTAACATTCCTTATCTTCTCAACATGCAGTAGAAGTGACAGCAACTACCCAGTCCACCGGCTTTTTGAAAGATTTTAATCCCTCCTCTACAGAACACCCTTCTCCCCTTACTTGAACTCCGTGGGCTGAGCTCCCTGAGAAGTGCAATCAGAGATCCTCCTTCACCTGCCACTTCTGCATTATTAAAATACACTACCTGTACCGCTACCGTGCCTGCCTTAATCTGACAAAGGCATCCGGCCTCAGGGCAATTCAGAAGGGGGCCTCCAAAGCCCAGACAGTCGATCATTTTCCGCTTTTCATTAGTGAAAGCAAGGAGAAGCAGAGACAGATTTGTGAGCGCTGCTTTAATGAGCTGCAACCACCACCACAGTAATTCAGTGTGAGGCAGAAATTAGGCTGCGTGGCAAAACAACACTTTTGTTTTAAAAAAAAAAACCCTAAACTAAACAAAACATGCACCCCTCCCCCAATGCTCTTCTATAATTATGATCTGTAGTCACTGAGTGTGGCTTCCCTTCACCATCAAAGCACCAATTACAGTCTGGTCTTGGGGCGAAAGAGCAACAAGCAACTGGATAAGATCCACTAAACCAGTATTTGAAATGCACCTGGCTTTCAAGATCACAACTTTCTCGTCAGGGAAAAATTGGAAAGTGAGAGCTTCTCCCCTTGAGGGGGAAAAGTTCTCCTCAGGGGAATGAATCTCAGCGGCTAATGCTCTGTGGATCAAATCCACCCTGATGTGGAGGATAAGCAAGAAGGCCCTACAGAGCCACATAAAGAGTCTTTTGCATCATGGAGGAACTCTCTCTATTTCAGCTCCGCATAGACCAGAGTGGGAGGAGGGGTAGGTCAACACACAGATTCAGTGAGCCTAACACGCCACGAACGTAGACCCCGTGTGGGCTATGGCTGACATGTCCAACCACAGACTTCAGGCATGCAGTGTGACTTCTTGAGCCGAATTCATTGCTGGCATATGTGAATTCGTAGAGCTTGCTTAAACCAGGAGTCAGTTCAGGCCCTTCTGTTTTAAGGTAAGATTCTTTAGGAAGAATACATTTTGGGGAATTCCTTTAAAGGTAAATAATGTTTCTTTAGCCCCCCTCCCACAATGAAAACCCCAGCCATGCTACTATAGAAGCTACTGAGTGCTCGGTCACACCTCAGTAGAGACATTTTAAGCAAAAAAAATCTTTTATTAATGATGATGTAACTGGCTTGGGTTAAACAAGCATGTACATTTTTTAGGGGTTCTGAAAATATCCAGTCAGTTTCTTTTGCATCTCATTGCACCACTGGGCTGCCTGTTTCCAGCAAAGACCAGAAGCAGAAGAACCAACATATCAACAGAAAGCTTTCCTTGCTGTATTTACAGGCCATCTGGGAGCAAGAAGTAGTAGAAATCTTGAGTGACATAACGATACTTGACAATCATTACTGCTTTTCATCATCATCACAATTGTGCAAACAATATCTCATTCATCCTCCGCACCTGACCTGTGATCTAGATAAGGATTAGCCCCTTTTCACTGGTGAGGAGACTGAGGCACAAAGAATTTGTCCAAAACTCAGATACATCTTTTTGCAGACTAGGCGCATCTGGAGCTAAATGAGTTGCCCAAGGCCAACCAATGAGACTGCCAGGGTTAGAATGCAGGAGTTGGTGGGCTGAAGTCCTATTATTACTCTCTACGGTAACTATTATTGAGAGATTCCCAACCCATTTCTACAGACTAAAGATGGTGCAGATACTTTGTGGCAGCATCCGAACTTGTTCAAACATCTGATCTTCCATAATTTTTTCATCGCTACTTTAATTTACTTTCTTTACTTTGCTCATCCATGAAATGGCTCTTCTGTGACTGCAGGTTCCACTCGGCTAAGATATCCCAGCATTCCCTGCACCGATGACGGGCAGCCTCCGTAATTAGCACTGGGGCAGGGAATTTGGGGAAAGGATAAATGTATTGATATTTAACTCTGGAAATGTTAGCAAATCAATGATGTGACTTAAAAGGAGTTGACCTTAAGCCACTTCCTCCCAATTCCCCACAAGTAGATTACCGTCTCCAACATTCATGGATCACAAGCAGCCCTGAGGTCAGTAAAGTGGTGTCTGCAGAAACATCCAAGCCCATTGGAATCCCTTTCAAGTTGAGGTAACTACATCCCTGACACAGTAAAGAAAGAAGCAGGTCACCAAGGGCCAAATCCCACCTGGCCTCCATGGGTGTGAAGAGCTCAATATACAGCAGAATCCATGTGATTCCCTAGATCGAGGGGCAGGATATGGGGAAGTCATGCATACAGTGAGCAGAGTGGAGCCCAGCTCTTCTGGGGCTCCCTGCAAGTTATTCAATGCTAGGTGGGCCGTCAGCAGTGTAGATCAACCCTGGGACCTCTGGATCTCAAACTCAACTGCCTGAGTTAAATGACCTATCTCTGTTGGCAGCCACGTCTGTAGTGGGCTCATCAACCTCTGTGCGACCCAGCCACCACACTGAGTGAGTGTGGGTTTCAGGTACAGGTGCCCCTGTGCACTTAGAGAGGCCCTTGAACTGTAGAAGCATACAGCTTCCCTCCACATGGACCCAGAGTGGCAGTAGGCTACTGGCACAAGACAGGGCATTTACTGACGAAGAGCCTCGTCCTGCACCAGTGAGGTCAATGGGAGCTCGGCCATCACAGTGAGTGGGAGCAGAACTGCGCCTCAGGGTCCATTAGGCAGCCTGCATTCCTGCAAATCGCTACACTGAAGAGGTTTAATTTTCTCCCTTTTGTAGTGCTCTGCATTGGAGCGGACAGTCTTCCTAGCTAGCAGCCTCACAGATGTGGGATAGGGACTCTGAGGGTGGGAATCAAATGCCTCTGCTGATGGGGAGATGTGTAATAGTTTCTGTGACTTCCACGTCTGGCCTTTTGAGAGTTGTGTGATTATTTTAAAATCAATATATCTGTACGACAACCCATAATTTCTGGCAATGATCTGACAGCGTTCCACGGGAATACTGCCTCCTTGTACAGCGCTGCTTATAGAATCCAAAGCAGAAACATCAAAGCTCCTTTTTCTTTCCCATCACTCACTCAATGAAAGGAGGCTGAAACCTAACAGAGGATTATTATAACCACTGATTTATTTATTTATTTATTACACTTTGAACCACACTACATTTTGGTGTAGTGGCTTGTGTGTGTCCTTGTGCGTAGATATCACTGCTCTGAATGGGGATCTGCAGAAATGGTTAGTATGTAAGTTATTTCTATCAGCTGAGCTGGTGGAGTGCCTAATTCAGTGTTACAAGGCTAGGATTTAAATACAGGGGAAAGCCAGCATGGCCACAGTATGTGCTATTGGTTTTTGGTTTTGATTTTTTTTCCCTTTTAAAGCAGAAAGTGGCAGGTTTCTAGGCAGAGGAGTAGCATGAGAGGAGGGGGAAAGAGAGAAGGGACAAGGAACCCAGGAAGAGGAGAAGTTAAAGAAGACCTGGGAGCTGTAGAAGAGGGAGATGGGCTAGGGGAAGAGAGAGGAGGGAATACTGAAGAGGGACTCTAAAGGAAATATCATAGAACATCAGGGTTGGAAGGGACCTCAGGAGGTTATCTAGTCCAATCCCCTGCTCAAAGCAGGACCAATCCCCAAATGGCTCCCTCAAGGATTGAGCTCACCACCCTGGGTTTAGCAGGCCAATGCTCAAACCACTGAGCTATCCCGAGGGTGGAACAAATGTGGGGGCAGCAGAGATGGGAGAAGCAGCTACATGAAGAATGAAGGGGACAGAAGCAGCTGCGCAAGAGGCAGCTACATAGAGGCCAAAGCGGAGCGAGGCTGAGAAGAGATGCAGAACAGCTTCTTACCCAATGCGAAATCTCAGCTCTAAACCCTGCCTTCTCTCTTTGAAATGCTGCCTGCTCCACTGAACTGACATTCCAGCCCCTCCCAGCCCCATGCAGCCCTGTGTTGCCTTTGTGCTGGAACTGCCAGTCATCAACCTTAATGTGTCAATCTGATTATTGCTACTTATCATTTTGTTGCTGCCCTTCCCTGGTAAAACTACTCCAGCACTTGTATTCTTTAGCCACTTTATCTTCCAAGAGGTAACAAAGAGACGAGCCAGGATTCCAGGGACGGTGCAGTGCATGTTACTGCAGAGAATCTTAGTGCATAGGAAAAATAGGCTACTTAACTAATGTAATGAATAAAAGAGATCTTGGAGTCATTGTGGATAGTTCTCTGAAAACATCCACTCAATCTGCAGCGGCATTCAAAAAAGCAAACAGAATGTTGGGACTCATTAGGCAGGGGATAGATGATAAGACAAAAAATATCATATTGCCTCTATATAAATCCATGGTACGCCCACATCTTGAATAATGCATGCAGATGTGGTTTCCCCATCTCAAAGAAAGATATTGGACTTGGAAAATGTTCAGAAAGAGGCAACAAAAACGATTAGGGATATGGAACAGCTTCCGTATGGGGAGAGGTTAATAAGACTGGGACTTTTCAGCTTTGAAAAGAGACGACTAAGGGGGGATATGATAGAGGTCTACAAAATCATGACTGGGGTAGAGAAAGTAAATAAGTGTTATTTACTCTTTCTCATAACACAAGAACTAGGGGTCACCAAATGAAATTAATAGGCAACCGGTTTGAAACAAACAAAAGGAAGTATTTTTTCACACAATGCACAGTCAACCTGTGGAACTCCTTGCCAGAGGATGTTGTGAAGACTAAGACTATAACAGGGTTCAAAAAAGAACTAAATAAGCTCATGGAGGATAGGTCTACCAATGGCTATTAGCCAAGATGGGCAGGGATGGTGTCCCTATCATCTGTTTGCCAGAAGCTGGGAATGGGCGACGGGGATGGATCACTTGATGATTATCTATTCTGTTTATTCCCTCTGAAGCACCTGGCATTGGCCGCTGTCGGAAGACCAGATACTGGGCTAGATGGACCTTTGGTCTGACCAAGTATGGCCGTTCTTATATTCCTATCCTGCAAGATAAAAGCAGCATCATATTATCTAAACTTACATCTGCTCTCCCCTTTGGGGATATTTCTGCTGAAGGGCCCGGGTAAGTCAGGAAGAGAAGGAACCTTATTCGAGAGAAGTTAGAAATAGGAGAGCGAGGAGATGGGAAGGATGATTCATCACTCTCAATTCTCGGAATAGAGTTACTAAATTTGCAGATTCCATGTAATTATTCCTCCCCACACACGCACGCTTGGCTGAAACAGCTGTTCACTCTGCCACACTTGGCATCTGATTTTACCATGAAAAACTGACTGTCCTTGGAAGGATGCTTACATTTTCTTGAGCTGGTTCAGAAAAGAGGTTTGCAGAAAAGAAAGTGTCACTATTAACAGGAGATCTAATCCTGAAAGCTGGTGGCTTCTACCACTCGTAGCATGGGCAAGGGCAAGAACAGATACATTTGCCACCTTAATCACAAAATTTTAATTTCCTGGTGTCCACTCTGCAAATATTCTAGCAATCTAGTTTATTGACAGGAATATTCATGGAAACGGGACATTTTAAGCATATGTTGGTGTATATTTTGAAGAATGTACATTTGTAATCATAAATATTCCCATGGGGAACTGACTCAGTTACCCTAATTGAGTGAGGGAACAGAAACACCTCGATGACCTAGGTATGACCTAGATGACCAATCAAAGCGACTTGTATTTGGAGTATCGAATATTTGCCACCAACCTGTGTCTGAATGAGCTAATGACCAAGAATTACGTGCAGAAAGTTACAGCCAGTTCCATTAATGAACAGAAATATGTGAAAGCAATCGGTAAGGTATTCTTTGAAAATTCTTTGCCCAACACTGGTAGTGAAATCAGTGACAATTGTTTGACTGTTCCCTCATACTGACTTTATTGATGAATCCTGCCTTGTTTCCGAGTGTCTGATCTATTGTGATGTCTCATGCACAGGAAAAGGTGGAGGGTTAGCAATGGTAGACTCATGTGTCCCTAAGACTTCTGGGGTCATCCCATGATTTTGTGCTGCTGCAATCTGAGCTGCTCTATGATTGTTCCCCAGGGAATTGCAGGAAAACTTGTCTGACATTTGGGGCAAAGTGTAGGAAATGTAGGAAAGCCCGGGAGGACGATCATCAATTGAGATCTCACCGCAAAGGTTAACAGCCCAAATGAAAGTGTCACCTGAGCTCTAGCCCACATCCCCAGCTGTGCCAGCTGGTCTGGGTATAAAGTACCACTTAACTCAGGTGAGACAGTTTTGGGTGTGGATGGGAGGGGCTTAGGGGCAACACCCAAATGAGAATTTAGGATATTGTCTTCACTGCAACAGTCAACTCAAGAGACACAATCTGTCCATTTGTGGGTAAATGGAGCCCTGTCTCCATCAACCTGGCGCTTTTCACTAGTATGCAAAAACACTGGAAATGAGTCTCCGATCTTACACTGGTGTAAGCTGGGAGTAATTCCATCGAAGGCTTAAAAAAAAGATATTGACAAATTGGAAGGGGTTCAGAAAAGAGCTAAAGAAATTATTTGAGGTCTGGAAGATGAGCCTCACGGAGATGAAAGAAACCCAGTCCAAGAGAAGTTGAGGTGAGTTGATTATAGAGTATAAGCACCTACATCAGATAAGATTTCTGATAGCAAAGAGTTCTATAATCAAGCAGACAAAGGCATCACCAGATCCAGTGGCTGGAAGCTGAAGCAAGCCAAATTCAGACTAGAACTAAGGCATGTTTTAACAGTGAGGCTAGTTCATCAGTGCATAACTTTGAGAGATACAATCTAGCTCAATCAGAAGTTATGGATTTGATGCAGGAATTCTATAGCCTGTGTTATGCAGGAGGTCAAACTAGATTATCAGAATGGCCTTAAAATCTACGAATGAAAGTCAGTTCAGTTTTGTCTGAGTTTAAAACCAGAATAGGAGATCCAGGCCCACTTTTGCATTGATTTCTTACGTTTTATGGGCAGAACTTTCAGCTTCACATCAAGGAAATCAGTTCTCCATCACCAAGCCACTTTCACTCATTGTCAAGGTCCTCTGTGTTGAGGTATACTCAATATATTCAGAGAGCAACAGCAAGTTGGGAGCTCTTTCTCCCTGGGAGCTAAGATCAGTGATTCATCCATGATTCTGTTTTAGAATGTACAATATAGGAATACTCACCTCTCTCCAAGCTTCCTTTCCTATGAATTATAGGTTACCTCATTAATAGCTTTACAAGATCTCTCAAATTCAAAATACAAGTTACCTCTGTGCATCATGCACATTTATGATGAACCACAGTTATGTCATACTTAAAATGCAATTCCTCTGTTCTCTCTCACGCTCCCTATCTGGCAATGCTAAAATTGACTAATCTCTTTGTCAAGAAGCAGGTCCATTGCTTGGAAGCTTCTTTATTACCCCCGGGGCGTCACATATATATTTATCTCAGTAATAGTTCTGGTTTGGGTTACAAGATTGTGAAACGATGCTGAGTGGTACCAATATTGTCCAATATAAGTTATGAATGAGATCCCATGTAATGCAAACGGAGCTAACTCCTGAGAGCACTGTATGTGTTTATAATAAAGCACTAGAATGTGAAAGAACAAAGTGAAGTTGATTTGATTAAAATTAAGACTCCTTTCCTCCCCATCAGAGTGTACTGGTTATGTTAAAATGGAACAATGACACAACTGCCATGGAACTGTATCTGAGAAATGACTGTAGGCACTTTCTGTAGGCAAAATTGTAAGATTATGGTTGCTTCTCCAGTTCAGTGGTGCAACTGGCTGCATAGGCAAAAATGCTTCATATCATGAATTGGAAACGAACACATTTAAATTTCCTCCATTTGGATAAGTAAAATAATGGTGAAAATACAGTAATGATAATAGAGTTCAGTTCTTGTATAGAACTTTTCATCTGTAGCTTTCCAAAGCATTGGAGAAAGGGCTTACAAACATGTGTAACTTTAAGCATGTGAACAGTCCCATTACAGTTGTTGTGGCCCTGATTCAGGAAGGTACGTAAGCATATTCCTGATTTTAATCACATGAATTGTCCCACTGTGGGATTACTCATATGCTTAAAATTAATCACATACTTAAGTGCTTTGCTGGATTGGAGCCCAAATGCTTTAAAGGGGAAGGCAAGTCCTGTTATTCCCACTTTTACAAATGTCGAAACTGAGATGCAAAGAGTGAGTTACCCCCACATCCAACGATAGGTTAGTGACAGAGCCAAGAATGAAGTCCTGATCAGTAGTTATAGTCTCCTGACCTGGGGAAATTATAAAGGCTCCAGTCTAGCAAAGCATTTAAGTACATGATTAAGACCCACTGACTTCAAAATGCTTTAAGTTAAACATGTGCTTAAGCGCTTTGCTGAATAGGATGGACTTAAGCACATGCTTATGTGAAGTATACACCTAAGTGCATTGCCGAACCAGGGCGAGAGACAAGAAAAAGTACTGGTAAAACTAATAGGGAAAAAAGGCCCTCTGCCTCAACAGTTCATCAAAGGCCATTTTAAACCACTACAATCTGGCCTGCACTTTGCCATGACAGCTGATGTAGAGAATAAAATGGTTTAATCTGCTTGTAGGCTTTATTTAGGTCACTGCACAAATACCAGTTGGGACTGATCCTGCAAAGTGCGGGACAATTCTTGTGAAGTCAATTGTCCTGGATGGGGTGCTCACCGGATCAGGCCCATTGTGCAGGACAGCATAAAGGGAGACTACTACTGAAGAATATGCAGGTGTACAGAGCTGGCTGGAAAACTTTCAAGGGAACAGTTTTCTGTTGGAAAATGGAGTTTCATCAAAACGGAAATGTTTAATGGGAATGTGTCAATTCTCACACATTTCAATGGGAAAAAGTCAACGTTATTAATTTGGATAATGTCGACATATGTTGTTAAGGTAAATTGGGGTAGTCAGTTTTCTTTGTCAAGCTTCACATTTTGTGGTCAAGGTCCAGACTCCAGAGAAAATAATAAGTTAAAAAAAAAGAAAAGATTTTGGGGTCTGTTCAAAAGCATCTGGCAGTCTGGATTTGGCCCATGGATCACCTACTGACTCTCCCTGAGGTAAATCATTTTGTTTCAACTGTACCATTTTAATTAATTTCTTTCAGACTGATGTCATCAAAATTGTTTAATGTTTTCTATATAATCTTCTGACAGTACTGAAACACAATATTTTGATGGTTCCAAAACAAGTTTTCTAAATTTATGTTCAGCTCAAAATTTTGGCTTTTTGTTCCATTTTGGAATGAAAATAAATTTCAAAATGTCAGAATTTGGTGCAGAAAGGGAATTACAGTTTTTAGTTGGCTCTACTCCTGTGATTTCTGTGCATATATTAATAAGGAATGATCTTTAAAACCAGCCTGTGTAACTCAATAGCAGGGACTGCATTCTCTATTACATTCAATATTCATATAAAACTTCTATAGACGAGATTTCAATATCTATTAAGTTCTGTAGGTCCTCCTGCATAATTTCTATAGCAATGTATAAAATCTATCCCGATTAAGCTCTGTATGCATTTTTCCATAAGGGGGGGAAATAACATTTCAAATGACAAATCTATTGTAACCTTCATTTTAGTATTTTTTTCACTGTAGGGTTTTTGTTTTTTTCTTCAAAAAACCTTCATCCTATTTTTGAGTGATGGAGTTGAAAAAAGCACAGCACTTTAGCAATGTACGTTCGCATAGAAATATGCCAGCTAGGAATCTATTTATTACATCAGCTATAACACATGAAGATTAAAAATGGCTGAAGAAGAACAGCAGAGTTGGTGACCATATAGCAATACATATATAATTTTCTTAATTGGCTTAAGCTTGATGTTAAAAAAAAATCATAATTAATAGTTATTTAAGGATGTTCTTCAGATGGATATTAACTTGCTTTGCTTTGCTGTTTATTGCTGGTTCACCTGTACTCAAATGGGAACAGTTGGTGCTTTGATTAATGGCCAGTTTCTCTAATTTCATGGCAGCCTCTTTCCCTATCTTTGGCTGAAACACAATGGTATTTTTTTTTCCCCTACAGCAATACTTTTTGGTGACTCACAACTGATTTCCTGTGCCAAGAATAATCTGACACTATGGTTAACTTACTGTAATTTTCCTTCCTGTCACCAGTGGACACATGCTGAAAAGGGGATTAAATCAGGTCTTTAATTCTTTGTACACAGATACTGATAAGATGGGTGTGATGGTGGACAATCACCCCTGGTGAGTTCCTCCTGTCCATCGGATGCGATCCTGCATTCTTTCCTTGTTCTGTTCCCCCTGTTGGGGCCTTCGTCAGGTCTTCAATGGATCAGCCCTCCGGATAAATCACACACAGTCTCTATGCTCAGAAAAACCCATTTCAGGGTAAAAGGTCCACCAGGGCCTATCACTATGCCCTGGTTGGTGTTTGCAGCCCTGTCTCTGGGCTTGGTTCTCAGCACCTTCTGAGCTAGCTTTAAGTCCATCCCTGCCCTGGTATGGAGCAGCGTTCCCAGGTCTTTCTCCCTGGATACTCTGCCTATCAGTTCTTCTCACCCCAGGTCTCCGCCAGGTCACTCCTTCAAGTTCAGTCCCCTTCCCAGAGTAACAAAGTTCAACAAACAGTTGGCCCTCTGCAGTGTCTTCAGCTCCATTCTAGAGCCCTTTAAATTCCAGCCCTGTGCCTGGGCTTCCAAATGAAACTTGTCTCCGTCTCAGGGCTTTGGCTACTCTGCCAGTGGCGGCACCTGGGCCCACACACTACTCTCGGTCCCAACCCAGGGACCCTACAAATAGCAGCCCCGTGCTACTTCCTTTAACTCTGTTGCTGCTGCTATTTCCTGGGCCACTTCTCATGTAATCCCTTCCTCGTCACCCTTACTTCAAGGTTCTCTGTCTGTTCCTTAAGTGAGCAGGCTCTCTCCCAGACCTCTTTACCTGGGGAGTTTCGCAGCCTTCCAGTCCTTCCTCACCCTTCTGGTGCCAGCCAACCACTGAGATGCTCTGCCCTGCAGGTCCTTTTAACTGAATCTGCTGTGCTTTGATTCGCTGATTCCCTGCAGCCTTTCTAGGCAGGACTGGAGGACCCACCTTCACTGCTCCTTTTCTAGGGTGTGATGTGGTAGGTACATGAGGCCTCCAGCAGAGGGCCTCAAAGGTCCTGGTATTCTCCATCTGTGACCGGAGTCCCAGGGGAACCAGCTGAGGTCACTCAATTAAGGTCAGAATGGGGCAAACAATCCCCAAAGCTAGTGGATATTCCAATACTTAGATTTACCAAGCCAGCACAGAATAGCTTCTATAATACCTCACTGGTTACCCAGAAGCCAACAACACAGTTCCCTTAAAGCAACCCAGCCTTAGGCCTCCACCCAGACACCCAAGTCAAATATGATGAGGATTACTGAAAATCTTATTCATCATATAAAAAATTCTACCAATCCCAAAGGATCGGACACATTACCTCCCAGGTTAATGAATATTCCAGATCTTACCCAAATACACACTTACAGCCCATTCTTATTAACTAAATTAAATGTTATGAAAAAAGAAAAGAGAGAGTATTGGCTAAAAGATCAGTATACATACAGACATGAGTCAAGTTCTTGAGATTAGATTTGTAGTAGAGATAGTAAGCTTTGTAGTTGCAAAGAGTTCTTTCAGAATTAGTTCATACGCTATAGTCCAATGTTCATATTCAGGGTGATTCCAGATTAGGACTGGAGATCTCAGCCTTTTGACTTAAGCTTCCCATGCACGAAGCATCAAGCAGGTCTGAGATAAAAAGGATTGGGACCCAAGGCATTTTTATACAGTTTGGAGTCCTTAGGCGAACAATAGGCAATCACGGATACTTTGATGTAGACCTATTTCCTAAGCATCACGGGTAATTAGCTACCCAAATTAACAGAAGGCAATGTATGCATTAGGCAGTCTATCACAAACTTTAAAGAGACACATAGACAATGACATTATTTCACTCAAGATTCATCTAAATGTTAATATTCCCTTTTGATCTCTGAATCAATAGCTATAGTGACAGACAGGAACTGTCTGTTTACATGGCTAGCATTTAACAAGATATGAGTACACACATACAATTAGTATCACCTCTAATTTCTAACAATATCGATTTGCATTTCAAAGTTTTAGCCTATCTACCATGGAATAGCCCTAATTACCATTTACATACCTCTCGAACAACTCTCTAATGGTTGACTCTGGGTTAATTATCCTGTGGGATGCTTAACTCTTTCCAGCCGTGCATCACACTTGTATAAGATTTGTTGCAATTATTATATCAGTGGTAGCAACAATGATTTGCATAGTCATATTTTAATTAGACAATGTCACACCATCACAATGGGTATTTAGCTGTCCAAAAAATAGCTGAGCCTGATCAACAGCATGGTCCCTGGGAGTCAGGAGACCTCAGTTCTATTCCTGGTTCCGCCACTGACCTGCTGAGTGATGAGGGCAAGTCACTTAACTGCTCCATACCTCAGTTTCCCCTCAAACCATCTATGTGTTTAGTGTGTAAGCTTTTCAGAGGAGGGACAATCTCTCTCTCTCTCTCGCTATGTTTATGCACAGTGTCCAGCACAATGTCAGTCTTGATACAGGACCTCTGGGTGTTACCATAATGTATATAAGACTAATAGCAAACCAATTCCAATATATACCTTGCAAACAAGTACTTTGCTTATAAAGAAGTGTAAAAATGATGCAATTTTTGATTAGATTTTCAAAAAATGGTTCTTTTCCCACAGAAATATGAAACTTGTTCATGACATATTCCAAGGTTTTTGAGTAGCTTTCAAGTTGAGAGACAAAACTTTAGCTTTGTTTGGAGTGAGGACACAAGGAATGGACCATTTCTGCTTATTTAAATGAATGGTGCATATTTTGAATTTTGTAGTGTTCATAATTCACTGGAAACATTTTGCTCAGTCCTACTTGACAACAGCTGGTGTGAAAGTTCGCCAGTAGTCTTCAAAAGAGAAGTCCAACTGTTCCCATCTCCACTGTGTGATGTCAAATGCTCTCATTGGTCTAAGTTTTTACACCACACTTATCTCCATGGTATCCCAGTACTTGCCTGCTGTCAGGATGTGATGACATTTCTGAGCTTTCTTCCTGGAGAAAATTCTCCCAAAAGTAATTATTTTCTTGATGCAGGGAGTGAGATTATACTATATTAGGCAAAACAGACATTTACAGGGGTAAGGATGGAGGTGTCTCTCCAAAAAAACAAAAATATGCCTCTTTTTTTCATGCCATGATCAAAATTTGATGCATAGCTTTAAAGGCAAGAGCCTATTTAATGTTGACTTTGTGTATCCTGCAACTCCAAGTGGAGAAATTTGAAATTGTATGTCTTGGCAAATCCTTATTATTATCTTCACTTCTTGAGCTGAAATCACAGCATAGAAAATACAGCTTTTAAGCTGAAAGTGGGTCATCTGACATCACAAGGGTTAAGCAAAAACTACCTATTTTTATCTCTTACCCACTCAATTAATGACAAAGGCTAAAGGAAACAAGCAGAACTTCTTGAAGCCAAGGCTGCATAAGCCTAACCGGTCATTCTACAAGCAGTAATGATCAACAAGTGAATCATTATAATGACCTTAGAATTAAAGAATTTCTGTTAACATAATTTAACAGTTTTGAGTGTTGTGGTTTTCTAGCTCTTCATTTTAAATGTCTCTGCTCCCCAATGTATACTCTGCTCCCCTAGGGCATTATTCATAAATAAAAAGTACTTTTTCCTCCCCTGGTTTTTAGTTTTCTAACTCCTTGTGTATTGATTTGTTTCCAGGCTGTGTATCAGTTTCATTTGTTTCACTACATGTGATACTTTTGGAATGTTATTTTACATTTATTACTCAAGGAAAAACTGGGTTTCTTATAAAACAACAAACAAACAAAAAAACTAATTCAGATCAGAGTGAATTTAATTAAACAAATTTAATTTTCTCTTTTTAAAGTGAGAAGTCATGGCAGCAGATCTTTACTCAGCAGATCTTCTCCCCATGTTTATTGAGTCATCTGCGCAAAACTACTGACAGAAATGTTTTGATCCCATTAAGCCCGCTGAGACATGTAGCTCTGGGAGAGGAAGCTGATTTTTCCGGCTTGAGCATCATCAACAGAGCTACTCACTAAAGAGCCTCAGTTGTGCCACCTTGACTCACATTCATTAGTACCTTGCTGCACAAACAACACACTGATTTCAGTGGGAGCACTCATGTCATAAGGTAGAGCTGACAGGAGATGATAGTTCCATTTCACAGCAACTTTTGAGGTTTCAAAATGGGTTTTCTTTCCACGTTGGAACAAAACCAAAACCTTTTGAATGTTTTCAAGAAAATGGAGTTGTCAGAATGTCCATTTTCTAAGCAAAAGCCCTGAGGCTTTTCCATTGGGAAGTGGTGTCAAAATGTCCAATGTAAGGGCAAGGGCGTTTGGCTGGGAGGTGGATGAAGCAGGTTCAAGCCCTCACTTTGTTTGAGTCGGGGCAGAGTTTTTCATACCGCATTACCGTGAATCAGGCAGAATGGGGACTTGACCCTTTGTCTTCTACCTCCCTAGCTAGTGTGCTAACCACCAGGCTCCATGGTGTATTAAAATGGCTGCTTCTCTCCTCCTCTCTGCCCAGACCCCAAAAAAGTCCAATTAAGTCTTCACTGAAACGTCTCCACAAAACACTTTGACAAAACAACATTTTTCAGGGAAATTTCATTTACTGAAAGTTGTTCCAGCCAGCTCTATAATAAGCCGCTAGTCCCTGGGCCAGAGTCTCAGTGAGGGTAATTTTGTGTAGCTCCACGTGAGAATCTGGCCTACAGGGAGTAATGGTTGCACATTTGGGCCCTAAACCTCACATCCTGACCCCAGCAGCTGAGTGTAGGAGCTGGGGAACACAGTGGGGCCAAAAGAAGGGGAAAAGATCTTCCCTTCAGGCGGCAGAGTGGGAGCGGGGTAGCCTCTGTAGTCCATGGAGGAGACAAGAGGGTCTGGGTAGTAGTGGATTCTCCAGCCCCAGCCAGCCTGCTCAAGGAGATGCTGCACATGGAGGCCCCAGAAGCACATGTGAGCGGTGCTGTACCAAACTCTAGTGCAGAATTCTATAGCATGACCACTGCAGCCCTGCTTCTTGTTATGTTGGAGTCCTTTCACTGTTGGGGCAAGGCGAGCCTTCGGGTCTTTGCTACATCTGAGTGATACACGGGTAAGCAAGATCCCATCTCGGCTTTCATACTCAGTTTGTGTTGATAGCACCAGAGGGTTAGAAAAGTGAGCTAACTGAGGCTATTGTAAACGGGGAATACTTTATATGGGCATCGCTTTCACATCCAGAAAATCCTGAACCACCCCCATCCTGGTGCTATTTTTATAATAAGGATTATAAAAACCAACCAACTAAAGGTTTGGGAAAGGGATACCCAAATGCTTCTGCTTTGGGGCATAAGTCAACCCCTAACTAATGGGAGTTAGGAGGAGACTTTGCCTGGGCACAGGTTATCCCATAACTGCTGCTGCACAATTCTGTACACCTTCCTCCGAAGCAACTGGTACTATCCACTGTTGTGGACCAGATACTGCACTAAACAGGTCACCGGTCTCATCCAGCCTGGCAATTCCTACCGTTAAAGTTATTTTTCAGGGTATAACCCTTGTGAGTGAAACTAGTGCTTTGTGTATGACTTAGGTGCAGGCCAGAGCCAGGGAAGGGGCAGACTTAACCATGCAATTTTGTTAAAGCCCTCAGCAGTCCTGACCGGCTCCTCCGGTCTTGGGTCCCTATATGCATTTGGCAATGAGCATTGATCCTGACCGCCACCTCCTGACTTTGGGCAGCCAGTATTGATGTTAAATAAAATAGCTACTGAGCAGGCCACTGGTTGGACCAACAAAGCCTAGACAGCAAAGTGACGGAGGCGTTTTTGCAAATCTCCCTGATCAAGACTCCTTTGCAGGCCAGGCACAAGGAGGCGAATAGCAGCTTAGGGGGAGGTAGTCAAAGCACATGGCAGTTAGGTGCCTAACTCCCAAAGTCAATGGTAATATTTCCATTGACGCCAGTGGGAGCAGGATCGGATGACAACAGCTAGGAAAGAGGGTCAAGATCTGGTTTAAAATACTCTGAAATGCCCTAATCCTGCTTCTCTGCTCCATTGCCCTGAGCGATTGGTACATCTACACTGCAACTGACAGATTTGCACTAGTGGGGCTCAAGCTAGCATGCTAAAAATAACAATGTAGATGTTCCGGCTCAGGCTGGAGTTTGCGTTCTCAAGCCTAGGGGGTCGGGTGGGTTTGAGAACCTGAGCTCCTGCCTATGCTGTTACCGCTGCACTGCTATCTTTAGTACACCAGCTCGAGTCCTGCTAGGGCAAGTCTGTCTACCCAGGCTGGGAGACTTGCTCCTGGTGGCAGTGTAGACAACCTAAAAACCCAAATGGGCTTCTCGCATTGCTTTCGGAGTTACATGTGTGCAGTCAGAGATCGCCAGTGACCAGTCAGAACTACCGAACACAGAGTGAATTTGATTACTGGTCAGCCCATGCTGACAATGCACTGTGCAGTCAAAAACAAAATCCACCAACACTATTAATGGAGTATATTTGAACAACACAGTCATTTGAGGAAATTGCAATCCACATGCAGAAAGGGAGGTTTTAAACCACTGAGTAAATTATTTGCTCAGTTCTAATACATAGGGACATTGCAAAAAATTATATTATTCCTCCGATGCTAAGCGATGATCGTTTTGGACACTACTTAGAGATTTTTTTTCAAAGTGCATTAATTCTGGTTAAATAAGTAACTGGGGGATTTTTCAGGCCAATCTTACTGACAGGACAATCCATAACGAGTGTCCCCTGAAACCCTTACCATCTCAAGCCGTAAATCCATAATAATTCCATGTATATGTGAAGACAGTATATTGTTTAAACAGCTATAGTGATAGTTCTAATGTGCCAATGAAAACATCTTATGAAGAAAAATAACTGCATTCTTAACATACTGAATCAGTTTTACAGTCAATAATTTATGGGCAAGTTTTTAACCCCCTAAAAATTGCAGTTTATAGCAAATTAGAACTAACACATCTGAAAGAACATTGATCTTCTGATTATTGTCCCTGTTAACTACACCTCACAGCACCCTTAGGAGGTCAGTAATTTCTATCAGTGCTATTTTATAGATGAGGAAATTGGGATACAGACTGGTTATGCCACTTTCTCATAGTCATGCTAAACCTTGGACCAGCTACACTGAAAAATAGCCCCAGTGTACTGCTGTGACCCTCATCTTCTCACACCTTATGTCCTTTGCATTGCGTCACCCTCATTCCTAGTCTGATTGTCAAATAATTCGGGCAGATACTGTCTCACTCTGTGTCTTCTGTGAAGTGCCCAGCATGCTTTTGGGTGCTAGAAAACAAGCTCTACTTTGAAACTGGGTTCCTCAGCCATTTTCTAGACACTAGCTCCGGTGCTAGTCATTCGCTCAATTAAGTTGTTTCAATACACGATGATCCTGGACATATTGTCTTTCTGTCCCTTTGAGCAGTACGAGTTAGTCAGAGGGCAGTATATCAAAATACAGAAGAATAACCTTGCAAAATAGCTTATGATTGCCCAATCAGATATGATTCTTTGTAGGCAGTAATCAAGACCATCACAGCTGGCATTCCCAGAATCTGTCTTTTAAATTTGCAAGCCAGAAGGGCTTTGAATAATTCTCCATCCAGAATGCAGACAATCTCATGTGAAACACTGGATCACAACTGACGTCAGGCTCAATCCAGACCTACAGAACTCAATGGAAAGACTCCCAAAGTTGATTTCAACCTAGCTGGATCAGCCCCATACAAAGCTCAGATTGTGAAACTAGGTACTCACAGAGAACTCTTCACTATCCGCTCATAGTTACAGAAATCTCACCAAAGAGGTTGTCTGATGTTTTAAAATAAATGCATTCAGGGAAACCGCAGTCTGCTCACAGACATGCAGTGAGCAGAAAGAGTCTAAATTAGTCAGAAAATTATTCATTGTGAGTTATTTGTTCAGCTCCAATACACAGTAACAAAAGGGTTTATTCTTCCTTCCATACATGCACATCTCTTCTATTAACAGTAACAAGGGGTATCCGTGACCAGTGAACGAATGCTTCTGCTTAGATCTCTTTATAAGCCTCTTTCTTATATACATTTAACCTAATCTGTGTTATACCCCGTTCCACTCACTGTTGTTAAGAGCATACCTCATTGGCTTTCCCAAGATGATACATATATATATATAAATCTCTACTGTGCATAAATTAGTGGAATAAATTTTAATAGTAGTATATTTCCAGCTTGGTAAATATTGGGGGGTCGGGGGATAGAAAAGTCAATTCTTGCAGTTCTGAGGTTAAGCATAGGAGGACTCTAATTGGAGTTAACTTTGTGTAACTTACATCTTTTGTAGTAGCTCTTTCTCCTCTCACCACCTCTTGATTTGCTTTGACTTAAAAGAGAGAGTCTGAGAAAGTTTGTATGAATATATCACTTTCAGCTTTCCATATTAACTCTCTGGATTGATCCCTTTGAGTTTGTTCCTACATGCTTGCATAGTTTCTCAGGAGAGAATTGGGTAGACCTGTGCTCAGCCTTCTTCCTGTCTCAGAATATTTATAGGAAAATCTGTGATCTGCTACAAGTGATCTTGCAAATTCTGAGGCCCACCAATTTACCACTTACTGGTTTATCTCCGTTGCTCTCATTTATCTCAGCACCCGTTTCCATGCATCTGTGAGGAAAAGTAATTTGAAATATTGTAGATTAATAATTAAAGGTCTGCTTGAAATCCTTACATTACATATTCCTTCATTGTCTGTCTCTCTTTCTCACCATCTCAATGTTATTTCGCTTCTGGCAGCCCCATCCCAAAGGTAGAGTGGAATTGCTTCATAAGAGATATTGATGATAAATACTAGATTTGGGTTATGTAAACAATACCAGTCTTTGGTCTGTTATTTTCTCTGTACAGGTTTATAACTAAGCAAATAGAGAAGAAAGGCTTCACACTCTATCACCTCAGGCTATCCCTTCCTTACTGAAAGCTGTGTTCCAAAGGTTCCGTAGGGAGGGAATGGAAGCAAAACTACATGCATAAATAAATAGCAGACACAATAAGGACAAAGTCAGCTCTGCATTAGAAGAAGGCTCGTGAAGAGCAAGTAGCAGGCTGGGTAATAAAGAAAGACACAGAACCTCCCAGATTCCAAATACATTCCAGTGGCACCTGCAATAATTTGACTATTGTAGTGGATCAAAATGAGCAAATGCAGGGGATTCAGATGAAAAAGTTCAGAAGCTCGTGTGTGTGTGTTTGTTTTGGACTTGTGCACATTTTGGTAGTTTGAGTTTTCATGTTTTATGCAAACCTTGCTTCTGGTATTCTGTGTTTTCAGACTCCTCAGGTGACTCCTGACCTCATTTAAGTCCATGGCAAAACTCCCATTGGCTTCAGTGGGGCCAGAAACTCACCCTTTGAGGTTTGTATTGGGTTTCTGGGTTTGAGCAAACTAGAAAACTCAAAGTTAAACTCGAACACCATATCACCAGAATTAGCTTGCACTGAGGCTGGAAATCCTGGGCTAGGTTCTCAGTTGGTGTAAACTGGCATAGTTCCGTTGGTTGCGTGATGGCCTCCTGAATCTCACATTATTTCCAAGTTAAAATGTAATCCGATTCCAATTGACTTGTCCGAAGGAAGTTAAAATGTAAGCCAAGGCTTTTCAAAAGTTTTGTGAACTGAAGGAAATCTGGATGGAGTCTTAAGGTTGTAATGAATTTGTATCTCCCTACTAAGTTGTCAAGGTTCCTCCCCCACTCTGAACTCTAGGGTACAGATGTGGGGACCTGCATGAAAAACCTCCTAAGCTTATCTTTACCAGCTTAGGTCAAAACTTCCCCAAGGTACAAAATATTCCACCCATCGTCCTTGGATTGGCCGCTACCACCACCAAACTAATACTGGTTACTGGGGAAGAGCTGTTTGGACGCGTCTTTCCCCCCAAAATACTTCCCAAAACCTTGCACCCCACTTCCTGGACAAGGTTTGGTAAAAAGCCTCACCAATTTGCCTAGGTGACTACAGACCCAGACCCTTGGATCTTAAGAACAATGAACAATCCTCCCAACACTTGCACCCCCCTTTCCTGGGAAATGTTGGATAAAAAGCCTCACCAATTTGCATAGGTGACCACAGACCCAAACCCTTGGATCTGAGAACAATGAAAAAGCATTCAGTTTTCTTACAAGAAGACTTTTAATAAAAATAGAAGTAAATAGAAATAAAGAAATCCCCCCTGTAAAATCAGGATGGTAGATACCTTACAGGGTAATTAGATTAAAAAACATAGAGAACCCCTCTAGGCAAAACCTTAAGTTACAAAAAAGATACACAGACAGAAATAGTTATTCTATTCAGCACAATTCTTTTCTCAGCCATTTAAAGAAATCATAATCTAACACATACCTAGCTAGATTACTTACTAAAAGTTCTAAGACTCCATTCCTGGTCTATCCTGGGCAGAAAACCAGCATATAGACAGACACAGACCCTTTGTTTCTCTCCCTCCTCCCAGCTTTTGAAAGTATCTTGTCTCCTCATTGGTCATTTTGGTCAGGTGCCAGCGAGGTTACCTTTAGCTTCTTAACCCTTTACAGGTGAGAGGAGCTTTCCCCTGGCCAGGAGGGATTTCAAAGGGGTTTACCCTTCCCTTTATATTTATGACATAAGTCAATACAACTTCCTGTCCTATTAGGTCGCTTACTGTAATATCAGGTTTGCCTGGGTCAAACTATTTTTTTCCAATCAACTGATACCGATATATGACTCATGAGCCATTCTATAGGCATGATGATGGCCATGCCTGTGTCATATCTGACTTTCCTTTCCCTGCTCACTGCCTTCACAGTGTCAATCCCTGCCCAGATGGTCCCTCCGCATCAGAATACATCTGACATTTTCTTTTGCCTGAATCATAAGCAGAAGCTGGGGATCTTGGCACAAAGTCCTGTTTCATAAACAAACAAACAAAAACAAAAAATAATAAAATACATTAAGGCAAACTCCACACACAGAAATAATCTTTTCTTTCTCATCTTTTCTTTCTTGCTTTCTTTTTCTCTCTCTCCCTTTCTACCTCTTGTCTCTCTTCTCTATTGTTTTGCGTGACTGTAGGAATCGGTCTCAAGGGGGAGCGGTGTGGGTGGCTTTTATTAAGAATTTTAATCCATGGAAAAACCCCAGTCAGTATTCACAGCATTTTAGTGATGGCCAGTGTTTGTTTAGCTTGTCACAGTGAGAACTTGCGCCTTATGATATGATTATTGATCTCTTCCTTTTACAAACAAACAAACAAAGAGTGCACATTCCACACTTTTCCCCCTTTCTCCTCCAAATATGGTCACCCCCTCGCTTTTCTTTTACGGGGACATTCTTCAGTAATGTGTTTGGGATCCCTATTAGCATACGATACCATTGCTTGCAATTACCTGGCAGGTTCTTCCCATGCTTATCTTTGCCTTCTAGGGTTGCCAGTCAGCCTGGATTTCACTGGAAAGGACCAGCTTTTGCATGTCTCTCCCAGCACACAGATTCTGTTAAAGATAATGGGCCAAATTCTGCTCTCACTTATACTGGTATAAATGTAGACAAATTCCATTGATTTCAGCGACAGATCTACACCGGGGGCTGCTAGAAGGGAAGTAACATTGAGATGGTGAGAAAGAGAGACAGACAATGAAGGAATATGTAATGTAAGGATTTCAAGCAAACCGTTAATTATTAATCTACAATATTTCAAAATACTTTTCCTCACAGATACATGGAAACGGGTGCTGAGATAAATGAGAGCAGCGGAGATAAACCAGTAAGTGGTAAATTGGTGGGCCTCAGAATTTGCAAGATCACTTGTAGCAGGTCACAGATTTTCCTATAAATATTCCGAGACAGAAAGAAAGCTGAGCACAGGTCTACCCAATTCTCTCCTGAGAAACTATGCAAGCATGCAGGAACAAGCTCAAAGGGGGAAGGGAAGGAGCACTTGCAAATTTAATAATTGGGGGGAACGGGCCAAGGGGCGAAGAGACACTCCTTTGTATGACACATCGTCAGATGACAACACAACAATACAGCTCCTAGTACAATGGGCTCCTGGTCCATGAATTGTATGTATTATGGTAATACAAATAGTATCCAATACCACCCCCTTCCCCCAAGGAAAAATTGCAAAGACAGCAACTAGAGTGGACTCCCTATTTTGATTTACTTCCTATGCTGATTTTATAGATGAAATAAAGCAATTCCATGGCCCATATTTGCTTAATTTTAAGGCAGGCTCCTTCTCGGTCCTTCTCCCTCCCAATTATTGTAAGATTTAAAAGCCTCTCCTGATCCTCTGGTGTCTTGTGTGTGGTTTTAGGGCTGTTTGGTTTTTTTTGATTCTCTCCAAAAACAAACGTAACCTTCCCCCAGATTAACTGGTCATCTGACTGGGGCGTCTGCCTCAAACAAAGCAGAAGGAAACAGTGCATCCTGCTCACTAACACTCCAGCTTGGGGGGAGTTGGAGGAGGCAGGCTTCAGAGGAAAGCAAAGTTTTAAAAAAAAAAGAACAGTGGGAGTTGCTTGTTCACCAAGGGGAAAAGGGAGTAAAATAAGAATTGGGCGGTGAGACCATTAATGCTGCAAACTGTGCAAGTAGCAAGAGGTAAATACATGTCTGCAGGCCCATTCACCAAGCAGTGAGGAAGAAAAACCAGCATTTCTGATTCATTGGGGGGGGGGAGGGAGAAGGTGGTTGTGTGTGCTGAATCAGAAAGATGGATTAGCAGGAATGCAGTATCTCTGCTGCGTGTAACAAACACACAAGCGAGGAAGGGCCCCATCTGTGGCATGCTTGGTGTGAAGAGCCCTGTGGAAAAAAATTGGGTGGGGAAAAATACTGGTGGATGAATTGTAGACTGTCAGTCACGTCACAGCAGACAGTTGGGAGAGCAGGAGAGGAAGCTTGTAAATTTGCCTCAATTCCAAAGCAATATCTTATCTATCCATATTCATAAACCTCAGACCTGAGTAAATGTACAGGGGTGTGATCTTGCACAGTGCTAGCAAGATGTAATGCCAGAGCATCAAATGCAATGCAGGCTGGCGAGTCATCCTGTAGCCCCTGTGGGAGGATGCGCCGCTCGCACTTCGGGCTCTTTTCCCATGCCATTGCTAAGCACCACTGACGGACCAACTTCGTTGCATCTCCTTTCATCTGTCAAGATGGTGGATGACCAAGTTAACTTTGAGAGGGTGCCTGCTTTGAATGCTGCGGGACAGTTCTGTTGAATATCCTCTTGGATTATACAGGAGCATGGAGGTATGAATCCATACAATATGCATTTTTCTGGCTTTGAAATGAAAAGTTGAAACATCTGATTTTGACACCAAAAGGAGGACTACAGAAGGTCTAGAGTGGTTTATTAGTTTCCAGCGGGGATTCTTGATATTGGTGGGTGAATTCCTGGGTTTAGTTTCCAGAGAAAAACCTTCACACAGAGGGAAAGCCCCTGTGACACTCAAACATCATGGTAATAGGTAATTCCTGGAGGGGCAGTACAGATCTAGCACATCATTCATTCCCTGAGGTGTGAGTTTTCATTCAGCACTCCTAAGAAGGGATGCATACCCAATGTTTATCCAGACTTATTCCAAGCCTCATAGAATCATAGACTATCAAGGTTGGAAGGGACCTCAGGAGGTCATCTAGTCCAACCCCCTGCTCAAAGGAGGAACAATCCCCAACTAAATCATAAAAAGAAAAGGAGTACTTGTGGCACCTTAGAGACTAACCAATTTATTTGAGCATAAGCTTTCGTGAGCTACAGCTCACTTCATCAGATGCATACTGTGGAAAGTACAGAAGATCTTTTTACACACACAAACCATGAAAAAATGGCTGTTTACCACTACAAAAGGTTTTCTCTACCCCCACCCCACTCTCCTGCTGGTAATAGCTTATCTAAAGTGATCACTCTCCTTACAATGTGTATGATGATCAAGTTGGGCCATTTCCAGCACAAATCCAGGTTTGTGTTTAAATCATGAGTTTAGAGCCTCGTGAGTCTAAAGCCTTGTGAGTCTAGAAACTGGGCCAGAAAATATATGATCACAGGGTTTTGTGGGATTCCATCAGATTGGTGCTTCCAGGCCAAGTCAAAGTCAGGCAGTGCAGAAGCACGAGGAAAAAAACCCACAAAAAACCCTAAAAAACTTCTTCAGACCTCAGAAAAAAGTTGGATTTAGAATTTGCATGGAGGTTCTTGTTGGTTTCACATGTTATTCCAAGTCTTTTACCAGTATTTAAATGACTAGAAGTGTAAGTTTTAAAAAGTGACAGTAACATCCACAGGAGGAGAGGGAAAATTCACCCAACACTTATTAATTATAATCCTGGAAAGTTTGCTGTTCTGTTTGAAGAGACCCTTGAGATGGAAGCGAGAAGTTCTCCCCTTCCGGCTTACGTCTGGCATTCTTACTACCAGCTAATTATGTGAAGGAATTGTTCAAGAGATATTTATGGACAGATCTGTAATATGCAGTTGTTTGCAACACAGCCATCTCCCTCCTATCATTCCAAAAAAAAAAAAAAAAAAAGAAAGTTCCCAGTATGGCTCCATGCCCTGCTGGCAGCAAGTGACAAAGCTGTCTACTGAAAATGAATGCTCAAAGAGACAAAGAAGTAAAACATTCAAAACTCCCAGCCTGACATCCTACTGCTGGGTTACTTAAGGCAGTTCAGAGCCTTCTTGTGTTTTGGTTCCCCCCGTCCAGTAGCATGTTTTGTCTCCCGCAGAAGTCACGCCAGTTTCTGAGAACATAAATGGCACATTATGTTAGACTAATTGGCTAAGAAAACAACTGCATGGGGTGGAGGGTGAGGAGAGGAAGTCTTGCTTGTCAGAAATGTCATTTTATCAAAACGGAAAATCATAGGAGTGGGGAAAGGGAGGGATCCAGGTTATAAATGAAGACAAAGTGCTTGCCTGAAACTGCCAGCAGCAACCGATGAGGGGGGTGGGGGGGAAAAGACCTTTAACACCCAGCTAATGTGCAATGACTATCTGCAAAGCTCTAGGAAAGGCATTTGATTCTGTCTGCCAAAGATTAGCAGAGTGACTGGTGCCCATCCGCTAAAGGGCACAATAAGCTCACTGCAGAAATAGGGTCCTTCACACAGGAAGGTGGGGAGCAGATTGCTGCGGGGGGGAGGGCTGGGGGGAACTTATTTGTATGGAGCAGCAATGAAATTCTGCTTGGGAGTCAAAGATAGATGGTTGGAGCCGGCTGTCTGGTCCTCTGCTTGAGCTCTGGCAATTCCTATTTGGTGGAGAGCTGGAGGGAAGGAGGAAGCCATGGTATCAAAGCATAGTTTAGATCAGGTCCTCTCTGTACGGCACTGAGGGGCTGAACTGGCCCTTGACTTCCCCTCGGTATGGACAGCCACACACAGTTCAGTTGCAGCTGCCATCAACAGATGCAGGACACAGCTCAGGACTCAGTCCTTTTGTCTCATCGGCTGCCATATCATGGCAGTCTTCTCTGCCAAGTCTCAGGAATGGTTATTGTCGATCCAGTCTAAAAGCCGCACAGTGTTTTTGCAGCCATCTCGTGCACATGCCAGAGTAGCTCTTTGCTCTCTGACGCTGGCTTGGAGACTTTTAATTCCTGCCTCATAACATCTTCTTGATTACTATAATTCTTCATTTGCTGGGCTGCCTGCTAAACCGATCCATTGTCTCCAGCTTATTCAGAATTCAGCTGTCTGCCATCTTGCTAGAGTTTATGAAGCCCCGTTTATTATGACTGTTCTGGAATCTTTACATTGGAGCTTGCTTTTCAATCCTGCCCAGGGCTTTGTAAAGGCACTCCATGAACTGGATGGATCGCCAGTGGGGAAGGCATTCCGGTCTACGTTTCTCATTATCTGTTGTAATGGCAGAGGCCAGTTCCAAGGACCTCCCTCCAAACAGGAGACTTTTCTGAAGGAAAATCCTCTTTTGGACATTGGACCTGATTATTTGTTTGTAAGGGAGTCGTCAACGAGCAAAGCCTCTTCCTGCAGAGCTCTGGCCTGCTTATGCACATCCACAAGGACGTGTCATCTTTCAGGGCATGCAGGCCTATTCTCTGCCCAGCTAGGGAAGGATGCTCCAGCCAAGCACTAGCCAGGGACTGAGACCTGGCTTCAATTCCCTGCTCCACCACAGAGTTCCTGTCTGAACTCGGGCAAGTCACTTTGTTTCTTTGTGCCTCCATCCCCATCTGCAAAACTGGGGACAAATCAGTTTTCCTTAGTTTGCAGACATGTTGTGAGGCTAAAGAGATGAAATATTATGGGGTTGCACAGACACTAAAGGGATGGGGAGCCATATAAGTAGCATAGGTTGATAATGGCAGCCATTTCCCCCAGATTGACGTGTATATGTGCTTTCAGAAATTGAGTGTAGCTTCCTGCCATCTTCTCTGAGCTTCTAAGGGAACTCCCAGGAGTCCTAGCTCCCCACACTCTACACAGGTGTTGTCCCCTTTTGTTAGGGAAACTAGGATGTTAGGGATCCATGACCATGAGGACGCCTCCTGGGTCCCATACGATCCATACCATCCATCATTCAGTAATTTATAGACCACCAATGTGGTCCTGAGAGGTGCTGAGCACTGGCAAAATTCATTGGGTGGCAGGTGCTGCTTCTCTTAGGCTTAAGCCCCACACCCTGATGTGATGTAACACAACTTGCCGAACTCAGCAATACCAAGAACTGATGTTCCTTTTCAAGTGACGGCTCCTGTCTTGTTTTATCATGTCACTGTAACCCATCCCTAGGTGAGATTTTTTTTAAAAAAAAAGATCAGACAAACACAGTGCTTGCAAACTGACATGGCAGGTTAACACATCTGCAGAACCGATTTTCTCTCTGTGCTGTTTGTCGACGATTTGTTTCTGTCAACTGGAGCGTGAAGGACCAAACACATCCACCGTGACTACCCTATGCTACACACCGACTGCCAGGCAAATAAAAATCATCGATCAAGAAGAAACATGCCAACTGGAGAAATGGATTGAGTCAGGTGTGATTAGCCACACACACGTACACATACCTGTGAACACCCACTCCTGGTTCACACAGCAACTCACACATATTACCACTCCCTCCAGGGGCGCTGAAACAATTTTTACAGTGCGGGGGCTGAGAGCCATTCAACTAAATTTTAAACCTTAGTTCCAGCACCTATGCACACACACACCCCACCCCCCACCCCCCGCTACAAACACACACACAGCTTACAATGTGTCTGGGAGAGAAAGCAAAGAAGAAAAATAGTGTCTTCAATTTTTTGCTCATGAAAATCTAACCAAAAATCAAGTGACTGGTGCCCCAGACAGAACTGGACTTAGCTGAACTCCCTTTCGGTGAGAGTAAAAATACTTGAGTGAATGGGAAATGTCTAGAAACAGATCTGGATGGCAGAGGTAGGCCCAGAGAAAGAGAAAGGTAGAGCAGAGGTGGAAAAAACAAACAGAGTAAAATTCGAGCTGCCGGTGGGCAGAGCTTTGAATGACTGAAGAGTGCAATTCACCCTGCTGAGCAATGGCAGGTCTGCTGCCCCCACACTGACGCACCGAAGATTTGGATTCGTTTCAGTCCAAGTGGGTCCTAAAGCTGCACTTTGAGTCTGGTGTCTTGGACTGAAGAAAAGCAAACAATGTATCCACATCAGCGTGTCTGGCTAGTGCTATAACTCCCTCTCTGAGTGGAGAGTGGTTTACTTACCATGCAGTGAGAGTATCCCTGTCGGTCAGAGCCCAGAATTTGTTACACCTGCGAAAGAAAAGCACAGGAGTGTCACTAGCAGAGAGAGCCAGTGTTCTGAAGGGCCTGTAGCCAAACACAGGGGGCAGGGGAAGCGGCAGAAATGTCCTAGCTTCGTCGCCATTATCCTCTCCCCAGGCAGCTGCTACATGAACACTGAAGAAGAAAGTGGCGAACCAATGAGGATGTATCGCGTGTGCTAAGGGAGAATTTGCTACCAAATCTTTAACAGGCACCAGAGTTACTAGGAAACCAGTGGCCAGACGCTGACGCGTTAGTGAACAGAAATGCTGATGATGATTTTGGTGGTGTTACTATGGCCTGTTATTCAGACGTGCGGTGCACCTACAACTCCAGTTGAAGTCACCACCCACCTCCCAACAGTGAATGCTGGAGGAAAGAGCGGGGATCAGCACCTCCTCCCCCCAGCCCTTGAATCTGTCAGGATGAGATGAAGATGGCAGGCTAACAAACCTCCGTCCCCAAGACATCCAAAGGTGAAGAGCATCCTGGTGGCTGGGGCTCATGTCAGAATGTTCATGCCATGTGGAACGCAGAGTTTTTGGAAACGACGTTAGCAAACCTTGAAGGGTGCAAACGCCAGATTTGAGAAAAACAAATGGCCAAGCCCCAGTGTGAAGTGAAATCAGCATGTTTCGTATGTGGTAGTAAACAGCAAACGAAGCCAGCACTCACAGTGCAGAGGGGGAAGCGGCTGACCTGCCCACGTTACAGCAGAGATGGGTTTGTACACCTGATTACTGAGGCTTGATGTAATACAATCAGGAAAAGGGGAGAGGAAGCCACAGTAAATTCTCAGACCATGCTGCAAAGACAGCGGAAATAGGGGGATGCGGATAGAGGGGATGAATAGGACAAACGTAACATCTGGAAGTTCACAGTGTTTTTGGTGGTTTCTAAAGTTTGTATATCCAATCTTAGGAAAATCCAATATCCATTAGGGCATTTTCCTTTAGGAAAATGGGAAACGTTCACATAGAAATGCTTTATGTTTAATGTAGAGAGCATTGTGCCAGTACCTAACAAATAACAACCATGTTAATTATTATGGTAATATTTTTATCATTATTGCTTTATCTGTTGTAAAACTGCAGCTTTATTATTATTCCAGTAGCGTCTAAAGGCCCAGCCAAGATCAGGGTTGTGCTAGGTGTTGTACAAACAGAGTAAGAGATAGTCCCTGCCCCAAAGAGTTCGCAGTCTAACTAGGCAAGTTGGACAAAGAGTAGGAGTGGAAAAAGAGGTACAAGGAGATGAAGTAACTTGCCTAAGGTTTCTCAGCAGGGCGTTGGAAGCAGAGCCCAAGCCTCCTAAGACCAAATCCACTGTCCTGTGTACTAACACTACCCTTCAAGTTTCTAAAGGAACAACCTCACCATCGGTGCTCCATCGGTGATCTTCCTGAAAACACCATCCTGGCCACTATGGATGTAGAAGCTCTCTACACCAACATTCCACACAAAGATGGACTACAAGCCATCCGAAACACTATCCCCGATAATGTCACGGCTAACCTGGTGGCTGAACTTTGTGACTTTGTCCTTACCCATAACTATTTCACATTTGGGGACAATGTATACCTTCAGATCAGCGGCACTGCTATGGGTACCCACATGGCCCCACAGTATGCCAACATTTTTATGGCTGATTTAGAACAACGCTTCCTCAGCTCTCGTCCCCTAAAGCGCCTACTCTACTTGCGCTATATTGATGACATCTTCATCATCTGGACCCATGGAAAAGAAGCCCTTGAGGAATTCCACCATGATTTCAACAATTTCCATCCCACCATCAATCTCAGCCTGGCCCAGTCCACACAAGAGATCCACTTCCTGGACACTATGGTGCTAATAAGCGATGGTCACATAAACACCACCCTATAACGGAAACCTCCTGACCGCTATACTTACCTACATGCCTCCAGCTTTCACCCAGACCACACCACACAATCCATTGTCTACAGCCAAGCTCTACGATACAACCGCATTTGCTCCAACCCCTCAGACAGAGACAAACACCTACAAGATCTCTATCAAGCATTCTTACAACTACAATACCCACCTGCTGAAGTGAAGAAACAGATTGACAGAGCCAGAAGAGTACCCAGAAGTCACCTACTACAGGACAGGCCCAACAAAGAAAATAACAGAATGCCACTAGCCGTCACCTTCAGCCCCCAACTAAAACCTCTCCAACACATCATCAAGGATCTACAACCTATCCTGAAGGATGACCCATCGCTCTCACAAATCTTGGGAGACAGGCCAGTCCTTGCCTACAGACAGCCCTCCCAACCTGAAGCAAATACTCACCAGCAACCACACGCCACACAACAGAACCACTAACCCAGGAACCTATCCTTGCAACAAAGCCCGTTGCCAACTGTGTCCACATATCTATTCAGGGGACACCATCATAGGGCCTAATCACAACAGCCACACTATCAGAGGCTCGTTCACCTGCACATCTACCAATGTGATATATGCCATCATGTGCCAGCAATGCCCCTCTGCCATGTACATTGGTCAAACTGGACAGTCTCTACGTAAAAGAATAAATGGACACAAATCAGATGTCAAGAATCAGAACATTCATAAACCAGTCGGAGAACACTTCAATCTCTCTGGTCACTCGATTACAGACCTAAAAGTCGCAATATTACAACAAAAAGACTTCAAAAACAGACTCCAACGAGAGACTGCTGAATTGGAATTAATTTGCAAATTGGGTACAATTAACTTAGGCTTGAATAAAGACTGGGAGTGGTTGAGTCATTACACAAAGTAAAACTATTTCCCCATGTTTATTCCCCCCTACCCCCAACTGTTCCTCAGACATTCTTGTTAACTTCTGGAAATGGCCCACCCTGATTATCACTACAAAAGATTTTCTTTCCCCATCCCCCCCGCTCTCCTCCTGCTCATCTTAAGTGATCACTCTCCGTACAGTGTGTATGATAACACCCATTTTTTCATGTTCTGTGTGTATATAAATCTCCTCAGTGTATTTTCCACTGAATGCATCCAATGAAGTGAGCTGTAGCTCACGAAAGCTTATGCTCAAATAAATTGGTTAGTTTCTAAGGTGCCACAAGTCCTCCTTTTCTTTTTGCGAATACAGACTAACATGGCTGCTACTCTGAAACCATACAAGTGTTGTATTTTAGAGACCGTTTCCCCTGCCCACTGTGCTCCAAGTCAATGTCCAAAGCGTGTCTCTCTCACCAGCAGAAGTTGGTCCAATAGAAGATATTACCTCACCCAACTTGCCTCTCTAACACTCCAAATCAGACCGTCACAACAAATCTTAATCATAAGGTCAACCCTGCCAAGACAATTTGGTACTCTGTAAAGAAAAAGAGAAACTTCCCAACATTCAGCTGTAACAAAACCCATTTTTGCCTAGTCAGATGTTCTTCGCAGAACACAATAGTTTGTTCCAAATCCCAATAACCCTTCAAATCTCTAGCAAGCACACAATAGGAAAATGGGGAGGAAGATCTGCCATTGTGAATTGTGACTCCAGCTTTCTCTCCTCTTTGCTTTGCTTATTTATATCCCCGCCTGGATCAGCACAGAAGGCAGCCATAAAAGGCCTTTTTATTAAAGGTTTCCTGAGCATTTAATCAAAGCTGCATTGATCACATCCAGTGTTTGTGGAAATGTGTACACTGAAGAGACTTGACTGCATGTACAGAGTGACAGACTGTACAATTAATTGCAGCCATGTCCTGCTCTGTATCCGTGGCAGTCAGGCAATGCAGTATCTGACAACAAAAGAGGTGTCAACTGTAGGACTCTTTTTATAAAGAAAATTTGTGCTCCCTGCTCAAAATCTCCAATCATAAAGAGCCTTTTCTCCACCTTTGATTTTTATCTCCTATGGAAATCAGTAAATTCAATATGGGGCTCTCGCTAGTTAGTTAGTTAACCTCCATGTGCTGGGACATGGACTCTGCTGATTTTACCAGCTTGGGGCATGAATGGGATCAAAGTCCAGGCGTGGGGAAAGGAGGAAGGGTTTAGCATGTAGTGGGCAAAAGGCAGGGGCAGGGCAATCCTTCGGATTTATGGTGCCCTGCACACTATTATTAAACTGGTGCCCCCATGTCCGACTGGCTCTTAGCAACCCAAAAATAATCCATCATAAAAAATTTAAAAAAAAAAATAAAAATAGCGCTGATCTGATAATAATGTTCTATTGCTAACAACATATTCATGCTCAAAGCTGATCAATGGCGACACAGCCCTGCTTTCATGCTTGGCTCACCCCCGGGCTGCTGGTCCAACAGCTGCGGTAGAGGAGGAGATAGGTGGAAAGCTGCGGGACCCCATCCACCTCTTGGGGTGCAGAGTGGCAACATGAGCAGCAAATCCTGAGGTCAGGTCACGCCACTGGGCACCACCGCCGGCACCATAGTGAAATGCGGCATCTTGGGGACGGGGGAGCAGCGCGGCCTTGGCAGCTCCTCCTGCCCCGCGCGGCTCCTCCCCACAGGTCGGATGAATCGCTGCCAGGCTGCTGCACCCATCGGGCAAGAGACGCACATTCCAGCCCGTGCGGTCACTTGGAGCAGAGGCGCTCGGGCTGGCTGCCGGTACGTCCCTCGGCCCGCACCACTTCCCGCAGCCCCCATTGGCCTGCAGCGGCGAACCATGGCCAGTGGGAGATGCGATCGGCCGAACCTGCAGACGCAGCAGGTAAACAAACCGGCCTGGCCCGCCAGGGGCTTTTCCTGAACAAGTGGCACCCCAAGTTTGGGAAACACTGGCCTAAAGGATAAGGTTAAAGTCCAGTTAACAGAAAATTTTCCTCACTCTGTAATATTGCGGTGGCTGTGAGACAATGGTTCTGTTACCATGACTATTTCTGTGAAATTTCACAAGCTTCTAGCTTCTGGTAAACAACATCTCCACCAGCCAAGTTATTCATTTTTTAAAATCTATTTCTTTGCTAGCTTTGCAGGGGTTTTAAATTTTTGAGTCAGTTTTCTGTTCTGTGAGAAACTTTTTGCAATGCTCTTCTTTAAGATCTGGGGTAGAATTCACCCCTGTCAGAGGACCAGGTCTGAAGTGGTACATAAGTCTCATGCTGGCTCTCTGCAAGTTCACAAATGAAATAGTCAAAGATCATTGCCCCACCTGGATTCCTCAGGTCTTTAACAAAGTGGGTGCCTAAGACCCGTACATGCTTTGGTTTGCTGGGTTTTTCTCACTCCAGCGACTGGATTTGGTGACTGGACAGTGGAAGCTGAAAAGTTTGTGGATCATTTAGTAAGAGAATCAGGTTGTCCAGGAGAAACAGGGAATTATGTTGGGCAGATGTGGGCAGCAGGAATTTCACAACCTTGGGCTCCAGCCACATACAATAGGAGAAAAGTGCTGACAAGGCTTCAGAGACTTTTTGCTGGAGGATTTAAACATTATGATAATTGCATGCTCCTCTGAGATTCTGGTTAGCTGATAAGAAATGTTTAGGTCAGCTTTCGTGCCATCCCATCTTTTGTATGTAGGGAAAGGTAAACTGAATGTGTTTAGAAGTAGCCTGGAAGAGAGCTCTGGAATGTGTTCAAAAGCACCAGAGGGAAAAGCCAGCTTGTTTGCCAAAGAGCGCAGAGTGGTGCAGTTGCCTGTAAAAGTGCTGTGAGGGGAACTCACTTTGATTCAGTTCCAGGTTCCTTTGTTGTGAGAGAGAACACTGCATGTGGCCCCAGCCTTTCATTCCCCACCATATGTTACATGCTTGTGACGCTCACTCATAGAATATCAGGAATCAGAGACTATCAGGGTTGGAAGGGACCTCAGGAGGTCATCTAGTCCAACCCCCTGCTCAAAGCAGGACCCATCCCCAACTAAATCATCCCCGCCAGGGCTTTGTCAAGCCTGACCTTAAAAACCAAAAAGGAAGGAGATTCTACCACCTCCCTAGGTAACACATTCCAGTGCTTCACCACCCTCCTAGTGAAAAAGTTTTTCCTAATATCCAACCTAAACCTCCCCCACTGCAACTTGAGACCATTACTCCTCGTTCTGTCATCTGCTACCACTGAGAACAGTCTAGATCCATCCTCTTTGGAACCCCCTTTCAGGTAGTTAAAAGCAGCTATCAAATCCCCCCTCATTCTTCTCTTCCGCAGACTAAACAATCCCAGTTCCCTCAGCCTCTCCTCATAAGTCATGTGTTCCAGCCCCCTAATAATTTTTGTTGCCCTCCGCTGGATGCTTTCCAATTTTTCCACATCCTTCTTGTAGTGTGGGGCCCAAAACTGGACACAGTACTCCAGATGAGGCCTCACCAATGTCGAATAGAAGGGAACGATCACGTCCCTTGATCTGCTGGCAATGCCCCTACTATCATCTTCGGGATTTCCACCAGCTTTGCTGAGGTCCTGTCCTTTTCTCCTCCAATATAAGTTGCGTCATTTGTTCTTTTGCTGTAAGAATTTGCCAAACAATCTGAGCACATCTAAAAAGAAATTGACATCAGAATGCAAGATCAATTGCCTGATCCCATTTGCTTTTAATGTGGCCCCCGCTACACTGAGAGGAAACTGGAAAGGAACATATACTTGTAAATAGAACACAATGAAATGAGAATCAGATGTTGAATAACACACTGCAGCTAAGCAAATGCTCTCTCGTTGCTGATCACAAAATCAGCCCAGAGGGTGCCAGATTCACTCCAAGAGAAAACAGGATATTGGATAGACTAGACAAAAATGTTACACCTGCCTTTCTGTCAGGAGAGTAATTCAACCTTGAAAACTGGCATGAAAATCTACCTGTCCAGGCACGAAATCTACTCACCAGCTGTTAAAATATGATGATGAGACCATTGTGTTAATGATAATAAAATAATGAATATTTTACCTTCCCATCAAGAGAGATTGAGTAGAATTTTGTAAAGTTAATCTAAACAATCGATTTGTGTCAGTGAAGAAATTCTATTTGGGATTAACAGGGGCAAATTTTTGTACTTCATTTTTTACTTGTGTGTCATAGTGCTGGCTTTGTTGTCGCATATTGTGGCAAAACCAAAGATGGTGACATGGTGAAGGTGAAAGGAGTCACGGCCATGGACACGTGTCAGACACATGCTCCCGAATTGTAAAATGGCAGCCATGTAAACACATTGGCCCAGTTTCCTTCGTTATAACCAAGGAACTCGAGGTGTGGGGGTGGGGGTGCAAAGATTACCTCTGCATTCCTCTGAACCTATGTCTGTTCTGTGCAGGCGCTCCCTGCCTGCCCCATAGACATACCCAGCAGAACCCTGTGAGTCTGAATGCTTCATTAATGTGATAGCAAGCAGGTTTTATTTATTCAAAATCCAGAGAGAAAAATGTTATATTTTGAGAGGCAAATGAGAGGAAACTGAAATTATCATGGCAGCCAGAGTGCAGCAACACTGACCAACGCTGTGGTGAAGAATGAGTTAAAATTGCACTTGATTTTGACCAACCGGCGCATAATATCCTGATGGACAAAGAAAGAGGCAGATTCAATTATTGATTAATTTTCTTTTAACAAAGTATTTCTTCTGTGTCTCTGACAAGGTTCAGATTCATCAGCCTGGAACCTTCAGACCTGAGTAGTCCATTAATCTTTCATCCTAGGGTTCACAGGGGATCCTGGTTCAATTCCAGCCCCATCCAAAGGAGACCAGAAAAAAGAAATCTCTGTCATGGTGTGTTAATGCTCTCATGAATTACAGGGCTGAGGCTCGCTATTGCCCAAGGTGCGATGAACCATGGTGCACACGGGGTGAGTTTATGTACAAGCTTCTTGGGAGACACAGCACAGGAAGGGGAGGCAAAGGGGATGATAAGACCTGATCTAGCTCATGGCAGCCTGACCCTGCTGCCTATGGGCTACCCTGCGAGCCAAAATCACCAAAGAACAGTGTATTTCCCATGTTTCCCCCTCTCATTCCTTAGCTACATGTTCCTTAGGCATGACCCTACACCAGTCTCTGGGGGAAGGGGAGTGTAGGATCACAGACACCAGCCCCTATGTTGCTCCCTGCATTGTGGGAATTCCCTCAGAAACTGTTCTGCCCCCTGTATGGCTTCGGTACACCGCTGGAGCAGGGTAAAGGGACAAAAAAGGGCCAGAATTGGTCCCACAATGGTCTAACAGTACCGGCCTTGTGTTCACAAGAAACCAGGTGGGTCCAGTTCGACACTGAGGACTAAGGGGATGGGAAGGCTAGAGAGGCCACAGAGACCATATCTGTCAAAACATCCCATGCCTCCCATTCTCACTCTCCCCTCCTCACGTGGATGTTTGGTGTCTTGTGCACCAGTGCAACATGGGTCTCCCGGGAAACTTCCTTGGCATATGAGTTAAATTTATGTTACAAAGAAGTTACCCATTTTCCCACATCAGACTGTGCAATATCACTACAAAGCAAGGCAGAGCAGAGAGAAAAATGAGAACACATGAGCTGGCAGAAATGGTCTGTGTGAACCAGACATGAGCGTTTTATTTTCCACGCTGCTGACCAGTCAACTATGCCAGGTCTATAATAATTTCCATAAATGAAGCGCATTGCAGATGCCAAAAAGAGAGAGAAGATGCAACAATCCTACTAAATCTACTTCTGCAACACAGCAAACTCTGTGCAGGGGGTGTAACTAGAATCTATTTATCATAAGGAGAAGTTCCGGTATGGGATTTCCTGCTAACTGTCAGTGCTGACAAAAATGTTCTCTCAGGAAGGCTGCAGTAGAAGATACTTGGAATAATCCTTTCGCTGACACACTTTACCTGCGAGAGTCCCAGGAAAATCCTCAGCTTGGAGTTTCTTCACTGTGCTAAATGGATTGTTGGCAGGCGTCAGGGTATTTACCATCTGTTCAAATGCACATTGGCCATGGTAAACAGTCCATGCTATTCCCCATCCAGTGGACATGAAGAGGCAACTAATATACAAAACACAGAAAAGGGTATCTCTTCATACAGCACAGAATTCTGAGCACCAAACACAAATGCGTTCAAGTGGGTAGCTGGCGCAGGAGTGATCCTATGGAAGGAACACCCTCCCAGGGTACCTATAGCAAAGGCCCAGCCAGGAAGGTATTAATGGTCAGGAGAAATGATAGTTTGCTTTGGCCAAAACTGCATTTCCCCCCCCCCCCTGCAATGGGCCAAACTGATTTCCTTTCCCACAAGGAGGTGCAAACCATAATCTGTCCCATGGGACAGTCAGGTGCGGTTACCTCTGCAGTCTTCCTTGACCTTACAATGTGCTTAGGCATGAAGGGGCAACTTTAAGTTCTTCTGGGAACTCTGTAAGGATCCCTCTGGTAACAGTGGCAAGGAAATGGGCTGAACTAGGTTGACTTAGCTAAATTCTCTCTCTTTGGAGAGCACTGTGTTCTTTCAGGGATATATTGGCACTGCAGAGGAAGATTGTGGCTGTCTTCTGCCACTGTAACCCCCTTCTGCATGGACTTTCCACTGCTGGGAGCCCTGTATCAGGGTCTGCCCCATCTTTGCCAGCAAAGATATTCACACAGTTAGGAGCTGTCCCTTGCAAATAAGGGCAAGGGGAGAATACAGCTTCAACAGAAGGTTGCCGCTAATAGGAGCTGGTTAGCTACTGTATACTTTGTATACAATTAATGACTACATTCTATGCCTCTGTGCAGAAAAGTCTCAGATTAGATCTCTCTAGTGACATCACATGTTTGCTTCACATTTGCGGAACAGCTCTACAATTTGGCTACACAATACATGGTCAGCATGGTGGGTCCATCATCCATGGTATAGATGATGATGACTCACTGCTTCCCGCCCTAGCCCCAGTGGGCCACTGCATTCATTTTTAATTTTGTTGCCCACTCTATTGGAAATCCCATTTCCTAGAGTTTTTAATTGTTTTGCACAATATTTTATTCATGGCCCCCCTACAGAAATCAGCTGTTAACCTTTTTATAAAATAATGAATTATTTAGTGTTTATTCATTATTTAGTTTGTAATTGTACAGGGTCATATCATTTATTCATGTTTTCTCTATAACAACTCCCCCATTAGGTTCCAATGTATCTTCTTTCTCTCTCTTTTCCCTTGTGGTTGTGATCAGGGACCAGAACTGAGCAAATCCTATCAAAAAACCTTCCAAGTATAGTCTTTCAAAATATTAAGGCCTCAGTTCAGGATAGCACTTAAGCATATGTTTAAATCCCTTTGAAGACAAAGTTGAGCATGTGGTTAAGTGCTTTTCTGTTTTGAGGCCTTAATCAATTCACTTAGTGTCTGTATCCGAGTTCACTTTCTGCAATATTCTGGCAAAGAAGCTCACCAGCAGGAATGTTCAAGGAAGCACCACGTTTCAAGCCAATATTGTACAATATTCATGGAAACAAAAGTCTAACTTCATATCATCAGAATTTCTGTCAGAGCAATTCATCCAATCAGGGAACAGAAACATACCAGGTGCTATATGGTATTTGTCCAGTTAAGTTTCACATATAATGAAGTGCTCTTGATCAAGCTCCAGATCAATCATCATTGGGGATCGGAGAGCTGCAAACAGAAGTTCAAATATAGGAAGCACAGCTGCCACAGAGACAGCCCCCCATCCTGTGCCTGTCCTGAGGGAAGAGCATCCCCCCCCCTCCAAATTTCCCCTGCTCTTTGGCTGGTGTGGTGAAATCTCCCTCTTTTGTTTCAGTCTGCTAAAACTCTCCAGAGCTGATGCAAACAGCAGCCGGAGGAAGCCGTTTGACGTGTGCACAAGTTTTATTGGTTCTACCAAGCGAAGGAGCTATGCTACATATCATTAAGTGCCATATACTGGTACCTTAAACCCAATCACTTACATATATTCAGCTATAGAGCACTCTTGTAACAATAACCAATGACTTCAACCAGCTCCTGACCTCTGCTGTACCCAGAGGCAATGCTGTTCACAAAAGAGAGGGCGGAACAGCTCAGTCAGTGGTACACAGAAGGAGCCCTTCGATCTGTGCCAACCTCTGTTGTTACACTTACATGTTCTCATTGTAAAATTTCCCTTCAGATTCTTTTTGGATTCAACTCCTTTACGCACACCAGACTCACACGCCAAATAGAAGAGGTTTTAGGTAGGTGAAAAAGCGGCATTTCCTTTGGGTGATGTGACGGTGATAGGGTGCAGAATAAATCATTAAATCACTTTAGAAAGCTGGAAGCAAAACGGACCTTGTTGATTGTCAGTGATGTCATATCAATGTTAATGGCCAGTATGGCCCCAGTCCAGCAAAACAGGTGCTTAGCTTTTAACCACATGAGCAGTCCCAGTGAGGTCAATGCTTCAGTGATTTCCTGGACTGGGACCTGATCCCAAACCTATTGAAGTCCATGGGAATCAAACCACAAATGCCCATCTCACTCTTGTCTTGATGTTTCAGTGTAAATTGCAGATCCAAGTAAAAGTCCTAGACTGTGTTTTTCATAGCAATTATTGCACTTCTCCAGTGATTAATCACTTACCCTTCAGACTCCTGGTTTATAACCCCATGCGAGGCTGAGCTGTGCGACTGCTGCCCACAGATGCATGGCATGTCATGTCTTACTGCTTAAATAAATGTTCTAATGACTTGTGTCAGTGCATTGGCAGATGGAGAGATGCTGTGTGTTATGTTTCTGGATAAAATTGAGTTTACAAAAGGAAGTCAGGTGAGTCTTTTAATAATAAAGAGAACAGGAGGACTTGTGGCACCTTAGAGACTAACAAATTTATTTGAGCATAAGCTTTCGTGAGCTACAGCTCACTTCATCAGATGCATTCAGTGGAAAATACTGTATTTTCCACTGAATGCGTCCGATGAAGTGAGCTGTAGCTCATGAAAGCTTATGCTCAAATAAATTTGTTAGTCTCTAAGGTGCCACAAGTCCTCCTTTTCTTTTTGCGGATACAGACTAACACGGCTGCTACTCTGAAACCTGTCTTTTAATAATGAAACTTGAAAACAATAGAAAAATTTATACCAAATGAAATTTGGAAACAAAAAACCAGGACAAATTTCTACAAAAATTCTCCCCTGCAGTTTATCATATTGAACCTGGACTGGCCTCCCTTGTCACTTTTTGTGCTTCCTCCACCCAGTCCAAGCATAGTATTCCCTGCTCCTTTTTAAAACAATAGATTTGACCTTTTCCAAGTGAGCTTTGAATGAGGCCCCTGGGGGTGAAAATCTCACAGGAACTGCTGAGGTTATGAGATTTCCACAATTCAAGGTCATCTGTGAGATCAGCTGATTTTGCAAGACGTCCCCCTTTTGGGGCTGATATCAGGACAGCTCCTCTGAGGCAAACACTGCACAGTCCAAAACCTTGCACTAGATTTCCAAACTCCAGTATAAACTGAATCACATCCAAGCATCTGATCTGCTCCTCTGCATGTCTCTAAGAATGATCTTTCCCCAAATTCCTCAGTACCATATACAGTTTTGTTTTCTGCCCTCTGGATCTACATTTTTCTATCATACCCTTTTGATTACCCTCAAACACACCGAAAGGCTTGTCAAAGCTTTTCCCAGTCCGTGCTCAGAAAGAGAGGGCCTTGTGGTGAATACTTGCTCTAGGGACTGGTCTACACTAGGAATTTACATCAATATGTTTACATCTCTCAGGGATATGAAAAATCCACACCCACGAGAGACATAGCTATGCCAACCTAACCCCTAATGTAGACAGAGCTAGGTCAACAGAAATATTCTTCCATCAATCTACCTACTGCCTCTTTGGGAGGTGGATTACCTGTGTGTAATCTACAGGTGTTCTGAAGAGTCACTTCGTGTTTGTGTGAATGCCCATTGCCAACATTTGCTTCAGGAAGAAGTAGGAGTAGTTGACATCTTGCTTATCCCAGTCCGTTTGTCCACCCCACCCCCCAATATTTCCGTGTGGCAGCTTCCAGGAGTCTCTCTTAGCAGAAATTAGAGCTAGGTGAAATTTGTTGGAAAAAATGCAGTTTCAGTTGACCCAAAATGAATTTGGCATGAATAGTTTAGGCCATTCACAAAATGGCCAGAGGAAGAAAAGGCTACTTTCTCTCCCTTGACAACCTTCAGCCCGGTAGCTAGGGCACTCACCTCAGATGCAGGAGACCCAGATTCAAAACCCCACTTTGGAACAGAGCCAAAATGGACTTTTTTTATATTAACCAAAACTTTGGAAAAATTTCACATTCCGTTAGACTGCAGCCAAATTTTGGGTTTGATTTCTTGGAACTGCCACCAGACTGAAAAGTCAGTAATTCACCCAGCTGCATATGCTGATCACCAAGAAAGACAGTAAGAACAATGCTAAATTAATCCAGGGGGAAGCCTGTTAACATGTTCCTAAGCTGCTGGCCAGAGGTCTGACATGGAGGGTGTTAATGAGACCTGATCTCTCCAAAGGGAGCCTTCTTAACTAAGACTGTGCACTTTCAACCATGCCATGTTAGTGACCGTAATTATGGTGGATGGTGATGGGAGCATAGCACATGCAACTGGAGACGAACACATTAAATAAATACACTGGGCAGATGTACGAAAAATGTGTCATGCCACATCAGCACAGGGATGGGCTTTCTACTCAAAATTCAAAGCCAACCCCTCCCGCACACTAACACAGTTCAACCAGCTGAAAAAGGGTACATGGCTACCTTCTTTGCATCTAGACATGCAAACCCTAGTCACAGCCCAGGCAAGAGCGGCTGAAATAAACTGACCACATCCTTTGCATCTGGGACTCTGTGTGTATACTTACGGGTGTGTGTACACCAGAAAGGAAAAGGTTTCAATGACCTGAAAATTCACTTATGTTGAGGCCTGGATTCATTCTAGATGCTCCCACTGCCTTGAACTGAGAGAATCAAAGGCCCAGTGCTTTGATTATGATTAATATTATTTATATCACTGTAGTACAAGGGAGCCCAGGCCTGGACCAAGACCCTGTTGTGTTAGGCATTGTACAGACACATAACAAAAAAGATAGCATCTACCCCAGCGATGTTATATTTTTAGTAAGACAAAAGACAACAGATGGATACATACAGATGGGGAGTACAAAGAAACAATATTGGTCACCATGATAAGCTGTGGACTCAGCACATCAGCAGGCTAAACCAATGTCAGGTTTTGTGTTGGCTTAACGGCAAAGGAGCGTTTTAAGGAGGATTTTGAAGGAGGATAATAAGGTAGTTTTGAAGCTGTTTACATGTCCCAAGCGTGATGGGTAGCACTGGGAAAAGCATGAAGGTGCTTGTTGGAAAATTTAGCAAGTGGGTGATGGAAGCTGGAGTCATGGACTGATCAGAGGTGGGAGTCAGCCTCTCAATAATGAATGAGAGATGCTAGGTAAGGAGGGGATAGGCCATGAAAGGCCTTCAAAATGAAGACAGGTAGCTTATGTTTGATGCGATAGTAAAGGAGGAGCCAGTAGAAGGATGCAAAGAGAGGGGTGATGTGGTTCAGGACACAGGCTAGGAGAATGATCTTTGCAGCAACATTCTGAATGGATAGAATCAGCATGAGGTTGCATTTGTCAAGGCCAGCGAGAAGGATGTTGTAGCAATCAAGAGGCAGGATGAGGAGTACCTGGACGAGAGCTTTAGCTGTATGGATGGACTGGACAGGCTGTATCTTAGAGATGTGGTGCAGAAAAAATCTCCAAGAGTCAGGCATAGTCTGAGTCTGAGGAAGATGTCTTGGTTGAAGATGATGGCCAAGTTGCAGGCCTGAGTGACAGTGGTCTTAGTGCACCAGCTTTTTGTAGGCATCATGGAAAAAGAGGGTCTTGAAGGGGGACAATCAGTTAGTTTTGAGTGTCAGGTAGGATGATGGTGTTGTCCACAGTGATTGAGAAAGGAGCGAGTGAGGACGGTTCGGGTGGGGAAGATGGTCTGTACTGTAACTATATTTGTCCAATCAGGGAACAAAATCATTTTCATCTGACTAGTGTGACACAGCAATTAAGACCCTAATCCAACTCAGTACTTACTACTTAGGTGCTCTATTGGATCAGGACCACAGTGAATACACCCAGCTAGCATAGTTAGTGTGCAGTCCTAGGCACTGGTTTGTGTGAAACATTGGTCAAATGACTTCACATAATGAAGAAGTTTGTAAAACTCAAGTCTGCTCACGGACAGTTCTTGGCCAGAGAAGGCCAATGCTGTGAATAAGCTGTTGACTAGCTGCAGCAGTTCGGATTGTCTCCATCCTCTTACCCAATTCCCAGTTAGGATACAAGGCAGAATAGATTAAATTCTGACCTTCACTACCAACAACCTCATTGAGTCATGCCTGTCGTTAACTATTCTCTGTGTGTGATTATCTCACCCACCTTGTCTCCCTAATATTCTGGGACCAGCATGGCTACAATCACGCTGCACACATGAATCTCCAAGTATCATAGATCCATTACTTCCCTGTGGCTATGGCAAATGGAGAGCTACACTGAAATCAATAGCTTTTGTAAAGGGACTTGAGACAGAGCAAGGGTGAAGGAGTGTGTTCAGCTTGCTCGAATCAATGTAATGCAGTATCTAGTATTCTCAACTGCTTTCAAACATTCTTAATTGTGATTGGTTAATCCCGTAACATGACTCTGTGCACAATTAGCATGACAGAAGTCTCTAAACTTCGCATGTTTTGTTTTTTGTTTTAATTGGTAACCTAATCACCAAAACAAAAAGATAGGTTTGGTCACATTTTTGGCCAAATTCTTGACCGGTGTAATGCCACTGAAACCAATGCCATTGGAGTTAAAGCAGTTGAGAATTTGGCCTTTTCTTTTTAAAATGGTACGAGTTTGGTCCATATGCAATTTAGGGATTGATAGCAGGGATGCCAAAAGTGGTGCGTGTGTGTGTGTGTTTGTGTTTGTTTGTTTTCTTTTGTTTTGTTTAAAGGAAAATGGTTTTTCAATTACATGGAAACTTTCACCAAAAAATAAATACATCTGTTTTTGTTGCAAAATATGAAAAGCTGAAAACTGAATTAATTGTTTTGGCTGCTGAAAACAGAAAACATTTCAACTTTATAAGGAAAGCTCAAAAACTTTTTAAAAATAATTTTCACTGAACTTCTTTTTTATGGGGGAGGGGGAGAATATAATTTCTCAACCACCTCTAGTTGCCAGTTTTGGACAGAGCCCGGATTAGCACAGACTAACATGCAAACGTCACACCAAAAATTGCAAATAAACCTCATTGCTGATCTCTAACACGCTCCCGGCAATTTTAGCACTGTATTACAACATAGTGCTGATGCAGTTCAGTCCTGATCTGCAACTCCCTTGCTATTGCACTCCTGGCTCTTCCAATGTACCTCAATCTCAACCAGCTGCAAGCCTTGCTATTGCAGCCCTGGCTTCCCTACAACTCTTCCAAAGCACCTCAGTCCAAGTCTGCCATGGCAGTCCTCAGTGAGACTCCTGAGCATAGACTGTCTGCTAAACTGAACCCAGTGCACACAAGTTGGTAGAGTAAGAAGCCAGGGATTAAATTTTTAAAAGTGCCTATGTCCCATTTTCAAAAATTACCACTTTGAAAATGGACTGAGCTAAATCTGAAAAAGGCACTTTATTCTGGAGTAAAAATGTCCACACAAAGGCTTATATCAAAATAAGTATTTTGGATATTTTTTCTGGAACATCTATTTCTGTTAATTTTGAAGTGCAAACAATCCCTTAGGAGACTAAGTCCCATTTTCAAAATGATTTAGGTTGCTAAGTGTCATTGCAATCTAAGTCACTTAGGTTTCAGAGTAGCAGCCGTGTTAGTCTGTATCCGCAAAAAGAAAAGGAGGACTTGTGGCACCTTAGAGACTAACAAATTTATTTGAGCATAAGCTTTTGTGAGCTATAGCTCACTTCATCCGATGCATGCAGTGGAAAATACACTAGGGGGATTTTATATACACAGAGAACATGAAACAATGGGTGTTACCATAAACACTGTAACGAGAGTGATCAGGTAAGGTGAGCTATTACCAACAGGAGAGAAAAAAAGCTTTTGTAGTGATAATCAAGGTGGGCCATTTCCAGCAGTTGACAAGAACCTGTGAGGAACAGTAGGGGGAACAATAAACATGGGGAAAATGTTTTACTCTGTGTAGTGACACATACACTCCCAGTCTTTATTCAAGCCTAATTTAATGGTGTCCAGTTTGCAAATTAATTCCAATTCAGCAGTCTCTCATTGGAGTCTGTTTCTGAAGTTTTTCTGTTGAAGAATTGCCACTTTTAGGTCTGTAATCGAGTGACCAAAGAGATTGAAGTGTTCTCCGACTGGTTTATGAATGTTCTAATTCTTGACATCTGATTTGTGTCCATTTCTTCTTTTACATCGAGACTGTCCAGTTTGGCCAATGTACATGGCAGAGGGGCATTGCTGGCACATGATGGCATATATCACATTGGTAGACGTGCAGGTGAACGAGCCTCTGATAGTGTGGCTGTTGTGATTAGGCCCTATGATGGTGTCCCCTTAATAGATATATGGACACAGTTGGCAACGGGCTTTGTTGCAAGGATAGGTTCCTGGGTTAGTGGTTCTGTTGTGTGGCGTGTGGTTGCTGGTGAGTATTTGCTTCAGGTTGGGGGGCTGACTGTAAGCAAGGACTGGCCTGTCTCCCAAGATCTGTGAGAGTGATGGGTCGTCCTTCAGGATAGGTTGTAGATCCTTGACGATGCGCTGGAGAGGTTTTAGTTGGGGGCTAAAGGTGACGGCTAGTGGCGTTCTGTTATTTTCTTTGTTGGGCCTGTCCTGTAGCAGGTAACTTCTGGGTACTCTTCTGGCTCTGTCAATCTGTTCCTTCACTTCAGCAGGTGGCTACTGTATTTGTAAGAATGCTTGATAGAGATCTTGTAGATGTTTGTCTCTGTCTGAGGGGTTGGAGCAAATGTGGTCGTAGAGGTTGGCTGTAGACAATGGATCATGTGGTATGGTCTGGATGAAAGCTGGAGTCATGCAGGTAAGTATAGCGGTCAGGAGGTTTCCGTTATAGGGTCGTGTTTATGTGACCATCACTTAGCACTGTAATATCCAGGAAGTGGACCTCTTGTGTGGACTGGTCCAGGCTGAGGTTGATGGTGGGATAGAAATTGTTGAAATCATGGTGGAATTCCTCAAGGGCTTCTTTTCCATGGGTCCAGATGATGAAGATGTCATCAATGTAGCGCAAGTAGAGTAGGGGCATTATGGGACAAGAGCTGAGGAAGCGTTGTTCTAAGTCAGCCATAAAAATGTTGGCATACTGTGGGGCCATGCGGGTACCCATAGCAGTGCCGCTGATTTGAAGGTATATATTGTCCCCAGATGTGAAATAGTTATGGGTGAGGACAAAGTCACAAAGTTCAGCCACCAGGTTTGCCATGACATTATCGGGGCTACTGTTCCTGACGGGTTGTAGTCCATCTTTGTGTGGAATGTTGGTGTAGAGGGCTTCTACATCCATAGTGGCTAGGATGGTGTTTTCAGGAAGATCACTGATGGACTGTAGCTTCCTCAGGAAGTCAGTGGTGTCTCAAAGATAGCTAGGAGTGCTGGTTCCGTAGGGCCTGAGGAGGGAGTCTACATAGCGAGATAATCCTGCTGTCAAGGTGCCAATGCCTGAGATGATGGGGCTTCCAGGATTTCCAGGTTTATGGATCTTGGGTGGCAGATAGAATACCCCTGCTTGGGGTTCTAGGGGTGTGTGTGTGCAGATTTGCTCCTAGATGCTTAGATGCTTTTGAAAATTTTATCAAAGATTCCTAAACTTGTTTTCCTTGTGACCTACCATTAGGTCAAGATTGTAATTCATGTCTCCAAAGATGAATGGCGAGTGTCAAACTTTGCAATCTCAGTGCAGTTGAGTTGTTTTGGACCATTATGAGTAAATTGCTTATTCCACCAGTGACCAATTATGTTTAAAAAAGCAAACGTGTTTGAAAAGCACAAAGATAGGTTTTCAAAAGAAAATAAACCAAAATTATTTCTGTGAAATAAATAAAACATCAGCCGCTCATCAGATCTTCAGTCCACTCCTAAATACTCCATTTTAATTCATTGTACAGCACTCTGCCCCCTCTCTCCTCTCCCAAGGCAACAGGGAAGGTTCTTGGAGGAGCAGGCAAGCTTTGGGGCCATGCTCATGCTAACCATTTCTGACTGGCAGTCCTAAAATACCTGATTGTTTGAGGCAAATTGCCTCCCCGAGGATTGCTTGATTTGTACACTGCATTTTGGTTGCAAGATTTGTTAGGAAAAAAACTTCCATGTCACGCATAATGGATCTCACTCCAAAAAACTGCCATGCCCTTGCATAATACGACTCCAGCTTATGAAATAATAAAAACCTGTCATTCTAAATCATCGGCGACAGGAGCCAATCCAGTCGCTGTCAATTCCTGTGTCCACTTGTCATACATTTTTCAGGGACCTGAATGCATGTGGGAGCTTTGGTATTTGGCAGGGAAGAACCATCACTGGGAAGCTTCAGAGACCTCAGTCTGAGACAAACTGGTATGAGTCCTAAGACTCTTATTCCTAATATGTTATCCAATTTGTAAATCCAACCTAATGCTCATTAGAGACATTAAGAAAGCCATATGGCCTAACAACTGTATTATGTGCTTCAGCATATTGGCAGAATGACTCCCTCTGTTAGTGTGTTCGCCTGTTTTTTGTCCCCCTTTTGCTGGGAGAGGGGGTTGGTTTTACTGTGTTGAGATGACAGACTTTATAACTCTGTGTATGGGGCGTTTCCAGAGCTTCATGATGAACGGCAAAGCTTAAAAAAAAAAAAAAGCCCCACAGATTTCAAACACTTCAGTTGCACACTTACCGGGCTGCAAAGATGTGTCCAGTAAGCCATTTGCACATGCAATTACCTGAATTGCAAGGGTGGCCTTCTGATTAAAGTACAGGGTAAAGATTCAGGTGATCTGCGTTTACTTCCCAGCTCTGTCCCAGACGATGCTGGGCCAATCATAGAATATCAGGGTTGGAAGGGACTTCCAGAGGTCATCTAGGCCAACCCCCTGCTCAAAGCAGGACCAATCCCCAATTTTTGCCCCAGATCCCTAAGTGGCCCCCTCAAGGATTGAACTCACAACCCTGGATTTAGCAGGCCAATGCTCAAACCACTGAGCTATCTCTCCCCTAATCATATGATCTATATACCTCAATTTCCCGCCTGTCAAGTAAGGATAATCCTTCTCTTCTCCCACCTCCATTCTCTCTCTTGTCCATTGAAACTGGAAGATACTTGGGTCAGGAATAGTCTCTTACTACATGTACAATGAGTAACTATCCCAAAGGGGCCTTGATGGTGGTGGAGTCTCTACTTCTACTAGAATACAAATAATAAGAGTATTTCAAAGCATATTGAGACCCTTCCACAAAGTGGGAACAGCACAGGTCTCCCTCAGCAGCGGAACAAATCTTCCCCCTCCAAGTGCTCCAAAGCCTCATGTCTCCTCTGTCCCAACCCGGGCCAGCTGCTGGACTAAGCACAGCTCAGGGAGTTGCAAAACCCAAGATATTGGGATGGCCCGTTGGGATGAGCCTCTGAAAGTCAGGCTATGTCTACACGTGCAGAGGTTTTGCACTGTCAGTTTCAACAATGACAGTGAACCGGTGAAAGAGAAGCGCTGGTTTGTGTACTCACTTACTTCCACAGGCGTCAGAGAGTGATCACATTTGCAACACTTCCATCCCCGATGAGAGCAGCACACTGAGGCACTATTTTGCCAATAGGTCTTGTGGGAAGGGGGGTGGGGTGATCGCAGGGCATTCTGGGTCCCTGCACAGCCTCCTCTCCCCAAACACTGATCAGCTCCAGGAGCTCAGTGTTGCTCCAAGCAGGGGATCATTTGCTTCGTGGAGGAGGCATCGTCACCTGGCCAGATGAGAAGTGAGCACTTGCCAGGAAGGGGCATTTCAAAGTTCCTGGGGCTTTACAGGGGGAGGGGTGGACGTCTGTTTACCTGGCATCAGAGCAGCAGGGCTGCTGGCCAGAGTGGTCAACCAGGCACTGTGGGATATCCTGCGGAGGCTAAAAGCTCTGTAAACAGGAAGAACGTGTCTTCACTTGCACCTCACCGGTAAGAGCTGTATGCTTCTCATGGACGCGGTTTTCTTTTTGCAGTAAAACTTCAAAAAGTGCAAGTGTAGACATTCCCATGGTTTTTGCACCAAAAAAGGGACTTTTTCTGCTTTAAAAGGCAAGTGTAGACATGCCCTCAGGATATTTACCTGAAGCGCTTGAATCTGTAAAACTGCGCTGGAAATCTTGTGAGAATGTAACAGTCCTTGATTGGAGTTGGAATGGGATTGAACCTGGGATAAGGAGCAGGTGAACATGAGGAATAATTTCCTTCAATAGCTATTCAAACTTCATCATACCTCTAAATGTAGCTTTAGGTGGGTTTGGGGAAGAATGTGGGTGGGTTCTTCTTGTATTGGAGCCGGTTAGCCTATCCCCTATTGCCAAGCATGAAATTCAAATGTATATTCTCCACATCCACTGCATTCCATCAAGAATGCTCATCTCACAATGCAGCATTTCCTCAACGCAACAGCACAGATGAGTAAATATGTGTGAAAGGCCTATTTGAAATGGATCCCACAGAAAGGAATAAAAATGATATCAGCAATAATAAATGGCTGTTGCAAATAACAGCAATGTAGTCTTAAAGTAAAGGTTGACTCTGTCTATATAGAGGGCAATTCTCTGAGTCCATGTGAAATACAGGGAGCTTATCTCTTTGAAAGCAGAACTCTATAAAAATACAATTGCCAGAATGAAAGAAAATTGAAGCAGATTGCCATAGCAACAAAAGAATTACACTGATGAAACAGAGGCACATAAAATCCTTGTATGCTACATTAAAGACAAAGCAATCAAAAGTAAACAAGAGGGGCCTGGAATTTGCTCTGCTTAAGAAGAGGAATGACAAGTGCACCTGGCTGATTGAGTGGCGTGAACCCACAGAAAATGAGTGATGCAGCACTGAAGATGGGGTAATTGCAGGTCCCATCTTGCTTGCACAGAAAGAGTTGAGGACGGCTCCCGGGATTGCAAGTGCTGAGGCTAAGCCCACTGAAGGCAGATGTGAGAATGTGCTGCAATTAAAAGGAGGCAATATAATTACACGCCATTAATGTGCCGACACTGTCTGCCGTCCTCAGGCTTCCTTCACACTTTCCTCCACCTTCCACAGATTCTGCACGAGCTCTCCCCGCTAACTGGGCCAAAGAAATAGCAAGGCAGAGAGAAGTATTGTTCGGCCGACTACATTGGGCTGCTTCTCTCGAGCTGTGCAGCTGATGGAGGTGGTACTGTTGGCACCACGTTGGTACGACGCTTGCCTCCTCTTCTCTAGTGCGGCACCTTTGCCCGTTCAGATTTGCACAAGCCCATGGGCCTGCCACATGTTGCCACAGGGCTGGCCTCTTTCCAGAATGCACCTACAAACCAATCACGTGAAGTACATCAAACAACTGAAGAAGTGGGTCATAGCCCATGACAGCTTATGCTCTAATACATTTGTTAGTCTTTAAGGTGCCACAAGACTCCTCGTTGTTTTTGCTGAAACAGACTAACACGGGGCTACCCCTCTGAAACTCTGTGCTAAATTGTCACGTTGTACGCAGTGTTGTTGTAGCTGTGTTGGTCCTAGGATAATAGAGAGACAAAGTGGGTAAAGAACGAGCCTGGGAGCTTCAATCCATAAGTGCGCAAGCCACTAAAAATCCTGGTCTTAATAAAGACGCTGGATTTATGGCTTATTGCCACAGTTTGTAAGGCCGTGTCGACACGTAAAACGCTGCACCGCAGCACCACGGCACCAGTACAAGGGGGCCGCTGCAGCACATCTGCTGAACTTGCTCTATGCCGACGGGGGAGAGCTCTCCCATCGGCATAAAGAACGCACCTCCCCGAGTGGCATAATCTGTGTCAGCAAGAGAAGCTCTCCTGCTGACATAGTGCTGTGCACACAAGCACTTTATGCCGCCGGTGTAATTTATGTCCCTCAGGAGGGTGGAATATTCACACCCCTGAGTGACATAAAGTTTGCCAGCATAGGCTGTAGTGTAGACCTAGCCTACCCCATTAACCTCCCTTTTTGTCCTATGACTGCTGAGGTGTTAATGGGCCACTCACCTGAAATGATCCCTTCGAATAGGTGCTAACTACTTATGCTAAACTAACTGTTCCATCTTGTATTTAGCTGTGACCCTGGGAGCTCATTGCCCTGACCGGTAGAAGGGCTCTGTGTGACTTGAAAGCGGGTCTCTCTCACCAACAGAAGTTGGTCTGATAAAAAATATTAACTCACCCACCTTGCCTCTCCAAAATTGTCACAGAAATTTTCCATCCCAGGCACAAAGCCTCCCTGCACATAGGCCAGCATGGACAACCTCAGGGATGGGGAAGCCAAGAGGAGGGGACATAGTGGATCCATGTTTAAGCAGACCACAGTCCCCTGCTGAATTGGCAGGGAAAGGCGGTGGCTGTCGCTCAAGACCAAAGGCGGGAATAGAAGCTGCAACACCAAGGTTAGATTGAATTCCCTTGCCTTGGTCCCAGGTTGATGGGTGGGTTTCATCTCCCTAAACTCCAAGCCCCCACCCACAGTCTACTCTCATCAAGCCCAGTTACTCATTCAGACTCCTTGTGGATGGAATGGATTTCACTGACAAAGTGTAAGCAGCAGAATTCTGGTTGTCCCTGCTCCAAGTGCCTCAATGTTCCTGGAGTGTACAGATCCCCCATGTAAAATCCACATGAAGCCACACAACCAAAAGAGATATGTTCCATAAGCTCCATACACAGAAAGTATATGCTGTATATAGCGTGGCCAGGCCAGTGAATAAATGTCAGGTATAGAATCAAAGATCTTCCCTTAATACTTACTAAAGCATAATCTACATTTCTCATTGAAATTAAGCATTGAAATTGGTCCAAATATTGTAGCTAAGCAAAATGAAAAACATTCAAAGTGGTGACTGACATGTCGAGAAGAAATTGGAAAATTAAATCTACAAAGACTTAGAAAGCAATAATAACCGAACCTCCAAAAAGTTTTTAAAAGCAATAATGACCAAAGAAGCAATAATGACCCAAAAAGTAATAATGACCCAAAAAGCAAACCTGCACAAAGTACATAAAAAAATCTTAAGACTAAAATAAAGATGACAGTTAGTTCCTTAATTATACTCATCTTCCTTTCAAAGGAAGTGACAAAAAAATTAAAGAATGTTAATTAAGACTTAAATGCACTAAAATGACTTGAGGCATATATAAATCAGACTTAAATGAGTCTTTCATTTGGACAGGGGAAGACCATTAACAAGAATGGAAAGTAGGTAGGTAGTTCTCGTGGTTTTTGCTGAAATATTAGGTCCAAGATTGCTTCTCATCCTGAAAATTTCAGGACAATCCTTATTTTTTTTTAACATCTGCACTGGGTTCCACTTTTCATATTTATTTGCAGATATTAACTTTGATTTATGCCTCTATCTAGCAAAGCATTTAAGCACGTACTAAACTTTAATCATGTGAGTTGTCCCATTGACTTAGATGTGATAACCCACATGCTTAAGTGGTTTCCTGGATCAAGGCCTTAAATACAAGGATACACCAATCCCACAATTCTTGGCGCTATTTAGAGCTTTACATAATTGGTCCCAACCAGTACTGTAATGTCTACCTGGAACCAAAAGACAGCTGTGCAGATACCCGGTCTCTTATGTGCTCATGATGAGATGCAAAGTTTAACAAGCAGGCAGGTGCATTCTGCACCAACTTCATTTTCGGAAAGGATATTATCCTATGTTAAGCACACTGCAGTAGGCTAATGATGAAGTCATTCAGGCATGGCTAACAGTAGCAGGGTCAACATCTAAGAGAAAAGATCACAACTTGGTGCCAGGGACAAATGGGAATAAAAACTATCCTGTCCCACCACTGTAATATGATAATTTAAAAGCAATTGGGATTCTCCCTCAGTCTATAAATTGCCAACTCAGGGGACCACTGGCAGGAATAGAAACTAAAAGAGCATAATGGAGAAGGAATAGGCAAAACCAGGGGAATTTCTCAACTGGAATGAGGATTGAATCCACGAAGTACAGTCACACTATCATAAGGCATCACTGAAGGAAGCTTTATACATACAAAACTCAGTCTTCCAGCTTGGTGAGGAGACCATACATCCACGAACCCGATAAGAGAATAAACACACACTATTGCTTTCCCGTTGTTCTCATTTGTACCCCTGTGCTCCAAGTTAACACACCCTTCTTCCCAGCATTATCTTTGTGACACTTATTTAAAAAGGTTCCTCAGGTTGTTTTTTTCTTCTATAAATTGTGTCTTTTGGTGCAGATTAATTTTTTTTATCTGCACCCAGCCATGCTGCAAACGGGGGGAATGATGTCTACTCTCTTGTTGAGGTTGCAAATTGGAACCATCCATTTCTCTAAGCATGAAAACAAACAAAATGCCAATGCTATGGGGAGAGCGCATAGCAAAACAGAAAATTTGTAAACCTAGTTTCTCTCTGTGGGTGGTTAAATGGCTGTTTAGAGCCATTTAGCACCATCCAGGCTGTAGAAGAAATACAATTTTCTTTCCTGTATCATTCTATCGTCCCCTGCATTAAAGAAGCCTTTGTTTTGTCCTTTGAATGGACTCATAAAGGGGAAGAGAGGTTCATTTGGGCTTATAATTTCATTAACAGGCCTTCATGAATGTGCACTCAGTAGTAACACTGCCTGCCCACTGAATTGCTATTCTCCTTGGCCAGGGTCCAAACATACGTTTGGCACCGCAATTTCGCTGTAGTAGGGGATACAAGAGGGTCCCATTTTCACAGATAAATGACTACAACCATTATCGAGCTCATGAGCAAAAAAAGAGGACGAAAAACTAGTTCATAAAATAAAGTCCACCGCCCAGCTTTTGGTCATAGGTATAGGTATGTTGCATTTGTTGCCGGCCTTTGGTCACTGAAACTCTTTACACTGTAGCTATTCCAGACTTTAAGTGTAATAACTGCTGAAGCTGTCTCCAAAGGCCGCAAGGAGGGTTTATGGTTTTGTTTTGGTTTTGTAAGGGCTGTTTTATTTAGCATGATCAGAAACCAAACACTGAGTTCTGGGACTTTTGACACATGTTGGTGCGGGGTGTCCAGGCTCTGCAAAAAATACCACCCAAGCTAGAACCAGATTTTGCATTCATATAACACTTTGCATGCGACACATCAAGCACTTTACAAATGTTAATCAAGTCTCATAACATCCTCAGGAGGCAGGTCATTTTCTATCCTTTTGCAGCTGGACAAACTGAGACGCCAAATCCATCTTGCTCTGCTCACACATATATAGTCCCATTTCCTTCTGTCCCTTACCCCTCCCCCCAACATACATACCATGGGAACACAGAGCCTTCGCAACTCCTCAACCTCTGCAATGTGGTTTTATGGTATTTTTTTTCTTTTGAGGAAGAATGGGAACCCATCTCTGCCCTCCCCTTTCCCCATGCTGAGGCTGCCCAGAAATTGCTATGGCTCCAGGGATGAACATAAGAACGGCCCTATTGGGTCAGACCAAAGGTTCATCTAGTCCAGTATCCTGTCTTCTGACAGTGGCCAATAACAGGTTCCCCAGAGGGAATGAACAGAACAGGTAATCCTCAAGTGATCCATTCCCTGTTGCACATTCCCAACTTCTGGGGGAAAAGGCTAGGGACACCATCCCTGTCCATCTGGCTAATAGCCATTGATGGTCCTATCCTCTATGAACTTATCTAGTTCTTTGTTGAACCCTGTTATGGTCTTGGCCTTCACATTCATTCTGCAGCCCTAGAAAAGGCTGAGGACATCCACAGGCAGGAAGTAATAAGCTCATGAGTCATGGCTACACTGACCCAGAAGCAGAGCAAATTGCAACTCCCTGGGGCAGGCATCTGCCTGGGGTGCCAGGCTTGTGGGGTGCCGGGCTCAGAGTGCTATTTTTGTTGTTAGTGACAAAAGGGAAAATGGAATGTTTGAAGTAAAACGTTTCAGGTATTCCATATGTGGATTCCATATGTGGACCCCTTAGAATGTTCTGGACCTTTGTAGAATCTTGTGGAACTTTCCAGACTTTCTGAGAACTATGTTTTCCTGGAACATCCTAGAATGTTGTCAGCCATGCCCTTGCAGGTATATAAGGGGGTGGGGGGCATTGCCAGTCAGTCAGTGAGATGTAAGAGTCCAGCTGCAATATTGTGAACCTTGTTTTATTGTGTAATTGTGGATAAATCATGCACACAAATCGTGCATCAAAGTCGTGAAATGAGCTACAAATGTAATAAAAAATAAGCTATTCAAAAGTTTTACAAATGGATGGGGGTGCCAAAGATGCTCTTCTTCCGGGGCACCATTTGGTGTATGGCTAGCCCTGACTCAGAGCCACCATTCCCTCCCCCCATTCTGAGAAGGGAATAAAGCAACTTCACCACTTGTCATGGAGCAGCTAACTCCTCATTTTGCAGCAGGCTAGCTACTGTGCCTTGCAACTATGGTGGGAGGGGCAGAGTCAGGGCTGCTCCTACTCCTGACCATAGGCACCGACTTCCTCTCAGGTGTTCCACGGCGTGCAGGAGGCACTGGGAGGGAGGGGAAGGAGTTGATCAGCGGTGCAGGCGGGAGGCGCTGTGGGGAGGAGGGGAGCTCGGTTGCTGGTGGGTGCTAAGCACTTGCTAATTTTTTTCTGTGGGTGCTCCAGCCCTGGAGTACCCACAGAGTCAGAGCCTATGCTCCTGATCCCCCCTGGCCTCTCACTCAGAGGAAGGAGTATCAAGCAAGAAGCCCCTATTCTCTTCACCATGACCATTGTCATGACCCAAGCCAGGAAATAAGGGAGGCCTTATACCACTATACACCCAAAGATGGGCTGTGAGTCTAGCCCTTTGGAAAGAGTCAGCTTCCTTGCTGGGATTCACACATTCTGCCATGTTTCGTGTAACCCCTGCTCAGGATTGGTCCCTATAACAGCACCAGGGTCAGGGCGGGGTGCAAATTTAGAGGTGCCTTTAAACACTAACAACCTGATTCATGGTTTTAAGTTTATTCCAGGGGTTCTGGTTCAGCCAGAACATCACAAACTTGGCAAAGGACCGTGGCTGCTGCATTACTTCCACACAGGCCGACAAGAAGTACTGGCCAAGAAACAAAATATATCCTTCAGCTTGCCTAGCTCTTCTCTCACACCAGCTCTTCCTGTCCTACCTTCTGCCCTGCACTCTGCTTTTAAGCCTTGAACCATATAGCCTCAGTAGCACTTAATTATCTCCCAGCTCGCAACAGTCTCCCTTAAGTTGGCTCTGAACCTTGGACTGGAATTGACCCATGCCCTAGGTCTCTAGTTAGCTTTTGCAGGGCCTGTGTTGGGGAGTAATTACTGGGGAGCTTGTAGATCCTTCCACAGGGTGCCAAAAGACCTGGATGCTAGAGCTGATCAGAACATTTTCTGCAAAATTTGCTGTTTCATCATAGCTGAGACATTTTGTGACACTTAACAGCTTCCACACAACTGCTGTTGGAAAGGTCTTTGGCTCAGAGGGACCCTGCAGATGGTTAGTTAGGGCATTAGCTTGCAATGGGAGACCCAGGAGCAAATCCCTGATTTGGAGTGATCTGTGATGATAAACTCTGCTGTGAAGCAGACATCTCCAAAATCCAAGGCTAGCGCTTGAACGCCCCCAGCTACAGAGAGAGACACACACACAAAATACAATTCCGTCTTCACACAAAGGTTTTGTGTGTATTCCAATGCAGAACAAAAACACATTGTGAACCTTGAAATTCACAGTGAAATGGACCTGTCACTCGTCCTCCAGTTAGCTTTTCTTTACATCCCATCTCTGGCTCCATCAGTTGTTTACTTCATTCTTCTTCCCATTGTCTGAGAAACCCTCTTGAAATAGAAATAAAATCCTAATATCTCTAGGCCATTTGTCATTAGCAAAGGTCGGACTTTGGCTTTTTTTTTTTTTTTTGGTAGAGGCTTGAGGGGAGGAGGTGCCATATTTGGAATGGAGATAAATGTAATTGCTCTGTGTGTTGACTTCCTTGTGTGAGCACCAACCCCCCCGGAGAGAATCAGCTATAAGGAAAATGCAACATGTTTAAATTTGAACATTGTAGATCAACGTTTACAGCTGCGCACAAAGTGTAACAGTAACTAGCCCACCAGCCTGAAATTAAACTGTGTAGGTTTAGGAGATATTTTTGGTCTGCCTGATAATTGATGCCATCTCTCTAATACAACACATTGAAAACAATTCCTTATGTCCTAAATTCTTTTTTCACCTTTGCTGTCAGTTCCCTCTCTCTTGAAAACAAAAGTACTGTTTTGCATAGATTGATAGGACAAATGCATTACCCTTGTGTGCAGTGCCATGTCTGCTGGGGTTAAAAAGTAGAAAAAGATATAAAAAATGGGGAAAGGAATGAATTCGGGACGGGGGAGGGGAGTGAAGACCATCTGAGCTCCTGGCGATCTCCTTTGGTTCAGTAAATCCCATAACTTCTGAATACTTTTTGGAGCCTCAAGCCTTAGAAATTCTTCCATCAGTACTTGGAAGTGCTTGTGCGTTATTACACAGGGATTTAAAATGAAGGTCGCTGTTCTGAGCCCCTGACAATTTGAATCTTAGTGAAATCTAAAATTTACTCTATTGCGTGCCCACAGCCCTATGGTGCACAAGGGCTTTGCAGACCCTACTCCTTTGGTTTATCTGGATTCTAGTTCCTAGAAATCATGTTCCAATTTTGCAGCTCTTTAACAACACTGCCACCTGAGGGATGGGGCTGTTATAGGGACGCCCTTGAGTTTGTGAAGAAAACGAGCTGGGCTCTTGCTTTTCTTTGTGCTTGGGCTCACTTGCGTCAGGCCACAGGGCTCCGAATTTGTGGCTTCTTCTTGGAAAAGCAAGGGGGTGACTGCCACAGCCTAGAGACAACCCAGTGGGTAGGAAGGGCACCCCAATGTCTGATTCCCAAAGGAGACAGGTGGAGGGGTAACACACACATGGCAAAATGTAGGGCCCTCCATCCCCTTGAAGAGCACGTATATTCTGCAGGAAGTAAAATGCCACCATTTATGCAATGAAGGAACCTGATGGATCATTAAACACTACTTAAGGGAAGCTCAGGATGGCTTCAGCAGCTGGTTTTCAATTAGGTCCTCTCTGCTTTTTGGCAGTTTGCCAGCTGGATTGAGGGTGGTTCAGGGAGGTCAAAGGATTTATCTCAGGTCACATGCAGGTGAGTCAGTGGCTTTTTTGAGACAATTTAGGATCCAGTTTCCTTCGTTTGTGTTTATCCCCCTTCCTGCCCATAACTCACAACACAGCACCATCCCGGTATCTCAACTCCTGTACGGGAAAGTGAGGGGCGGGTCTGAAAACAATTCGCTCTCCACAAGCGGGAGGCTGCAGCTTTTCATCGGGGCTACAGAAAACGGACCCTGCAGCAGGCATCCCGTGTTCTGTGCTCACTGTTCTGTCCTTTCATTTCAACATGTGGGTTGACAAGCAATTGATTAACTCCACCAGCCTTCACGCAATCAAGACTGAATTTAGAGTCATTGTCCATGGATATAAAAGCTAAAAGAGTGTCTCTATTAACTCTTGAAATAAGAGCTCCATTAAAGACCAGTGAGGTAACCACTTCCAAGGTACTGTGTGCTGGTAAAATACATAAAACGTATTTCAATTCCGATTATCCTCAAGGATCCCACTCAGTTCTCTATACTTTAAGTTGACTCAGACATGTACGCTAAGTTAGAATCTCTCATCAACCCTCTCCAGGAACTCTTTGAGTCACATGAATTTTGCAATAAATAGTTTCTTTATTATAGGGGCATTCACCTATTTACGGCTGCGACCTTTCCTCTGGTAGACTTTCTCCTTCATGAGCCCCTTCCCTGAGTTTCAGCTGGTGGAACGGGGGTTGACTCTAGCCACTAATGTCTAAATAACCTGAGTTACTGCTGCAATGAATAATAGCTCTGGCATTTGCTTACATAGTCACTGCGTTAGCACTAGCTGTAGCTAACACAGAATCATAGAATCATAGAATATCAGGGTTGGAAGGGACCTCAGTAGGTCATCTAGTCCAACCCCCTGCTCAGAAGCAGGACCCATCCCCAATTAAATCATCCCAGCCAGGGCTTTGTCAAGCCTGACCTTAAAAACTTCTAAGGAAGGAGATTCCACCACCTCCCTAGGCAACGCATTCCAGTGTTTCACCACCCTCCTAGTGAAAAAGTTTTTCCTAATATCCAACCTAAACCTCCCCCACTGCAACTTGAGACCATTACTCCTTGTCCTGTCCTCTTCCACCACTGAGAATAGTCTAGAACCATCCTGTCTGGAACCACCTCTCAGGTAGTTGAAAGTAGCTATCAAATCCCCCCTCATTCTTCTCTTCCGCACACTAAACAATCCCATTTCCCTCAGCCTCTCCTCGTAAGTCATGTGTTCCAGACCCCTAATCATTTTTGTTGCCCTTCGCTGGACTCTTTCCAATTTATCCACATCCTTCTTGTAGTGTGGGGCCCAAAACTGGACACAGTACTCCAGATGAGGCCTCACCAATGTCGAATAGAGGGGGACGATCATGTCCCTCGATCTGCTAGCTGTGCCCCTACTTATACATCCCAAAATGCCATTGGCCTTCTTGGCAACAAGGGCACACTGTTGACTCATATCCAGCTTCTCGTCCACTGTTTCACCCCTAGGTCCTTTTCCGCAGAACTGCTGCCTAGCCATTCGGTCCCTAGTCTGTAGCTGTGCATTGGGTTCTTCCGTCCTAAGTGCAGGACCCTGCACTTATCCTTATTGAACCTCATCAGATTTCTTTTGGCCCAATCCTCCAATTTGTCTAGGTCCCTCTGTATCCTATCCCTGCCCTCCAGCATATCTACCACTCCTCCCAGTTTAGTATCATCCGCAAATTTGCTGAGAGTGCAATCCACACCATCCTCCAGATCATTTATGAAGATATTGAACAAAACCGGCCCCAGGACTGACCCCTGGGGCACTCCACTTGACACCGGCTGCCAACTAGACATGGAGCCATTGATCACTACCCGTTGAGCCCGACAATCTAGCCAACTTTCTACCCACCTTATAGTGCATTCATCCAGCCCATACTTCTTTAACTTGCTGACAAGAATACTGTGGGAGACCGTGTCAAAAGCTTTGCTAAAGTCAAGATACAATACATCCACTGCTTTCCCTTCATCCATAGAACCAGTAATCTCATCATAGAAGGCGATTAGATTAGTCAGGCATGACCTTCCCTTGGTGAATCCGTGCTGACTGTTCCTGATCACTTTCCTCTCATGTAAGTGCTTCAGGATTGATTCTTTGAGGACCTGCTCCATGATTTTTCCGGGGACTGAAGTGAGGCTGACTGGCCTGTAGTTCCCAGGATCCTCCTTCTTCCCTTTTTTAAAGATTGGCACTACATTAGCCTTTTTCCAGTCATCCGGGACTTCCCCCGTTCACCACGAGTTTTCAAAGATAATGGCCAATGGCTCTGCAATCACAGCCGCCAGTTCCTTTAGCACTCTCGGATGCAACTCGTCCGGCCCCATGGACTTGTGCACGTCCAGCTTTTCTAAATAGTCCCTAACCACCTCTTTCTCCACAGAGGGCTGGCCATCTATTTCCCATGTTGTGATGCCCAGCACAGCAGTCTGGGAGCTGACCTTGTTCGTGAAGACAGAGGCAAAAAAAGCATTGAGTACATTAGTTTTTTCCACATCCTCTGTCACTAGGTTGCCTCCCTCATTCAGTAAGGGGCCCACACTTTCCTTGGCTTTCTTCTTGTTGCCAACATACCTGAAGAAACCCTTCTTGTTACTCTTAACATCTCTCGCTAGCTGCAGCTCCAGGTGCGATTTGGCCCTCCTAATTTCATTCCTACATGCCTGAGCAATATTTTTATACTCTTCCCTGGTCATATGTCCAACCTTCCACTTCTTGTAAGCTTCTTTTTTATGCTTAAGATCCACTAGGATTTCACCGTTAAGCCAAGCTGGTCGCCTGCCATATTTACTATTCTTTCGACACATCGGGATGGTTTGTCCCTGTAACCTCAACAGGGATTCCTTGAAATACAGCCAGCTCTCCTGGACTCCTTTCCCCTTCATGTTAGTCCCCCAGGGGATCCTACCCACCCGTTCCCTGAGGGAGTCGAAGTCTGCTTTCCTGAAGTCCAGGGTCCGTATCCTGCTGCTTACCTTTCTTCCCTGTGTCAGGATCCTGAACTCAACCAACTCATGGTCATTGCCTCCCAGATTCCCATCCACTTTTGCTTCCCCTACTAATTCTTCCCGGTTTGTGAGCAGCCGGTCAAGAAAAGCTCCCCCCCAGTTGGCTCCTCTAGCACTTGCACCAGGAAATTGTCCCCTACGCTTTCCAAAAACTTCCTGGATTGTCTATGCACCGCTGTATTGCTCTCCCAGCAGATATCAGGATGATTGAAGTCTCCCATAAGAACCAGAGCCTGTGATCTAGTAACTTCCAGGTTCATTGCACCTACATGTGGTTCAAGAAGTACATTCCTCCCTCTATCCCCTGGCTTTTCTCAAATAATCTCTTTTAGGTAGAATGCATTGAATAGCAAGGTGTACTGCAGACAGCATCTGTTCAAAGCCTCATTCTTTGTTGCATCACTTCTACTGAGCACAGGAAGTTTGAAATTGAAGGAACGAGGTTGCAGGAGTGGCAGTAATATTAAAGCCAGTAAAATAATCAGTCACCATGCCCTGAATACAGGTTCTGGCTTTATCTTCCCATGATTCACAAACTATTGTTTCCCCATTAGCTGCAAAGCCCTGATATTAAGTCTTGTGCACAAAGCTCCATCCCCATCCCTCTAATCTTCTGGGATGAATAATACTAAACTGCCCCTCATCAACTGTAACCAGAATTATTCACCTGGTAATGTGGTAAACCACCAGTGTAAATACAATGTGCTGGCATGCCAGCTTCATCTTGTATTTTCTGTAGGCCCCAGGTGTATTGTGCCAGGTGCTGTACTCAGACATAGCAAGAGACAGTCCAGGCCCTGAAGAGCTTGCAATCTCAGTAGACAAGACAGAAGAAGGATTATTCGATTTCACAGATGAAGAACTGAGAAATTAAGTGATCTGCCCAAAGTCACACAGGAAGTCTGTAGCAGAGATGGGAATTGAAACCAAATCTTCTGAATCATGACCTAGTGACTTAACCACATGACCATCATTCCTTCATATATGTACTGCATACGAGCTTGAGGTAAGAGGCTGCAGAAACCTATTTCCTAAGGCAGTTGGCATAGCCATGGAAGAGCCTATACCCTGCTAGCTGTTGGAAGAACAGGTCTTCTCAGTCCTGCCATCTTCAGCCCCTGCTAAATTTCCTTTAACAAGTCTTCCTTCCATGCCTCCCAGTCTGGAGAACATTCTTTCTTGTAATTTAACCATCCACATCAATGCAGTCTAATTTCAGATGATTTTTCTTCAAATCACTCTCTGCATGTTCTGCAGGAGGAAAAAGAAATTCTCACATGGCAAACAGGGTTAACACCAAACCTCTAGGACCCTGGCGAGGATGCTGTAATCAAAGGCATTTCCATAAGCTCCCACACAGTGATGAATCCAGTTGAGCCAATGGTAATCGTGTCTATGGAAACAAATGAGCAATTGAATCCAAATTTTCAAAATAATATAGCTTCCACTGAGTAGCTGCATAATTGTTTTATTGCCCCATTATAGCCTTTTACAGATGGACGTCTTAGGAGGCTTGAATGCGTTTGACTCTTATTAAGATGAGGAAAAGAGGGAGAAGAGAATATTTTCATGTGAAATTTTTTGCATTTCCCTGACTAGGCTCCTCTTAAAATTATTGCACAGGGACTTCGTGTTTAAAAAAAGATTTAAAATGCTTACACGTATCTTTTTTTAATTAAAATTTTGCATCCCCACTCCCAGGCATCTTAAGTTGCCAGGATTCAAGAGGAACAGGGAAAGGGTAGGGAAGGGGGGCAGCTGATGGGGCACGTTAAGTCAGAGATATTAAAATCAAAGGCAAATATATTCTGCTCAGTCATGGACTCTAAAGCCCTTGCTCTGATATTAGGCATTTGGGCTGCCACTTTCAAAAAGCTATTAAGATCAAAGATGAGTGAAATGTTTCCAGTCAGACACTGTTCGTGCTGGAGAATGCTGAGTACGATGGAGTCTCCATACACACGTGCACAATTTGAACTTTCAGAGTTTTTTTTTCTGCTGATATTTGACACAAACAGAATGAAAGGAAATAAGGCAGAAACGATGGGCTGGACAGGAGATGGCATTCATCTTTCTTTTCCTGATCCTGCAAATCCTTCCTCACCTGAGCCATGATTTTCAAGAGTACACCCTTGGAGAGCTGGATTCATATTTAGCTATTATCTTGGGTATTTGTAGAGTGCCCGTCACCAGATCATTTCAGAGTTTTGAAATCCAGAGCAAGTTAAAAGGGAAATGTGTTTGGTGATCCCGCTCTGGTTCCTAGTGGAGATTCAGCTACATCAGAAACAGGCAGTGGGTAAATAAACACCCCAAATTTCCTGCAGATTTTCATCTGAAGTTTAAAATCGATTTACTTAGACTCCAGTCCCTTTTTTCTTCTTTTTCTGCATATAATCCAGTGAATGAGTTTACTAGCTAGAATGTTCTTCACTGCAAATGTTAAGGGAATATTGCAGAATATTCACAAAACAAATGCTGACCGCTTGTTTCTCCTTTAAATTACCATTGATTCTTAGTTTACAGAGGTGCAGAAGGTCCTGAATTCATAAGCACAATAATATACTGAAACCCTCATTCTAAGAAGTATTCTCATCCAATCAAGGACCAGAAACATGTGCCATGTGGCCTGAGTGTCTAAGCAAAACAGCTCAAGTTTCAGATACTGCACACTCATTACAGGCTGTTTGCAAATAAGTGTGATGAACCCACTGAGCAATCGCAGGCCAGCTCAAAAGAGAACAGTGTGATGAAGCAGCTGAGAAGTGAATCTGCTGCTTTTCTCTCTTCTGGACTGGAAGCTTGTAGGTCAGCAGGAAGGGAATGCAAGGCAGCCACCTACAGTTGCACCTGCTGAGGGCAAAAGGATAGTGCTGTGTAGTTACATGGAAACAGCTACCCTTATACTCCTGAACAGGAATGCCCTGAGGGGGCTGAGACAGGAACGGTTGGGTTGCTCTTTGGTTGTAACCATCTTGTGTTCATTATTTGCACCTTTTACTTCTGGCAGCCCCAGCGAAGTAATCCTGTGTTATTAACTAAAAATGCGTGAGTGTTAATCTCAAAGGGCTGGAGCTGGTAGATTGTTCATGCAGCACCTGCAGATTCTGCATCTGAGCTTTGTGCTAGATCGGGGTGGCCAACCTGTGGCTCCAGAGCACATGCAGCTCTTCAAAGGTTAATATGCGGCTCCTTGCATAGGCGCTGACTCTGAGGCTGGAGCTACAGATGCTAACTTCCCAGTGTGCTGTGGGGTACTCACTGCTCAATCCCCTGCTCTGCCCCAGGTCCTGCCACCACTCCACCCCTTCCCACAAGGCTCCTACCCCTTCCCCCCAGCCTGCCATGCCCTCGCTCCTCCCCCCTCCCCACCAGAGCCTCCTGCACACTGCAAAACAGCTGATTGCGCCAGGCGGGAGGCGTGGGGAGGGAGGGGGAGGCACTGATTGGCGGGGCTGCCGGTGGGCGGGAGGTGCTGGGGGCTGGAGGGGCGTAGCAGATGTGGGGGCTGCTGACGTATTACTGTGGCTCTTTGGCAATGTTCACTGGTCAATTCTGGCTCCTTCTCAGGCTCAGGTTGGCTACCTCTGTGCTATACTGAGCGCACGACCAGGCATCTAGCAGGGACTCCTGCAACACAGCACTCGGAGTGACACCCTGCAGGGGGGTTGATTAAATAGGCCACAGTCCCTGAACTATTCTGTGGGATACACCTTTCTCTCTGTTCACAGACAATTCATGAAGAGAAGAGGAAGGAAATTAGTAAAACTATTCATCTGGCTCTATCCAAAACCCAGTCAATGATTGACAGGGGGGAAAGATGGTACAAGAGTTTCAATCAAGCTAGGAGAGTTAACAGGATTTCCTCCAGTATCAATAGTTAATATTTAAGCAATTTCTTCCCTAATCTCAGACCTCACCCAGTAATATGATCTGAGATATTTCAAGGTCCCTGAGAGAATTAAGTGCATGAATCCCACTGCAATTCAACTCTCTCTGGTTCTTCTAGGGCTCCAGTTGTAACCCCAGTGCTGTGTCTATCTCTTTCATATTCAAATACTTCCTTGCCACTATTTTCGTAATCTCGCTTTCTCCCATCCTACTTAGTACCCACAAACACATCCTTTATGGACATAATCTCCTATCAAATACAGAAACAAAGAGACCATGGAGGAATTCTGACATTCTTTTCCCCTTAACCAGTAACTGCTTACATTGTTTTCTTGCTACAGTGTTATGAATTGCCTTGGAAGCAAGCTGGAACTTGGTATATGTTGACCTGAGCTGGGCAAAACTCAGAATTTCTGTTCCACGGGAAATTCTGACATTTTGACATTTGTCTTTGTTCTGAAATCGGAATGAGTCAACAGTGTGCCTGGGTGGACAAACCGACATTGAGCCAGGAAGGAGTTAATAGCCTGGCCTGGAGACAGGGGATAATCAGCCCCATAACACCCTCCGGAAGTGTCAAGCCTGGGAGGTCTAAAAAGGAAAGCAGCAGGCTTCAGAGTTTGGTTACCGTGACAGAAGGATCTTGGGCCTGAGGCAGAGAAGACCTAAGGGGTGGGCTGAGCAGCCTTAAGCTAGGAGCAGCTAAGTCTTGGGAGAAAGAGTCAGAGTGGATTTTATGTTGCCCATGTCTTTGCACGGGTGCAGAAATTGCCTGCTCACAAGCAGCCACTGCCCAAGTAAAACTCAGGAGCTGGGTTTGTGAAGGTGGTGTCCAAAATACAATCCAAAGCCCCACTTCTTATCTGTGACTGTCTTGGGCACAAGGAATGGGGCTTTGATATTTTTGTCTTGATCTGCCCTTTCCAGGGTTTGTAACCCTCTGCTGACCCTGCAGTAGCAAGTCAAAACCGCAGTGATCTAGGCTTTAAGTCGGGTGACCTCCTGGAACTCAGATTGAATCTCACCCTCTGTCAGTGCATAAGGGTGTTATGTGCTCCATTTACTACAGCCAAAGGGCAGGACACTGAGTAGAGACCTTTGTGTAAAGTCACTCAGCAAGTCAGTGGCTCAATCATCTGACCCCCTGATACAAGACCAGGAACCTCACTGAAAAGTACATGCTGAATCTGAGCTCAGCTTTACTGGGGAAAGAGATGATTTCTTCTGCTTTTGACGTTTATGGGACGCTCTTCCCAAAATGCCAAGAGGAATTTAGTGGGACTTTTGCTCTTAAGTCCCTTTGACACTTTGGAAAACCTCCCGCATAAAGCTGAAAAATAACAAAGAAGGTAAAGTCCCACGGTGGTCAATTAAGCTAGAGCACCTAAATCCCTTAGGTGTTTTTGGAAATTCTCCCTATATCTGTTAATGTTCATTGTTCAAACATAATATGCAATAAACCCTTGTGCACACCTGGTTAATTGTTTAGGCCCAGATTGTGAGTGGCTTCTACACCATCACAGAGGTGACCCAAGAAACCTTCCCCACACACAGATACTCGTGCAGGTACACAGGGCTGTAGGTCTATTCTGACCAAGTTCTCAGAGAGAATCCCACCAGGGCCCACTCAATAGCAGTACATAGTCCTCTCAAGCAGCTAACATGACTTTATTAAAATGCTCAACCCATGAATATAATGAGAACTAAAAGGACTCATGGCATTCCTATTAATAAACAAACTACTTCCCAATTCTACATATATTTCACAGATACTATTTAACACACAGGCCTTTCCTCTCCAGAAATGCTGGTGAGGATACACTTTGCAGGCCAAACTGTACTGTACATGATAAGTCTGCTGTACTAAAGACAACAAAATGATCACACAGCTCACCACAGATGACGAATTCCCAGGTAGTGCAGTGGCCAGGACGGTTGCAGATCTGGATGGATGGGGTACCCAGGGCAGTGGGACCCCTTGTTACACTGTAGCCAGAGGGATGAGGGAGTCTTGTCTGTGCCTGGGTGGATCTCAGTTCCCTATCACCACTAGCCTTTCAGCCACTCCTCTGGGCTATGCTAGCCCCATTTTCGCCTTGCGGGTTAGCAATAGGTGCACCCCACTCCCAAGTCCCTTTGAAGCATTCCCCTGTGGTATCCAGTCCCTGACACTGGCTACTCAAAGAAGGTCCAGATCCTCTGTGCCCACAGGTGCAGTGTACCCCAGTTTAACCTTAAACCACACAGCACTTGTGAGCACTTAAAAAAACAATAAAATAAAAGTAGGTTAAGAGAGACTAAAGATTTAACTAGAAACAAGAGAGTGGTGGAAACAATTGGTTACAAAACAAAGCCACATAATGTGACCCTGGGTCTACATTTAATAATGATTATCTTTCCCATCTAATAAAGTAGGTTTTCCCTCTAGAAGTTCAGTCAGTTGCAGAAGCTAGCTGAGTTACTCAAGAACCAGGATCCAAACTTCCACAAAGACACCCCCGTTCCTCAAGGGGTTTCCTCGGTGCATGGAGGCAGAGTGCTTTTCTCACCCTCTGTGATACTGAAATAGTTTTGTCTTGATTCATCGTCAGAGTGGTTCTCCGTCTGTTATAATATTCCTTTTTACCTCCAAGTGATTTTGATTCCTTGCAGTTATCTTTAATGGTTTTCCCTTCTTGTTCTGTGTTGAGGCAATGATAGACCATTGAGCCTTGCATTATACCACCAGATAACAAGGGAGGAATGACAACTCCCTCCTGTTTGAACAGGCCATCACCAAGACATGTTATCCCCTGGTGACTGATTTCTATTCCAAGTCCATATCACACACTTTCACGATAAATACATTATTCCTAAAATATTACCTATATATACAGTTCACAATGATTATGAATCTTGACAAGTTACAAGGTTTCTGTAGATAACCTTACATGTTATTCTGTATGGAAAAATATCCTGTAAGATGCGTTCGGTGTAGTGAGTTTGTCAGGTCTGAGGTCTGAGTTGTCTGCAAAGAACAGGAGAACCTTTGCCAAGGGATTTCCGTGTCACAGATGTACATACAGCAAGCTTGTGTGGAGGCCTAGGAGTGGTATAAGTGGTGATCCTACAGGACAGGACTGAGAGGTATTAATGGAACAGCAAGGGACAATTTGCACAGCACCTGCTTTCAATTATGCCCAGTGCCAAGGCTATCAACCTTTTACATATGGTACATGAGCACTAGAATTCAACCAGTTCATCCAAAAAACTGAATATTTCTAAATAAATACATCTGATCCAATAAACACTTTCAGTAGACACTCTCTGGTATAGTCCGTTATTTCCAATTATCTTTGGATGCCTCACTTCTTGGAATGACTGGCTACTGCCTACTAACTCTTACCTCATTATTTTCTTCTCCTTTATCCTCAGCTTCTTCAGATAAGTGAAGTGAAAGAACACCATGAAAACATTTGGACTTGTCACACTTTGGCGGGGTTGGCAGCACTAAATAAATAAATAAGCAAAAAAAGAAAAAGCTGGCTGAACACCTTCAGAAATAAGAACGTGAATTAATTGTGATTTCCAGGTCACAGAATTTCAAACTAAGTAGTAGCAAAGCTTCCTGATAAATCACCAGCCCTACTTCAGGAGGCAGAGACAGCCACAGTTTCAGAACTGGGCTCCACATTTTCTTTACCAAAATGGTATAGGAGATTAGTTGACTACATTCGTTTCATGCAAAAATTGAGACGTAGATGCAGACTGCATTTGGATGGCTACGTCGACACGACAAGCCAGGGGGGTGATTGCCAACTCTCAGACCCATATTTGCACAGGGTCAGTGAGACCCAGCATTAGTATGCTCTTGCTTGTGTTACTGCAGGTAGACTGAGTACAAATCCGCCTCAGCCCTGTGGGTACCTACTCAGCATGGCTAAGCGGTGCTGCTGCTATCCATGGTACTGGTACGTTGCTACTATTGATACTCATGCTGGGATCACACCACTAGCTCCCTGTATAGATGCAGCCTTATGGAATGATGCCCCTAGAGGGGATGTCCCTGGGACCTCTGGATCTCAAAAGCCTGAAATTAAGAAACGAATTACAGTTACAAGGCTCACTGCTCCTCTGTCCCCTTCCTGGTCTCTTTGAGAGCATCCCCTCAGTTGTGAGGCTTTGGGTCTTTACCTATCCCAAGTGAAATCTCACAGTTCTCCCATGCTTAGACTAGACCACGGGCTACAGGAGCTTGGGTATCCACTGAGCTTAATCCAGAAGGCTCAAATAGGTTTGGCATCTGTGGTGCTTCCCTTTAGGAGTCTGTGACTAGTGCATCTCAAAAGAGACATTAGAATTGGAAAAAGTGCAGAGAAGGGCAATGAAAAGGATTAGGGGTATGGGACAGCTTCCATTTGAGGAGAGATTAAACAGACTAGGACCAGTCATCTTAGAAAAAGACAACTAAGGGGGGGATATGATAGTGATCTATATAATCAAAAATGGTGTGGAGAAAGTGAAGAACAAAGTGCTATTTACCCTTTCACACATCACAAGAACCAAAGGTCACCCAATGACCTTAATAAGCGATAGGTTTAAACCAAACAGAAGGAAGTACTTCTGCAAACAATGTACAGTCAACCTGAAGATCTCATTTATCAGGAGATGTTATGAAGGGAAAACGTATAACTGGGTTCAAAAAAGAATTAGATAAGTTCGTGGAGGATAGGTCCATCAATGGCTTTTAGCCAAGATGGCCATGGATGTAATCCCGTGTTCCAGGTGTCTCTGTACTTCTAACTGCCAGAAGCTGGGACTGGACAACAGGGGCTGGATCACTCAAAATTGCCCTGTTCTGTTCATTTCCCCCTGTTGCATCTGGTACTAGCCACTGTCAGAGACAGGATACTGAGCTAGTTGGACCATTAGTCTGACCCAGTATGATCATTCTCATGTTCTTATCTTATTGTAATGGGGAGTTGTGACAGGGTCCACTCACCTCTGGTGGTGCCTCCTCCTGGCTGTCCTGGGGACTAACTGTGCCAGGCGTTGCACCCTCCTCTGGTGTTGTCTTCACCCATCCTGTCTCACCCTACGGCCCCTCTCACTCCAGGAACAGCAGCCTCCTCTCCGTGACTTGGCCCTCCGGTTGGGTCACCATACATATTCCCCTTCCGGGGGGTGATATACCGGTCTTTCCCAGACAAACCATACCAGACAGTCTGCTATAGGGGGGTGCTGAAGGCAGAAACCATGTATTTGGGTTGTTTTTAGTTCAAGCCAAGGGGTGGAGCAGCACCCCCAGTACCCCTAATTCCAGCACCTATGGGCACTCCTCTGGTTGTCTGCTTTTGCCACCACCCCATGAAGAGCAGGCAATCAGGGTTGCTACGAGGGGCAGGCAGAGCTCTCCCACATGTGCACCCTCCGCTCGCCCACCAGGTGTCCTATTTTTACAGGAAAAGATGGGGGAGCAGAGCCTCCACATCTCAGGGGAGCTCTGCCCTCCTGCGTTCCACGATCAATGAGATGTCTCCTTTGCTCCCCACTTCCTCCTGCGATACCCAATGTGGGAAGGGCCAGAAGAGCCCCTGGAATGGCAAGGGGGAGCAAGAAGATTCATGCCACAATCCCTGACCCCCCTACTCAGACTTGAGAAAGGGAGGGTGAAGAACCCCAGGAGGAGCAGGGGTGAAGCTGGGGAAGGGCTGAACTGATGGGAAGAGCAGGGATTGGGCTGAGGTGGGGGCAGGGTGATGGCAGAACTGATATGGGGATTAGGAGGACATGACTGATTTGTAGGTTGAGGGAAGTATTACTTGCTGGGTAGGGGATGGGTAGATATGCGGTGGAGAGCTCCTGCTGCAGGAGCCAAAACCTCCTCCCTCCAATAAAGGGGCCATTGGCTATTCTAATTGTCCACTGGGGATAGGCAGGGGGAGATCAAATATCAAAAGACAGACTGAAAACCACAACATAGTCTTGAAAAACAAACTCACAAAACCCTGTGGCTTTGGAAAGGGCTGGAAAGTTCAGTTTGGTTTTGTTCATTAGTGGGTTTATCCCTACCTGGGAGATGGAAAATGAACACAGGCAGAGCAAAAAGGAACCAGCACGTAAAGCTAATACAGATGGGCCATGAAAACAGAAACAAAGGGAAATAAATAAGCAAAATAATCAGATAAATAGCCCATAGACTGTGTAAAGAGCACCTGGTAGCATCAGCCATAAGCGCTTCTCTTTAGCTGGAGTACCACAATTCCTCTTTTAAAAAAGCTGAATCTCCCTTTGGGGAAAAAATACTGGTTTAAATTGCTGGAGAAAGGTGTGTGAACTGAATCATGGGTTTTGAACCCAATACAAATATTAATTTGAGAGGTTCTCAAACACATCTGACTCCCACTGGGCTTGCCCAACCTGAAAGCTTCTCTGGCCTCCTCTTTGCTTCTCAAATACATCAAAGATACATCTGAGATAAAACACATCAAATGGCCCTAACCTTTGAAACCACAGAAACTGCGAGGGAGGAACAATAGACCACAGTGAGATAATCATCCCGAGTACAGAGGGACCAGACTTCTAAGGAGCGAAGCCCAGCGGACCGCATGGTTTACAGGTATGATGGTGCTATCTCTGCCTTCTCGCACGAATTTAACGATCATTGATTTAAAATAGAACCCGACAGAAAACCCAGATTTTTGACTGAAGGTGATGGAAGGCCCCTGGTGCCCATCCCTCTCTGGTTCCTGTCAGAAACTTTGCTATTCCCAGACAGCGCACATTAGGCAGGCTTTCGGGAAGATAATGGATCAGATGCACTACCCCAGCAGTTTGTATTGCCAAAGGCTATGTTTTGAAACAGCAAATCACCAGCTGATTTCTCCCAGTGCATTTGGTTAGCATACTGCATCCATTACTGAAGGCAGATGGGAGAGCGGGGTTGAGCAATATGCAAAATCCTTGGTTTTAATCTGTTCGGTTAAATTAATTTTGCATTCTATTTAATTAGTTTCCCAAAGTAGAAATAGTGGACTAAGTACATTCCCCAAAAGCCAGATGACAAGGAAGAGAATAATAATTCTCCTTCTCTGACACTGACGGTTAGTGGATAGAAGGTAAAGAAGCTAACCATGCCGGTGAAGCTAGCTGTGGAGTATAGGCAGAGATTAGATTCACACCTGCAGTGTGTGTAACAGGTATCGCAAAGTATCTAGCCTGGATTTGGCCCAATGAACAAAACAGTTCTCACCGTGGTCCTTTTAACACATTCGTTGTTCTGGTGTCTATACCAGTACCAAGGGGTAGGACTGGGCAAAACTGGTGAGAAACCATTCACGAACTTCGACCTGAAAATTTTCACCAACGTGTTTTTTGAGCCCTTGCAATTTGCCTTTTTGCAAAATTCCCATCACCTAAACAGAGACCACAGGACGGTGGGGAAAGGAAGAGGCATATGCAAATAGCCTGATGGAGTGGCAATGGGTACCGCCTGGTGCAGAGTCCGAGTTCCCCAAGCCAATCACTCATTGGGTGGATGTGGGGAAGGCATATCAGTTTCATAGTCACCGCTACACAAAGGCGCAATGTGGCCAGCATCACGTCCGACTGCCTTTGATTGCCCTAACCTGATGTACCAGGTACCTATTTTGCAGCTGAATGAATGGGATGAAATTGAGCAAAACTCGAACCCAAAACTTTCAGGAGTGCCAGTCAGCCACCACATCTTGGCCCAGTACTGATAGGCAATAAATGATATGAAGAGATGAGGCCCCTCTGTTAGCTCAATGTAAAGGGACCTTTATATAACTCGGAAGCAGACTAAAAAATGTCCTTTGGATTTCATTTCACATTTTCAGCTTTTTTCATATTAGCAAATACTGATTTGGTAAGCAACATTATAAGGCTGTTGTGAAGGACAGAGGAAAACTGTGGCTCCAAAAACATGCCAGTCACAGAGCCATAGTTTAAATCCAACACATGGACTTGAATCAGACTCTTTACAGGAAAAAAGAAAACACCTCTAAAGGAAAAAGCCTTTTGAGAGCTCCCAGAAATGTGTGTGTTCTTGCTGTATGTTCATCTGGTGTGGGATCTTCTGAGTTTCTCCCACTAATTGTAGGAACGGGCTGAGATTGGAGCGAAGAGGGGATAGATGCAGGCACAAAATTTAACCCATATTGACTTGCTGAAATAGCAAGATTGCATGTGAGGCCAGGCAGATGAACAGTTCTGGCATCTCTGTGTTTTCATCAAGAAGTTCATGAAGCTAAAATTCTGCACAGCTCCAGTTCCCACTGTGAAAGCTTTGAGAGCACATTGTCAGCACTATGATTTTATTGGTGTTATTTTTAATTAAGCAAATGTACCCAAAGGCTGTGATGATGGACACACAAACTTCAGCAGCCACAAATAAAACTAAGCTCTGGATCAGACCTTCTTAGTGAAGGAGATGCCCGACTACAAGGGAGGAAGAATGCTCCTCAGTGACAAACGTGACCTAACAGCAATGGGAAATATTGGTAAACTGCTTTTGCATAGAAGTCATTGTTAATTGTATTGCATTACACCCAAACACAGAGATTCCATATGAGGTCACACATAGTATGTATGAGATCACACATAGTAGGAGACAGACCCTGCTCTGAAGAGATTACAATCTAATTAGAAAGGACAGGGAGAGGAAACAGGAAATAATTTGGCCAAAGTCAAACAACAGGAAAGTGGAAGACCTAGGAATAAAGCACAAGCCTCTTGATTCTCAGTCCAGTGCCCAATCCACTGCACCGGTGCTTCTCCTCCACACTAGAGAACATACTCTTGAAGGCTTCTCATCTTAGACTCTGCTCTGCTTAGAGTGGTTGGGGCTGATCCTCCTATGGCCCACACCCATGCCTCACCACTGAAGTTCATTTGTCCACTCAGTTAAAGATCAAGACAGGATGTGCTCTTCCCCCAACCATCTCCGAGTTCACCCACAAAACAGCAAAAGTTCTCTTAGATTGTCAGTGAAGAATTTGACATCACAGAGCTCATACTAGGACAGACCTCATGCTGACCAAAACAACAGCAATTAAGCCATGCTGCTCATTAATTTTCCATTCCCAGCTATGCGTCCAGCCCCTGAGTCCAGATGTCCTTTAGGCTGTAATGTCTCTGCACTCTAAGGAATTATGAGCCTGTAGGGCTGTGATGAATAGTTGCAAGTAATGGTAATTTAGACAGGCTGTATTACTAGAAATCTGCTCTCTAGTAACTGCAGAAGGGCTGTTAGTGATCCCTGGCCTTAAGGACAGATTTTTTTTTCAGCAGCCGGTTTTTTCAGACAAGTCTAGCACAGGCCAGCTGAACTGAATGCTGGTTTTGTCCTGGCCACAAATAAGCTCTGAACGGTATACGAAAATGAATTCATTACAATTGGCTCGGTCTGCTGCTGGTGAGGAGCATCTTGCTAACAACCCTGGTCTCGTTTCTGATACTAGCAGAGCAGGACCCATAGCCAGAAGCTGTAAACAACTTTCCATAATATAAATCAACTTCAAATCTCAAACTTTAGGAGACAGGGGAGCTTTAAAATCTGCACCTGAGCCTAGATCCTAATTTTGTAATTATGGATGGATCTGGTTGCTTGACCCTGTTTTCAATTTCTTTTACAACTTTTCCAAATTTTAAATATATGGGCTGCAATGTTCCATACCAGGGGTATCATGCAGACTGATTTTTTAAAAAAAAGTTTTAACAAAAATGGTTCAGCTGTTTCATAGAATAGAATATCAGGGTTGGAAGGGACCTCAGGAGGTCATGAGAAAAGGGAAAATACATTGTTTGCCCGTGTTTTAAAAAATCATGCAACCTTTTCACTGAGAAGTTTTAGTGCCTCCATACTTTGAAGCAGAGACTTGAAATTTGGGAAGGGGCAGGGGGACGGCCCACTTTCAGAAAGGCGTTTTTTGTCCTTGCTGTGAAAAAACATCCACATGTGGCCAAGTTATAAGCCTTTGCAGGGAAAAATTCTCAGTTCGCATTTGCTCAGAGACTTGTTAGAGTTTGGCAGCTAAATTATCTAAAGATTGTCTGCACTGAGCAAGCTCCAGCCTGGGACTGAACAGACCTTTCCCTGCTATTGTTCCTTCCAGCTTCAATGGGTCAGTTTAGTGCCAAGCACAGGAACTGAGAGCCAGGAGACTGTCTCTCCTGTGCTATCAATGACATCTCTCCAACCCCGCCACTTCCGCCGGTATTCAGGCAGCATGGAGGAAAAACCAGTCTGATCGGCATGTCAAAAGGACAAGAGCCAGACCGGGGGTCAGGGAGTCGAGAGCAGAATGGGACAAGAAGCCTGAGAGATGGGGAAACTGGGAGTGGAATCGTGGTTATGGGGAAGACTGGGATTCAGATAGGGAACTCAGACTCGCTGGACAAGGAAACAGACTGGGATGAAAAGCCAAGGGAGGAGGTGGGGGGAAATGGGATAAAGAATGGTGATGGGGCAAGAGACAGAACCAGGCTGGAAGGAAAAGGGGCAGAAGGAGCCTAGAAAGGAACCCAAAATTCCTCAGCCTCAACGTTCCTCTGCTGTCAGCAAATATCTTGGAAACCTACTGGGAAAACCCACTGGATCCAGTCTGCTAGCCATTTTAAGCCGGCCCGCGAGCTTCCACTGGAGACCAGGGTCTAAAGGTAATACCACATGATGGAATTTCTGTTTTTTCAGGTTGCTTATTATTAAGCCAAGAAATTTTACACACAAAACAACATTAGAAGATCATTAAGGTTGCAAAATTAAACACTCAAATGTTAAAGTCCCACCCTCCTTCATTAGCATAATTCCTCTCAGGGGAGGGGCTTCTTCTGTAAACACACGGCTGTCCCTTTGTCTTTGTCTCTGAACAAACAAAGTGCCTGATTCAGAGAGCAGTCAGGAGCAGGTAAATGCACAACTTCTGTGCCGCCTGATGTCTCTCCAAGTGGGAACAAAACTGGGTTAGTGAAGTGGAAAGGAACAAAGTCTTTATTCCTTGGAATTCCCTGGGACAGGTGATGTATCTGGGCTCTCTAACACACTAACCTATAAAAACAATTTTTGACACCCCCCAGCAAACCATGGCCCTATTTTAACAGCACTCGCTTATAACTTTTTACAAGGTAAGTCCCAGCAGCCCTTTCTCAGTGCTGGTTTGCATCTTGATTCAAGTCTTAGCAGCGCAGTCTCTTTGGGAGCATCCCCAACCACATACTATATGTGCAATGGGACATGCCAGGCTGTGTATATGTAGGTGATTCCCTCAGAGACTGTTATAATCGTTGATGCTGAGAGGCTTTCACTGCCTGAGAAAGGTGATAATCACTCTGCTGCGTATGGCCTGGCTTGTCTGATTGCCATTATGAAATGCAATTTACAAACAAAAGTAAGGACAACAGGATTTGGGATTTAATGGGGATCACTGAGGGCCAATTAGAGAGATCCATATATTTTTTTTTTGGTCTACAATTCGAAATCCACCTCATAATAATACAACCTGTATTATTAAAAAGAATGAACCCTTTACACTTCCACTTTTTTATAGGCACTCACCTACCTGTTGAAAATGTAATTGGGATTCTTGACTGTTGTTATTTTCTTTGACAAGAGGCTGTCAGGCTACTTGCTGTGCCACTGCGGGTGTCACTTTCACGGGAGGCAGGTTCTGAATACAGTAGGACACCGTTTAGCTGACCCTCCATTATCCTGCTCTCCGCATTTACCGAACAAGCGCGCACAGGTCCCAAAGCTGGTGATCTCTCCTGTGGCCGCTAGACAGCACTGCAGCCTTGCACTGTTCCCATTCTCTGGAATAGCCGAATTTTTGATTATCCGATCTGGCCCTGGCCCCAATTAGATCGGCTAAATTGGGTTCTTCTAGTATAATTCTTTAAATAGAACTTGACTTCAAGACAAAACATATGCTCTCAGGGTTTTTTTCTGCTTTTCTCTCCCTAGTTGCAGAAGTCCTCCATTTTCACTGCAGTCAGAGGATTTGTTTAGTTGTGTTAAAATATTTGCTTCAAATCAAGGATTAACAAAACTCCAGTATTACGAAAAGGGGGCACAGGGGAGGGGACTGGCTGGCTCAGGAGAATTAAGAATGGGATGCAGAACCTTTTATCTCTAGGTTTCTAAGCCAATTCAGACCTAGTGACCGAAAGTCCTTTGAAACCCAGCAGGGCTTTTTTATTTTATTTGTAAGTATCCTTAATAAAAATAAAGGCAGTTGGCCTGATTTTTCAAATGGGCTGAGCACCTGCAGGTCCCATTGGGAACACCCCTGAAAATCCAGCCAAACATCTATGAACAAAAGAGAAGAAGCAACTCCTCCCTGGGTGCCTTAGACACTTCCAAATATAGCCTCAGCCAAAGAGAGCGTGGCCAGAAATTCCTTGGAAAGCACCAGGACACGGATGTGAAGTGCAGTACAAACTACACAACTGCTGACCATCACCCACCCTGCCACCTCCTCATTCGGGTGGGATTTTTGTCTTTAAAAGGAGGATATTTGCTAATATGAATGACTTTGTGATGGGGTCCCTGGGGTGCAACCTGGACTGTGGGACAGCTGAGCCTTCCAAAACTCGCCAGCCTGGGGTATCCCTCACACTGTGATGCTAATGTCAAGCTACAAGCCTCTGGCAGGCACCGCACTTACACAGCCCTTCACAGGCAGGGATACAGCCAACTGAGTTACATGAATGGTCTCCCTGCCACTCATGAACCAATGATAGGGACACTCCAGCCAATTCCCCCTAGCTCCAGCCCTACACCCCACAACTGTACCATCTTGCACTGGCCAGAAGTCTCACCAGTGTAAATTCATTACTTAGCTCGCCACATCTTCATAGGAAAGTGGACATGCACCAGCCCTTGTAACCTGAGCAGATTTCCCAAGCACTTTCGACAAACTCACTGGTAAGGATAAAACACTAAAATAAGTTTATTAACTACAGAAAGATAGACTTTAAGTGATTATAAGTGGTAGGTATAAAGGTCAGAGATAGTCACCTTAAGAAAATAAAAACTAAACACACTTTCTAAATCCTTAACTTTTAGTCTATGCAAGAGTAGAATCAAACACTTTTCTTACCCTGACAGATGGTACAAGCAGGTTACAGTTCCTCAGCACATAAACTGGACTCCCTTTCCAGCCTGGGACCACTCTTCCCCAGTTCAAAGTCTTTTTCCTCCAGATGTTCCTCCAGGTGTTGAGATGGAGGGGGAGCGGGGGGCGCAAGAGGCCAACTTCCAATGTATCTTGTGAAGAGATGCTCCACTAAAAATGCCCACACAAACCAGACACAGGGCCAAATTCCATCCTTAGTGACACTTGTAAAACCCCAACGATTTCTCTAACTAAAGGCAAAATTTGGTCCTGCATCAATCAAATATCTAGGCCCAAATCCTGTTCACCCCTTTTTTGCAATTTGCTGCACTTACATCTACGGGGGGAGGTGAGGGAGATGTGGGGTGACCCTAATTTTGAAGCCGACAGTAGAGGTGGTCCATGGAGAGACAGCTCACATCCCAATAGTATCTGATCTCATTCTACTAAGGGCAGATCTGCACCGCATTGATAATTTCCTTAGAATCAGCTACCCATTGCCAAGCAATGTCTGCAGCGTAGCTATGTTATAGCAGATGCTAATGTGATCTTGGGGAGGGAGGCAACCAGAAATCGTGCAGTTGTTCAGAGAAAGCTTAGCTTTTAACGATGGTTAAAGAGTGCAATTGCCTGGCACAGCACCTTGAGGTCCACAGCCTAGCTCGACAGCTGATAGCATACAGAGCTGACAAAACGGAGGGGCTATCTGTTTGTCTGCCGCTAGCTGAAACGTTGCAAATGTTAACCGATGGCCCTTCTCTACCTGGTTAAATTTGGCCTAAGCTTCCTCTGCTCAGACTTCGCTGGACCTCTTTAGCTACCTCTCAGATTACGTCGCAACAAAGGAGATTGTGTGTGTGTGTGTATGCATGTGCCATGTGTGTCTATTTCTCTCCCAAGACATTGGAGATTGAAAATGAGTTGTCACTGACCCAAAGCCCCATGAAAGCTAGGAACCTCAATCAATATTTCTGCCACATTTCACTGCAGAGCCTGGCATGTAATTATTGCAAATGTCATGGTAACAAACATAATGGTTTTCACAATGACAGTTGCCATTGCAGAAATAGCATAACACAGAGCAAAAATTACCTGTCAATACCTTATTATGTTCATCTGAATCCTGTATGTTCAATTCACTGCCAGGCTCCAGCTAACACAATATTTCTCCACACTTTCTCGCTGCTCACCCCAGGACTAGCTAACCACGTTCTTCTACAGTCCCTACCACTGTGGTCTCTGAACATCGATGCCAGATGCTATAATCCCAGGAACTCACTATATTCTTACAAGGGGCTTCCCCTTGAACTCCATGTACAATGGGATACAATGTGGCTTGACTCTGGTTTATGTCAAAGTGCACTGTTCTAACTAAGATTACATTGTGTTAGCAGCTGTATAAGAAGAAATGCAGCAGCCATTCACCAATAGCTCACATGCATCCTTGGACATGAGAACCTGTTTGAGATGAGGCCATGTCCCTGAGGGCTAAAACTGTTTTCTGCTCTACTTTTTTTTTTTGGCTAAGCATATATCCAGGTACAAAATGACAGTTCTGTGCCTTTGGGTTCTTAGCTCATGAGATGATTCATTCGCTGTTCCTTCTACTCCAAAACCACCTAATAGCCACTTGGAACAGTTCTGAGTAAGGCTGTTTTTGATAATGGATGGGGCTCAAAATAGATCTCTCAAGGAAAACAAAGCAATTATAGCATCCTTTGGCATCTCTCCTGAAGGTGGAGTTATGACACATCCATATGCTTGGCTATTAAATAAGCTCTTTGTCGGACTACAATTCACAAGGGGGAGTCATATATCCTACTCTTCAGTTCTGACACTGCAAGATGCTGGTTCTGCCAAGCTGCTGCCGTAGAAGCAGAACCGTGTCTCTGGTGCATATTGTTTGCTGTCCCATGGCAGAGCCTGTTCACAGAACTAGAGCAAAGAGCAGGACCATTAGCAAACATAACAACAGCAAATCAGGAGTTTCTGGGATTATTTTCAAGAAGATCCAAACCTGAAATCCATTTTCTGTTTTATCCAGGAAAGCCTGCCACTATCAAAATGCCTGATCCAAAAGGGCCTGAACCAAATTGCCATTGAATTTAACAGGAACAGCCTTGTACCTGCAATATAGGGTGTCCCAGGCCCAGAATCCTGTCAGGCCTGTTCTATGCCTGTGAAATGAATTGGAGCTTTGTCATTTACTTCAGTGGGAGGAGGAGCCGGGCCTTTAAAAAGCAAGAAGAGGAAGACAGAGAACAATTTTTGAGTCCTGCTGCAAAAGTGACAAAGACGTGGGGAACAACCACAACAGAAAGCAGTCTGTCCTAGTGGATAGTGCAGTGGACTGGCACTCAGGAGACCTGGGTTCAACTACTGGCTATACTATTGGCCTGCTGACTGACCTGGGGCAAGTCACTTCCCCTCTCCGTGCCTCAGTTTCTGCATTTGTAAAACTGGGTTAATGACACTGACCCCCTTTGTAAAGTGTTTTGAGACTACAGTTGAAAAGCACTCTATAAGAGATTTTTCTGATTGAGTATAACTGTAGTTTGTACTTGTTAGCTGGAACCACCCCACAACGTATGCAGCAGTTAAATACACTGAGAAATGTAGACTAAATCATGTGCACAAACAGCTTACATTTCTGTATATATCTCTACACACCCTGAAAAGATGCTTCCCGAGCATGTCCTCTTTACTAGTTTAGCATCTCTGGTTTGAAAGAAGAGCATGATGGGAATCCTCAAAAGCCCAGTGGATTCCCAAATCCTGGACTTGGCAGCCCTAGGATCTGATCAGTGCCCAGCAACTTGACATTTAAATACTGTCCATCTGGACACCAGACATTTCCAAAGAGCCAACTCTCTTGCTAACAGTGCAGCTGGTCTAGTTTCACAGAGGGCTTGATACCCCCAGAGCTTCCCTCCCTCATTGCAGGAACCTCCAAAGTTGGGAGCAGAGGCTAGTGAAGGGGAGTAACCGAAACTCCATAAAGTTGTACAGTAGCAAGACCAAGGTGGAATGCCTCCCAGTGTTCCCTCTGTGGTAACACTGCTGAGCATTGCCCCTCGTTGCAACCTGTGCAGCCCAGTCAAGCTCTCTGCAGAGAACAAGCTGATGATTATCAGATACCCAGCATCCCTGTTTCCAAGTATCTGTTTCTAGCAGTATTGCTAATTGCTGTGCTTGAACATTTATAGAAAAGCCAGCACCCCTGCAGGGTATAGCTCCTCCAACCTGTCTACATGGAGACTCCCCAGTGACTTCAGTGGGATTTGCATGCACAGAGCTACTGCAAGACTGAGCCCTAGCTAAGATCATAATTCCAGCTTGGTGAAAGCCCAGACTTCTCTACATAGCAGCATTCAGCCATTGCTGACTAAAACAGCCATGGAGACAAAAAGCATCAAGATGGGGAGGGGGTCCAGAACCACTACTGCTGTAAACTGGTGTAAAGGTACATCAGATGAGGATCTGGCTCAAGTAGTCAAGAACTTAGGGACTTAACCTGCAAAGTGCTGATTCAATTCAAATCCCAGTGACTTCAACAGGAGCCAAGAGAACCAAGCACCTTACAGACCTGGACCCTTAAGCTTTTCTGAAACAAACCAAATGTGGAACTATATTTTCAGCCCTTTTCAATGTAATTGATCAGTGGAAGAATATTAAATGAGCGATAAGTCTACATAAATAGAAGTATCAGGTTCTTTTTTCGCCTTTTGCGCCTGATGGCCAGAGTTTTGTAGGTAAAATTTTAAAAAAAGAATTTATTGCCAGTTTTGCTAATGCAATACTTTGCTGAGACTGGATGCAGTTAGAAAAAAACGGTAAGGAGTTTTCTCAAAAGAACTTGTTTTATGAGTTTCAAAAGGAATCCGTTTTCATTTATTCAGAAACGTTTATGAACATTTTGACTGACATTTGTTGTGGTTTTGATTCTTCCTTTTTACCCCTTTTTTCCTTCTGCCATTTTGCCATGAAAAAAGAAGGGTGCGAGGAAAAGGCTGGAGAGAGGAAAAACTGAAACCCCTGGTTTTCTCAATTTGGTGTTTTGCCAAATAAATGAAAAACGTTGGGGAGAAAAGTTTTTCACTGACATTTTTTTATTGAAAAATATTGAGCCGCTCTTGCTGATTCGCTGGTCCTATTGGGGCTGAAAGGTGGTGTTTGTTTCCGGGCAGGCGGCTGCTAAGCTTTTCTCTGCTTGTTTTTAGGAGCTTCTGAGATGAAAAAATTATGTCAAAAAATGTTTTAAATATAGGTATATTAAAAAAATTCTTTTTTGACTCTAGCTTGCAGTCTTTGGCCGGAAGGAGGTGTGGAAATCCGGATGCCTAGTCGAGAGCTGACTGTTATTCTCTTCCTCTGTCACCTATTCTTTCCAACACACTTACTCACACACGCTAATAAAAACATCACTCAATATCTATTTTTTTCATTTGTGCCCCTTTTTCCACTGGCAGGCTCACAGTTTCATCAGGGCTGCCTTCCGTCTGAAGCCAGGTCCCAGAAGGGCTAGTTAGCTCCAATCTCTGCTACAGAATGCCACAGTGGGAGAGAGCGTGTTTCCCCTCACCTGTCATTAGCAGCACCAGCTGTGGGACCCTTTTCCCGACATGCGCAGAGAAGGGCAGAGTGATGGATTCAGAGATCAAGTGACAGCTGAACTACCAGAGCGGCTGGGCGGGGACAGAGAGCGGGCTGCCTGATTGCAGAAAGGATGGCGAATGTAGCATGATAAAGACCAAAAATCAGTACCAGTGTATAGCAAATCCCCAGATTACATTATAACGAGCATCTGTAAATCACCCAAGTGGGACCAAGAGCTGTACCCTGCTGGGAGGTGGACGTAATGTAGCACTGTAAATAATGAGCCCTCTATACGAAATGGAGAAGGCGAGGGTGGAGGCATTGGACCCCAGTGCAGTGATTGTGGGGCAGTGTGGTTGTACTTTTGAAGAGGCAGACAGGAAGAAGAACAGCAGCAGCACCTAAGGAAGAGGCTGGGCAGGGGCATCTGAGCCGTGTGGCCGCTATTCACAGTGACAGAGCCGCATGCTGGCGGCTGGGGCTTGTGAAGTGTTGGCCCTGCTCCGGAGGAGCCATGGGTGGGCAACGGGAACCAGCTCCTTGAACAGAAAGTGTCGCCGCGCCAGGGAGGAGTGGCTGCAGCCCTTTGGACTCTGAACTGCTCCTGGCACTTCGGTGGCACTACTGGAACAAATGGCCAAGAACCAAGGAGTGGAACAAGCAACATTTCGGGTGGCCTGGGTGAGGAGAAAATCCAGAGCACAGTGATTTAACCAGCACAGCCACTCCTTCCCTTGCCCTGATGCTTTCCTTGGCCATTCAGGCCACACTGTTACTGTGCTGGGTCAAGACCTAGTTTTACAGGTTTCAGAGACATCAATAGAGGAAGCGCCTTTCTCTTTCCTTGATAGGGAAGCCTTTGTGTTTCAGTGATTTCCCCTCCGAGTCCTTTCAAGCACAGCCCACCTCCAAAGCCATCCTTTGGAGCCTGCACCGGGCGTTTCCTTCACCCTTGTGTTTGGGAGAATGCTTTGAAGGGAAACCAGCTGCAGAATATATTTAGTAATAAGAAGAGTCTTGGCTGCTTTGTGCCATGTGCTCTGTAAATGGCTTTGCTGTGCAATTTAATCAATTGTTTCAGCTGTTTATTACCTTGTATATCACCATGCAATGGAGATTGTTGCCTAAGCGACCCTTATTGGATCTGAAATAAATACAGAGGAGCCACTTAAAGTCCTATTGGAAGAATAAATGACCTACGCACCAGACCCAAACAGACAGCGAAAAGCAACCAGCTCTGTGCATGAAGGAATCCATACAGCTACCTTGGAAGTCTGGGGGAGTTACATATGTATACCTTACAAGCAGAACAGGACCCTCACCCAGCAAAGGCTCAGTCTATGGCTTCTGTGGGATGGGCTTAACAAAGTTTTGCCGGCTGGAATCAATGGGGTATGCTTTGTTTAAATCAAGGTTAGTCTTGATTTAAATCAAGGGGGCTCAGCTAGGTGGGAGAGAGTCCAGTATAGAAAGGGTTGAGAATCCCTGGTTTAACCCATTTAAACCCCATCCTCCATACTACTCCAGGGGTATGTGCTATGCAGAATAGAGCTGTAGTGAGTTGTGCTTATTTTATACCACCAGACTGCCTGCAGATGGGCAACCCACAGGGGACCTCTCCAGAGTTCTTGGAAAGCCATCACAGAGGAACCTACAGTAGAAAAGAGTAACAAATTTCAGCTTTCATGCCCTAATGTGAGGCAGGCAATTGCAGCCATCCAGAAGGCCATAATAGCCATAGGCCAGGTTGTCCTGTTGCTGTGTCATGCATCAAGGAGTTGCAATCAATTGGAAAAGGTCATGCCCATACAAAAAGGGGCAAGCCAGAAGAATGGTCAACATGGCGTTACCCTCCCTGCAACACACACACAGAATAGGGTCTGGGTGGAGCATTAGTCAAAGCAGACCAGGGCTGCCAGAGTACCAACAGAGAGGCGGGCTGGGGGCATACACAGCGGGCAGATGGGAAACTGAACCTTGTCATTTGAGGATGCATCCATCTGCCCAAGTGCTGGTTTCCCCCAACACTTTATTCAGAGCCATGTACTGTGAGCATTCATGGTGCAGGAGTGGAATCTCTCCTCTCTATACGCCCCAGGGACTGGCTGCTGCCAAGTCCTCCCACTGCATTATCTCAACTTTATCATGCTGTCACTGTTGTCTCTTGAGTTTGCGTTGCCTATCCTGGGTGCCAGGTGAAGACCAGCACATGCATAGCCAGGTATTTTGTTTGGCCAGCTCCAACTGGATGATTCTGAGCAGGCAATCAGACAGTAAGGATGACATCAACACGTGGAACTTCTCCATGGTCAGTAGGTCTCTGCCGGACGACATACAGAACCTTGAGTTCCGGCACACATTGATTTTTTGTGGCTGCATATAGACACATTAGCAAGCAGCTCAACCCCCTACTTGCTGCATACACACCTCAGTGGCGTTCCCCAGAGAACGATGGAATGAGGTTGGAGTTGGCACGTTCTAAAAGGTGTACAAAGGTGTTTCACACCACCTTGCACCACCTCACATTCCTGAGTGAAAGCTTTGCAAAGTTTAACAATTGTACAGTCCTACGGGGGGAAATTTTCCAGGATTTTCACAAGAATCCTGGTGGCAGATAGTAAATGAGAGTAGGAGCTGCTGAGAGAGAGAATGAAGAATGGGAGCAGAATAAAAGAGAATAAATGTGGTAATTTGTTGTATTTTCTACTGGGAGGAAGGAGACCGGAAACCTAAACGGGAAATTATTCTGCATGTGCTTGAATGAGATACAGGGCTTTGCAGTTTATTGAGAGTTAGAATGTGATCCTAAAAAGAAATTAAATGAGGGGCATCACCTCATGTTGAAGAACAGATGACGGGTATGTGCAAAACACTGGTGTGTAATGTTCCTCTCTAGTAGTGGGATAAAAGAGGATAACAGCCTACTACTGCTAGCAGGCACTGGAGTTACTCTTTTAGATCAAGGGGTAGAGGCTTGTGCTGTGGAAGTGAAGGCCCAGGGTCCAAATTGGTAAGATGGTTAGGTCCTAACTATTCTTTTTGTCCTCTTTTGTCTGGAATGAAAACATTATCAGCTGATATTAGAATTATAAACAGTTATCCTAACAGACCCAAATGTACATGTGTCCTACCTATATACAGGGCTACATTGTGCCTTTAGGCATAGGCCTGAACAAGAGGTGTTTGTAAACTGCTCCACCTCTGAGTAGCCCTGTGCCTCGCAGACACAGTTACCTCCCAGGTTTCAGAGTAGCAGCCGTGTTAGTCTGTATCCGCAAAAAGAACAAGAGTACTTGTGGCACCTTAGAGACTAAAAAATATATTTGAGCATAAGCTTTTGTGGGCTACAGCCCACTTCATCAGATGCATAGAATGGAACATATAGTAAGAAGATAGATAGATATATATACATACAGGGAACATGAAAAGGTGGAGTAAGAGGCTAATTAATTAAGATGAGCTGTTATCAGCAGGAGAAAAAAAAACCTTTTGTAGTGATATCAAGATGGCCCATTAAGACAGTTGACAAGAAGGTGTGAGGATACTTAACATGGGGAAATAGATTCAAAATGAAAAGGCGTACTTGTGGCACCTTAGAGATGAACCAATTTATTTGAGCATGAGCTTTCGTGAGCTACAGCTCACTTCATCAGATGTTAGTCTCTAAGGTGCCACAAGTCCTCCTTTTCTTTTTGCGAAGACAGACTAACACGGCTGTTACTCTGAAACCTGTCATTATGCAAGGCACTAGATTCAAAATGTGTAATGACCCAGCCACTCCCAGTCTCTATTCAAACCCAAGTTAATGGTATCTGGTTTGCATATTAATTCAAGCTCAGCAGTTTCTCGTTGGAGTCTGTTTTGAAGCTTTTCTGTTGCAAAATTGCCACCTTTAAATCTGTTACTGAGTGGCCAGAGAGGCTGAAGTGTTCTCCTACCGGTTTTTGAATGTTATGATTCCTGATGTCAGATTTGTTCCCATTTATTCTTTTGCCTAGAGACTGTCCGGTTTGGCCAATGTACATGGCAGACGGATACTACTGGCACATGATCTCCCTTGTTCTGTGGGGATACAAGAGGGGTGTAATAATTAACTGCTCACCTCACCGGCTTGAAAATTATATCACTCCCTGCATAGCTGCACTGGCCGGCATGTTTGGGGGAACTGAGCCAAGCTTTGCCCATTCCCTGCCCCACTCCACACACCTGCTGTGCAAGCAGAGCCAATGCTCAGGCAGCCCACAGAGGAGTGTAAAGGGGGTTCGGACTGGCCTGGGTGGGCGTGTAGTCCAAGCCACAGTCTAGCCCGCAGTGATTACAGTACTAATGATGTGAATTAAACTGTTCCAAGCAATGAGCAGAAAAAATGGGTTGTTCTCTCCTGCTGCTCACCCAGGAGAGCTTCACAGCGGCTCAGGGGGCTGAGAGGTTCTGCTTTCACCTGTGCCATCTGGCCCCAAGGCCCCAACAGAAACCGATGTCACACTGAACGGAGCTTCAAAGCTTTCCCAGCCAGCCAGTGCGGTGTTCGAGACAGAAATTCTGAGACACCTTCAACTCTGGGGAGCGCTAGGCAGTGAGCAGCTGTCCAACAAGGGGCAATAATCTGGAATAAATTGCATAAATCTGTCTTTTCCCAAGTGAGGGTTATTATGCCACAGGAAAGAGTCAGCAAGGCAACTGAGGCATGCTGCTGCTAAATGGAGGACTTGACACAGGTGTGAGTAAATACAGGGTAAGAGATGCCCACCCACCCCAGCAAAGACATGGCAAAGTCTGCTGAGCTCGTATACCATGAGAGCCTGGAGACAGAGACAGATTTTCCCCTTACTGTTTCCATTAGAGATGAAGGCCTCAAATGGAACCATCTTCAGACTTTGGATCCTGATCTGAGCTTAGGGGCTGGGCGCCTAGGATGGACTGAACCCGAATCCTTGACCCCAAGAACCGCCACCTTGCCACTTGTTGCCCCCTCTTATGTCAGTGGCTCTCCTGGAACAAGAGCTTCCCCGCCCTGAAATGGTACATGCAGCCTGCAGCCGGGGCTGTTGAGGACCTGCCCATGGGGAGCCTGCTGCTAGGGTCTCAGGTTGGAGCAGGCCTTGCTCCACTCTTGGACAGGGCTGCAGCATGTTGTGTCCTGGAACCAACCCAGCTCTGCCGGCCTGTTCAGACACAGCCCCTCCACACCCCTATTTCAGAGGCTAAAGCCCCATTATTAGCACTGCCTCATGCCGGGGCTCAGTCTCACTACACTGTGATTCCCCGGCTGTGCGGCCGCACCGAGGTCAACCAAGATGCATCTTCATTTTAGTTTTGATAAGGTTTCCCGCTCTCCAAGGAAGCAGGGCGATTTCCTCCTGTTCATAAAAGACAATTGGAAAATTAGCTGGTTTCAGTTTAATCAGATTATGGTCCAGTTTAGCTAGGACCGAAGCAACCAATGCAGCACATGCAGAGTGGTGCGATTCAGTTATTTGATTAATGTACAATACTCTTTTCTGTCTTGCTGCAGGGTGATTGACGATACATCAGGTTTCCTGAGCTGCAGTTGGCAATTACCAGGGCCATCTCTCTAGGCAAACAGAGATCAGGATCCTGACCTTACATATAGGACACTGCAGGTCCCAGCCTATCTTGTAAAATGAGCTGGAGAAAATGCATACACGGGTAGCAGCTGATTTTACAAGGGTTTAGCAACTTTAAAATCTCATTAATGTGCTGCTTTTTGTAGTCATTACCTTCCTGAGCATCATAGGAGCATTTAATTATTTCCTGACAACTAAATAATTTTCCACGTTTCTCCCTCCTTGCTCTTCATAACTAAGGATATCAGCATGAAAATAAGGTCTTTATTTATGTAGTGTTCATCTACTCCTGGTGCTTGTTCCTCACATGGCGCCATAACCCTACAATTACTAGAGACCTGCCAAAGTCAGCGCTTTCCCTCTGCAGGGGTTTGCATGATTTATTTCAAATCTTACTCCCCACAGATTATGGAGCGTGGGCTTTACCCACTCCCCACCCACCTGCTTCAGGAAAGGAGAACGTGGGGAAGTAGCCCTGCCTACTTCTTCAGACCAAGACTAAAGGGCTGGGTAGCTTGCACAGAGGTTTAAGAGATCTTCATTCCTTTGCCTGGGCACAGAGCCTAGGTCATAATCTAGCCCAAAATAAAGCAGTACTGACTTTGCTGGCTTAATAGTGGCATGTTAGAGAATTTTGAGCAACATTGTAGTGCAAAGTATAATTCCGAAGTGGCCATTAGTGAAGCAGAAAAGTGACAACTGATCCATTCCAGGAGCTTCATACATATCTCCATTCTTGCCACTTGGAAATGTGACCTTTTGTGGCGTGAAAACAAGTGTTCTGAATCTTCCCATTTAATCATCTACTTAGCCAAAGAACAAACACTCAGACATATATATCTATACACACACACCTCAGATCACAAAGCCTCTGGGGGAATCATCAGCCAAAAAAAAATCCAATTCACCTTCTTTCGTTTTGCTACTAAATACTTGAGCTCCAATCCAGCAGCATGTTGATCCAGCAAGCCTGGCCGTTTGCTTAACTTGATTTTTTCATGCTTGATGACCGTATTGTTTAGTATTCAGTTGGGTTGCTTTTGACATTGGGGAATGCTATATTACATTTAGTCAAATGGTTTGAAAACTGCTAAATTGGCCCTGCAACTCCAAAATATGCGGAAATCCCCCTCCCACACCCTTTCCATGTTAGTGAATCTGTTAGCTGAGCAATTACAGGGTTTATCTGCACAGGGAAGCTGTCAGAGGCAGATTCTTTGTACACAGTCAATTTATTCTGCTAAGATTAACGACCGATGTGCCAGTTCATGGACACATGGCACCTGTCCCCCAGGGATAGCTTTAATTTCCAGTTTGCAAGGGAAAGAATTTGAGTGTACTGGTTTTATCATAGTCGTTTCTTCTGTCCCTCTTCACTGTTCTCTTTGAGGAAGATCTCTGCAACTCAGTCACTCTTTTCAGAAGTTTATCTACATTATCTATCTGTCTAAACTGTGCTCATCACAGCAGCAGCATCCTCTATGGCATAACACACAGTACAGTGATGAGTGTAGTGAAGGGTGTAGACAGACAACGGAATTCAAATCAGAGCACAGCAGTGTGTATCACAGGTGACACTGGAAAGGCTCTAGGATTTTCATTGTCAAACACACACACACTGTATCCTAAATGCATATGTTACTATCTTATGGCAACCCCTATATCTTCATAATAAAGGGTTGTATAATTTTTGAAAGGGGGATATTTTTTCTTCTTGCTGGAGGAATACACTGTGCTAACCAGCTATATAGTAGCCACATTGTGCTCCCAAAGCAGATAGCCAGCAAGAGCAGAGTGACCTTTGTAGCAGACTAGGTCTTTCCTGCCTTTAGCAAGCCAGTCCTAAAGGATGTGTTATGGGACTGACATCCAATTAGATGGGGATCCAGCCAGGATGCTGATTAGCCTATGATCCTACAGTTGCTACCGAGTAGGTGAGATGTGCAGCTGTCAATGTCTTTCCAGAAAGATGCCATGGTATGGCTGGTCTTCCTGCCTCAGAGACCACACATGAATGCTCTCTGACAGGGCTTCTTTTTTCCCAAGTGGTAAAGCTGAAGGATCTTTCATAAGGCAGCATGCACTATAGAATCAGACACTGGAGATAAAAAGAACCTTTTGGGTTATCTGATCTATTGCCTGGACAGGGATGGGCAAACCTTTTGGCCTGAGGGCCACATCTGGAGGAGAAATTGTATGCAGGGCCATGAATGTAGGGTTGGGGCAGGGGATTGGGGTGCAGGATGGGTGAGATGATGGGCTCTGGGAGGGAGTTTGGGTGCTGGGTGCAGGCTCTGGGGGTGCAGGAGGGGGTGGGGGTTCAGGATCTGGGATGGAGTGGGTGTAGGCTCTGGGCTTGGGCAAGGGATCGGGGTGCAGGAGGGAGTGAGGGGTGTAGGCTCTGGGAGGGAGTTGGGGTGCAGGCTCTGGGAGGGAGTTTGGGGGCAGGAGGGGGTGAGTGGGAAGAGGGCGGTGCGGCTTTGGGACAGAGTTTGGGTGCTGTGTGCAGGCTCCAGGCTGGGACAGGGGCTGGGGGTGCAGGAGGGGATGAGGGGTGCAGGCACTGGGACTGAGCTTGGCTGCAGGCTGGGGGTGGGGGTGCAGGCTCTGGGAGGAAGCTTGGGGATGGGAGGAGGTCCGGAGGAAGGGGATGCAGGCTCTGGGAAAGAGTTTGGGGGCCAGAGGGAGGGCGGAGGGAGGAGCTGCAGGCTCTGGAAGTTTGGGGATGGGAGGGGGTGCGGAGAGAGGGGGTGGTAGGGAGGGAGATTGGGGGCCAAAAGGGGGGTGCAGGCTCTGGGAGGGGGTAGGGAGGTGTAGCACTTACCTGGGGCTCCTAGGCACGGTGGGCCAGTAGTCTCCATGTGCTGCTACCCCCAGGCACTGCCCCCGCAGCTTCCCATAGGCTGCAGGGGCACTTGGGGCGGGAGACAGACCCATCCCGCCCAGGGGCTGCAGGGAGGGACCGGCAGCCACGTGGAGCAAGCAGGCAGGAAGCCGCTCAGCTCCGCTGTGCTGCCAGTGGGGAGTGGGGGCCCTGGACTGTTTTTAATGGCCCGGGGGGGACGTGCAGGGCAGGGGTGCCCGAGGCAGAAGGCAGGGCCGAGGGAGAGACCCGGCCTCAGACATTGCTGTAGCCGGGCCCTGGCCCAGGCACCACGGGCCCACAGGACTCGCCGCCCATGGGTGTGGGCTGAGAAATTATAGCACAATACATTTCTAGACGAAAATGTTTGACTCAGTGCAGTTCCTAGTACTCATGTTCCTAAACCATAAAACCCCCACTCTCCAACCAGCAGTAATTGATGATCTTGGTTGGTGGTAATATCAGAGAAATGAGCTGGAAAAATGGGTATGGAGATTGAAATGTGCTTTCACATTGTGGACTGTTCACGTCAGAGTTAATGCATATTGGCAGCGCATTGTGGGTAACCTTTTGCTGTTACTGCCCATGCTGTCTGCCTTGTGTGGACAGAGGACAATAGCCAGAGCTGCCTATCCAGCTCTTTGCACGCACATGTGAAAACAGTAAAAAGACAAAGCTAACTGGAAGGCACCTGCTTTTGATAAACTGACAGCCCTGGAGATCTGGTTTCTGTGTGTGTGTCTAGGACTGTGTGTTTCACTAACAGCCACCCTCAATACCTAGCAGTGAACAGGACACATTCCCTCGCACTCTGCAGAGAATGGGGTGTTTTTAACAGAAAGAATGGGGAGAGTTCTTTGCATCATCCTCTAGTAGTGACTCCCTCTCATAGTGGAATGAAACAGCATTGCTGGGCTCTGGAAGGATTAGAATCCTTTCTTTCTCTATCAAAGAGAACCAGACATAAGGCCTGGCCTTTTAAGAGATAGGGAGACTACAAAAATTAGCAGGTGTGTCCCTGGGGGATCAAAAGGATCCATAGGGGAAAATATATGACAGACAACAATAAAACTATACTAGACCACATTCTCTGCTGGGTGCAACGGAGAGGTGGAGCCCTCAGGGAATTCCAGCTCCCTGATTCTCCACCCCAGCCCTGGGCACAAGTTAGAACTGTTCGGGTGCTGCTCTTAGATCCACCAGCCAGTTGTGATACACATAAGACCCAGCAAAATTCGACAGCTGGGCACTGTGCAGTGTATTTTGGCCACTCCTCCTCTCCACCCCCAACATGGCCCTCCCTGTCCCTGATAACATTGTGTCAGGAGCATGGGATAGGAGCCAGCTTTGACAGCTCTATACTTGCTGGGGACTTCCCATCTCTGGGACAATCCTCAGCAGGAGAGTTGTGACCAGTCTCCACTCCCCTTGTTCTGTCCGAGTAGCATGAAGGTAGCAGAGTGTGGCAGAGACTCTGCTCCACTAATATTCAAATAGATGGGAGGACCACATGGCAGGAGCTGGGGCGAGAAATTATCAGAGACGGTGCTGAAAGCGAAACACAAGGAGAAAGAAGAAAGGAGCAGAAATTACTCAAAACAAACCATATCTGTTAAACTATCCCACAGTATATAAAGGCTTGGCTTTTGAAAAAAACAAAAAACAAAAAAAAACCCCACAATTGTTTTAAGAGAGTCAAACAAATGCAAAAGGGGAAAAAAAGGAAATTAATCCAAACTCGTGATAGGAAGTGCTAGCCAGTAGGTTTCTCAGAGAACTGAAAGCAATCAGTATACCATCTGGCTTAGTAGCTGACTAGCCAATGGATAGACAATTCCTGATGACATGCTGGCTGTTGCATTAGAGATCATACCAAGCAGAAGTTTAAAATCTCAGCCTTCCTCATAGGAAGCTGCAATTATGTAAATAGAAAACATAAACCTGAAGTATTTTAATGATCCCCAGTGGAAACCACACTAGCAGGTGACAGAGGTTGCTGTTCGGATGGAAGCAGAACATGCACCATATATAGCTGGGCCTGCCATATGTATAGGGCTTCCAGTACACACACACAGAATGGTTGCCATTAAAATATTTCCAATTTTGCTTTAGGAAACTACCCTGCATTAGATCAACAAATGCTTTATTTTCTAAGTATAATTCCCTATAGTGAGTGCTGTATAGAGAATACCTAGAGTACCATCTAGTTATCTAAGAGAACTTAGAAGATTTTTAGGGTGACTACTTACAGCTGATATAGATAGCCAGTGAATTTTTAATACCCTATTTATCTTCACAACAGCTGTATCCCTTATGTCTGGAATACCTCTGAGAAATCTCCACCTGATGGCTGCTTGCTGGATGAGTCTGAAATGGTACCCAGAGAATTAGCAAACCACAAATGGGTATTAGCAGGGCATTTTCTGACCTGGATTCCCCAGCAAACCAGTTGTCAATTTCAATAGCTTTTACTGCCTTGTCTCACCTGTGTCTGGATTGACCTAAAAGAGCCACCCATGGGGTTCAGGAAAGAAAAGGGCCAGATAAGGGCAGTCCAGGGTGGGTGTTAGTTTTGGATACTTACTTTTGGATTCAAAGGTTTGGTTGTTGTGTTTTTTTTTGCTAATTAGCATGAGCAGTTGTCCCTTTATAATTCCAAACCAGGCCTCAAGTCTCCTTAAGGTTCTAACTGATATTGACAAAGTAGACAGGAGAAAGGGAATAGCCCCACCTGTGATATTTCCCCTGTGCCGGCTGTGATCGGTAAAGACTGAGTAATTATGTGCACTGTCAAAAATGATTAAGTCTGGACAGCTGCTACAAGGCCTCAAGCTCGTCCAAGGGAGGTGAATAAATCATTAGACTTCCCTAAGAGCAGCAGGGGAAATTGTCTCCTTGCCCAGGACTCCAGGAAAAGGGATATGAGATGAATCTAACAATGCAAATGCCACCTGCAGGCTGCTCTTGTTGGATGAAATGGTCAGTATACACGGGGCTTAACAACTTCCCACCCTTGACTCTGCAGGTTAGCCCTACACTGAGAAGAGTTCTTTTGGGGAGAGAATTATGAGGATGAGCTGAGCCAGTGGGCTTGTCATTCTTTTAGTGAAGTAGAAATTTTGGAGACCTCTTTCCTCTAACTGTACATGACATTATAGCTGCATGGCTCTCTCAAAGGTCAGTGTGACTCTCTTGACTAAAACTTGACACCACTGTGAAAATGTAGTAGTTAAAGTTTTCTTTGTTCCCCAAAGCCACCGCTGGAGCCATTGAAGACTGAGGAGGTAGTACTCATTTCCCTATCCTCCCAAGAAAGTGGGTTCCTTTGTTTCTAGCCTTTGTCAGACCCTAGTCAACCAACAGATATATTCTGAATCATCTGGAATCACACATGGGAATAATAAATGCATTGCATTTCTTTAACACCTCCTACCTGAGCATTTCAAAATCTTGTGCAAGTATTAATAAAACCCTTTGACACACTTGTGAGGTAGGTCTTATCATTCTCATTTTGCAGATGGGTGGAAATGAAGCACAAAGATAGAATAACTTTCCCCCAGATTATGCAGGGAGTCACTGGCACAGCTGGGAAGAGACCCTAGGTTTCCTAACTTTTAGTTCCTTGCCTTTGGATAAAACCTTTCATTGGCATCTCATGTATATACAATCCTCTTGTGTGTATACAATCCTCACACACAATCAATTTAGGACTGATCTATGATAAAATGTTTGTAAACTGGTGCTTCTTTCATGAGTGCAATCCCATATCACTGATAAGTTTTAATGCAATTTTATACAGAAGGAACATTTTCCAAACTGTGGTTTAGGCTGGGAAATCCCACACTTGGATTTCATAGGTAATCACTGTTACCAAAGAGTGGTTTCTTTACAAACTTATTCTCTCCTTCAAGCTTTCTCAGGCTGGTTGTCTGACAAAGCACAACTGAGACTAAAAAGTGTAAGAGATTTTCTCCATCCTGAAACATTGCTGAGAATTCACCACTGATGGCCTGTGGTAAGGAAGCAAAGCTTTAAAGATCTGGATCCTGGCATCAGAGAGTCAGCACTTAAAACTTTTGCTGGTACAGCAATGTCAGGTAGGAGTGTGATTTTTTTTTTTAATGATGTTTTCATATCGGCACAAGCCCTTCTGTAGATGTAGCTGGCAAAAAACGCTTTTGCCATTCTAGCTCATTTCGTTTGGCAAGCTGGCATACCAGCAAATGCATTGTATGCAGACGAGGACGTTTTCTAGCATAGACTAGGCCTTATACCGTAGTTGTTAGGGGGGTCTGGCCAGAGGTTAACGAGACAACTGGAAATGCCACATATCATTCCAGAGAATGAGCATGAAAGGATTGAGGATTTGACCCCCAGTCTGCACTAACTCACAGTCGCATCAAATGAGGTGCTGTGTTGAACAGCTCACTTGCCTTAAAGAAATGTGTGGCTTGAGAAACATTCAGAGAAAATCTTTGTGAAATAAATATGAAGGAGAAGAAAGGGCTGTGTCTCATTGGCTGGTTTTCTCTGGCTATCAAAATCTTGTGAGGAACCAGACGGTTTTCTGGGTTTTCTTCCTCTCTCAGATGTTGAAATGCAGAATTCTCCAGGGTTAGGCAGAATTTTCTAGCCAAGCTCAGTGTTAAGGCCAGAGGGATCAGCTCACTTTGGAGCTGCAGCCAAGACGCAGCTGCGCTGGACAAACAGGGAAAGAGAGCTGTGGTTTGGGTGCTGCCTCTCTTGAGGGTTTGTTTTTCCTGTTATGCCAGGAGGCATGAGCAGGGTATGAAGCTGGTGTGATGTGTTCAGAGAGAGAGCACCAGGTGGAAAGTTCAGATGAGCTTCTGTGACATAACATTCTATAGGGTGCTCAGGGTTACCCTGGGGAGAAAAGGCAAGCTGAAAGCAGGCATAACCCTGCCTTGGGCAATACCCCCTGACACAGGGGGAGCTGTCTGCCTGGTACAGAGACAGCCCTGCCAACTTTGTGCCATTTCCAGAGGCCTTGGGCACAGGGAGGTGTACTTGGACCAGTTACAGGTGAGGGATGGGCAGGAGAAAGTAGGGAGGGGGCATGTCAGAAATTAAGCCAGAAGACCGGCACCGGGGTGATTCTGCATTTGGGCCAATGAAGCAAGGGAGAAGCTCCAGGAAGCTTTCAGTCCATACTGAACGGTTCTTTCGGGGGGAACCACTCTCCTACCCACGTGACACTGTAACACTTCACATCCTCTCATGAATAACCCAGGCTTTAACTGGTCCACTCTCATTCCAAGTCCAGGACAGTCAATTGCAACATCAGCGACACTTATGCAAATGCTACTGCTTTCAAAATAACTTCTTAGCAGATAATGTTGTTCAGCAGCAAGTGCTCGATCTTTTGAGGTGCTGAGGGAGGGACCTCGGAGGAGGAAATGCCTATAAGATTTCCTGATTGTTCCACTGTTGGAGGGAACTAGGGTATATATCCCCCACAGAACAAACTGTGGGCCCAGCTCCCAAAACTTAGAGGACAACCAAGGATCCATGGAAAGCCATGACCATCTGCTTGAAGACACTGTGCTTTCCGTGCTCTGTGAACGGATCAAAAACAATAGCAAGCTAGAATGCTCCAGATTCCTGCACAAAACTCTCCTCCTAGCAGTGACATATTCAAAACTAAGGCAAACTCTTAACAGATCCAGAGACCATGACTAGGGGGGGAAATTGGGGGATACAAAGCATATTCTATTCCCCGAGAGGAGTGACTGTGCAGCCAGAAGGACCGAGGAGAGATTGAGACACAGAAGGAAGGTCTACTTCATGGCCCCAATATGAGAAAATGCAAGAAAGGCGTTTCCTCAGATTATATGGATTACTGTGTATTATTAATTATTATTTGCAGTTAGTTTTTTCCCTTCCTATTCCATTCCACTTAAAAAGGACAAGAAATGGAAACCATACTGGATATGGGGTGAGGGGGTGTTTTCTGTTTTTGTCATAACAGAAAATTTTGAAAACCCATTTTTTTCAGGGGGGTGTGTGAAAATTTTAATTTTCAATAAAAGGTCATTTGTCACTGATGGATGTTTTCAGTCTCAAAATTTCAGGCAGCTCTGGTTACATTACAATCATTATTTACTGAATCAGAATATAGATAGAAGAATTATTCTAAACAGTATCACAGATACCTGTGGCTGCTTTCATAGCTCAATGCAGTGAACGGGGCTGGTGTCTGGCTAAGAGAGAGCTGCGACCTTAAGTACACAGCATTGCGCTGCGCAAAAGGAGGCTCTCCCATGAGCCATTCGTTCTAAGATATCTCTGGCCCATTAGAAAGTGATGGAAATCGCAGAGCTTCAAAGAGGCTTTTTCAGGCCGTTTCCATTCTCGGTGTTTTTGAATGACTAACTGCAGCTAAATTAATCAAAAGCTTTTAAAAGAAGAATTTGGCCACAAGTCATTTTCAAACTGTTTCTTAGTGGTTTCTAACAGGAATTCGATCCTTATCAGTCCTACAATGTGACCCTATATTCCCAATACCGGTAAAACTCCAATTGCCACCAGTGGGAGCATTGCATCTATAAAGAACGAGGAACTGGGACTTTCATCTGTCTCGTGTGACTGTCGAGATAACAGTGAAACAGAAAGCTGCTAACTATAATGATGAGATGGTTATTTTTAACTGGGGAAGAAGGCCGATCTGGTGGTTAAGTCACAGGAATGGGAGTCAAGAGACCTGCCAGAGTGAAATCAAAATCAGAGTAGTATTCGGAGCTCTACCTCTGACCATTGGGACCTTGAGCAAGTCACTTCACCTCTGTGTCTCTCTTTCTCCTGCCACCCAATATCCGACTTCTCTACAGGACTGCCTCCCCCTATGTGTATGCACAGTGCATAGCACAAAGGGACACTGAGGTCAGGATTGTGGCCTCTGTAATACAAGTAATAAGTGTCCTATAGGCCTGCTCTAAGCAGGGTTAGATAACATGGTGCTTGGGATAAAAGTGGCTTCCTGGATCCCTGCCTGCTGTAGACTCCCCTCTGTTGCTACCCCTAATAGAGCTAAACTAACATTAATGGCAATAGAGATTTTGTGGCCAAAAAAGTCCAGGTTTGACATCCCTGTGCCTGGTTCCCCACCTGTGAAAGAGACACAATCATCTGGACCTCCCCAAGAGGCCTGGTAACAACATACGATGATGCCTGCGAAGGACTTTATGGTCCTTGGATAGAAGGAGCAACATAGCTGCAAAGGGTCATTGAGCTTTTCTTTCATTTTAGTACATTTCAGATACTTATCAACCCTGTTATGAATTATTGCCCTTTGTAATGAGATGTGATTAGGATCTTTTAAATATGACAGAGTTACCTGCTTTTCCTTTAAGTCTCAAGTTTTTATTCCCTATGTGGTCATGTGGTAACATATCGAGCTACTGTTGGACTTGCGAGAAATGTTGTATTATTTTGCTTTGGAATAGAATCCCTGACTTCTAAATGCTCATTCTAATCCTTCTAAAACAGTATCTGATCCGGTTATTAAAAGTAACTTCTAAGAACCAAACAATTAAGTATGAAATGGGTTGATTTTGCCACTACACCTGCTGAATAGTAGCTCATTCTGTGAGCAGGCCTGTGGAACCCAAGGGTAGAATTGGCATGGAATGGTACTGTTCATGGAACAGGGGACTAATTATGGTACAAAGTGCATTTGGGGCAGGGCTGGCCCTTCTGTGATTGGCTGTCACAGTGTTGCCAAGTCTCATGGTATTTGCTGTTTTCTCTTAAAGCATCAGCTCCTGGGGTCACGTGATTCGGTGAGAATCTCGACTTTAAAAAAGGAAGTTACTAGCACAGGGTTACAAAGGAAATGTGAACCCAAAAGGTTCCAAAGGCAGAAAGCAAATAAAAAGATCCCAACATTTCTTTATTTTAAAACCTCGCGATTTTTAAACCAGTCTCCTGACTTCTTTGGTGGTAGGGGGACTTAAATATGAATTTTGAATGTTTGGGGTTGGCTCGAGCCCAGTTTTCTGCATATCTCTCTGAACAACATTGGTACTGGCCATTACATGGGAGGGCAGTGGATGGAGGGGTAAAAGAACTGCCTCCTCCTCACCCCCCACCTGCTCATTTGCATGATCTGTGGAGGGGCACACAAAATTGCTGGGACTACTGCCCACTGGGACTCTAAAGGGGATGGGGCTCCGTCCCTGCCCAACTTCACATCGGCAACATTTTCAAGGCGGTAAGAAACACTCATAAAGCAGCGTAGCAGGGGGCATACTCCTCCTATATGCTCGGAAGCTTCTGAGTTGAATGAAACGTTTCGTTCTGACCAAATCTAAATGTGTAGTTTAGATTCGGGCCCGGTGAAAATGTTTGTTGTTTATTTAAATAAAAATAAAAGACATCTTGAAACAAAAGATTATTTCACATCACAAAAGCAGAGTATTTCATACTGCAAATGAAACATTCTGAATTTGTCTGAATTCTTGATTTAGCTTGTTCATTTTAGCTGAAAGAGTTTGTGCCATAGTAATGAGGTTAGCCAGGGCTCGTCTCTCTCTGGGGCGGTGGGGACCCCCATCACCTCGCTAAGTTCGGGAGGAGGTCTAGCAGGGAATTAGTCTGACCGCAGGAGTCTTCCTCCGCGACCTTTGTGAGGGCAGAAACAACACAGTTAGTCGTCAGCCCCAGCCCTGGGTCAGAGCGGGGCAATGGTGAGTCAGGCGCTCAGGCCCTCAGGCAGGGGCTGAGCAATAACAGTGTATACACAGTGGGCCCGGCCCAAGGTCCGAAAGGCCTGGGAGAGGGGGGGATTCCTCAGGCAGGGGGGATGCAAGCCCACCCACTCCACTCCACCGCGCCCCAGCCCGGGGCCCTAGCAGCGGCAGAAGACCAGCTGCTGTGTCAGTGGGGATCCTGGCCGCGACACACTGACATGGGATCTGGCAGCGTTGCAGCCAGACTCGGGTCGGCCGCCCCCAGGCTACCTTCAGACTCCCTGTCTTGAGGTACCTGGGTCAGGGTGGTGTCCTCAGGGGGGTCCAGCACCATGGGTTCCTTGGGATAGCTGGCCTGGTGCAGGCCCGGCAACTCCTCCGGGTAGCTGGCGCCGGGCGGGCGGGCCCGACAACTCCTCCGGGTAGCTGGCGCCGGGCGGGCGGGCCCGGCAACTCCTCCGGGTAGCTGGCGCCGGGCGGGCGGGCCCGGCAACTCCTCCGGGTAGCTGGCGCCGGGCGGGCGGGCCCGGCAACTCCTCCGGGTAGCTGGCGCCGGGCGGGCGGGCCCGACAACTCCTCCGGGTAGCTGGCGCCGGGCGGGCGGGCCCGGCCCTTGGATCCGCCGCAGGTCGCTGTGGCTTCCCAACTGGGAGGTAGGACAGAGGCGTCTAGTCTCCCTTGCGGCTGCTCTCTGTGAGCTCTGGGGTCGGGCCTTTATACTTCCTATGCCACCCCGACCCTCTGCAAGATGGGCTCAGAGCTCCCTGGCTTGGCCCACTCTGGTGTCCAGAGGGACTATCTCTTTGTTGGGTGGTGGAGACACACACCGCCTCACTAGAGCCATGAATTCACAGAATATTTTAGTGTCACCAGATCTGCTTTTTTTTTTTTTTTTTTTTTTTGCCAAAATAGAGTTTCAGCCAATAAATTTCACCCAGCTGCAATTGTGAGACCATTTCAACCAAGGATCTCAAAGATCTTAACTACTGTGAAATAACAGGGACTCCTCATTAGCTGACAGAACGGGTGTACCTTCAGAGTTGTATTCAGGGCACAGACATTCTGATGTATTTGCTTTCATACAGAAATATTGTAAAATCCTCTACAGTGAGGAGCAGGGATAAGCCAACTGTGTGAAGCTTTTGTAAATGTTTGGCTAACCCTGGGGCAAGGGAAGTGTCATTTTCCTTTGCCTGCATCAAGGCTAAGCATGGGTGTTAGGCTGTTGGCTTTACTCCAGTAGGATGAAAAATGGAAAAGAGGAAATGGCAATATACAGTGTTTCAAGGTTAGGATTAAAAAAAACCCATCAAATAAAATAACAGTTGAGGTAGAACTAATGAGTAAAAACAGGCAAGGGTTAGAGGATAAGGTAAAATTAGTAAATAGGCAAGGGATTACAAATAAATAACTATAAATGCAAGACCTCAGTCCTGGAAAAGTGTTCCATGCACTAGTGTGAACCTCAGGATCTGCTCGCATGCATCCCTTTTTGGGATTTGATCCTGCCAACGTCTGAATCTAATTTATATATGTAAAACCAAAATAGAACAGCTCTCAACATTACTCCTACACTTGACTTGTATGTTGTATCCCTTTCCATCAACCTGCATCTATTTTTCATCTTTATTGTCGGAATGTCTTTGGGGCAGGCACTTTGTCTTGCTTTATGTCTGCACAGCACTTCGCATATTTGGGTGCTACTTGAATAGTAATATCAGGAATTTAGAAGGGCAGGAACGGAATAAATCATCTCCCGCAGACATAGGTTAAAAAAAATCAGTCTGAATAAAAATTCCCCCCATCTCTGTGAAGGGTAATAGAAATAACAGCTGAGCTACTGGCCTCAGGAAGTCGCTAGCTAACTGTTCACATTGGTTGACTAGTTAATGGACAGCTTCCTTCTCCCCCTATACATATCGACCTATCGATCTCCTTTAGAAAGATCAGTATAATGTTGTGTCCATATTTATGAATTTTAATTGCTCTACTACATTACATATATTTATGGCCATGTCCTGCAATGTAAAGTAATCTAAGGTATTCAGGATCTAGCTTCCCTGCGTGAGGGGATCATGCCTCCACTGCACAAGTGTATTCAGCAGAGGTGTAGCAAAGTGCCAGTTTTGTGGATAACATAGTGAGCAGGCCTGCACCCCACTTTGATGTAACCGGCCTGTGGAGAAGGCTGTTTTGTATGCTAATCTTGGCTTTAGTTTTCTCGATGTGGGCTCCAAAGGGGAGTGTGCTGTAGAGAGTAACACTGAGGTATACGGGATTAATGGAATGAGTAAATTTCATCCCAAACCAGTTGATGTTGGGTTGGCATTTGGCCTCTTGGTTTTTGAGCTGGAATGCACTGACTAGCCTCTTTGCTGGGTTTCCATGCAGTTGGCTGGCTGAGCTCAGCCTAAAAATTCTGAGATTTAAAAACAAAACAAATTTGTTTTTTTTTTAATTTGCCTTCTGTGTTCTGAGACCTTAGGGGTCATGTTTTCAAGCTTTTCACAACCACAAGGGCTGGAAGTTTACTAAGAAAGAAAGAGAAAAAGAAAGAAGCTCTGATGTATTCATGTGACTTCAATAGCTGTGACATTAAGAGAATCCTCAAATATCACACGAGCTGGCAACCCTGCTTTCCCTGCAGTTGTCCTTCTTTGAAATGTGAGTGTCAGGATGGGACCAGTAAAGACACAGCTATGCAGATACACCACCCGCTCCCTGGACACCCAGACACCTCACTAAGAGGTACAAAGCTGACACTGGGTAATGATCAGTAATGGGTTGGTGTGGAATAGATTTCTTCCTCCTACCTGATGCAGGAACTCCTGGGCTAAACTTGGTTTGGGCTTAAAGTAGGGAATGGGATTAGGCCCTAAATAAGGATGTTCCCTATTACTATTATTTGTTATATCCCCTCTCAGGCCTCTACACACCAGAGGGTGAAATTCACACCCTCCAATTTCCCATACTTCCCCTGGCCTGTCCCATTACATTTTATTGGCTTGCTCAAAGGATCCAAGTGGCGTGGGTTCAAGTTTCCACCACTCCTTTGTCCCAAAGAACAGCAGCACCTTTTGTTTTGAGTACATTGGGTCTCCTGTCAAAACACAGCAAATGCCCTGAGCAGGATTCTGCTCACTCAATAGCATGCTAGCAGGGAATTCGATTTTATTTTATTTTTTAAACAAATCAAAGTAGTAGCAGCTGGGCTCGGAAAGAGAGAGCGCATGTACTGAGATATGCAGCTGAGGAATTATTTACAGCTTTAATATCGCATCTCATTTATTATTCCTCCTTTCAGAGTACGCAGCAATCTTTCCTTCCCTCCTGCATCACCCAATGGCAATAGAGTCAGGTTCTGGAGCATTCTCACTTTAATGCCTGGTGGCTCCCATCTCCATCATCCTGTACCAGTGCCTGGATACTGTGTTTTCTCTTCCCACAGCTCCTCTCGGTCATTCAGCAGTGGTGAAGGTGGAAAGAGAACGGGTGCGTGAACAGGTTTTATCCAGTGTGACTCCTCTATTTTCTCAGACTATGAACTGATAACACAGACCTATAGGGCCAGACCATGCATGCAGAGGGCACCTTCTGTGCCTGATATTCCCCTACCAACTGTAAAGGGGGGGAATTATCTGCCTTCATGCCACTGCTTTTCATCTGGACCCCAAGGTCCATGAGTGTCAGCACAATAGGAGGGTGAGGCTAGGAGGGACATGCATCATTCACTCCCAAGCAATCAAGCATCCATTCAGGGGTTAAGACAGCCTGGGTAGCATGGTTGCCAATCTGATAGCAACAGCCACATGAGGTGTGGGCATGAAGGAATTCCACACAGATTCTCTGAGCCTCTGGTGGATCTCCTGACAGCTGCAGATTTTGGGAACAGAGCCCCTTCCTTCCTCCATCCTCATACAAATATGAAAGGAAGTCTGCCATGTACATTGGTCAAAGTGGACAGTCTCTACGTAAAAGAATAAATGGACACAAATCAGACGTCAAGAATTATAACATTCAAAAACCAGTCGGAGAACACTTCAATCTCTCTGGTCATTCGATTACAGACCTAAAAGTGGCAATTCTTCAACAAAAAAACTTCAAAAACAGACTCCAACGAGAGACTGCTGAATTGGAGTTAATTTGCAAACTGGATACAATTAACTTAGGCTTGAATAGAGACTGGGAGTGGCTGGGTCATTACACAAAGTAAAACTATTTCCCTGTGTTTATTCCCCCCCCAACACCCATTGTTTCATGTTCTCTGTGTATATAAATCTCCTCACTGTATTTTCCACTGAATGCATCCGATGAAGTGAGCTGTAGCTCACGAAAGCTTATGCTCAAATAAATTGGTTAGTCTCTAAGGTGCCACGAGTCCTCCTTTTCTTCTTTGAAAGGAAGTCTGTAACTCTCCTTTGGATAAAATGGTATTATGTCCTGTGCTTTCATTCTGGAAATATCGCTACCCCATGCTTCTCCCTTTCATCCATTAGCCCTCTGCTTTGACAACTAACTAGTCGGTGGTGAGTGAAAGAGAAAAGAGCAATGGTAGAGAGGGGCTGTGCTCTAATCTGTTCTCCAGCAAGTACGGCTTCCTTCTTCTTGCTCCTCCTTGGCCTGGGTTTGTTGCTCAATTTGGCTGCCAGCATTGCCCAGCCTGACCTTGGCTGGCAGCAGCAGGAGAGCATTGGCAGCAAAAGGCGCCCAGCAGAGGGAGCAGTGCACCTTTTTCAAAAAGTCACTGCACGTTTTTTTCCCAATTCTTACTGCACAAAGTATGTTTTCCTGCATTGGTTTTGGGGCGTCGCTGTGGTTTCAGCCCCATTTTCCCAGGGGGATGTGGTGTCTGATAAAAAGACGCTTACCTTCATGACATTTTGCCAGGCAAAAAAGATGCACCATCTCAAACCAGATCTGCACTGGATCAGGGGACATGATGGTACCAACACCTTGCATCCAAAGGCCGGCTTGGGAATCTGCCCTGTCCAAGAGGCAACATGTACCTGACTCACAAATTAGTTCCTGATTCGCCCTTGGTTCATGGCGGAAATTAGCTGTGCCAATCCTTTCCCTGGCACATATTTCTTTTCACTCTGTGCTGACTCGGCAGCTGTGTATGGGGGACAGAGCCAAGGCTCCACCCTTTCCCCACCCTTGCCTGCCCATTCCCTCTCCCACCCGTGTGTTCTTCCCCAACCTCTGCATGGATCAGCAATGCATGTAGCCCATGCAGGCGAGTGAGGCAGTACCCTGTGCAGCTGTAAGCCATGCCCACACCAGGGTGTGCCCTGTCCCTCTCCAGTGGTGGCCAGGCCAACTTGACATCGATGAGGATGCTGCAGCTCTGACTTTGTGAAGCATACATTTTAGTTCAGGCAATAGAGGCTCTTACATCAAGGTCCAAGGTTTGAGCCCCACTGCTAATAACCCACTCAGGGGGTCGGTGTTACAGTGGAGGATCACAACTGAGCTTTGAATGATATCCTGAATTTTGTGCAGCGGGAGGGAGAAGAAAGGATAGCAGCACTGGTGACATTCTCTGTACTTTCCCTCTTACTTTCCTGACCGAGACAGAGTTTTGTTCCAGGCAAGTAAAGTCAAGGAGAGGGCACTAGGCTGAAATGTACTGTGTACAAAAGGAGAGAAAAACACATGGAAAAAACATTACAGTGACCAGGAGTGAGAGAGTGTGAGAATTCAAGAAACAAAATCTAAATATTTTAGCTTTGTTTTAGCAGACTGGGTTAAGTAGGAATGTTTGCACCAAGGCTGCATGATCGCAGTCGCCGGAGGAATAAAAAGCGAAGGAGAATTGGAGGAACAATAGTCAGCACTGGTTTATCTGAATCTGACAGCAAACGTTATCTGGATACAGATTTTAATGTAACAAGCAGCGGTTCTTACATGCTTTAGGAATGGCTCTGGGGCCTATTATAACTTGCAGATTGTCAGATATGTGTATATCTCAAGCATGGCTCAGTCAAGTCTTATAACGTATGTGCGAGACAGCACACGCCAGCTAGAGAGGGGAAAAAATGGTGTAATTCCTGAAATTGCTTTCTGCCTTGGTCTGCTCTCTCTTTTGCCAGCTGTCCTGCCTTGCTGGGCTACCCTGGATTGACACCTTCAGAAGGCACTCACACAAAACAACATTCCCACAACATGAAAATGCCATTTCCAAAACCATTGTGTCCAGAAAAGTGATGGCAGAGGCAATAGCAAGCATTGTTAGTCCCTGATGTAACTAGCACTTAAACATGCTTAAATGTTTTGCTGAATTAGGCCTTAGAAATTAGCATCCTCCATGTAAAAGGCAGTCTCAGCCTCAGCAAATACTAGAATCCTCTGGGCTTTATCTTTGTTTGTTCTGTTCTTACTGTTATATTTTGCTTAGAGGGCCAAAATAAGACCACAGAATGGACGACTTAATTTCCCAGTGGTGGAGATGGAGAATACCTGGTTGAAGTGGTTTTATCTCATGCAATCAATAGTGATGTTAAATTAGGCACTGGTCTTGCTGCTGTACTTCCTTGCAGTTGGTAATCCCAGATTGGGTTCTCCATTCTATTCTCTTTATCCATGGGCTGGGAGGTGGGACGACAAAACCATTTTCTCCACATAAACTTGATCAAGGTTACTTTGGTTCAAAAACAATTCTTGATTGGAAGGGCCAAAACTTTCCCATCCGCATGTGGGGGTTTTTGGCGTATCAGGAAAGAAGAAATGAACCTTATTAGGAGAGGTTTCAGAGTAACAGCCGTGTTAGTCTGTATCCGCAAAAAGAAAAGGAGGACTTGTGGCACCTTAGAGACTAACGAATTTATTTGAGCGTAAGCTTTCGTGAACTACAGCTCACTTCAGCTCATGAAAGCTTATGCTGAAGTAAATTTGTTAGTCTCTAAGGTGCCACAAGTCCTCCTTTTCTTATTAGGAGAGTTTAACTTTTTTCTCTTTTCCATCCTCTCACAATCAAATTTCCCCCCAGTTATTTGTATCTGTGTGTGTTAAGGCTCAGCTGTGGCAGGGAGAGATTTCTAATGGAAGGGATTCACTTTAGCAAATTTGGAGTGTTCACGGAAGAGTGGCCATCAGGCTGCAGAAAACAAAGAGCCTCAGCAGTCGTTTAAAGACTTACCTCTTGGGATGTCAAAGGATTTGCTTGGGTGAGAGTTGCCTCAAGCACTCCCTGTGCCAGCTACAGGCATTTTGGTGTTCAAGCGATGCAACCTTGTGCATTTTACCAGTGCATTATTCACCATGACTGTAGGGATATCGATGTGAGTTAAACACATTGCAAACAGCTATGGCACACTCAGCCTCTTCTGCCCTTGGACAGCTGCAGCTGTCATCCAGGAGCTGAAACAGGGTAGCCAAAGCTTGTACACAGGATGGCATCTGCAGACTATCAAAGGTGTGCTCCTCGGAAGTGATAATCACAGCCCAGCACTAATGCAGATAACCACCTTTCGCACTTGTCTCCCTGATGGCCTTTTTCTGCCTCATTGGAGTGCAGGGCGGGAATCAGGGCAGTTGTTCAGAAACCCAACCTGGGTTCCTTATTCAAACAGATTTCCAGATGGCCAGCAATTTTGATTCAGGTGAACAGCTCATTGAGCAGCGGAAGGCAGGTGAGTCAGCGATTCTAAGAACAAAAAGGACCTCGGAGGCAAAACATGGGAGAAAAAACTAATGAAATATTGAAACAATGCTTGCCAGCTGAAGCCCACAAAGATGGCTACTCACCTGAGCCTTACTCTGAAACTTGCTCTAGAGAGAGGCTCATTAATTTTTAAGGGCCTTCTGAACCATCCAGACAAAACCTTAACTCACCTTCCTGGTATGTATGTGTGAATTGGAAATGAATAGAAAGTAGCTGGCTCTCCAATCCCCTCATGGTACAATGCAATGTATTTTTTTATATAGCATCCTTCATGTTAAAAGTGTCAAAGATGCTTTGCAGAGAGAATGAAACATGAGCCAAAGAGAAAGGGAAGCTCTGGAGGTGAGATATAAAGGGAACAAGTAACTTGGTGGAGTGAGAGAGGGCCATACAAACTATATTTATTTGTTTGGGTTTTTTACACAATGGTAACTTTACATAGTACATCACTAAAAAAAGCTCATATTGGCGGTAGAAATAGGGCTAACAGAAATTGTTTATCAGAAGTCACTGTAGAACTTTGGGAGGTTTGGAAAAAATAAGACCCAAGCTGGACTACTCTCAGTGCTGGGAGAAAGGGGGGCCCAGTGGGCAGCAACATAGTTCAATAGGGGCTAAAGTCTATCTTGGGTGCTCAGGAGAGTGGGTTTAATTCCCTGCCCTGCCATAGACTTCCTGTGTGACCTTAGACAAGTTACTTAGTCTCTCTGTGTCCCAGTTCCCCATCTGTACAATGGTTGCGAATAATCAAAGATTGTGAGGCACTCAGTTATGGGAGCTGTAGTTATGCAGTTATGGGAGCTGTAGAAGGACTATAGATTGAGAGAGAAAATTAAAGACCCTCCCCTCCCCCCCGCAATTTCTAGTTTGCAAGACAACCCCAACTGTGCCCCTTTTCCAGTGTCACAGCTCTCTTGGCCAGATGAAAACACCAGGCTTGCTTCTTTTTATTAATCTGTATTGCTTGCTTTCCAGGTTTCTCTCTTTTCCATTTTCTTCCATGTGCCTCTTCCTTTCTTTCCTTGATTAGACAGAAAGAGACATCTGACCTATAAAACCCTAAATGGCCTAGACGGGCCTACCTGAGGGATTGCCAATCTCTTTGGGCTATCCAGCCACAGCTGCAGTAAACAGAGATCCTTGAATTGGATCCCTCTTGTATCAAAAGAGAGGGAGCAGCTAATGGTTCAAGTCTCCCAGATTTGGCAATCACCTGGACATGCTGCACAAGACACCAGTTTGAGAGGGTGTTTGGAGGGGGCCGAGGGTATGCCTGCCACAGTGATCATAGAGTCATAGAAATGTAGGGCTGGAAGGGACCTTGAAGTCATCAGGTCCAGCCCCCTGCGCTGAGGCAGGACCAAGTAAACCTAGACGATCCCTGACAGGTGTTGTCTAACCTGTTCTTAAAAACCTCTAGTGATGGGGATTCCACAGCCTTCCTTGGAAACCTATTCCAGAGCCTAACTACCCTTCTATTTAGAAAGGTTTTACTAATATTTTCCCTAAATATTCCCTTGCTCCCGATTAAGCCCATTGCTTCTTGTCCTACCTTCAGTGGAGATGGAAAACAATCGATGATGAAGAGGTGGACAGGAGGTTTTGAAGGTGGCTGGCTAGCTGAATTCCTGTCTGAATGAGAATTGTTATGCCACTAGGATGTTGTTGTATTATTATGTGCTAGGGAGCCTAGAGTCCCGTATAAGTGACATTTTTATTATTTACGTCTAAATACACACGGAATAAATAAATATGATATCTTCATCCTCTACAGCTGCTCACTTTGGCTCAGCTCCTGCAAACATTTACACACATGAGTAACTTTAATACGTGAATAGTCCTGTTAAGTTCAGTGAGCCTGCTCATGTGGGTAAATAACTACGCATGTGTATGTTGTTTACAGGATCAAGGCCTTTGGCTGTTTCCTCAGACTTTGAATACAAAATCACGTTCTTTGCTTCAGAAATTCATAATTCAGTGACAGGTTTCAGAGTAGCAGCCGTGTTAGTCTGTATCTGCAAAAAGAAAAGGAGGATTTGTGGCACCTTAGAGACTAACAAATTTATTTGAGCATAAGCTTTCGTGATCTACAGCTCACTACATCGGATAATTCAGTGAATAACTCAACCAGATTCGCTTTTAAACCTGGAGCAGGATTTACCCAGACCTATGCGCTTTATCCTATTAGATCTTATCTGATTTGTACAGCAACGTGGCATAGTTAAGGTGTACGCTGAAGTTGGATATGAGAACAACCCTAGAAAGCACCTTTACAGGGTAGAGAAAGGATGGAAAGTACTCACTTTACATCTCTCTGTAAGAGCGATTCATAGCCTCAAGAATCCCATATTTACCCACCGGTCAGGGACACAGGTTCTCATTCTTCTCTCACTCCAGTTTTACACCCGTGTAACTCTGTTGACTCCACTGATGCTACTTCTGATTTCCCCCGTGTGTCGGAGCAGATTCAGATTTTGGAGCTCACTTACAGGAAGGCTGGATATTACTGAAGCTCCCAACTCTTGGATGAACTCTTCCTTTTTATATCAGTGTGTTATCAACTATTATCACTGGAAAAGTTGATCATCCCAGACACAGACATATCTCTTCAAATCAGGTTTCCAAGGAATGGGACTCTCTTAGCACCAGCTATCTTACTGAGGGAATTAGATGATTAAAACGTAATGAAAAAGAAATGCTACTGTGTCTACATCCTTAATGGTATTGGCCTGACCTCTTAGAAGAGCTGTTACAAGGCTGGCCGATAAAAAAAAGCTAGTGGGGTAGGCAAGGGAGTATGGAGCCTTTCACCTCAAGGTCATTGGTTGGAATCCAGGCCCACTTGGTTGTTACCATCTGACGGCTGTGCAGTGGCCTTGATGCCATGCCTATTATATCACCATCATTACAAGCACCATTAATTAGAGTTCTTGTTGGCATTCTCAGCCTGGAGGCAGAACCTGGTTGCAAGCCCTAGGTGTGAGGCACACCACTGGATCAGTATGAGGAAATTTGTACTGTTCTGCTGAGAGACCAGATCATCAGTTTGTCACCTTTCTCTAAGTCATTTTAAAAGGGAGATGCTGATAGAACAAGTTTGAAGGTCAGCGGGAAGGATCTGGGCCTGCAGGTCTATCAAGCAAACAACTGCCCCACGCTGCCACCTAGGGGAAGCTATACCACGGATGCCCCCTTAAATTTTGCAGAGGTTGCATACCTGCCTCTAGTGATCTGAGTGACAGTTATCTTAGCAATCCCTGATTGGCTCCTTGGTTCTACATAAGCCTATGGGACGTACCAGGAAGCATTCAGGCAACCATGTGGATCTATAGCTCGATCCATGACTGCCCTGTTTCTGAACTCTGTATTGTTCTCAGCTCTGACTTGGATTCTGACTCCGTCGATCCGTGGAACCCCGACACTGACCCTGCTACATGGTATTGACCCAATTCCTAGCTCTGTCTCTGGCCCTCAGTTTGACTCCAGACCCCAACTCCGGCTTTGACCCTTAGCTTGACTCTGACCCCTGGCTTTGGTTCCTGGCTCCCAAGCTCCTGCCACTAGTCCTGCCTACCTTTGCCCAGGATCCTGACAACAAGCTCCTCCCTTTTAAGTGGTGTCATCAGGCCATTCTCTTCCTTGCTGTGAGAGAAGGGGAAGACTTGTGTAAGTGGCTTTTCTGGAGGAGCAGGGGCTGCGTCAGGTGAGTTGTTGTTTTTGTATTTAAAAATACACGTCCCGGTGAATTGGCTGGGGTCTGTGTTATGATCAGAGCTACAGCTTTAACAGTAGGCTGTCCAATGATACTGTCACTGAGATGGGCGTGTTGATAGGGCTCTGAGCTCCCAAGCCCTTGGCCCCTTCTCTTGAAGATAACCCCACAGAGACAATGGGTCTCGGGTGGTGCTCGAGGTGGAGCACGTCCTGTTGTAATCTTAGTGCAGTACTGTGAACTTCTGAACAGAGGAGAGGTCAGGTGGAAAAGCAAGAGACATAAGCACAGCCACTTCCAAGCTTCATTCAGGGCCCTTTTCAACATTACAGACCCTTGATTTAATTCTATCTGCTATTCCGTCTCCTTCAGTGTACGGAGAGGATAGGTCAGTTCATGCCAAGTGGCGCTGTGTGCAGTTAGAGCTCATGTGAGGCCTTATTTCTCTCTCCCTCAGGGTCAAATCACCATGCCTGAGCACACAGGGTTGCTAGTAACACTCACAATAATAGGAACAAGACTGGTTTGTTTTTCTCTAAAGCATGTTGCTGTGAGTAGAATACCAACCTCAGCCCCAGACTGTCTCCAGGTTCAGTTGCACAAGATCTTGGAAGCCTCAGCCAGTTCCAAGTTGCAACATTTCTGCATTTTACTGTTTTGCTCTTTGGATGCTTTGCAGAGCCAAAGAATAAAGTCTCACAAGACACTGCCATCCGGATGCTGTGTGCTTGGGACTCAAAGTAGCTCTGAGCCAGTTGATCTGACTCATTTGCGTGAATGTGAATCTATTCAAGGTGGTTTCTCTTAAAGAACCAGATTGCTGCTGGAAAGCTGTATTTGTACATCTGTTTTAGAGATGCTTATTTATAGTGGGGAGGACGTGGTGGGGGTAGTGTGTAGTTATTCCTAATGTCCACAGTTCAGCTTCCTCATACTAATAACAGTCACGGTTTGACAGCAATTGCTATATGGGGTGTTCATTTGGGTGCCTAGGTGAAATCATAGTCCAGCTAGAATTTTGAGCAGCATGGAGGAAGAACTGGTTTTAACTTCCAAGACATGCCACAGAATACCTGCAAATGGTGCATATGCCAGTGGTAATTGCTCTGTTCACAATCAAGACAGACCCATGGAATCCTGAGAGCAGGAAAACCTAAATTCAAACTATTCTGTTGCCAGAAGCTGGGAATGGGCGACAGGGGATGGATCACTTGATGATCACCTGTTCTGTTCATTCCCTCTGGGGCACCTGGCACTGGCCACTGTTGGAAGACAGGACACTGGGCTAGATGGACCTTTGCTCTGACCCAGTAGGGCCATTCTTATGTTCTTATGATATTTTCTATATGTTTAGCAGATTTTACCTAGTTCTTCTCTGCTAAATATATCAGACCATACAGTCAGCTGGCTGTTTCTAAATTTCCAGTAAAAAGGAGCAACACTCCTGTCCTTTTTTTTTCTTTTCGTAATTATTTTGTTTATGGGATAAACGTGTAACATAAAACATCAGAAATTACCAGGAAGGCAGGAGTCATTAGGAGATCAATAAACACTTCAGCAGATGCGAGAGAACATTCCAATAGCCTTCCAAAGAGACATCACAGCTCTCTATATTAATTAAATACAAATCTAAAAAAAAAAAAAAAATAAGACCATTAACGGGGTGAGCGAAATGCAGGAAGGTTGGGAATGTTGATCTGTCTCCTTTAACTGTGTCATGAAGCCACTGCCACAGAGAATGGAATGACACATTAGCACGGAGGACAAAAGAAATTACACAAATGAATTGTAAAACCCGGGATGGGACATAAAAAATAATCAACAGAGGATAAAGGCCTAATCATTCCCACTCCCTCTTCTTGCCTGCCTTCTACCCACCCAGACCAGGCCTGAGCGTGTGGCATTTCATACAGGAGTGTTCTGTAAGAACCTAAGGTGAAGAAGGCACCCTCCAAACTTAACCCCGCCTCTCCCGTTGGTTATGGGATGGTAATAGACTGTTCCGTGGTTGCTATTGCAACCCCTGAGGCTGCAGTGTCCCCATGTGTTTCTATACAATGGCTTGTGTGTTTGCAAAGCAGTTATTTCACCAGTTCCACCTTCACTCTCCCTGAGCCCACCATGCTGTGTCAACTGCTGCGTTGTGGACACAGTAGGTACGTTTACACAGCAATTAAACACCTGCAGCTGGCCCTGATCTGCTGCCTCTGGATCACGGGGCTTGGGCTGCGGATCTGTAAAATTGCTGTGTAGATATTCAGGCTCGGGCTGGAGCCAGGGCTCTGAAACCCTCCCCACTCATGGGGTACCAGGGCCTGAACCTGACCATCTACACAGCAATTTTTAGCCCCACAAGCCCAAGTCAATTGATGTGGGCCAGCTGCAGCTGTGCCGCAGGTCTGTTATTCCAGTATAGACATACCCAGAAGGAGGCACCTCACAGCTTCTTTAACTCAAGCCTTCTTCCCTAGGCAGTATGACCACATCAGTCCAGGGCCTTCTAGAGCAATGGAGAGTAGGGACAGGATTTGCTCCTAGATGAATATCTAAAATAGCAGTACTCTGCCTCCTTGGTGTCAGTATCCACATACTACATCCATCCTGGCCATCAGTATATGTCTGGGGGTTGGGGACAGGGGAGGTACAGGCCATAACCACTTGAGTTTAAGGAAAAGCTCCTTTGGTTGTGATTAAGTAGCAGGCTTTTATCCACATTAGGGTCAGCCACTAGAGGGAGGCATGACCTTCCTGTGCTAAGCCAGGGTATTACATCGGCTCACATGTTTGATTTCCGCTGGCTCAGTGGAAGAGCCTGGGGATCACTTGGTGCTTATATCTCTGGCACACCAGTGCATTGGAGTAGACGGGTCAGCAGTTCTACTCAGTTAGAGGTAGAGTTGTTCAGAAAAGGAGTAACACGTTCTGTGACATGTTTTTAAATCTTTTGACTAGTTTTTCAAAATGTTTTGAAATGTTGATGAATTTTTTGAAAAACTGAGACATTTCAATCAACTGGTTGCAAAAACAAGCAGCAACCAAAAAATGGAAATGTGTAGAAAAATTTCAGGTTGGTTTGTTTGTTTTTTCAATCAAACTTTGTTTTTTTTATGAAACTTTTTCATCAAAATGCGAACTTTCCACAAGCAGTGGAGATTATATAGTCATTGATCAAACTGGGAAATGACAACAGAATGCAGCATGGAATGTTTTTGTCAAGATAAATGCAGTGCTTAGGGGTTGTCTTAAGAATACACAGTTTTACAGGTTCAGTTTGGATAAGCACTCAAAATATGGATGTTTATCCAAACCTCTGTAGACCACAAAAATAAGGTGGACATTCTGCGAGGATAGTCTGTGTAATGGGATTTCCATTCCAGTAAGTCTGGAAACACCATGAGGACTACAGACTTTCTTATGGTAATTTCGCCACTTCCTCCTTTAGGCCAGGTTGGAACTAGAAAGTGTGTAAACATAAAGAAGGGGAGAAGGGAAGCAGAAGTGAACCAAACATTTTCAATTCCTTTCAAAGTTGAATTTTCAGGGCTATTCTTCTTTTACTAGAAGAGTTTTGTCCGTCCTTGACGCTGCAGGTCTGCAGTGATTCCCTCTGGGCTTTGTGAAGAAATATAACTAGAAAACTACAAAGAGGAAAAATTTAAAAAACCAGAACAAAAACTCTTGGGGCTGTGGTGACTCTTCATGATATGCATCATTATTTGGGGCTATATTTACACCTCTGTATTACTCAAGTTTTACACTGGTATGTATGATGGGGTGGACTAGGCCCAAAGGCCCCCTGCTGGAGGCCTCAGGGTTCTGCCACACCCATCCCAGGAAATGAGCAGTAGAGAGGTTCTTCAAGTGGCTGAGAGTGGTTATGAGGAAGAAACCAATCAGAGGGGCTGCTGAAACAGCCAATCCAGGGCCAGGAGAGCTCTATAAAAAGGAGCTGCAGAACAGAGCAGCAGTTGCTGCTTGGAGCAGGAGAAGAAAGGACTGTATGCTTCGGTGGAAAAGCAGCAGGACTACGGACAGCTAAGTCAGCTGGCGGTGGTGGCCAGGGGGAGGGCACGAGCGTGAGAGACTCCTGGCTGGCTGCTAGGACTGAGCCAAAGATAGTTTGCTAGCAGGGACCAGGGGAGCATTGAGGGAGCTCTTGGCTGGCTGCAGAGACTGAGTAGGAACTGATCTGTGGGGATACCGCTCCATACCAGGGCTAGGACTACTTACTGAAAGAATGTAGACACACCCAACCAGAGGGGGAGCTTGTGAGAGGTGGGTGGCGACCCCATCACAGTATGGCAACACTGGTTTCTGCCTGGCTCTTGGGGTCTGGGTTGAGGTTTGACTGTGGTATAGTGAAATTCTGTGATGTCCAAGTTACAGGGGGAGGATTATTCTGATATAGGAGGCACTTTTGATCCAGGCTGAATCAATCCAGAATGTCCACAGACTCTGTTGTATTAATCTTGGAAAAACATTCAACCACAAGGATAATTATTTAACTAACCCAGTGAAAATACAACTTGAATAAATATGATAAATCAGGAAAGAGAAAAAGCCCAGTTTACATTTCTTACATACGCTACAATGTGGGAGTCCATGGTTTCTGTATTAGTCATATTCTATCAATTTGCTTTCCTTCCGCATAAAACTGTAGGGCAGGTGAGGGGAAGAAGTTATTTATCAGATATGTTAGCCATTTTTAAATACACTATTGATGTGTCCAGAACTCTGTTCCCATGACACTAGATCAGATAAAATTAATATGACTGTACCCATCATGTTAGATTTTTGCAGTGTGAAAGACTGGTTGAAGACATTATCTCTTTCTCCATTGGGTAACTAGAGACATTCTGAAAAAGCTACCGGCTGTTAATGTCTGATAAGAATTATACAAGGCAAATCATGCTGTGCCAGTAAGGAACTCAGTAACTCAAATGGCCCACTGTGAGAACTTAAAAGATTGGCAGCAATTCATAGAGATGCAGACATCTGTTGGCAGAGGGAACCATGAGCTATATATGGCCATGATTGCGCTCCTTTCAGGGCACTTTGGTAGGAAAATTGGTTCGCAATCTAGGGGGGCCTGGCCTGCTGTGACTATAGAACATAGGACTGGAGTCCTGCTCTGGTTTTATATGTGAGAACTGTTAAATGTTCTGAGCCATCAAAGGTACATCTTGTTAGTTGCTCCTCTGATACTTTGCTATTCTTACCAGTAGGTAGCAGTATATCAAAAAGTGTGATGTCCATAAGTTGTGGAAATCAGCATCTTTTATTTAAATATTACAACTTAATCATATGCCTCAGGGACAGGGCATTGTCCCGTCTGAGACTTTCTTCCGGTGAAACTCCTTGTGCAATTTATGTAGTGTTCTCCCCCACACCTTTAGAAATGTGTGCGGCTCTCTATTTAGAAGCATATAGTCCTTAGCTCACTCACCTTCTGTCTCCCTTTTCCTTGGCTATTTTCCCCCTAAGAGAGCTCACCTGCCTATCTTATCCTGTCCTGTCTTATCTCTCTCTTCCTTCCCCACCGAGCACTTCCTTCCTGTGTTTTTTCTACTTTTTGGGCTAATGCTCTAATTAACCTTTGGGGCTCTCCTCAGCCCATCCCAATCTTTCAGTTAGGTACAGGTCTGGCCCTCAGATTTATTCTGGGGCAATTTAATTGTTGATCCAGTGATCAGAGTGCTGGTCCAGCTGCAGTTTGCCCAGCACTCTGTCACAAGCCTCCAGAAAGAGAAGTTGGCTGCGAGAAACTGATTTGAGTCTAAATAGAACTGAGCTGTTAGGTCACCAGACTCAAGTTATTTTTATGACCCAGATGCTAAGCAGTAGATGGAAGATGCTCAGAAACCTGTCCTTGCATGCATACTCTTCCTTTTTAAAGCAGCTCAAGGAATTAATTTCACATTGGCTGCCCTGCACCCCCTCAAGAATTTACATGCCTAATTTGGCTGCTGAGAATTAAAAGGCAAACACTCCACTACTGAAGATCAGAAGTAAATGAGAGTTCAGAAAGAACCTGTTGCACAGACACCAGATTGAAAAGTGAAACTTCCTTGAAGTGAAAATGTCCACAGTTTCATCCTAGTGCTTTTCTCCAAAGTCAAGGAACAAAGACGGCAAGATCAACAGAGCCAGCTACTTTCCCCAAGGCAAGCAGCTGAGGCGATGCACAGAAGCTGACCTAGCAGAAGCTATTCTTCGTTTCTCCACTGCAGATTTTTGTTTTGTTTTTAACAGCGCCAATCTAGCTGTCCAAACTGTCTTTGTTCTAGCAGAATAATAATCAACTTCCTAGTTCAACTGTGCTATGCCATGAATATTAAAAAGAGCATCTGAATAGCTCACCAACTCCATTTTTGCCTTGTGAAACAGCTTGGAGAAAGTTGATGATGCCATCAAAACTGTAAAGGGGATGAGGGAAAAGAGGGAGAAGACACAAACTTTATATGTGGAAAAATAAATGAAAACTCGAAATAGGTGTCATGGTGGGGGGTGGACATCATTCTTAACGCTTTCTGGAACAAACCATCTTTATAAAGATTTTAGCATTATTTTCTCTATAGCTCATCTTACAGGGTAATTCTCACCATAGCCATCCATTTTTTAGTGCATGTCATAAATTAACTGCTTACCAGTTGCTCTTCTGACAAAAAGGCACCTGTTAGGTGTGATTCCTGATGTAGAACAAGCTGTATGCCCGCCTTCACACTCTGGATATCACAAAACACAATATTCTGCTAGGAGAAGCAACTGTGTGGACAAAGGTGACAGCTGTGATGTGTCTGACAGTGGCTCACCCATAGTCCTGGACACTAGAAACTATTTTATTAAGAGAGGGCATATCAGACAGGACCCTGGTTCCATTTGTCGTAGATTCACAGACCAGAAAGGTTTCAGAGTAACAGCCGTGTTAGTCTGTATTCGCAAAAAGAAAAGGAGTACTTGTGGCACCTTAGAGACTAACCAATTTATTTGAGCATGAGCTTTCGTGAGCTACAGCTTGAGCTACAGCTGTAGCTCACGAAAGCTCATGCTCAAATAAATTGGTTAGTCTCTAAGGTGCCACAAGTAGACCAGAAAGGGCCATTGTGGTGATCTAGTCTGACATTGTATAACACAGGCCAGAGGACTTTGTTGCTGCCAAGGGCTGTGGGATCTTTACATTGCATTTGGGCAGCCACTGGAGACTTCTGTTACACATTTCATCCCAAGAAAAATATTATTCAAGCTTCTCGAAACATAAAGGAAGTTCAGAGATTTTTTTACTGCCAAAGTAGGTTGCTCTAGCAGAGACCTCACTCCTAACAACGCTGATTAAAGACCCGAGGTGCAAACCATTAACACTTCTCTCATAACAATATATATTAATCTAATCATTCAACAGGCTCCATCCAGGTGTAGACTTTAGACCTAAAATTGTCTCCAAGGGTTAGTTAGAACAGACTCGCTATTCAGTTGGGTGTCCTACCCTGGACATCAACATTACTAAAGAGAGACCAGTATCTCCATTCTCATGGACACCATTCCATGCAGGCGGTGGATGTGTAACAGCGTGATAGTTTAAAAAACAAAACAACACACCATAGTGTGTAGGCTGCTAACTTGGCAGATATACAAGTCAAATGGTTACTTAGTGGTTTAGAATGCACAGGAAAGGGGCTTGCTTCCGCTGACCCTCCCGTGTAATAAAACAAGCACAGCTCCAGGCCCCATTTCACCAGTCGCCAACCCCATCCCTGTAGAAGTGTGAACCGCATTTCTGTTCTCTTTACATCTTCCAAATACAGCTTCTCCACAAATACAGCACCATCAACGAAGATTGGGGAGGCAATTTTGAGCCCTACTATGGCCCCTGTACACTTGTTGCAGCCCCAGAACAAGCCAGAGAGCGTTTCTTTGTAGCCCATGCTGGTTAATAACCGGAAAGGACCCAATGCTTATAAAACTACACTGACTCTTTATGAAGAGACCTGGTTACAGAGATGCTGCAACTACGCACAACATTTGAGCCATGTGCTCCCCAATGGGTTTCCTGGTGCCTTCTCCAAATTCTTCCTCCCTGCAACCCGTCCTTCAAGTTCCATACAGTGCAGATGCTCTGTTAGGCAGTACAGGCTGCTCTACAAGTCTGCCTATTGAGCCTAGAGTAGGGAGTGTGCTGGGGGGGCTGGAGAGAGTGGGGCCATACTTCCTAGTGCTATCTAGTGCTCAGTGGGGTTGCATCTGTGGTGCAATAGCTGCTCACAAGCAGCCTGGTTGGACTGCCAGAGCATAGCAGCCCAGAATCAGGAAGGCCCAAAGATGGCTTTAAAGTGATAAAGGGATATGACTTTTGCCTCTAAAATGTGCAGCATAAAATTGCACTCTTAGTTAGCTGTATATGTGAGTCACTTCACGCAGTAGTATAATGCAGCCGTCTCTATGGTAGAACACAGAAGCAGTTTGACAACTCGGTGCAAAATAACTCCACAGCATAAGATAATATTCTTTAATAATTTGGTGAAGTCACATTCTGGAACACGTGTATTTGAAACTGCACCAGAACTTCTATGCTTAATTAAATAAGACACTAAAGGCAATTCCTATTATTTTTACCTGGGGAATCGCTCAGGCTCCATTTGCAAATTAAACACAAATATTCATGAAGAAGAAGATGTTTTCCTTTTGTGTTTTAAAAGCTGTTTGTGTCTGAATCGATTTTATATCTGCCAATAAATCTTAGAACAGCAGAAATTGGAGCTATAAATTGTTTGATTAAAAAAACTCTGTACTAACACAATGCTGGAAAATTAAGATTAAAGTGTTCTAGAACCCATGAGGGGGTGGTGTGTGTGTATTTACCTCTGTGTGTAACATTCAGCAGTTGACTTAACCGAAGTAGTCTCTTTTCTGAGATTCTTGAAGCGAACATCCTTAGGAAGTTGTTTATAGTTAGGTCATTAGCCTGACTCCACAGAGGGAAAATTTGGCCACAGATGGGTTGCATAGGTACAGCTGAGGGCACAATTTTATTTATAAGTTGTTTTTTAAAATGAGACTACTTAATGCTTCATGTCCACTACAAACATAACTATATCAGGGCCCTTGGCTTAGCTGCATTATGGTTAACTCTTATAGCATGGATGGAATTCAGTGGTGAGCTGGAGTCGGTTCGCACCGGTTCGCTAGAACCGGTTGTTAAATTTAGAAGCCCTTTTAGAACCAGTTGTTTCGCAAGGGCTTCTAAATTTAACCAGCCAAAAGTGGTGCTTTAGGTGCCGACTCCATGGCTCACCTCCGCCTCCTCCCCTGAATGCGCCGCCCCGCTCTGCTTCTCTGCCCCCGCTCCTCCCCGGCTTCCCGCAAATCAGCTGTTCGGCGGAAAGCCGGGGAGGGCTGAGAAGCAGGCGGCGGCTTCACACTCAGGCCCAGAGAGGCAGAGGTGAGCTGGGGGGGGGGCGTGAGGAGGGCCACCCGCGCTGCAGCAGGTAACCCGGGGGGCACACAGGGGAACTGCTCCCCGCCCCAGCTCACCTCCGCCACCCTTGGCCTGAGGGCAAAGCTGCTGCTTGCTTCTCAGCCCTCCCAGGCTTCCCACCGAACAGCTGATTCACAGGAAGCCGGGGGGGGGGGCGGTGCTACAGCCCCGGAGCACCCCCAGAGTCAGTGCCTAAGGCGCCACTTTTGATGTGATCAGTGGGGGAGCGGCCGCTCCCCCTGCTCCCTCCTCCAGCTATGCCCCCCGCCCATAGGAGCCAGAGGGACCTGCCGGATGCTTCCTGGGAGCTGCCCCAGGTAAGCACCGCCAGGACTCCGCACCTCGCCCCCCGGCAGGTCCCTCTGGCTCTTAGGGGTGGGGTGGGCACCCACTACGGTGGCCCACGAGACCCTCCTGCCCGGTTCAAGGAATGCAGGGGGTTGGATGGGGCAGGAGTCCCAGGGGGCGGGGATGAGCAACGACCCTCTCGTGGGGTGAAGAGGGAACCCGTTGTTAAGATTTTGGCAGCTCATCGCTGAATCTAATCATATTGAGACTTGGTATCACAAGAGGGCTAACGCCAAAGTTAGTTTTACTTCCATAGAATCTATAAATGTTACCCACAGTATAACCAGTTAGTTCCCTTTAACAATGAGTCAGGGGCCGTGCATATGTCTTTCATGGTACAGGGGGTTATTGCAGGATTCCTTCACAGCTAAAGATGTGGGTTCAAATCCTGATTCCTGTCACAGATAACTTCTTTGGTGGGTTGTCATCTGAGAGGCAAATTCTGCTCCACAGTGGGGTTGCAAGGATATAACTGCAGGGAAAACTTACCTCCGAGCTTTTATGAAATCAACTCATACAATAATGTAGAATCACTATTCAGAGGAGGGTGAAGACTGGAAAGGGAGCGGGAATGTTGCAAATTAGGAGTGGTTGTATTAACAGAGTTACAGAGGGGCCCAAAGCTCATATACCATAGGTGAAACTCAGGCCCCACTCAAAACAATGCCAAAACTCCCACTGACTTCAATAGGGCCAGGATTTCAACCACTGTGTGTCTTATAGGTCAGAATTCAGATGCAGTGGCAAGGTTCTTTTGTGTCATACCCACCCACGTTCTGCTGGATTACAGTTCATGGAAGATTTCCCTCATTTACATGAGTAGGAAATTAAAAATAATAATAAGAAATCAGTGGAATGACCAGGCAAAGTAGTTTGATTCCTCAGAGGGCAATATGCATCTGCCAACAACGCCAAACTTTACACTGTGAAAAGAATAAGAAACATTTGAAATTATTTACTATTCAATGAGGACAATAACCACTGATGAGAATAATTTGCTATTCATCTAATTATTTAAGGGTCAAACACTGAGCAATTTGATAAGCAAATCCCCATGAGGTATAGACCAGAAAACTTAGGCTTCACAGAATTCTGTATTTTTTTTTTTTAAGTATAGTTTCTACTCTGAAAAGTGGCTTGGTATAAAGACCATTGGATACAGTGTTTCTCATCCCTCAGTCACTTCCAGACCAAATGTGTTCAGTTTACTTTATTATTTATATTAAAGCGGTGCTTAGAGACCTCAACTGTGATAAGGACCCCTTTGTGCTGGGTCTTGTACAAACAAATAGTAAAAGACCATCCCTGTTCAAAGAGTTTTTCATCTAAATAATGGACTCTGCCAACTCAAACTGCCAACACTCCAAACTTAGCCTGGGTACTAAGGGCCAGAATTTCGAAACATTGCAGTTCATATTTCGGGGCCTCAACAAATTAGTCATTTTTTTGGAAGTGTTTAATCCCCCAGTAGCTCCCACTCTTCTCCAAGAGAACTGAGCCATTTTGAAAATCAGGGCCCAAGAATCAAGCTGGGTTCTTCCTCCCTTGGGCATCATCACAAGTGATAAAGGGTAAATTAGGCCTGAGGTACACTTGTGCAACTTCTCGTGTCTTCAGATCAGACCCTTACTGTCCCCTGTACAAGCCCATAGTCTTGAGCAGACTTTGAAGGTTAGTTTTTAGCACTCTATTATGTTGATACACTAAAAGGACTAGAATTCAGCTCACTCATTCTTAGCGAATGTCTTCACAGTGGAGTTAGCCCAGGTAATCAGCACCTGGGTCTGAACTCCCGGAGTTAGCCTAGCCAGGTGTGAGCACACCACAAAGCCCTACCCAAGTTAGTGTGTCCTCATTGGTGCTGTTGTCCTCCCTAGGTGTTGTTAGGATGTCTGGGAACACAGCCCGGGTTTCTTTGGCTGCAATAAGCTAAGCCAACTCTATGATTCTTTCCCAGTGAATTGTGGGAGAACTTGTCTGTCCTAATGAGCACATGGGAGGAATTGTGGGAAACTGAGCTCCAATCCATACAGCCAGCCAGGCCAGCTAACCCAGGATAAAAGCATCACTTATCTCAGGTTAGAGGTTTTTGCGTGTGGACAGCAGGGGGAATCAGAGGCAACACCCAAGTAAGAGCCCAGGCTAACTTTATACATGCTGCCACATGGTTGAAGGCTCATAGCGTTATTATTTAGAGAGCCCAGCAAATTAGGCTGTTTCAGTGAAATCTGTTTAGCCAGGCTGGGAAGCTCATTGAGCACTTGGAAGTGTTGGGAAGTGGGTATGGGTGGGATCAGAGGCTTAATGTGTTCAGACCCAGTCCAGTACTGAGCATTCACAGGACTGATCTAATTTGCAGCCCTAGCTTTGGCCATATTTCATGGCATAGCTAGCAGGAGCGGAGAGTATTGGTGCAAGTCTATGTGACGTGAGGAGACACTGGCAGACTTCATTTTGCAGCCATTCAGTTCATTAGCTTTCACTAGCACACACATGGATATTTATATAAACTGTAAAAACAAGACAGTATATCAAAGTCAGATTACTGGGTGTGATTCCCCTCCTCTAGCACAGACGAGACAGAGCTACTATACTCATTCATCTTGCTTTCTGAGCCTCATGCAAAGTAATGCACTGAGTAGTAAGAAAGGAAGAAGCAGCTGAATAATCTTCTTACATATCTCTCAACAATTAAACACATTAGTTCAATTTGTGCAGAGGCCCTGCAGCAGGAGAAACTTGCCGAGTTGTCTGAATCCAAGGATCTTCCCTTGGAAGTGCGTTTCCCCCCCGTGTTTTTATAGCGCCTAGCAGGGTGCAGAATTACTCCCCAGCCTAAATGCATCTGGCCCAATTCTCCTCTCACAATAGTTTTACACCAGTTCAACTCCATTGACTTCAGCAGAGTTACTCTTGATTTACTTCGCTGTGAGAGCAGAATCAGGCTCATGTTGTTTCCTTTAAGTGTGGCTTTCTTTCTATACTGCTATCCTTAATCAGATTTACCCCAGAATCAGACTTTTCTACTGCTTCCAGCTCTTCTGGGATATCTTCCTTTTGAGCAAGTCCCTTTTCTGGTTTAGGAACAATCTGTTCCTTCTCAGTGCAGCTCATCTCAATTTGATGGCTGACATTCTCATGAGCTCTTCAAATTTTGGAGGCCTTTTTGACTTTTATCTCATCAGAGACTTGTCATCGAGACTCCTGATCTCAGCAAGTATGAACACATACAATCCTGAAGTATATTGGTCGTTTTTTTAGGCTAACTCCCCAAGTTTGGTCCCCATTGTTTAACTTACGCTAAATAAAGGAGGGTTCTCAGTGGGACTCCTGAAAAATACAGGAAAATCTGCCCCCACCCCCAATCTCTGTGCACAATACATAAATTACTTTTTGTTTTGAATGAACTAGATAATCTTAGCCCAGGTAAATCAGGGCACTGACTTCCAGATGGTAAATGCATGGAGCTTGATTCGTTGGTGTAAATCAGGAATAACTCTGTTGAAAGCAGTGATGTGCTAGCTTGACATTGGTATAAAAGAGGAGAGTCAGACCAATGCACTTCAGAATAGCTCCCCATGGATGAGCTGTGTGGTGAGGTTCACCTCAACTCCCATCCCCTTCAGTGGGAATTCAGAGTGATCAGGGAGCGCTAACCCTTACTCCTGTAAGTAGGCCCACTGAAGACTGTGAGGCTACCGATAATAGTTGTTCGCAGGATCAAGCCCTAGGTTTGCAGAGCCTTCAGCAACCTGTACGTGCCTCACATTTCTGATACTCTGCATCCCTTTGCTCCACTTGGTATTCGGACGCCTTGGCTAAGAGGAGACACTGTAAGAATGCTGAGTATTGGATTGTACATTCCCCACTTTATTTCTCTGCCCGCCCACCCACTACCGAGGGCATAATGAAGGTAAGTGCACAATCCTCCAGCCTGTTGTCCCTAAAACCATGTGCCCTCCCCCCCGCAGTGTGCCAGAGCTTCTCCTGATGCCTCGCCTTTCTGAAAGCTGCTCATTAAAGGCTGCTAGAATCAGCTCAGAGAAAATTATTCATTGTGTCTCTTTTGCTCTTAAATTGAGCCATGGGAGGTTGGATGTGCTGAACTAGTACATTTCTGAAGACAAACCCCCCTAATGTTTTAAAGGATTTCCCCCCACGCCATTACCATGTTGCCAAGCAACATTTTTACAGTATCAGCAGCTGGAAAACTAAACTCTGAATGTCTGAAAATGAATTAAAGGAGAAGAAAAGAAAGAATGTTCCTCTCTTGTTCCTTTATCATCTTGTCAGTATTTGAAGAGAGTATTCTCACAATTATTAAACACCAGTAATCCCAGGGCTCACTCCGCCACAGCAATTTTGCATACACTCCTCTCCTCTTTCTTAAAGTTATTAGCATTCGAGAAAGGTGCCAGCTTGGCTGAGTAGACAGTGGAGACCTCTCTTTTCGCTATGGAAGGGCAATTCTCTTTATCAGTCATGAATATTGATCTCAGACTGGGGTCCCCATTGTGTTGGGTGCTGTACAAACACATAGAGAGGCTTCCCGCCCTGAAGAATTTACAGGCTAAGTTACTTTACAGGGTTTTGTTTATTCAGCATCTGTATCAGGGATCGGCAACCTCTGGCATGCGACCCTTCAGGGAAAACCGCTGGTGGGCTGGGATGGTTTGTTTACCTGCAGCGTCAGCAGGTTCAGCCGATTGCAGCTCCCACTGGCCGTGGTTCGCTGCTCCAGGCCAATGGGGGCTGCAGGAAGCAGTTTTAATATACAAGTTCTGCTTTAATTTACACAAGAGTGAACATGGTGAAAAGGCTAGCTTTGGGGAGGGATAGCTCAGTGGTTTGCGCATTGGCCTGCTAAACCCAGGGTTGTGAGTTCAATCCTTGAGGGGGCCATTTAGGGATCTGGGGCAAAAATTGGGGATTGGTCCTGCTTTGAGCAGGGGGTTGGACTAGATGACCTCCTGAGATCCCTTCCAACCCTTATATTCTATGACATCAGTGTAATCAAGAGAAATATTTGGGGTAAGAGGGTAAAGGGTAAGTTCATTCTCCCTTCAAAGCATTGGACTGTCTACTGAGATTGTCAAAAAGGACGGCCAATGTTCATGGGGGGGGGAGGTTTCAGCAGGCAGGGTGTGTGTGTGTGTAGATACCTGTATATGAGAAGCAACACTGATTGGCATACCCTCTAATCAGATGGCAGTGCCCTAAAGTCATTATCAACCTGGTCTGTAGCTGAATCAGACCCTCAGTGGCGAATGGATCTATTTCCTATTATTAGCGCTGGTCAAGTGTTTTTGTTTCATTTTATTATATGAAAAATAGCTTTAATTGAGAGCGGACATTTCCTATGGAAATATCCACTTTGAAAAAAAATTAGGTTTGTCAAAACACAAACCCAAAATGGATTTTTTTTCATTATTTGGCAACTGATTTTTGAAATATATATTTTGGCCAACAAAGCCTAGAACATTTCATCTGAAGAAAAAAAATATGGCTGAATTTTTTCTGTTTTCAGTTGCTGAAAATGGAGACACACATCTGCTTTTGGGTTAGTTTGTTTTGTGAAAACCCAAAGAGCTTTTGAAGAAAGTTGTTGATGGAAACCTTGGCAAATTTTGATGAAAACAAAGGAACCAACAACTACAACAAAAAATCCCCAGTGAACTCTACCTTTAAGTCTTTCAGGCTTTATAACAGTATTTCCTAATCAAGCTCTGACATATGTATGCTCTACTTCATCTCAGGTGACCTTCTCACAATTCAGAGTGTAATGGCGGATGGAAGAAAAGGTTGGTTCCATAATTTCTGCCTTCCATCCCAGGTGAACTGTATGCGTTCCAGCTGGAGAAAGCGGAACTCTCCCACTTTCAGCAGATAAATTGGAGGTAATGGACTTTGACAAGATACTTTGCTCAACATAGATGATAGACCTTTTTTTTCCCCTTCTCTTACTGATGAATAGGTTGCCATGAACATTCCAAATAACCCTTAGAAGATGAAAAGTAAGGTGGGATAGAGATGTATGGATTCCTCAATGAAATGTCTTCAAGGTTGACCAAAGGAATTTCTTTTAAAGGTCACCCCTATTGTGATTGTTAACCCATAGCAAAGTGTCTATCTACTATACCCACAAATATACCAGAAAGCAAAAGAACCTCTGCAGCATTGTATGGGAGTTGCTTGAAGATTCTTAGATGGAAGACTCCTTTGTAATGTTAAGTATTACTATTGTATGAGTACATTAGAAAGCACAGCACATGGAGTCTCCAGTTATTAAAATATGGAGGATCTTTCAACTAGTGGAAGATGATACTTGACAAATCATCCCTAGAAGTAGAGCTATGCATAAAAAATGGGAAGGGCAGAAACAATTATTTTCTAGGAGAACACTTCTTGAATTAAACCCATTTTGGAAAGGACGTAGAGGTGATTGCTTATTGCTCCCTAGTGCCAGACAGGTTGATGCTGCTGTAAATAAAGCTAATAGGGTACACTGATATTTAACTAGATATGTCAAGATTCTTGTTAAGTGAAAGGAAATAAATTCAAACACATTAACCCTTTGAATTGGCACACAATATTGTATCCATTCAGCCAACCTTATTAATAGATTTTCCTTATAGACTTGCAAAGAAAAGTCATTTCCCTACTGATTTATTACTTATCCCTCTGGCAAATGTCAACTCCCTTTCAGCTCCATATTTCTTCTTCCTCTCCTTTCCATACTTTTATTTAGAAGTTTTAACATGCTTGTGAACTATGTCCAAAAATGAAAAATGATCATAAAAGCAGATAAAGAAAACCCAGCACACCAACTCCCCTTCTCGCTACCTTTCCACTAAGAAGGAGAGAGAAGAAAAATGAACAAATACCACCCTTTATTTCTCCTCTTCTTTTTTCAAAAATTTGTAGATTTTAAAGGCAGAAGAGATCATTATGATATTCTAGTCTGACCCCCTGTACAACATGGGACATTTTCTTTACTCCTTTCTCTTTCTGCATACGTAGATAATCCTTAATTCCATTAAAGGGTTGAAATACAATGAGCATCATGGACCAAATTCTGACCCAAGCTAAATTCACTTTGAAAACTCCAGAAGCACAAAGGAGATTTACAGCTGCCTTAAATGGAGGCACTGGGAATTCCTATTATGCAGGGAAATCCCCAGATAGTGTAAAGCCAAAGTACCTAGTTTTGGTCCCCCCACTCACGTCCACACCACTCCAAACAGAGGGGGCATTCTGAGCCATTGCTGTACTCCAGCCAACACCACCAGCCTTGAGGCTGCTTTGCCAGCTTCCATCTGCCCCAGGGATCAGGGAAGGGTGGACTATCAGATACTCCAGGGAAGACTTGTAGCACTGGCATACAAAATAACGGAAGACTGTGTCAAGGATACGACTCTTTTCCCCCAGTGTTTTCCAGTGGATTTGAGGTGAAAAGCTGTCCAAAGCCTAGGTGCAACATTTGAACATAATGTTGCTTATCTTTTAAAGTTGGAAACTCATCAATACTGTCTAAAGCCTAAACAGTCTAAAGGCTTTGGTCCAATGACTGATGTGAGCCATCAAATATCAATAAGTTGAAGCATGAAGGAGCATACGAATGTTTAGCATATCTGGCAGGTAAATACCTTGCAATGCCAGCTACAACAGTGCCATGTGAACGTCTGTTCTCACTTTCAGGTAGCATTATCTCCCATAAATGTAGACAAACTTGTTTGTTTTAGCGATTGGCTGAATAGAAGTCGGACTAAGTGGACTTGTATGAGGTGAACTGAAAAATACAATTTCTTTTGTTTGTGTTTTCCAGTGCAAATGTGTAATGAAAATAATCATATAAAGTAAACACTGTACACTTTGTATTCTGCATTGTAATTGAAATCAATATATTTGAAAATGTAGAAAAACATCCAAAAATATTTATAATAAATTTCAATTCTATTATTAACAGTGTGATTAAAACTGTGATTAATTGTGAGTTTTTTTTAATCTTACAATTAATGGCGATGATCTTTTTAATAGTTTGACAGCCCTAAAAATATTACAATGGTTATTTGCAACAGGATTGGATCTAGGCAGGGGCAACAGAAGCAATAGCCCCAAGCCATGCTCTTCAAGATGGCCCATGCCACCAGTTCACACCCTCAACCAAACCACCTACCTTCCGCAAGGGCCCCTGTAGCTCTTGGTTGGGTGCTCTCCCCCATTACACTTTTGGCTCAGTAGCTAGGTCCCTTTGGAATACTCATGCATGGGGTGGGTGCCCCTCCCTAAAGGAAACTGGATTAGCTCTTGCCTCTAATTCCACATAAAACCCGGATCCTGCTCTGAACAGGAACTGTTCAGCTGAAAGCGATGTCCTATGTTATATAGCGAAATTCCAGAACATGCTGCAACACTGTTGGTTTTAGCATCGGCACTTCAGCTCAAGAGCCTGGCCATATATTCTGTTAAATTATATTCACACTCTGGATGTCCTCTGTGAGCAAGCAACGCTGCTTGCCTCTTGTTATAAATAATTGCTGTAAATTAACATTTGCTGATTTTCCAATGTGGTGAAAATTAATCTTCAGCAAATATATCCAGCATGGTTACTAAGAGCCTTAACCAAAACCCACTGACACCAATCGAAAGATTCCCAATGGCTTTGGATTAGGTCTAGACTGTCTATGGGAAAGGGTAAAGCTTGAAAGGTCACTGTGGAAGGTCCCATCTTGCTTGGAGGTCTGCCCTTCCATAATCTGTCATTTTATTCAATAGGATTCAACATGAGGCAGGTCCTGAAATGTCATTAAATATTGTGATCTAGGCCTTGTCTACACTAGAAAGTTGTACAGCTTTAATTATACCGGTATAGTTCAAGCAGGTGTGGTTGCAATTGTACCAGTATAAAGGTGCTTTACACATGGGCAACTTTATTGGTATATAATGCACCTGTATACTGGCATAACTGCACCCACAGAAGGGCTTGTACTGGTATAAATAAATTCGTTACAATAAAAATTATACCCCCGGTGACAGGGTGTGACTCACCACTGCGGTGCCTCCTGCTGGCTGCCTGGGGAATTAGCACTGCACCCTCTTCTGGTGGTGTCTCACTCACTGTCATCTCGGTTCCTGGACCCACATCACTCCTAGGACCACAGCATCCTCTTTAGTTACACCGCCCTATGTCAGTGCTACACCCTATGCCCCCCGCCCCAATTCCAGAGGAACCTGCAGTTTACTGTCCAGCCACTTCCTACATGGCTCCATCACCCTTTTTGCCCTTGTGTCAGGGCTTCAGTGTGCAGATTCCTGCAGCCTGCCAGGAGCTGCCTTTAGCTCCCTGGGTCTCTGCCTGCAGCACTGCTCTGTCCAGGGTGCTTGCTGCCCCCTGCCTGCAAAGTGGCCAGTCCACCTCCCACCTCAAGCTCCATGGAGTGACTGACCCTGCTCTGTTCTGCAGCTCTTCTTGTATGGGCCAGCCCAGCCCCGATTGGCTGCCTCCTGCGCAGCCTCCCTAGGGCTGCTTTTAACCCCATTTTCTGCCAGTGTGGGGCAGACACCCCATCACACCCCCTAACTGACATACTTATACTGATATAAGTTTCAAACACAGACCATTTAATATTTTTTAAACAAGCTAGAAGAAATCATAAAATCATCCCTGATAACAGATGACACACAAATTTTGGGAGCGGTAAATAATGAAGAGGACAGGTCGGTGCTACAGAGCGATCTAGGTCACTTGGTAAACTGGGCTCAAGCAAACAATGTGTGTTTTAATATGGTTAAATGTAAATGTGTACATCTAGGAACAAAGAATGGAGGTCATATTACTGATGGGGGACTTTATGCTAGGAGGCAGTGATTCTGAAAAAGATTTGGGGATTGTGGTGGATAATCAGCTGATCATGAGCTCTGAATATGACACTGTTCCAAAAGGGCTAATGCAATCCTTGGATGCATAAACAGGGGGATCTGGAGTAGGAATCAGAAGCTTTTGTGTCTGTATTTAGCAGTGGAGTGACTGCTGCTGGAATATTGTGTCCAGTTCTGATGCCCACAACTCAAGAAGGATGTTGATAAATTAGAAAGGGTTCTGAGGAGATGCCTGAGAATTATTAAAGGATTAGAAAACCTGCCTTTATAGTGATAGACTCAAGGAGCTCAATCTATTTAGCTTAGCAAAGAGAAGGTTAGGGGTCATTTGATTATAGTACCTATATGGGGAAGACATATTTGATAATGGGTTCTTCTGTCTATCAGAGTAAGGTATAACACTAGCCAATGGCGGGAAGTTGAAGCTAGATAAATTCAGACTGGAAATAAGGAGTAAATGGTTAACAGTGAGGGTGATTAACCCATTGCAACAATTTACCCCAGGTCATGGCTGATCCTCCATCACTGGCAATTTTAAAATCAATATTGGATTTTTTCCAAAAGAGCTGCTCTAGGAATTATATTAGGAAGTTCTCAGGAGGTCAGACTAGATGATCATAATGGTCTCTTTTGGCCTTGAAATCCAGGAATCTATGAACGAGGCCCCATGCTCTCCAACTGCTACTAGATGCACAAACCATGGAGTCTTCTTTCAGAGCATTCTCTAACGTCTCCTCCCAAAGGGGGAAAGATAAATACTAACACCCAGAACTCAATAACAGCTGTAATGTGTGGATTATCATTGCTAAATGAATGAAAGTTGTATATGTCCTTGAAAATTTTCTAGGGGGTGATCTGGGGAATTATGGATCTGCAAGACCTTAATTAAGTGCCAGGAAAGTTGTTAGAAATGATATTTAAAGACAGAGTTCTAAAACCGTGAGATGAGCATGATGTGATAGGGACAAACCAGTGTGGATAGTGAAAAAAATCAGACCTCCCCAATATGCTAGAATTCTCTGAGCAGATCAGTAAAATAATTGGTATAATTAATTTGGCAATTCCAAAAAGCTTTTTCTAAAAAAGTCCTTCACGAAAAGCTATTAGGAAACTAGTCAGGCGGAAGGTAGAGTTTTGCTGTGGATTAGAAACTGTCTAAGAAAAACAGTGGGAATAAATGTTAAATGTTGAACTTGACAAAGGTTTAATGACAGGGTGCCACAAGGACCTATGCTGGGATCAGTGTTATTTAAAATATTTATCAAGAATCTGGAAAGAGGAGTGAGCAATGAGGTTTCAAATTTTGCAGGTGATACAAAAAAAACCCCCAGACTGGACAAGCTTTCAGAAGGTCAGGAAGTGTTAGCTCAATCCATCTGAGACCTTCTAAACACACTGACTCATTTCAGGACTGGCTTACCTTGACCGTGCCAAGACCCTGCAGAACTAACAACAGACAGTTCCCAGGTGGGCAGGGAAGTGAAGGTAGCAAACGAAGATCATTAAAAGGGGAACATACTGCCAACAGTGTCTTTGTTGTGGGAGGTATTGGTTGTTGGGGTGGAGTAGGGGTCATTTTTTCTCCACCTGGACTAAACTCTGTCACCTGGCAAGCATTTGTCTTAGAGTCTGTTGTCAGAGTCAAGCACTGGTCAGAAATCTTTGCAAGGTAAAACAAATCCATTTGGACTAACGTGAATCAGTTTTTAGAGAGGTTTCAGAGTAGCAGCCGTATTAGTCTGTATTCGCAAAAAGAAAAGGAGGACTTGTGGCACCTTAGAGACTAACCAATTTATTTGAGCATAAGCTTTCGTGAGCTACAGCTCACTTCATCGGATGCAACAGACTCCAACGAGCGATGGATCTATGTGCCATATCATATGGTTTGATTAATAACAGCAGAAAATTATAATGCTGAAGGCTACAGAACTGAGGTAAGGGCTTTGAATGAAATTAAATCAACTTTTTACTGTAGATTTTCTAGGACTAGGAGATGCGATTAGATAAACAGCAATTGATTACTAAAGCACATTTGCTGAGAATTTAACTGTGTAACAGATGCAAAGGCCACAGCCACAGATGTAAAGGAGAGAAGCGTTTGGCTCAGAGCATCTAATACATTGTGACATACACTAAGGGCCATATTTTCATCTGGGCCGGAACCTGCTTCTACATTTGCATTTGTAATTATTTACAGGCACATTTGTACTAGTGCAGTCACTTGCAAGTGCAAATAATAGAATTCTAACTGCTGGAAGTCCAGGAGCGGGGTCATTTGTGGTATTGAGAGTTGAGTTACTGACACGTTACAGGTCAGAGTAATTCACGGCTGAAAGTATCAAACAGTTGTTAATCCTTTAAAAACAGGATGTATTGGAGATAACCTCTTGACCCCACAAATTCTTTCACTTTTCCTTCCCTGCAGCATCCTAGGAAGGCTTTACAGAATGTTGCAATGACCCACATCTCGCTGCAGATGGCTGGCTGGAGCTCACTGCAGAGTACATCAGTGTTACTCAAAGTATGATCAAAAAAGATAGTTTGAGCGCCATAGGAGGAGGGTTCCACTCATCCGTCACCACTGTAGGGTATGCATCATGCTGCGTCTAAAATGCCCCATGTTCCTGGCAAGGCAGGCCACAACTTTAACATCACTGACATTTTGCGCTTTAACGTCACTGATATTTTTCAAACACACAAACACACCTAGGCATTCAGTGTTTGGCGTTGACTACTGTAGGATCTGAATAACCTCTGCCCACACATTGTCAGCCCTATAGAAAATGATTAATAAGAATCATGATAGGTGAAAATAGTCATTACCCTCCAATATATGCTCAGTAGCCTGTACAAAAGGTCTTGCTATTCCCAGTCAGTCCCCCGATGACACATGATTGCAACATATCTACCTAGGGTACTGAAATGACCCCTATTTCTGCAGTATCTGAGGGCCTCTCAATCTGAAAAGTATTTAACCTCACAAACCAGTGAGGTAGGGAATTACAATTATCTCCATTTTATCAATAGGGAGCTGAGGCACAGAGTGGGGTAAGGAACTTGCTCAAGGTCGCTCAGGAAGCCTGCGGTGCAGAAGGGAACTGAACCTGGGTATCCCAAGTCCCAGGCTGGCAGGACAATTATATTTTTCCTATCCACAAAACATAAAGAGCCACCACCAGTTCTACATCCTGCACTGACTGTTTCATTAGACAGGTTTCAGAGTAGCAGCCGTGTTAGTCTGTATTCGCAAAAAGAAAAGAAGTACTTGTGGCACCTTAGAGACTAACAAATTTATTTGAGCATAAGCTTTCGTGAGCTACAGCTGTATTTTCCACTGAATGCATCCAATGAAGTGAGCTGTAGCTCACGAAAGCTTATGCTCAAATAAATTTGTTAGTCTCTAAGGTGCCACAAGTCCTCCTTTTCTTTTTGTTTCATTAGAGATGCCAAGAACTGAAAGGCCCTTGATCTTTCCTCTCAGTCACTCTAGGATATGATGGAGGGGAGATGTGGAGAAATTATCAGTGCAGCTTTCTTTCTATTTCCTTTTCCACGTTTATTAAGTTGGCACCTTTCTTGAGCATTCAGTTAAGATCGGTGGGGGAAAGGGAAGAAGAATAACGTGCAAATACTTTATTGTTTAAGAAAACAGCTTATGGTGAAATGAAGCAGAACATTCTCAAACAAAAGTGTTTTCTTTCAAACTTCAAGGATTCATGGAAGCTTAAATACCTCTGGAGACCTGCTTCGGTTTAAATACTTATAAGCTGGGAAGGTTTATAAACAGTGATTTGGTTGAGTGATCCTGTGTTGCTCTCTTCTAAGTACTTCTGACAGCTAGCACTTAATTAAGCACTTTGAAAGACACACATTTGAAAAAGATTAACCTTTGTGATGGCTACACTGGGTCTTTTAAGAAACAAAGAGGCGTTTCACCCATTACCCTTCCCCCCATTCCCAGTACTGGAAAAATCCAATGTACAAACTGATGATTGTGCAGTATATTTGTACACTATTCCACTGCCCATTTTAGTTTGATATCTCTAGTTTAAACCAAACTGGGAATTGCAATGCGCTAATGGACTGCCTCGATCTGAAATTTCTACTGGATCAACACCTTCTGAGATGCGTGTAAAATACCTTTCGTGTTCTTAAAGCAAAGATAAAAACATCTTACAGACCTGGGAACTTCGAGCACACAAAGGTCAGTCATCTGCCCATCATGGCTTCCCTTTCTGATTAGGGAAACTGGAAAGAGTAAGACAAGCATCACTGCAGCATCTGCTGGTGAGGTGGGACCAGATAACAGTGAAAATTATTGCTGGTCAGAAAATCTACTCATTCTTGAAGGTGGTGTCATTTGGACCATTTTCCGAAGATACATCTCCCATCCATTTTGGATAACTGAAATAGCTGCACAACCCCTCTACCTTTAAAATATGAAACAACTCTTTCCCCAGTGGGTTACAGCATCATCAACATCGTCATCAAAAACAATAATATCTAGCATTTCTCATCAATAGATCTATTGTATTGGCCTGATCTAAAACCAATTGAGGTCAATAGAAAGAATCCCACTGAATCAAGCCCCAGAAGCAGCAGAAGGATTGTGTTAGCAAGCACCATGTAAAACATCAGTGTTGTTGGTATCATTCTGAGCCAGCATGTCCTCCACCCATCCACCTAGAGCCATTGACAATAGCACTCTTTATATAACCCCTTCTCTGCAGCACATCTGTGTTCAGTAACCTCTCTCTGGTGATGCTGCCACACCTCTTACCCGTAGTTCATATTTCTAGTACTTCATGTTCCAGTTCTAGCTTTCCCTATGACTACCCACATGTCCTTTCCTCCTCTTCCTTCTCATTGATTCCAGTGGGGCAACTCACAATATTAAGCACTACACTTGGAAGTCAGTGTTTGCAAGATTAGGTCTTATAACCAGACTCTTAAATATTCATTGATTCCACAGCCACAGGAATCTGAGGCAGACGTCACTCCCTGAAGCAGAATTGTGCCCTAGAATCTAAGCTTTCGTTTAGGCAAACAATTCTCTCTCCAGCCTTCATGGCTGCGAAAATAACTATGAAAAATGTGAACTGATGTGGCACCCATCTGCTGATGTCAGTCAAGACAGCCTGAAACAATAGCTCAGAAATGTTCTAGATCTCTGCTCCGTTCTATTAAACGGGGTTGAAAAGTTATTGCTATCAAATATGTATGAGTTTTTAAAAGAAAAATTCTACTACTTTCAGTAAATAAAAAAAAAATGTTTTCCTTCTACACTGCAAAAACGACACTTATATTAGTTGCAGTTAATATACATTGATTGGATTAAAATGTGTCTTTATGAATAAAAAATACCCTGCTTAGGATACGAAACTCCATCAGTTTAAATGACAGCAGAGCTAAATGCAGACAGGCAAGGGATTGGTTTTACTTGATATGCATTGGTTTAGCAAGAAGACTGAATTGATTTAAGCGATTTCCATGAAGAGCAGCTGAAAAATTCATTGGTTTAGTTAAATGTATTCCGGTGGTGGCAGCAATTTCTACAAGACGATGTGTGTGTGTGTTTGTGTGTGTGTGTGTACGGATCAGGTTTGTTTTCAGAGATCTATCTTGTAGCTGTGTCGATACCTGAAAAAAAAATGTATCCATATTTGGTAAAAAGTACGTTTAGTAAAACCATTTTCTGGATACAGTGAAAACTACGTGGTTTCGGTTTCAATCTGTATATATTTCCTTAAGCAGATCTGCTAGTCAGAACGGTCATGTAGTTGGTTCAGAAGCAATGCTTGTAATCAGCAAAGCTGACAAAAACACTGGTGTTGAATTGTGAGTTATGCACATGTGCGTGTGTCAGGGACAGAAGGAGAGGAAAGTTTTCTCCTTTCTATTCTTTATCTGATACCAGGGATACACAATGATAACTTGCAGAGTGTAGAGGAAACCTCATTCCAGCAGGGTGACTAGTGGCATTATGTATGAGGCTTAAACTTAAGAAGCAAGTCAGAAATAAAATGTCATTTCAACAGAGATTTTATGTTGTTATGAAACCTTCCTGTCTATAAACAGCTAAGGATGTTCAGTGACAACACTCTCTTTACCTACCACATCACATACTAAACTCAAGCACTTAAAAGAAGGAAGTGGAGAGCAAAGAACATCAAAAATCTTACACGCTCCTTCTAATACACATTCTTATCAAGTAGGGTGACATTTTCATTACGTGACCTAGGCACCTAAGTCCCACTTTCCAAAGTGCCTGAGGCCTGCTCAGCACACAGATTTTGTACCAGTATAACTGTGTTGATTAAGGATGTGATTTTTTGTTATCACTATAGCTATCCCTGTACCACCTCTCATGGAGATGCAATTATACTTGTCTTAAAAGTGCCTTATAGCAATTTTAACTCTATCACCTTCCCATATGGGAATAAACTGGAAACCAGTCTGGCTTACCTGTGAGTTGGTATTGTTGAAAGATATTAGAGTTATAAGATTATGTTTAGACTTTACGGACCCCTTGTAGAATGCTGCATGTATTAATCCTACTTATAATATCTGTATCCCATGTTATAAGGTAACGTATAAATGTTTGCTCTATAACTATACAAATGTTCGCTAAGACTAAATTCTCCGCAGTGAGGGGAGAATTACCCAGTGTGAAATGCTAGTTTATGATAAGCATTGTTATCGTCTCCTCAACCAAAGAAGATCTACAGACCTCAGACAACCCCTTGTGATCAATAGGCTTTGTTGAGGACTACCCCTACAACTCTGAAGAGGGTACATTCACAGGCCCACATCCCATCACAGTTTGAATGCAGGGGAAGGGAATAAAAATGCCTGTTAAGGAGAAATTGATATCTTTATGCTATCTGGACTTTGAGGAGCCAAGATTCCCAAACATAAGCAAGAGATCCCCATGCTGTTTGGCTTGGTTTAGCCCGGAAGAATATAAAAGCTTACTTATTGTAGAAGCTTCTGTTACCTTTTTAATTTAAGGTTGTACCTCTTGTGCATGATTGTTTACCTGCTTTAACCTTGTAAATAACTCCCATTTCCTTTTCCTCATTAATAAACCTTTAGTTAGTTTATTACAGGATTGGCTACAAGTGTTGTCTTTGGTTTGAGACTTGAGTACAGCTGACCTGGCGTAAATTGACTGGTCCTTTGGGACTAGGAGTAACCCAAATATGGATGTGATTTTTGGTGTAAGTGACCAACTCACACAAAGGCAGGCGTGCCTGGGTGGCAAGATACTCTGGAATGCCCAAGGGGACTGTCTGTGACTCCATGGTAAGATTGCTACAGTGCTTTAGGAGTTCACACTTGTTACTGGGTTAGTGAAGCCTAATGATAGAATATACAACCAGTTTGGCGTTTCTGCCCTGCTTCTTGACAGTCTGCCCTGAGATTGACACTCATGGTCGTGAGCCACTCCAGACCGCATGATAAGTAGTATAAGCTCGTATATTAAGTGAGCTGTAGCTCACGAAAGCTCATGCTCAAATAAATTGGTTAGTCTCTAAGGTGCCACAAGTACTCCTTTTCTTTTTGTGAATACAGACTAACATGGCTGTTACTCAGAAACTCGTATATACTGGTATTATTGCATCCATACTGGGGAGATTGTACCCCTTTGCCTATACCTGTATAGTTAAAGCAGTGCAGCTTTTGCAAGGCTTAAGTCCTTTAGGGGCTTAAGGCTATGTCTACATTGCAGACTTCTGCTGACATGGCTCAGTCAGGGGTGCAAAGAAGTGTGATCCCTGACTGGCATAGCTGTGCCAGCAGAAGCCCCTAGCAAAGATACAGCTATAATAGGAAAACTGCACTTTTACCAATACAGCTTGGTTTGTTCAGGGGTGGTGTGGAATAAGGTACACAAGAAAAAGCACAACTTTGTTGATATAAGCAGCATCCACACTAGGAGTGCTTTGTTAGTACAGTATATTAGTATAGCTGTACCAGGAAAGCTCTCCTAGTATAGACATAGCCTAAGTGCTATTGTCTTTCAATAGGACTTGGGTCACTAAGGCATTTTTGAAAATGTTACCCTAAATGCATAATATGTCACAGCAGAATACCCTTAACTCTGACCCAAGTCAAGTCCATTCTTTCAGGATTAATCTCCAAATACAAACACAACACAAACCCTAAGGAAAAAAGAAGCCTGGAAATAGGATCTGTTCATCCACTATCTGCTTGATTTTTTAAAAATAAATATGTAAATATATATTACTCTGTTAGCTCACCTTCTCCCTACTGTTCCAGGCAGGCTTTGCACTGCTGATGGTATGTTTTATTCAGGAGAACAAAACTCGCAGGGAACCTGAGACTTTAGTGAATAATAAATTGATTTAGCCTTGGCCTTTAGCTCATTATGAATCTTTTAAAAGGTGAATGTTCTTTTTTCACCCTCTCTCTGCAGCATTTCACCACCATTTCATGAGACTGTAGGAAGGACGGGAAGCACCTTTCTGAAATTCATTAAAATAATTATTATAAAAGCCTCCCCCCCCACTTAGCCAGAGCAGCCAAGTATTTAGGAGCAGATTTTCAAAAGTATTTAGGCATCTAACCTGCTTAGGCACATCTGAAAATCTCACTAGGTGTTTAGCTGCATCTTTAGGCATCTAAATACCTTTAAAAATCTGTCCCTTAGGAGCACAAGTGCTACTGACTTTCAGGGAGACTTAGGGCTCTGCCACACAATGAGTTACTGCAGGGCAAGCCAGAGTGTGAATCTACAGTGATCTGACTTGCCATGTGGACCCTTCTACCATGCAGCAAATGTCCCAGAGTGTGGTTTAGCGTTCACTCCTCCAAAGTGCCAAGATAGCCGGTGGATTTAACCCAGCCAAATCTCTCTTGAAATCAGAAAGACAAAGGGTCAAATTCATCCCTGGTCTAACTCTGCTGACTTCGCTGGGGTTCCATCCATCATGGATTCAGTCCATTTTGCATCACGTAGGAATTGCCACACAGGGGTCCAGCTAGTTAAATATCCTGTCTCTGAGATTAGCCACAGCTTGGCGGTTCAGAGGAAGGTGCAAGAAAACCTTGTGTGGGAAGGGATGTGATAACCTGTCCCTAGAGATAATTTCCTCCTGACCTCCCAAATTAGAGGTCAGCTGATGCCCTGAAGCATGCAGATATATATCAATTCCTGGCTTCTTCTAATTTTTTAAATAAACAGAAATTCTCAGCAAGGAAGGGATTTGTAGTTACTTCATATTTTCTTCCCCCATCCTCCCCAGGGACACACAATCCTGGCAGTCAGTGGGAGGAGAGTCTTGGCTTACAGAATAGGAGTCACAACATACACATTTACTGTATCATTATAGTACTGCCAGTACCAGGTGTTCACAACTCATGAGTCAGGCCAGCAAAAATCATGAGGTTTTATTTTTTTAAATCTCTTGGTTTTTAAGCCAGAAACATTTGGGGTATTGTTTTATTTGCTTCCTGGTGTCTGAGCCGTTAAGGTGTGCTAGGGTCATGTTTTCAGACGTTTCCTCACAACCATGAGAGGTAGAAAATTTCTTTTTTCACCAAAGCAGAGATTCTCCCATAACTGCTTGAATCTGTGAGCTGGGGCTTACAGAATACATCAATGAAACCAGCGATAAAATCTTGTGAGTTGGCAACACCATATTGAATAAAGGGTGCCTTCAAATATGTCCTCATGTGTACTGAGTGAAATTCAACCCTTTACAGAGGCCCAGCTCAAGACCTACGTAACACCTGAATCCTAAATTAAGATTTAAGTGCTTCATAAGTCAATGGCAGAACCAGGACTGGCCCTGAGGTCTCCTGACTCCCAGTCCAATGCCCACTCTGCACCTGAATTCTTTAGCAGTTGTCTCTACTTTCCAAAGTCCTGTATCTAGTCCTGTATCTCCAGGACATTATACCCATCAAGGCATTTTCTGATTGGCAACTGAACACACTTGAAAAAGCCAGAACTACCTATTACAGCTCTCCACCTCCACAATTACATGTGAGAACAGAAGCCATTCCAAAAAGACACAAGGAAACAGGTTTAAGTGCAGTGAAGATAGGCATCATCTGTGAAACAATGCCACAGTCGGACTCAGCTCCCCCTCCACTTCTTCTCCAGCCTCTTGCCATGAATATTCCATTTAAAAAAAATGAAAAAAGCTACCAGACCCGGAAACAAGAGGGACTCATTCCGTTATATACGTATTATATTTTGGGGGAGGGGAGACTGCTGCTAACCCAATGAATCGCAGCAGACAGGGATGACTATGGAGAGAGCATAGCGCTCTTTGGAATGGCGCCTGGCAACTGCTATAGGGAACGATGGCGTTTGCTACCGCTCCCAAGTATCCCATATTTTTCACATCAGGAGACCGTATGTTACAGTCATTTCCAAAAGCAGTGCTGCTATATTTGCTGCTGGCTTTCAAACAGCTGAGTAAGTGCATCCAGAAAGGAGGAGGAAGAGAGAGGCTCTGCAATAACATTCCTTGTAATTACACGTTACATGACCACCGTGTTTGTTGTTAGGTTATCGCAGATGTTTAATTTTTCAGACCGTGGCTTGTTCCGTTTTCACACGGCTCCGGTGAGGCTTATGAATTCTGCTTGTGGGCCATGCCCGCAGTCACAAGAGTAGACCCACCGTCAGTTATGTTTTATTTTTTCGCCTCTAGCAACGTTATGCGGGGTATCGGCACACTTCTAACTGTTTTATAAGTCGTTATGATTGCTAGAGTTTACAAGCACCATTCTGAGGCAGCCAAAAGGGGGAAGAGAATGTCTGTGTTATAAGAGGCAAGCTATTTTGAGGCCTCTTGTGTTAATGTGTCCACTGAGATGGAAAAGACATTAGCAAGGCCCATCTGACTTACGACAGTCCAAAGGGGAGTTTGGGTGTATGGGCCCTGTTCCTATATTATAAAGCAAAAGACCACGGACAATTATCCGCTTTGTGGGTAGATTGTGTTGCAGCCTTTACTTGGCTCTGCAAAGGAGGGGTGAGGGAGGACAAGGCCGCCACTCACTCACACACCCAATGTGTGACTCCAGCCTTGCAGAGGAGAGCAGGGGCAACTCACCCAATACAACCCATTGTGCTCCAATGGGTAGAGGGGGCAAGGAAGAGTCCTGGCTCCGCCCTCCTCTCCTTCTTGTCAGCCAGCTGGGGAGAAAGCTGCTCCACTAGAAGGGGTAAAGTAACTAACTCCCCCGCTGGAGCAAGGGAGAAGTGATGACTCACCACCAAGTCCTGGTTGGGTCTCTGTTCCTGGGGCAGGGCAGCTACACGCTGCCCCTGACTCAGGGCAGGTTGCAAAGTTACAATCTAACCCTTAATAAATTCCCTGTGCCACAAACAATCAAGTACAGCCCACCCCAAGTGGCTTCTTCCAGTGACAAGGATTGTATTCAGTTTGTCACAGACTAACATAACAGATCAGAAGTGCCTGGGTTTAACCCAACAGGACCTCAGTTTAACTAGCTCTGCACCAGCATAGCACCACCCAAAACTGTAATTGGATATTTCACCACTGGCAGAAAACTGACTTCCCCACTAGCTAATTTAGGCCTCTTATGTTTTTATTCATGTGATTGCACATGCCTGTATTTAGCAATGGGGGCCATGGTTTATCCATTTAAACAACAGTATTGGAGAGGGAGAGGAGTGGAAGCAGGGAATACGTTTTATGGAATATGCCTGAAGTCTCCTGAATACTTGGTGTGACAGGGAGCTTCTGAAGTTAAGTGATTCTGGCAATCACACTGTGAGAACAAGACAAGACTCTTATGCCATAAGGGGTGTATGAATTAATTTATTGTGCTGTAAATCACTCACTCTCTTTTATTGCAAAGAGACTTTCCTCCGAAGAGTCCTTTTTATTATTTTAAGGGAAAGAACACCCTTGTTATTATGGAATGATCCTCCAAGAAGAAAACAAATATATATTTACAGGGCCGGTGGTGGGTCTCTATACATGTCCACCCACGTCAGTATGGGGGGTGCCAGGTGCACTCTTACTGCCCTGCATAGGCTACGGGTCACAACAGGTCACAGGTCACAACAGCACCCAGCACAAGGGGGCCCTGTCCCTGACTGAGCCTCTAGATGCACTGCAATACAAATAATAAATCATAGTGATAATGCTTATTGATCCCAACAGTGGGGTCTGTGCCGTACAGAGTAAGGACACAGTGCGTGTCCTCAAGCAGGGAATCTCAATCTAATAATACAGTCGCTGACCAAATACATCCTAGACAACTCGTCAACCAATCAGAATTCCCCAGGGTTCATATATATATATATATATATATATATATATATATATAATTCATTTGAATCCACTAGTAGCTTTATTGTACACCCGGGACTGCCCCTTGAGTAATCGTCACACTCTACATATCATCTCTCATTCACTATTGAGATATCGACTCTCCTCTGATCGGCCCATGAAGCCAGTCTCCATCGCCCACTTGCTATATTTCCACACAAGTACCTTTGTGCTTTCTCCCATCATGTCCCTCATGCTTGGGAGGCTCTCCCCATAAACCTCCACAAAGCTACCTCATTTTCCTCCTTCAAACCCCTCTTCAAAACTCCCCTTTTCCGTGATGCCCACAAAAACCTTGACACGGATTGGACAGTTGGTGTGCTGAGACCATTACTTACCATGCTGACCAATATTGTCTCGTTGTTTCCTTGTGCTCCCCCTTCTGTCTGTCCTAATCCATCTGTTGTCTCTTGACTTATATTTAAATTGTAAAGCCCTTGGGAAGGGGTCATCTTTTTGTTGTGTGTCTGTACAGCACCTACCACAATGGGACCCTAGTCCCTTACTAGGGCTCCCAGGCGCTATGGTAATACAAATAATAAATAATAATAATCTTGTTCAATCGTAGGGGCACACTGATGCCACGTAAGTCATACCCCCGTATGTCCTTGAAAGCATTCATGACCCTAAACTGGGGGCTATCTGTCAGACACAGGGCCAAGGCTTTAGCTGGTGTAAATCAGCATAGCTGCAGCCAAGTTTCTTCAATGGAACCATGCTGATTTACATCCAGCTGAGGATCTAGCCCAGACTCTCTCTAACGATGGAAACTGACATGTGAGAGAGAAAGGAGAACAGAATATATTATTAGAAGGGCATGAATCACCCACTGGTGTTGATAATAGACTATATAAGACAACCACCTTAGCTGGGAAGGTGAATGGAGCACCGCAGTGAGATGTGCCTGCAGATATCTGCACTGGTACTGCTTAACTAACTTGTACTATTGAGAGGTGGATGGTTTGCTAGAGGAAACATATGCAGCCTTAACTAGATATTTTGGCAAAGGATAACCTGGTAAATAAAGACATGAAAGTATAAGTGTAGGAATAAGTCATCCACTATCAAGTAGTGAGCAGTTAACATCCTCCTCTGATTCAGATTGATTCTAATTGCAGTCATAAGTCAGTTGATTGTATTCAGGTTTTATTTATGATCAGCTCTGATTACACAAATTATGACAAATGAGAATTAGGTTGTAACTAGCTCAGCAATAAGAAATCTATGTTGCTAGGTAACAAGCCAACATTATTTCAAACAGTCCAATCAACAGGGAGTAAGTGAAACAACTGAGCTATTGTTGCATCGAAAGATCAGGGAATAGACACAGCTGTTAAAAGCCTCTTTAATTTATTTCAATTAGGAGGCGGGTTTTTGGTTGTATTTCAAATGGGAGCCTATGTTTGGTCTTCCATGGTATAGTAGGAGTTCTGGAGCAGTCATTCTGGGAGCAGCTGGTTCAATGTTTGGAAGTGCTGCAGTTTGGGATATTAGAGGATTCGCAGAACCGTCCTGGAGTGTTTAGCTCTGGAATCATCCAAAGTCAGCTAGCTGTTTGGCAGCTGGGAAATTACACTGGGTTATAACATCAGATTTTGCCCCTTGGCACCTGGATCATTCTAGCTTGGCTCTTATGTGCCAATATGTTGGTAGACCCATGCTAATGCCCAGAGGACTTCCCTCCAGGCCACAAAGTCATCAACACACAGCTGCCAGTGCTGGCTCAGTGTAGGTGCAGCTCAGAAAGGGCTGTTGTCATTGCTGAGATGCAACCGCACAGCTGTGCCTGGCCTTAGGCAGTCTGGGCAGAACCCATGTTTCCAATGTTAGGGGCCGAGGAAGTATGCTGGAGGCCAGAGCTGAGGTTGTACTGACAAAGCAGGGAATGCTTCAGGTGATGTCTGCTTGCCTGGTTTTCTGCCAGAGCCAAAAGAGCAAAGAAGCTCCATGTTTGCTTTCAGCAGGGTCCCACAGATGATGGAGTCAACAGGCAAGCCTTTTGCAAACTTGCTCCCACTAAGGGTTGGACGAGGCAGCTTTTAATCAACCTGAAAATAGCCCAAACTGTGCACTGAAGCATTTTTGCTTTGGAGATATGTCAGGAACTCTTTCAATCTTTTATCTTCCCTGGGACAGCAGAAGAAATGCCTCTGAAATAAGCCCTGTAATTTCTCCTCTGTAATTACACCTGCCACCACTTCCAACAGAGCGGATATAAATAGCCAGTGCTATCTTACTTTTGTATTGTTAAAAAACACACAAAAAAGCTTATACCCCTGTCTCTGATGGTAATGCCAGCATCAGATGTACAAATTAAACAGAGCATTCAGCACTATACCTGTCCCTGTGTTCCTACACTGCACAAAACTCACAAAGACAATGGCTTTTGTGTAATCTCATTTGCTGGAAAGGGTTTGAAGTAATGGGTAATGAAGTCAGAGAGTAAGATAAAAAGGACTTATGTTATAACATCTCTCTTGATTTCTATACATTCAGGTGTATGGTTAAGCACATATTTATTTGGGAAAAGCAAACAGACAAACAAATCACCCTATACACAAGGGACTGATTGTGATCTAGCTTATGCCAGGTTTATACTGGTGTAATGCCCATGAAATAAGAGTTAGTCCTGATTTACTCTTGCATTTTTGTGCTAAAATGGGTCAAGTGTTGAGTGGAATTATTTTCAAGGCAAAATTATCCAGCTTTTATTTGTTTTCACACCTAAATGGCTGGGGTTTTTGCCATTTCATGAAAATGCAAAATTTGGGGAGTGCAAAAACGGATTAAAAGAAAACTGTCACCCAAAATTTCACAAAATGTTTCTCACAGTTGGGAGATGAGCAGCCCTAAGGAAAAATACCCTGGGGGCAGAAACTATGGCTTCCCCTAGGAACTGCACAGCTCAATGCAGCTACAGATGGGGAATCACTAAAGTGGACCAGACATCCCAGAGAAGATGCTGTTTCCCTTGTGGAGTATATTTTGGTCTGAAGAACTCTGTAGTAAAGTAGCTCCCCAAAAAATTAACATGTCCATACAACAGGCCAAATTCAACCCCTATGTACTCTGTGGAAGTCAATGCAGGTACACCACAGATGAATTTGTCCCTTGACTTTAAGGGGTGTTGTGGGGCAGATAACCCCTCACAACCAGTCAAGAAAAGGCTAAAGAACTCCTGTGGTCACAATCCGCCCCACCCCGCTGCACCTGTGTGACTTGTCAGACCTGGGGCTGGGCCCTCACAAGGGAGGGGCCCAGCCCAATTCAGGTGGTACCCTGGGACAAGCAGAGCTAGAGCTCCTGGACCAGGGCTCAGGCTCATGTGCTGAGGAACAGCTTGGGAGTGCCGCTGGCCTGAGCCCTCCAAGGAAAGAAGGTGAGCTGGTTTGTTTCTTTGGTTTAAAAGCCCAGGTCTAACTCTTGGCGTTTAGCCACGCGGAGGGTGGGGGCCGGCATTTCCTGCGAAGCCTGAGAGACTGCTTCCCTCCTTTGTGTGTGGGAGGGGGCCCAGCCCCTTCTGGGCCCTGGAACAACTTTCTTTTTTGTCTGAACTGTTTTATATCCTCCTCCCCAGAAGGGTGCGGTGCGTGTGTGAGTGCGGACTCATTAAGAAGTACAGAGGGAAAGCTATCCCCCAGACTCCAGGACTGCCGTTGCCCGGGAACGATGTTTGAGGTAAGTGAAATACCTGCCTTCACCACAAGGGGTGGCCTTGAGACATAACTGTTCACAGGGTTTTACCTCATTTTAATCCATAATTAGGAGCTCGGTTATTATTTATTATAATAGCACCTAGAATCCCAAGCTGAGCTCATGGCCTCACTGTATGGGCACTGAGCAAACAGAGTAAGAGACAATCCCTGCCCCGAAGAGCTTAATCATCTATGTGGACAAGACTTACAAAGGCTGGGAGAAGCACCGAAACTTGCCCAAAGTCCCACAGCAGGTTCGTGGCAGTGCAATTCCCCCCACTGCACCGCAAAATTGGTCATTTACACAGTCAGGTCTAACTACTCAGCACAATGGACAATGGGCTGAAATCTAGAACTGCCTGTTCTTCTCACTATTGTTATTTTATTTGGTTATTCTCAGAATACCAGTAATAGTGCTTGAGGCTTGATTCTGCTGAACAGCCTAGAGTCCAAAGGCTTATTAGGAGACTCAAGGTAGTCTTTGCTACACTATATACAGCAAGAGACCAAAAGACAACAGGGGATGTGGTACAAAGCCTCAGTTAGGCCTCTTAGAGAGCTATATAAGTAAAACTCCTCAAAACAAAATTGTGTTTGCAATGCAATGACTCATGAGTGATTCTGTACCAGGTGCCATAGAAGAAGCCAGGGCGGTAAGATTTTTGCAGCGCTTGATTTTGTAGCACTTAGAGTAGCATTGTTTGATCGTAATGAAACAGCCGCCGTGACTGTGTTTACAAGTTGCCCAGCAAAATTCTATGCAACACTGTTTTTACTTTTGCACAGAGAGTAGCAGATCTGAATGCTATTGAGGTCTAAAGTGATAAATATATGTTAATGACTCTGCACCCAATTTAAGGTCAGACTAGCTTATGTACATTTGAGAAGCACAATTCAAACCCATAGTGAGCAATACTGATGGAAAACTTCAGTGCAATGCAAACTATTTTCTAATGACTACACATAGGTCATTAATAGAAGAGCACATTATCCTTTTGTTTTAAAGGTCTCTTACTGTTTTATAAAGATAAATCAGAAAGTCACCAAGGCCCAGATTTTCTGTTGCCTAGCACCCACAATTAGGACTAGATATTCCAAAGGCCAGTAAGCACCTGAGAATCTGGGGTCATATTAAGAGCTCAGCACCCAGCCCTGCCTATTGTCATCCTCTGGTTGGATTTTCCAACAAGCTGAGCTGCTTTGAAGATCTGGCCCCATCATGACAGTCAGGTAAGGTACTCTGAGAGACAGCAAGTGCCGCTCGTAGTATGAATGTGGGGGAGAGGCAAGAGGACATTTTCAAAGCTTCAGGGAAGTTGTGTGGAACAGAGACAGGGCCGGCTTATGTGTGAAATGCTTTTTCTTTGGCCCCACGCCAAAACATAATGGATTCCTGCTCACCATTGCCTCACCAGTATGCACCAGGCCTGCTCAAGGATTTTGAAGAGGGTAGGAGAGAGGATTCTTTGGGATACTTAGGCTGTAAGCTTGCTGGGGCAAGGTCTGTCCTTTTGTTCTGTGTTTGTACAGCACCTAGCACAGTGGATTCCCGATCCATGACTGGGGCTGCCAACCACTACCACAATATAAATGATGATGATAAAAATCTGTGTGTGTGGAAGGGAGTCAGGAGATCTTTTTTACCAAGGAGTTCTTGTAAGAAATAATGGTGTTTCGTAATCTTCCCCGGTACCCTCCTTGCCTTTTACTAGTGGATATGTCCATTCATTCATTCATTCATTCATTCAAGCGTGATTCCATCCTAAACCTCAGACTATGGGCTCATCATCCCATTCTGGCATTGAAACCCTCAGATTGTTTGCTCTGCTTAATGGGATGCCATAATGTATGGCTTTTCCACTATCATTCCCCCCTGCCCCACCCCCCCCGGGGCGAAATATTATTCGTAGCACTTTCCTAAGGCATCAGAAGCTTCCATAGGTTACTAAGCTCCAGGAAAAGCTTAACAAGCCTTTATGGATTTTTACAGTTGAGGAATCCTCTTAAACATTGATTGAAATGATGAGCTAATTGATACAAATGCACTGAAAGGTGAACACATTCAGCATCACAGCATCTGAAAGATTTGTTCTTAAAGAGTGTGATACATGTGGATGAAGTCCCCAGTTGCATCAGCCTTTCAAACAGGAGAGATATAATAGCTCGCTTCCAGGACAAATCCATGAAGCATTCAGGATCTGGGAATGTTGCATAAAAACCTATTAGCCACTTGAATATTCATGATTAACAAGCAGCATGTGACCCTCACGAATGACATCAATTCAAATTCAAGCTGGGTTTGTTCAGGAATTAATTCACAGCCCTGGTTTTTATTTCATTGTTATTTGACCAAGTCTAACATTTAGCAGATTTTAAAACAAAATTGTCCATGAAGCTTTTTACAGTTTGAATAGCAGATTTGGGTGCGTGTGCATGTGTATAAAGCAGTTTTTAATCATTCAGGCAGGATTTATAGAAGTTTAGTAGGAAGCAAGTTACTCATGAAAGATTCCAGATCTTACCCATGAGGAAGAAGAGGGTGAAGAGATGTCCCCATAGCAAAGCAGGGAAAGATGAAGTAGGAGTAGGGAGGTGGGATAACTGCCTTATATGGCACTGGTGCGAAACTGCATTTAGCAAAAAGAAAAGGAGGACTTGTGGCACCTTAGAGACTAGCAAATTTATTTGAGCATAAGCTTTCGTGAGCTATAGCTCACTTCATCCGATGCATGTGGTAGAAAATACCGTGGGGAGATTTTATATACACAGAGAACATGAAACAATGGGTGTTACCATACACACTGTAATGAGAGTGATCAGGTAAGGTGAGCTATTACCAGCAGGAGAGAAAAAAAAACCTTTTGTAGTGATAATCAAGGTGGGCCATTTCCAGCAGTTGACAAGAACCTGTGAGGAACAGTATGGGGCAAGGAGGAATAAACATGGGGAAATAGTTTTAGTTTGTGTAATGACCCATCCACTCCCGGTCTTTATTCAAGCCTAAATTAATTGTGTCCAGTTTACAAATTAATTCCAATTCAGCAGTCTCTCGTTGGAGTCTGTTTCTAAAGTTTTTTTGTTGAAGAATTGCCACTTTTAGGTCTGTAATCGAGTGACCAGAAAGATTGAAGTGTTCTCCGACTGGTTTATGAATGTTATAATTCTTGACGTCTGATTTGTGTCCATTTATTTTTTTACGTAGAGACTGTCCAGTTTGGCCAATGTACATGGCAGAGGGGCATTGCTGGTACATGATGTCATATATCACACTGGTAGATGTGCAGGTGAACAAGCCTCTGATCGTGTGGCTGATATGATTAGGCCCTGTGATGGTGTCCCCTGAATAGATATGCAGACACAGCTGGCAACAGGCTTTGTTGCAAGGATAGGTTCCTGGGTAAGTGGTTCTGTTGTGTGGTATGTGGTTGGTGGTGAGTATTTGCTTCAGGTTGGGGGGCTGTCTGTAGGCAAGGACTGGCCTGTCTCCCAAGATTTGTGAGAGTGTTGGGTCATCCTTCAGGATAGGTTGTAGATCCTTAATAATGTGTTGGAGGGGTTTTATTTGGGGGCTGAAGGTGATGGCTAGTGGCGTTCTGTTATTTTCTTTGTTGTGCCTGTCCTGTAGCAGGTAACTTCTGGGAACTCTTCTGGCTCTATCAATCTGTTTCTTCACTTCAGCAGGTGGGTATTGTAGTTGTAAGAACGCTTGATAGAGATCTTGTAGGTGTTTGTCTCTGTCTGAGGGGTTGGGGCAAATGCAGTTGTATCATAGAGCTTGGCTGTAGACAATGGATCGTGTGGTGTGGTCTGGATGAAAGCTTGAGGCATGTAGGTAAGCATAGTGGTCAGTAGGTTTCCGGTATTGGGTGGTGTTAAGAAGTGACTTGATCACTACCTTAGGTAGCCCCTGCTACCATAGCATCGGAGTGCCTCACAGTCTTTAATGTTACTGTCCTGTCCACACCCCTGTGAGATGGGGAAGCAGTAATACCATTGTACAGGTGGGCAAATGAGTCACAGAGAGTGTGACTTGGCTACAGTCACACAGGAAGCCTGTGGCACAGTAGAGAATTGAACCAGTCTTGTGAGTCCCAGGCTAACAACCACACCACTGCACCACACTTGTTAGTTGATGCTAGAGGGCTCTTTAATCAAGCACACAATGGCATGAGCACTAATGGCTGGAAACTGAAGTTTGAAAAAATCAGACTGGAATTAAGATGCAAATATTTAACATTTGAGGGTAATTAACCATTGGAACAGCTTCCCAAGGAATGCGGAAAATTCATCAGGTGAAATCCTGGCCCTATTGAGGTCAAAGGCAAGGTTCCAGTTGCGTCAGGATTTCACCCATCATCTCGTGGAGTCTTTGCATCAAGACTGGATTTCTCTGTCTCAAGGCTATGCCCTAGCTCAACCACAAGTTATTGGTCTCAGTGCGGAGATGACGAGTGAAGTTCCCTGGCCTGCGTTATGCAGGAGGTCAGACAAGTTGGTAATAATGATCCCTTCTGGCTTTGACATCTATGAGTCTATCAATTTAGTCCAAAGGTTCAGTGATGGACAACCAGATGAACTCTTAACAAAGATCTTTATCAATAAAGAAAGAGGAAAGTGAACTGGAATTAATTGTTAAAATAGGAAGAAATGCTTTCTCAATAAAATGTGTTTCAGAGATTTCCGTAGGGTCTGAGCTGCTCTTCAAGTCATTATTAATATTCAGTGGGCATAATTAAAATTTCAGCTCTTCAAATGTTATCCAGTGGGCCATATCCTTGAGCCTTGTCACAATACTTATGCAGACAAAACACACATTGGTTTCAGTGCGAATTTTGTCTGGGTAAGGAAAGCAGGATTTGGCCCAACACACTTAGAGCCCTGAAGTCAGGGCAAAGGAAACCTGTGAAGAAATAAAGATATCAAGATCACTAATGACAAATCTCTTGCGTCCTTAGCAGACAGGAGCTTAAATGTAAAAATGTTCTTAGTCATCAGCATTTGTGAATGATAAAACCTGCTGAGGCTGAATGCCTCCTGGGATGCCTTGGAAATATACGCTATTCCCCATCCCCCTCCTCACACTGGAACTTTGTTTCGAAGATCTGTGCTTTCACAAGTCCTATAAACTAGCTGTACTTACCCATGCAGCGGGTCTCAATGGTAGGTGTATCTTCCTTGGCAGGGGCAGATGAGCTCTTGAGAATGCTGTTTGTTTTCATATAAATATCCTCTCTAACAAAGAATGATGGAAGAAATATTGGGAAGAGTGTGTGTGTGTGTGTGTGTGTGTGTGTGCAGAGAGAGAGAGATGCTTCTATAGAGAGGGGTGGCTAAAACTGTCCATGAGGTAATAGGATGTCTTGTATTTACACATGGAAACTCTCCTTAACTTGGAATCATTTAGATTAGTCTCAACAGCAATATAACCAAACCTACCCTCTGCTTGGTTGGGAACTACCAACGTTCATTGAACTGCGTTAGCCCTTCTCTACATTATATGCATTTACTGCAGGTATCTTCTCTCTACTTTCCAACCCCTTGGTTTCTGTCCAGGCATGAATATGCCATGCAATGTGATCACCAGGTCTCCCAAGATTTCATACTCTGGCAATCTGAGTGATTATTTACTCACTCCATTCTAGGATTCAACCCTCTTGTGGAATAAGTGTGTCGGTGAGATTACTGGTAACTGGGAGGGGAAACTTCCTGTAATTTTTGAGAGGGTTGATTGAATGATCAAACTCCTTTAGATTGTTCAGGTGATCAGCCCAAATAGCCCATATTTTGTTGTGTAAACAAAGAAGTAATGAAGGAGATAACTAAGTTTGCATAAAGACAAACCTGATGCAACAAAGAAAGAGAAACTGTAGGGATGGTCTGATGCTTTGTTCTGGTGTATTTTTAGCACATTAACCTTGCTCACAGTTTGCTTCTTGTTTTTTCTTGCCAACACAAATGCATTCTGTTCATTTCTCCATTGCCTTCTAATGACCTTCCTTAACTCAAACTCAATTAATCTCCTAATAAAAGTAGACAGTAACAAAACAAATTACTTTGTCTTTTTGGACTCTTAAAAAGGATTCACAGAAGCACTCGTCTTCCATTAATTCATCATTGTATTAGTCCAGATGTCCTGTCATAAATATAATTTACCTCTTGTGCCAGCTTCTTCTCTGCACTTCTTAATGACCTTAAAATCCTGAAAATAACAGATCAGGAGGAACTTCTCAGTTTCAGATCAGAAACTGGATGTTTCCTTTCCAAGAGATTTATGGAGCAATGTTCTCTGAATCCATATTTCAAAATACATGTATATTTGATCATCCAGGGAAGGCGATGTGAATAATGATATGATCAGTATTATAAATGGTGGGCACACTGTGAAACAAATCTATTTCTGCAGCAAATCTATGTGTCTTATTTACAAGTGTTCTTTCTGAAATCAGAAAGATTGATTCTTTAATGGACTGTCTAAGTCCTTTCTGGTCTGATCCCCCATGCATCAAGACTTTGAACAGTGCTTTCTCTGTCATTTCTGGCCTTCCAGTTTCACTTTATCCTGCTTTTCAAATCCATCTCCAGCTGCTGAGACTGTCATGTTCCTAATCTCCAACCCAAGATGTCTAGGAGCAGAGGGCACTGAGAAATCCATCAGCCAGCATCCGCTACCCATCTTTACCTACCAAGTTAACACCTAACAAGTACAGTGGAATTAAGAGTCCTGACCTCACTCTTTCAGTGGTGCACTGATGAAATGCATCTGGGTCAATCAGGACAATCATATAGTCAGCATACATCTCCTAGAGACCCAATATACTTGGCACATTGGCACACATGGCTGGAAAGTGAGCAGCTGAATTGACAGAATAGAAAATCCCCATCTGTGCCCACCGCAGTGCACACCAATGGCTCAGCTGAATCTAAAGTCTTTACTATGAAGTAGATGAGAGAAAGAGAGAGATGAGTCTAAGAAAGAAAGCTCTGGATTAGAGATCTGAACTTCTCCATAGTTCAGGAACATTTGGTTATATGATTCTGATTCATGCCCATTTGTAATAATAAAAAGCAATGCTATTTAACAGGAATCCATAGAACATAGAGTCCTTAAATTCAGAGTGTCCTGAAGAGTCAGCTGTTCATTCACTGAAGAGAATGGGGGTATCCATATGTAATATAGTATCCAAATATTACTAGTGACAATGAACTGATATATATATATAGGAGCACCTCATAAATATCCACAGACCTCATTGTTCTCTTTCAAATGTCTCCTTAAAACTTTCATTTGCCATGATGACTACAAAAGCCTTAACAATAGCAAGGCAGATGGTGTGCTGAGACCACTGCTTATCATGCTGACCAACATGATCTCATCGTTTCTTTGTGTCTCCACTGGTTGTCCCAGGTTTCACACTTAGATTGCAGTGAAAGTAGCAGCAATTAAAATGAATGCAGTGGCCGTGAACAGAGATGGTTCAACAGAACATCCAGCAAAAGCAAATTCAACTTGAGAAGCCGCTGAGGGGCTGTGTCACGCAATGAATGAATGCACTAGCCATTCAGCTTTGGAGATCTGGGTTCAGATTCTGAATTAACTCAGAACTTGCACATGGAATTAGTGGGGTGTCTCATTATCCTAGTCTTCACTGCTGCACATCACAAAACCACCACGGAATTTGGAAGAACTGAATGTAAATGCTAACTGCTGTTTAGGAGAGGTCCAAAGGTGGCAGGACAAGGATACTACTGGGCAGTACTGAGATGCACTGACAAAGCTGTCCAGGAGCCTCGCTCCAGAACAGCCAGGGTACTACAAGGGCATGGCCTAAGTGTCCATCGGAGACATGAATAGCAGTAATCCATACCATGCCTAGCTGTAGCCATTACTATCAGCCTCTCATTGTCATAAGCCCTAAAGCCCATTGAGGTCAATGGAAAGACTCCCAATAGGTTCGCATCAGGCCCTCAATTCACTCCCAACTTTTAAAACTTGTAGAAAGGGGCAGCAGCTGCAGAGGGGTCACAAGGGTTGTCCCCATTGTGAGAAACGAAGTCACCCCAGCTCCATTGCCACCATTCTATGGGACTATATTGGGCTTGTCTTATATCAGGCATATGGAATAGTGAAGACCTGCCAGACCCAGTATTTGTAGCTTTTCTCTGGAGATAGGTATTCTTTTAACAGCTCTAATTCTCAAGGCAGATCTTGATTATAAGCAGGTTCCTTTGCAATGTTAAGAGATGTGCTCTCTGTTTCTCCAGTGCGCAAGCTCATGCCATTTCTTGTTAGCCCTCACACAGCAGCCTTCACGTGAATCCCTCAGTGATCCTGCAGCATCCTCACAAGTCGTCCCCCTAGCCAAATTGCTGGGATCTCATGAACAAGGCCAGCAGCACAGTCATTCCTTCCTTTCCCTGGAAAGGCAGGGATGCGTGAGCAATTACGGGGGTAACTTTCAGACCAAATAATAGATCCGCATCTCCAGTCACTTGTTTGCTGCTTGATATAACTAGAGGAATTTGTGCTCACACCCTTCAGGAACAATGGGAGTTAATGACAGCAGCATGCAGTGGCTTTGTTCCATCAGCGTATTACACAAGGGCCTCTCTGCCTGCAGCCTCCTGAGCAAATGCAGCCAGGAATCCTGAGCTGGGGTGAAGCATGGTGAGGGGTGGGGGGAGATGATCTGTGCACATTTTCACAGCTGTGGTCCAGGAGTCAATGACAAAGATGATCCCCTGGTCAACCTAATGCTCTCATTGGAGGAGGGAATGTCACACCTCTCCAAAACACAGGAGTGGATGGGGTAGGCTGACCAGGAGAAGGGGATACACTTCATTCTAGGAAATGGGGAGGGATGCTGACTGGAGTGGATTCTCATGCTTCCTACCTTGGAGATAGGAGGTGAACTTGGCAGGTCTGCTGGTCCACCCCCCAAGAACGCTATCTCAGCAGAACCACCACACCTCCAAATGACCGGCAGCAAATAGGTAGAGAATTGCACGTAATCATTGAAATTGAACAGCTCCCCGATATTCAGAATATTTTGTCTGTTGTTGGGGTGAACACATCACATTTTGATGTCATTTTTCGTTTTTTAGGCGTCAGTGCTGGATTTAGAGTAACAGCCGTGTTAGTCTGTATTCGCAAAAAGAAAAGGAGTACTTGTGGCACCTTAGAGACTAACCAATTTATTTGAGCATGAGCTTTCGTGAGCTACAGCTCACTTCATCAGATGCATACCGTGGTATGCATCTGATGAAGTGAGCTGTAGCTCACGAAAGCTCATGCTCAAATAAATTGGTTAGTCTCTAAGGTGCCACAAGTACTCCTTTTCTAGTGCTGGATTTGTGCCATTTCAGATAAATTTATCTTAAAACAATGATGCTGTTTTTTACTGTGCAAGAAAATGCACCTTAATAATAATTGGGGAGATATACTGCTCGGGGGTTGGGAATGGGGAACTGGAAGGGAAAAGGCCAATTTCCAAACTACTTTAGCCACTTATAGCTTTAGCCCATGCAGGACCACAGCAAAGCCAAAAATAACAGAGGAGTTTGTTTCCATCAAGACCAATCTACCATTACTAGGTTATTCCTGTGTTTGATTTTCCCCATTTAAATATGTGGCTGCAGCAGTTTATACCAGCAGGCAGAGGTAATTATTTTTGCAGAGATTTGTCAAGCTGGTTGTAAAGCCTCCTGCTAGCACCTTGACAAATCTGACTATTACCAGCAAAATTGCCATTTTAAAAAAATATAAAATATATTTTCTTCTAAGGAACAAACAAGGGAAGCTGTGACATGGTCACTTGGGAAAGGCCTTCAGTTGCTTTGCAGTGTTTCTTCGGGCCACAACAGGACACTTCTGCTGAAAGGAGAAAATTTACCCTCATGGACAGGACCTAATCCATCACATAAGTTCCATGCTGGAGCTGTGCATGGTGCATCTCTGGTGCCCATGGATGGGGGCTTTGCCGGGCCTGAATAAGCCATTGTGGGGGGTGGTGTTACAGGCAAATGAGGGTAGAGCCAGGGGAAGGCTCCATCTACTCACAAAGCCAGTGGCTCTGATGCACTGTGCAAATGGTCTGGGGTTGACAGCAGCCACTATTCCAGCCAGATGGTGCAGCTGCAGTATGCCTTAGAGCTGGGCTGGAGAGTAGATTTCACCTTCACAGCTCAGCCATGCACTTCCTCTGCAGCACCCTGATGGCATGAGCATTGCGTGGGCAAAATGAATTTCACTCCAAACCCCACAGGCATCCAACAAGTCTATGAAAAGTGTTTGAAAGAAACCCACACAGACCCCTGGAACGTAAGTGCTAGACCCTAAGTCAGTTCCTAGGTAGTCTGCACAGATGTATTCACACCCACCGCCTAGGGAGTCAGGAGAGGAAGGGGTCATAGGAGCTCTGAGGATAATTTTATACCCTCCAAGCTTTCCCCTGAGCAGAGGCCAAGGGAATTTCAAAGTAACCAGGTAAGTGAGGTTTGGAGCTGCTTTGCGCCTCTGGAGTGGCACAATGCAGCCAGGGCATCATGCAGGATCTTGCCCATTATCTGCCATTCAGAGAGAACCCGCTGCCTTTTCAAACTCTGTTTTGGAAGGGAGAGAAAGAAACAGACATTAATTACAAAACTGCCCCAAAGCATCTTTCTCTACCGCAAAGAAAGGCCACCACTCTCTGACTTTCTTGTACTGTGCCAGTTAACATCTAACAACTTTAACAACTCACGTGTTGCCATAGGGGACTCAGAACTTTACAGATTCAGACTTATTTCCCTATCATTTTGCGGGCTGGAGGGGAAGACGGGATATGTAACAACAAGCCAATGAAAAATGTATTGGCTGATAGTTTTCACTTCAGACGACAACTCATGGTGCTCACCTCTTCGATCAGGTAGGGGATTTTTATCTTGTGCAGTCAGATCACAAGTCCATTAAAAATCAGAGAAAAAGACGAGACATAGTCTTCTTAGTGCTGCAGTGAATTGCATTGGCTGTGCTGTCTGTGAACAGGCCCTCTCAGAGGTCCAAGAGTCCTGGGCCACATCCAGCTTTTGAGGTTCCTAGCCATAATAAAAATAAAAAATGACAACACATGGTCTAATCTTGTGCCATCAGAACCGATATATTTTTATTAATATTTATGAACTTTTAAACTCTTTAATATGACAAAATCTATATCAGTTAACAAAAAAAATGTCTTTTACCAAATCACATCTCTTATTTGCTTAAATTTGCAGCTCTAAGCTGAAAGTGTGTGTCACATTTTGGTCCGATAGGGATGCGCATAAAAACAAGTTGTGAAACTTATTAAAAGCCCCAGAATTAACAAGTGTCTAAATTTGAGGCACCCTTTGAGCTTGAAGCCCAGGCCAAATGACCTTCTTGGCCCCCACTCTGATTAGCCCTGTCTGTGAAGGCTAGAACTCTGGTGATGTATGTTTGGGCTGAGCTGATCTTTGGAGAGCAGGATACTGCCAATGTAATTAGTGACTGAAGAGTACTTTCTCCAGCTTTTCCTGGTTGCTGGCCCTGCATTGTCTGCTGCCCAGCACTGCCAAATGAAATAACAACACATCAGGATTTCTTGTTTTATGTCTTTAACAAAAAGCTCCTCTTATTTACATCAGGAACAACACCAGCCTCTGGAGCAGCCTAGAATCTGGCTTCATGTGTAAGCGTGTGGGGGGTGGGGCGGGGGTGTTAAACCGGACAAATAAGTTCCCTGCATAGATTTGAGTGGATACAGTATTCTTCTTTAATTCCTGTCCTAGGTGGTTTTCCAGTGTTGCTGTGCACGTTTAACACTCGCTTCATTTCACTCCAGAGTTGTTTGCACTTCAGCAGTGATTCCAGTGATTCCAGAATAAGCAGCATACTGGCTAAGTCTGCCATGTTCCTCCCTAGCAGCTGGAGCACATAGAGGATAAGAAACTACTACTGCTACCAGCTAATAGGATTATTTCATTAGCTCAATGTAGAGGCCTGGGCTTTGGAATTAAATGTCATAGGCTCTATCCTTGCTGATGTCTAGCAGTGGGTGTCATAGGCCATAAATGTTGAAATTGTGTTGGACAAAATGCACTGTATGTAAGGTTTATTTTTTTAAATGGTTAGTTTCTGGGTTATTTGTATGGCAACCTTCTGGAATCAACTCCCTTGACTCTTCAGAAGATCAAAGGCAATCGCGATAAAAGCTCCAGGTCCATTGTCCAGTCCAGTTCCCTCGTTTCCTAGTTTGTTTTCTAATAACATGTCTGGTGTGGGTTTAAATATCCCAAGTGGGAGTATGTCTTGCATTTCCCTGGGAGATTATCCCAAGGGAACTGGTCATAGTATGTAATGTCAAAGTTCGATTTATCTTCACCCTGGCAAGAAAACCACCCTAAGCTCAAACTCCTGAGGGAATTAATCACTGAAGCACTCAACCAGAGCTGCCTGAGGTCTCTCCCATCAGTGCCCCTGTTGATCCGTGGCATGTTGTTGGTGTTCATTGCAAAATGCCCAGAGGTTGAGGGAACAAAACTAGTTATGAGAGCACCACTGCTCTGATGAGACACGCTGTGCCTCAGCATCCAAATCAAACACTTGGCTCCACTTTCTTTTGGATGGTATTTCTCCAATTCCCACCGCAGAATGGCAACCAAGCAGTGCCTGGGCTGTCAGAGAAGAGTAAAGGGGCTAGCAGAGGAAGAAATCCTGCTTTGCATCACAATTCAGCGGTTTAAAAAAAACCAGGAGGACTTGTGGCACCTTAGAGACTAACAAATTCATTAGAGCATAAGCTTTCGTGAGCTACAGCCCACTTTATCGGATGCATTGAATGGAACCAAAGGAGATGGAACTCAGGACCCCTTACTGAGAGTGCCCCGCTGGCAACCTTCTCCTCTTCAACCAGGGGGCTGCTGGCTAGAGCATCTCAGATTATTGCAACTGCTACGGTCTTCTTGTGCTGGGAGACACGTGATCTCTCAAATAGGTGGGACCCAGACCATTCACGTGTACATCGGTCAGAAAGAATACCATGACTTCATCCCCAAGTCAGATGGCAGCCAGTGCAAATATCACGTGCTTCCTGTGAGCATCCAGTGCTCTTGTCACTGGCACTAAGCATTAATTATGTCACTACTCCTATTGTACTGACTTGTGCAGCAGCTCCAGGCATGAGATGGCTGAGACAATTTAGGGGAAGCCTACACTTAAAATGCTGCATCAGAACAGCTGCACTAATGCAGTAATGTAGTTAAACTGATATAGGTCCGTAGTGTAAATCAGACCTTAGTTTACATGAGCTTCCCCAGAAGGAGATAAAATAGTCCCTTTCAGGAGGGTAGACCTTCCTTCTTAGAGGTCAGAGAATCCTTTAATTTAGAAAGAAAATTACTGGCAGTATTTACAAATGAGACATCGATGAGCCAGTCAGTAAGCACCAAGCAGATCATATCATCAGTCACCCCTCTCTGGTTTTTTATATGTTCTTAATAAGCCCATGGGTCCTCAAAATAGATGTTCAACCGAGGATCTTTGGAATGACTAGTTGAGACCCAACAAGGGGGCCCAATCCTGCAGTCCTTACTCAGACAAAACTTCCTCTGTAGCCACTAGTTTTGTCACAGCAAGGTCGGCAAAACTGACACCATGGTATCCATTCATCCATACAAGTTGTACATTGATAGCAACACTGGGACAAGAGATGTTAGCAAAAATACATCCTGCCATGATCTCAAGATGGAATTTATCCAGGAAAAAATTCTCTTCAGGGCATGACCACCACTAAGAATGTTTAAAAATGAAAAGAAACCTAAGATGATCTGATGTATCTGATGAAGTGAGCTGTAGCTCACGAAAGCTCATGCTCAAATAAATTGGTTAGTCTCTAAGGTGCCACAAGTACTCCTTTTCTTTTTGCGAATACAGACTAACACGGCTGTTACTCTGAAACCTAAGATGATGGTAATTGTTGGAAATTTGGAGTTGTTATTGCCTTCAGAGAGTGGAATGAATCTTGTGACTATAACATAAGACTGAGAGTCAGGAGGCATGCGATGTTTTCACAACTGAAGGTGCATACATGGAGGGCATGTTAAGGTTAAGTTGAAAACCTGGCCCTAAATGTTGGCTTGTTTGAGTTATGTTGCTGTTTTGCAACTGATACCCCTAGAGACATTTTGGATACTAGTTAGTGCATTTGGGATATAAATGGACCACAAAACTATTTCCTTATGTGCAAAACAGCTGGTGTTAAAAGAATGATACTGCAAAAATGGAAATCAACAAGAATCTTGAATATTGTAGGTTGGTATCCTGGGTTGGGTGAATTGGCAATCTTTAATCTTTTTATTAGAATGATGAATTTATTGGATGAATGTGAGAGCAAAATGGATGAATCTCTGTAGATGGACATTTACAGAAATATACTTCCATTTTAATATACATGGATATGTTTGTTCCTCATACTGTTGTCAGTATCACTCTGTACCTCCCTTCCTTCTGCCTTTTAAAAGAAAAACAAATTAAAAGTCAGCAAATAGCCTAATCTCCCAACCAGAAAGTAGCAGATACAAGTGCTTTTGATCTGTTGCCATTCTCTATTGTTGAGAATATTGGCTTTCAAAGGTTCTTGGAACATACTGCATCAGCCTATTCTCTCCCAAGCAGAAAATCCTCCTCCATCTTTACTGTGCTTTGTAGCATGATAGCTTACACATCAACAGAGGCATACACTCAGAGAAACAGAGAGAAAAGCAATAAGTTTCACCACCGATGTGTGAACAACCAGCCGAACAATTGCATAGCTTTTTCTTAAGGTAGGTCGTGCTAGCTTTCAGGGGGAGGGCATACATATTCCGAGCGCCACTTTAAGGACTGGCATCAGCAATAAATGCCACCACGATTGCTTATGCTGGCAGCAAAATGCAATATTAAAAATGGCTGAGCGCCACATCATTATTATTATTTTATATTTATGTTACAGTAGCATTCAGAGGCCTCCAGCAATCAGGGCTGGGGCCCAGTTGCACTGGAATGTCTGTTTTAAGTGTGGATCACTTTGGAAGGTGTCATTTATTGCTTCTTTACTGCAGACAACAATGTAATAAAGATACTCAGGATTTCTGGGCTCACTTTTATCCATTGCTTTGCCCACTGCCTTAATGTAATCTCTCAGAGTTTTCTTCACAATGAATAGGAGGTAATGAGGTCTTAGGTACATTAGACAAGCTTTGCTTCAATTTTAACCATGTGAGAAGAGCCAAGGGCTCAATCCAAGCCCCAGTGATGTTGGATCACACCCACAGAGCAGATAAGTGGCTGCAAGGATGATCTCTAGGGTTATTGAACTGAATCGCAAGATATCCAATGTGCGTCGCTGCTTTTCAGCTATGAAGGCCGGACATTTACTGAGCAAAAGGTCACATTACCATAAAAGAAGAGTGTTAGCCATACTGCCTGTGATGGAGTTGACTGTGACTGGCAGTGGGGAGTCCCTGGGGGTTTGTGGGCACAAGGCTAGATGCGTAACTGGTGTTAATGCCTTTTAAGTTCCAAGGGAAGTGAGAAGGTAGAAGCCAGCTTCAGCACGTGCTCTTGTAAGCTAACACTTTTCTTTTGGAGGACCTGTACACCACACACATTTCACGGGGGTGAAATCCTGGCTCCTTTGACCTTAGTGACAAAACTCCCATTAACTTCAGTGGAGCCAGGATTTCACCCAAGGAGTCCTCCTGGACCTGAGAGGGGCTGCAGTGTTTGCTGCTAGTGGGGAGACTCCATTGGGAGTCAGGAGGAGCTTGATTGGCCAAAGCCTACTAGGGAAGGAGCCAAAGCCGGCTCCGGTCTTGAAAAATACAGTTGTCAGCACAGGAGGTTAGCTCAGGCAGAGGTGTGCTCCAGCTTTGGCCTTGGCTATGCCCATAAGTTATCCTGGTTTACCTATACCAATATGGCTAAAGTGGTACAGTCCCCTGCCCCCATGGTGGATGCAGTTATACCAGGATGAAAGTCCTTTACCAGTATACTTTATTCCTATATGGAAAGGGAAATATGCTATACTAGTATAAGACACCTTCATGCCAGACTAACTGCATCCACACTAGGAGTTGGACTGGGATAACTGTTTGGGTAAAAAAAATAAATGACACCCTAACTGAAATAGCTATACTGATACAAAATGCTGTGTGTAGAGCAAGAGTTAGTTAGCTTGGGAAGCTGGCTTAGGAAGAGACCTGTACCAATCTTGTAAGAATGTATTTAGTCTGGAAGCCTGGCAGAAGCTTGTATCAACCTGGAAAAATGTTTTGTTTACCTAGAAAAAGGCTTGTTTTAACACAGTGGGGTTTTTTTTAGTCTGATCTCCTGCTCATTTTTTTATTGTAAAGTTGCTACGGGAATTTTTGCAATGAAGTGATTTCATTTCCTGTGGGACCTAACAATTTTAAAAAGTGTATTTTTGTTCCTGTATTTTTAATGCTCTTGAGTCTTTTTCTACTTTGATTTCTGTGACAGGGCGTACCAGGCCTTCTCTGCCCCAACTGGAGTGTTGCCACCCCGACACACCTACCCAAAGGAAAAGTATCACCTGGGAAAGTGAGGCAGCAAGTTTAGATCTCCGATCACTGCCTACAGAAGCTACTCAGGCTATGGTACTGGCGGAACCAACAAGACTTGGTCCTCCTGCAGCTAGAAGGGCCAGGAAGTAGCAGCAAATCAGGACCCACTAGGCAATATAAGAAAGTGTGCCTGCTTCTCCTCAGGAGGAATGCTGGATGAGGCTGGAAAAGCAGCTTTACTCCCTGGTCCTGGCCCAAAAAGCCCAGTCAAGGCTTAACAAGCATGAGACTGCTGACTCCTGGCTGTTTGAACCAGGCTTATATCAGTTCAGCTGGGGACAGGTTTAAGCTACACTGAAATAAGACTGTCCACAGAGAGGTTTGCACCAATTTGAATACCTCTGTTTAAAAACTGATTTAGATTAAACCCGTGCAGCTTCCTTATGTAGGCAAGGCCTTAAAAAAGTGTGTGGTGAGCACTCAGAGCTAACGATGGGACAGTACCATGGTTGCACAACTTCTAGTGACTATTCAGAACAACTTCTTCGCTTCTACCTAGGATGTGATGAGTAAAAAAAGGAATAAAACTGAAACTGGAAACTACAGAAAAGCTAACTTTTCCCAGGCTTAACTGGTCTTCACTAGATACTTGCCACCTGGTTACAGAGGTTTAACAGAGCAGAGACTTTGGGCCCATGTGCTCTAGAAATATGTATATTGACTAACTGGGGTCTGATCCTCTTCTTGTTTTTACACCACCTATGTGCATTGACTTTTGTGGAGTTACACCTGTTTTACACCAGTATAGGGGAGGAGAATCAGGCCCCATGTAGGCACAGCCTATGAAATATAATTTTTATGACACATTCTTATTCATAAATCATACTTGATCATCCAGCAGAATTTTTGGTGTGCAGTGTCTACACACATTGAATATTTACTGTACATCCCGTGGGATGGTGCAGAGCTCCAAGGCTATTTGAAAGATATTCCTACAAGAGTTGATTTGTAATGCTGGAAAACGTTCACATGACAGTACTCCCAGACATGAATCTTCCATTGGATTCTGAATATTACAGCCAAGATGACTCACAGTCATGCCTGGGATTTCTGAAATGAATGGAACATGTTTAATACGAGCTCTGCTAGTAGGAGCAGGCCAGAGAATGAGCAGTGGCGACTCAGAGTCGCCATTCATCCTCTGCCCCCCACTTGTGCTGGGGAGCCAGTAAGTTATTTAAGCCAGACATAAGTTATTTCACCCTATTCTGTGGAATAGTTTATTCCCTACTGAACTCCTAGCCAGGTACTTTGACCAAGGAGAGTGTGTGTGTAAGGGAGGAGCCAAGGGCTCTTTCCACTCCCATCCTTCAGTGGCCTCTCACTGCATGCTTGCAGCTCCAGCTCACCCCCTTGCAGATGGAGAGACAATCTGAACAGGGGAAATGGTTGGGGGGAGAAAGGGGTAAAGGGTGTGCGTCCTCTCCCTTCTTCCCTTGCACAGCAGAGGAAAAGCTGTGATAATTTAGCTCTTAGCAAAACTCGGTAGTCTGGCCAGTGACAAAAGGGAGAAAAATTTAACCAAATGTGGCCAAAATGGCAATTTCAGTTTCCACAAAATCTGGTCAGCATTTCAGGATTCGATCATTGAATGAGCGCCGCATGAGCTGTGTCACCAGTGCTCAAGCTTCCCCTTTAACCTAGGCTTTTTCCTCCTTGTTGGATGTGCATCCTTGCTGCAATGTGCTTCTTTTTAACATCCAGCTTCTTCGTCTAGATCAGCCCTCTGGCAAAGCATGTAGCTGGGATGTTTTCTAAAGCAATCGTTGGGAAAGAATAAGTATTTAATTACATGTCCCCTCCCATCTTCTTCTCTTTGACTTCTCTAAATTCTGGAATTAATTCATCCCCAAAGCATAATGACTTTTTTTTAAATCAAACCTAAAAAATAAAATAATGAGTTAAGTGAACTGGAGGAAAAACAGACACGAGAGACAGAAAAATGAATCACTGACTGCAGTAGCTTGTTTCTGGACTTTCAGGAGATGGGGGGAAGTTATTCTATCCTGAAATGGTGATGTGATTTTGTCCTGCATACCTTGTGACTTGTTCCCATACCTGGATGAGACCTGGTGTGAGGTTGGCTTCCCTTCCAGCATGGTGAGAGAGACAGCAGCATTTTGGAATCAGATACTTAAAGAAACTAGATGGAACGCCCATTCTGCAAGCTGATAATAACCCTGTGCTTGGTTCTAGACTGGCAAGCCCTTTGCACCCTGTGCTCTCCCTCTGGTTTGAAAGCAGGTGGACATCTTGCCACTGGGTTGTTTCCTTTTTTGATTTGATTTGGTTTTCTTGCTCAAGTTGCCAGTAGCACTCAAAGGTCAAATGCCCCAAGTGCTTTTTGCCAGGCTCTTTATTGGCAAGCATGGGTTCTCAGGAAATCAAACAAAAGCATTCATGCTCTGTGCCAGGTTTCTATGACTCCCAAGTCAATTTCTAACTGCAGCTGCCTTTCAAATCACCCAATAGAAAACCTGATTTCTCATCTTGTACTATATTTTCCCACCCCCTTGCCTCTCGCACCTCTTCTTTAATTTTCCCCTCTTTGTTTCTCTGATTCAGAACATAGGAGAAAATGGAACCATCTCAGTCCTTTGTTAAAATCACACTCCTAGCTACACCCTCACTAAAGTGATCTATGAAACATTATATAACAAGGAGCTATAGCTCCATCCAGACCTCTTGTGTAATGTTACAGTGTATTGTTAAACAGCCATTATTCCCCAATCGTCCTTCGGTGGTGGATGAAAGAATCTCTCTGTTTATTGTAGTTTGTGAATCGTCTTGCAGAGATCTTTTTAATAGTTGGACGAAAGGCACTGCATGAATATCCATCAATAATAAGAATTAGACAGGGGATTAAAGCAAAACTTTAGGTCTCCGAGTCCTTGCTAACTTTGGGGAAGTTTGGACCTGGATCTAAACTTTGTTATTCATTCCTGGGGATTTAGGGCCAGATTTAGCTAATTTGCCCTACTCCAACCAGAAGTTCCAAGTAGAGCTGGTGTTTCACTAAGAGATCATGGCCGAGCACTACATCCACCAAGGTCGGAGACATAACTTGGGTATTTAGTTTAGATATCTATTAATTAGTGAGGTCTGTTACTGGCACAGTGGATGATTTTCAGAAGTATTTCCCTTAAAGTGGTACTGCACAGGGGAAAATGTCACAGCAGTAGCCAGTATGGATTGATTTATACATGAAAGTCATACCTCTAAAATGGAGGTATGACTTTAGTGTGTAGACCAAAGACTTCCTTAAATTGTCTTAAAAGCAATCATCCTGGTGTTTGATGTAACTAATTGTGAGTACGGTGCAAGGAAAGGAAATGGCTAGTGTATATGTGTACCTTTGCCCTCTACTGTATGCAAGCAGAACTGCTCAGCTGTGTGTCATAGAGCCCAATACTGGAGATTCTCCAATAGCCAAAGCAGCCTGTGGTTTCAGAGGTTTTTCTCGTGTCACCAACAGCTATGGTGTACAATATGGCAATATCTCTGAAGTCTTAGATAACTACTGATCTGTTACAAAGACAGATGGTTATTGTGATCAGTTCCTGTCTCCAATTCTCACATGTGGGGCTGAAAACATTGCCTTCCCCACCCGGTCTGACCCCCTTTCCCATGAAGGACATGCCTTCTGCAAATGCAAGGCAGCTTGGCAGGTGCAACTGCCTGAGGACTGTGCAGTACTTCCATCTGGTCTCCCTTTCCCCTGCAGCAGGAGAGGGAGTGCTCATCCAGACTTGGAGAGGGCTCCAGAAGGATAAGCAGAATGACTGGGCTGCTGTGAAATATACCACCACCTGGAGATAAAAGAGGGATCGGACAAAGACCAGCAAAAGAAGCAAATCTGTTAAAAGAATAGCTGCTTGGTTTACCAAACACAATAGAAAGAGAAATGGAACAAAGCTCTTTCCAATGAATCTCTGATGATAAAATAAAATAAAACCTAAAAGCAGCAAAGCGGTGATCCGTTAAAGAAAAAGGGCTGTTAAATGAACGCATGTCATGTGCGTGGATCCAAAACACATTTCCTAGCAGCATGGAGCTCTTTCTTCATGGTTATCTACTGCAGGAATAGACATATTTGCAGTGAAATCCTGCATTTGAAAGGTTTTTTACAGTTTAACAAAGTTTTGCATTGTGAATGGATAAAAATAAGACTGTAAACCCTAAGAGGATTCATTTACATTCCTTTTTAACCACCTGTAATCCAGAGAAACTGTACGTCACCCTTGCTGTTTTGTTTTGAGTTCTTTTTCCTTTCAAAGTGACTTCAATGTTGGTTAAGGAGCGACACTGAGAGCCCTGGAAAATGAAACTCTATTCCTGCACAGAACAAGCACACAGTGTGGGAAAGTAGCTATTCTATTCTACATGGGTTCTTATTCCCTATGCATCACCATAGTATTGCCATCAGTAGGAATGCAAGTTTCCTCTTGCTGACCAGCCCTAAAGCTTCAACCCTCAATTTTTGTCTTTTTCTCTGTCTGCAAATTCTTCATGGGCAGCTGGTGAAAGTCTCACATTTATTCATGTGGGTCATGACCAGTCCATTATAAAATTATTGATAGAGCCCGATCCTGAAGTGACTTCAACAGAGCTCCATGTAAGTTCAAAGGTACACCCACAGAGGTCCAGTTGTAGGATTTGAGCTTCAGTTACATAAGTCGCATGTTATGTTTCTCTTCCTTGATTGGGAAACCTTTGTAACTAACCAACAACATGTGTAGTCACATTGCTTAAGGAACTTCCTAAGGAGCTAAACTGAAGACCAAATTCTGATGCCCTTACTTATGTTGTGTAGCACCTTACTCCATGCGTATTCCCATTGACCTCCAGAGGACTAATCATGGTGTGAGGAACTATTCATTGTAAAGGGTTCAGAATCCCTGATTTAGCTAGGGTTTCTTTTTATTAAAACAGTGCATCTGATTCTGATATGCTTTCTCATGTGGAGGAGTGCCTTACTCTTTGAGTAGTCCCCCTGAAATCAGTACTACTACTTGAGGAATAATGTACACCATTAGCAACTGTAACCCACGAGTATATCTAAACTGCACTTTTGTCACCTGCGACTGGCCCGTGCCCGCTGACTCAGACTCCTGGGACTTGGGGTAAGAGTGTCAAGCCTGGGATCCAGTCCAAGCTTGAACATCTACACCACAGCTAAACAGTCCCTTAGCACGAGCCTTGCGAGCCCAAGTCAGCTGCATGGGCCAGCCATGGGTTTTTAATTGCAGGGTTGACATAGAATCATAGAACTATAACATCCTACGTGTCACCCTCTGTGACTGATCCATCGAGGATGAGAGTCTGCTACAGCCCTCAGCTATAGAACCAGGACCCTTAGCTCCAGTTATACAGACTTGTGCCCTGGAAGACCCTGCTTGTGTCATACAAAAGTGACAGAATCTGGCGCAAAGTAGTCAACCTTGAGGAAAGCTGGGGTGTGCCATACCTCTCCAACCCCGAAGATCACCTCAAATGAACAGGGAACAATAGAGACGTGCTTTATTTGAGCAAACACACGGTGTGCAACAGCAATTCCTACAAAACCTCCTGCTGGAGCATGCTAGTCCTCTACAATGTCACTGATGAAAGTGGGATAATTGGAAGATCACCATTCAATTTCAAAGCCAATATCTGGCTTGGAAGTGTCTCTTTTCTCTTTATTTCTTCCCCCCCACCACACACACACACTACGTTTTCGTCCGTAGTTTTCAAAAACAGGGTTTAACGCAGCTCTTCCCTGCTGACAGAATAACTGCCTTTCGTTCTTAAAACACAAATAATTGCTTATGTAACAGCAGGTGCCTTATATATAAAAAAGGTTATACATATTTTTAGCAAATATTTTGCCTCAGCCTCTTTATTCTTTCCCTAGCTCAAAGCATGGAACAAGCGGCCACATTAAAAGGACTACTTTTAATCATGAACTACTTTTGCAATAACGTTTCAGTATGTTGTGTTTACTTTCTGATAGGTATCCAAGAAGTTAGGAATCCAGGAAGCTAGGAAGTGATTTTTTTTCTCCTTTGCTTCGTCATTTGGTGCACCTGTCATTTCCCTTTCCCTTGCCTCTGAGGGATACAAATTAACATCCCCTTTTTTGTTTACTCCCTTGGATTTACACTAGCATCTTCGATGTTATCAGACTCAGCAGGAATGTTCACGGTCCTGAAATGTTGTCTGAGCTGTGAATTACTGCTGCAGAACCACCAGGGGGAGCTGCTATGATATTATTGGGGTGGTGCAGAAAAATTATGACTGCTGATTTCCATTTAGAATATAGAAAATGTTCTCTCAGTGCTTTATAATCCCACCGGGTGATACTTAAATTCCGAGCCTGTAGGCTTTGGGCTAGATCAGCTCTTGTCTTCTGAGAGTGAACTTGGGCTGTGGGCATGGAATGGGAAATGCTGATTCCACAGCCTTGTCCATGCCACGGAGTGACTGGCTCCTGCAAGAAAGGAAGCAGGGGCCAATGCACCCAGACTAAGTAGCTGTTGCCCCCTTGGGCCTTAAAAAAGGCATCTGGCCTTGGAAAAGGGGAGACTGCTGCAGGTGGCTGGCAGGTAGCTGCAGATATTGCAGGGAGTGGGGAGACTCCTGCAGGGCCCTGAGTCAGGCAACGCAACCTCTGGAGGGCCAGTGGAGGTGGCCAAATTCCTGGCAAGAGGTGCTGGGGGAGCAGGCAGACAGATCCTCCTCCCTGAGGCCTAGACCCAGCTGAAACTGGGATGAAGACTTTGAAGGTTTGAGTTTTCTTTTAGAAGATGTTGTGGTAGATGTAATAAATTGGACTCCACAAGGAGGAATGGTTTGAATGTCTGGCCTGTGGTGACTTTTTAAGGGAGATTGAGTGAAGGAGAAACTGAAGCAGGCTTCAGCAGAACTAAACTTGGCCAGCGGGAGCTGAGGCACTAGGAGGATGCAGGTGGACATGATCAGGATAGGCTGGCCACTTGACATGACAACATCTCCTTCATCCTTCCTGGGTTACCCAAGTCTAACAATTACTGAAGTCTAAGCAGCAAGACAAACCCCAGCAGAGACAGCATAAATAATGGCAAAAATGTAGGTGGGGTTTATGCTGCTTAGTTTGAATATACAAGTACTAATCCAGCTCCCACTCAAGTCAATGGGAAGGTTCCTGTTGACTTCATTTGGGTCTGAATTGGGCACACAGTGCCTAAAAACCAGTGATGGATGTAGGAAAAGAAGAAATAAGTAGGTAGATCATATTGAATTAGGCATTGTCTACACTAGAGAAGAGAATCAAATGCACTCTTGGGAGAGGGATGGGGCGAAACCTACAGCATGTCTAGTTCATGTATAACCAAATCACAGAGGGGAGTGGTGAAGGCATGATAAGTTGGGCTGAAGGTAGATGTTTCAGGCTGAGATTCATACCCAGTGCAAGTTTCACCTGGAGACTAATGGGTAACATATCAACATAAGTGATCATTAACTAACTGTAAATTATACCAAATTGATTCATTAGGCTCCATGCTTATTGCAGCTGAGCGCCAGATACAGGATGATGGGATGTTTTCTTGGGCAAAGAGGGAATTTCAATGAATCTTTCTTGGTTGTCTCATTTTGTTTAATAGGAGTTGATTATCTCAGACTAAATTACAGTGCAACACCCGTGGAAATACACAAACAACCTATATAAATGCCAAAAATCTATTTTTATAATTCTTAATGCCATTGTTCTAGGCATCACATTATACTACCCTAGTGTGATTATAATTCTAAGAGTGGAGAGTTATAGATGGTAGATTTGGAGTTTGGGAAGTGCTTTGTGTTCCCATGTGAGTGGCTTAGGGTTTGGAAGCATTGCCATGATGACACTTTGATGTGGTCATTGGAAGTTGGCACCATTCTAAAGCAATCCTCCAGTTCCAGAAGAGGCCACTTGCCTTTGATGGTTGCATATAATGGCAAGACCCTTGAATAAAATGTGTCTCATTTGAAGGAGAAAGGCTAAGGGGATTGTTAGGATATAGATATTTAGGCCTGTCGGTAAAGGCCTGTACTCGAAGAATTTAGGTGTATTCTTATCACTTGGCTAGTTAGAGGTATAAAAGAAAGAATCAAAATCACTGTCTGCCAGTGTAAGTTCCTTCTCTTACTGTGGCACCTGAGAGACTAACCAATTTATTTGAGCATAAGCTTTCGTAGCTTATGCTCAAATAAATTGGTTCGTCTCTAAGGTGCCACAAGTACTCCTTTTCTTTTTGTGAATACAGACTAACACGGCTGTTACTCTGAAACTTCTCTTATTGTGGTAGTCTGAGGCCCTGTTCTTAGATTAAGGCCTTTGGCTAAGCAACAGAGGCAGCCATAAGCTGGGAAGTGAAGGGTCATCTCCTCACATTCCAAATTAGTCACATTGAAATAAGGTGCTATTGGGCTGCTAGGCACTATCAGGACAGGACTGTATTCCTATCACCTCCAGAGAAAGGGAAGTGCCTAGAAAATGTAAAAGGAAACTTAGTTTGATAGCATCCTGTCTGGCAAGAACTCACTTATCAATAGCTGGGATGTGAAATCCTCACTTCTATATTGTTTTGTCATTATAGTTCCCACTTTACTATTGTTTGTCTGTATAATCTCTGTCTGGTTCTGTGATTGTTCCTGTCTGCTGTATAATTAATTTTGTTGGGTGTAAACTAATTAAGGTGGTGGGATATAATTGGTTACATAATCACGTTACAATATGTTAGGATTGGTTAGTTAAATTTCAGGAAAATGATTAGTTAAGGTATAGCTAAGCGGAACTCAAGTTTTACTATATAGCCTGCAGTCAATCAGGAAGTGAGGGGGTGGGTGTGTGGATGGGGAAGATGGGAACAGGGAATGTGGGTAAAGAAATTGGAATCATGTTTTGCTAAAGGGGGAGATGGGAACAGGGAATGTGGGTAAGCAAATTGGAATCATGTTTTGCTAAAGGGGGAGGTGGGAACAGGGAACGTGGGTAAGGAAATTGGAATCATGTTTGGCTAAGGGCAGGAATGGGAACAAGGACACAGGTGTAAGGCTCTGTGGTGTCAGTGCTGGGAAGGAGGACACTAAGGAAGGAAACTGGAATCATGCTTGCTGGAAGTTCACCCCAATAAAAATCAAATTGTTTGCACCTTTGGACTTCGGGTATTGTTGCTCTCTGTTCATGCGAGAAGGACCAGGGAAGGAAGCGGGTGAAGGAATAAGCCCCCTAACAGGGATAATGGAGAAGTGGGTTAAACCCTACACTGTGATCCAGATTCTATTCTCAATTCTATTAGTAACTTCATACACTTCAAAATCTCTTTTTCAATCAGTAGCAGCAACGTAGAACTCATGAGAAACAATAATTGTTGATTTCAGTGGTGTTGCTCTGGATTTATAACAGTGGAACTGAGAGCACAGTCTGGAGCCATTTTGAAACACACAAAACCAAGGAAATTAAAGGAACAATGTGTCAAGGCCTCTTCCGATGATTTATTTTCTGACTATTATTGAGAGCAGCCCTTTGTGAGCTTACAACTGAAATCTGTTTTCTTGCAAAACAGTAATTTCCCTGTACATACCAAACAGTGGATTTTGTTCGGGTTTTCTCATACATATTTCTTTGCTGCAGCTGATGCAATGGCATATTAATAGATATGGTCTGGATAGGTTATGGCTGAAGTTGCATAGATATACTTCTATTATTTATAATACTTGAAGTTGTTAAATCAAGCTCACATGTCTTTTTCCAAAAGATAAGACTCTATCTCAAGCACAACTTATGGTCTTGATGCTGGAACCACTGGGAGAAATTCCATGGTGGATGTTATGAAGGAGATCAGGTTAGATGGTCATAATTGTCCCTTCTGGCCTAAAAATGTCTGAATCAACATTATAGAAGCGTTTAGCTGTCTGACTAAGATCAGGGCCCCATTGTGCTAGGAACTGTAGGAGACTGTCCCTGTCCCCGAGAGCGTGTAGTCTAATAGACAAGACTAACAAAGGGTAAGAGGGGAAACAGAAGCACTGACAAGTGAAGTGATTTGCCCCAGGTCATGCAGCAGATCAGAGACAGAATTGGGAATAGAACTCAGCTCTCCTCATTCATTCGCTAGCCATTAAAACATGCTCCCTTCCCACTCATAAGGTTTCAATTTGTGTTAACCACCGGTCTAGTCAATATCAGACATTACACCCTTCCTCCTTTATTCCATCCAGACTGTATAATAAAATAGGTTCCATTCTAGGAACTGCAGACAGTAGGGCAATACATGGTCAGCAGCTGGGAGTAGATGGGAAAGTGGTGGACTGAAAGAACCCTTGCCAGCATGGCTTTAATAGAACCACATTGCCAGTGACCCAGGGGGAGGCGGGTGGGGGCCTGATGGCCCTAGACTCCTGTGGATCTTCTATAATCATAATGCAGTCACTTAAAATAAAACACACAAGATGTCATAGGCACTATGGGAAACAACTTATATCCCTGCTGCATTGCTGCTTTGTGGTCTCCAAATAGCTGTCATAATCAGGTACAGATGGGCGAGTTGCTGGACACAGAGCATATCACACAGAAGTCTAGATAGATTCATGCTTGTTCCAGATACATGTGAGTCAACATGAATTTTAACACTGCTTTCATATTTAATAAGAAGAAAAAGGAGGAGAGACTGCTTTACAAGGATAGTTTATCTGTGAATACAGCAGAGTCATCCACCCTCCTTTTTCTCTAGAGTGTCAGCCAAGATCCTTGGATGTTTTTTGTAGTGCTGTGTTAGAGTTGCCAGAAACCTAGTGGATACAACCACCTAGTGGATACAACCACCTGGCCTTTCTCCTAGCATGAATTCTCATCCAGCAAAGAGCCAAAATATCCATTTCTACTCTGTCCCTACCCCAAACCTGGAACAACTAGTCTGGCTAGGGCATGACCATGCTCTGGCAAACCCCTTTGCAACAGCCATCCAAAATTGCATAGAGCAGCCCAGAACCTGCTCTAAATTATGCTACAGACTGATGTGGCTTAGAACCAAGGATCAGAACTCTGTAACTCACCTCTGTGCATCTACCCCATTTTCTTCTATTCCAGCCTGAATCCTGTACATATTGGGCTCAGTTGAGGGTAGGGGCCATGGAATTAAGTTAGAAAGAAAAGACAAGACTTATACAATGTAAAAAGGCAAACAGACAAATGAGGCTTTTCTGGGCAAGCAATCTGTCTCAAGGAGGAGTACATCAGTCTCACATGTGCTTGTTCTTTCTCACATTTATCAAGTGTAGAACATTAAAATAAAAATTTCCCTGATAGAGTACAGTCTGGCAAGACCATGTGGTTCTCAAATAGGCACGGAGCTGGGTTTTCTGGATGATGATTTTTTTGTTCTCCTAGGGAAACAAAGGAAGTGGCTGGTTGAAAGTAGCAGAAAATGAAGGGCTGTTTTAAGTGTGTTTGTCCAGAAGATTTTCTGAACCCTTGAGCCATGGCAGAAAAATTCATATCTAAAACAATATTAGCACGAATGCTAAGATTGGTCGGAGACTCATTCCACGTGCACCTGTGAATATACCTAGACTGGTAGGATTAGAACTAGGTTTGATTACAAAACTGATTACAAAACACTTCTATCACTGATAAAAGAAATGTACAGAAGCAAAGTAAGACAAACACTACTTGAGAACTTATTAGTGTGATTTAAGGTAGGGCTGTCAATTAATCGCAGTTAACTCATGTGATTAACTCAAAAAAATTAATCATGATTAATCACAGTTTTAATCACACTGTTAAACAACAGAATACCAATTGCAATGTATTAAATATTTTGGATGTTTTTCTACATTTTCAAATATATTGATTTCAATTACAACACAGAATACAGTACCCACTTTATATTATTTTTATTACAAATATTTGCACTGTAAAAATGATAAACAAAAGAAATAGAATTCTTCAGTTCACCTCATACAAGTACCGTAGTGCAATCTCTTTATCGTGAAAGCACAATTTACGAATGTACATTTTTTTTACATAACTGAACTCAAAAACAAAACAATGTAAAACTTTAGAGCCTAGAAGTTCACTCAGTCTACTTCTTGTTCAGCCAATCGCTAAGAGAAACAAGTTTGTTTACATTTATGGGAGATAAAGCTGCCCACTTCTTATTTATGTCACCTGAAAGTGAGAACAGGTGTTCGTATGGCACTTTTGTCTCAGGCATTGCAAGGTATTTACGTGCCAGATATGCCAAATACTCATATGCCCCTTCATGCTTTGGCCACCATTCATAGAATCATAGAATATCAGGGTTGGAAGGGACCTCAGGAGGTCATCAACCCCCTGCTCAAAGCAGGACCAATCCCCAATTTCTGCCCCAGATCCTTAAATGGCCCCCTCAAGGATTGAACTCACCACCCTGGGTTTAGCAGGCCAATGCTCAAACCACTTAGCTATCCCTTCCCCACCGAGGGCATGCTTCAATGCTGATGACACTCCTTTAAAAAATAATGCATTAATTAAATTTGTGACTGAACTCCTGGTGGGAGAACTGTATGTCTCCAGCTGTGTGTTTTTTACCTTCCAAAATCTTATCAGGATAGGGTGCAGAGCGTGATTTCAGAAGCCTTAAAAGAATAACACTCCAATGCAGAAACTACAGGACCCGAACCACTAAAAACGAAAATCAACCTTCTGCTGGTGACATCTAACTCAGATGATAAAAATGAACATGCATTGATCTGCACTGCTCTGGATCGTTATTTAGAAGAACCCATCATCAGGGCGGACACATGTCCTCTGCAATGGTGGTTGAAGCATGAAGGGACATATGAATCTTTAGCGCATCTGGCAAGTAAATATCTTGCAACAACGGATACAACAGTGCCCTGAGAACACCTGTTCTCACTTTCAGGTGACATTGTAAATAAGAACTGTTATCATGTCCCCTTTCAGTCTTCTCTTTTCCAGACTAAACAAACCCAATTTTTTCAAACTTCCTTCATAGGTCATGTTTTCTAGACCTTTAATCATTTTTGTTGCTCTTCTCTGGACTTTCTCCAATTTGTCCACATCTTTCCTGAAATGTGGCACCCAGAACTGGACACAATACTCCAGTTGAGGCCTAATCAGCGTGGAGTAGAGTGGAAGAATTGCTTCTCCTGTCTTGCTTACAACACTCCTGCCCATACATCCCAGAATGATGTCTGCTTTTTTTGCAACAGTGTTACACTGTTGTCTCATATTTAGCTTGTGATCCACTATGACCCCCAGATCCCTTGCTGCAGTACTCCTTCCTAGCCAGTCATTTCCCATTTTGTATGTGCGCAACCGATTGTTCCTTCCTAAGTGGCTTTTGTCCATATGAATTTCATCCTGTTTACTTCAGACCATTTTTCTGGTTTGTCCAGATCATTTTGAATTATAATCCTATTCTCCAAAGCATTTGCAACCCTTCCCAGCTTGGTATCATCTGCAAACTTTATAAGTGTACTCTCTGTGCCATTATCTAAATCGTTGATGCAGATATGGAACAGAACTAATCCATGTCGGACCCCACTCATTATGCCCTTCCAGCATGACTGAACCACTGATAACTACTTTCTGGGAATGGTTTTCCAACCAGTTATACACTCATCTTATAGTAGCTGCATCTAAATTGTATTTCCCTACTTTGTTTATGAGAAGGTCATGTGAGACAGTATCAAAAGCTTTATTAAAATCAAGATATACCATGTCTACCGCTTCCCCTCATCCACCACGCTTGTTAAAGAAAGCTATCAGATTAGTTTGACAAGATTTGCTCTTGACAAATCCATGCTGACTGTTACTGATCACCTTATTACTTTCTAGATGTTTGCAAATTGATTGCTTAATTATTTGCTCCATTATCTTTCTGGGTACAGAAGTTAAGGTGACAGGTCTGTAATTCCCCGGGTTGTTCTTATTTCCCATTTTATAGATTGGCACTATATTTGCCACTATATTTGCCAAGAAGAACAAGAGGCACTAAAAAATATGGAGTAGCAGCCATAGCAATGGGCTTTTTTATTTTTAAATCAGTTCTCTCGATGTTTAACAGCAGCAACAGCACCCATCTTACTGCAGGGTTCACAAGTGAAAACGCCACCCTTTGGCGAGGTCTTTCTCTTGTGCATGGCTTCTTTTCCAACTGACAAATGTAACAGACACCAGTTCTTGAAGAGATGGATTAGTAGGTAGATGGAAACCCATATAGCAAGCAATCTGCCTGCGTTATGGTGAGAACCTACTCGTGTCACCAAGAAACTCAAATGAAAAAGCTTTTGATTTTATAAACATAGGGATAGCCACTTTTTCAAAACAATACTCAATAAGTGTCTTTATTTTTCATACCACAAGCTTCGGCATCATTGTACTTTCAGCAGTACCTTTTAAAAAATGTTTTAAAGTGAAACCACGCCCCAGTTCAGCAAAGAGATTTAGCATCTACCTACGTCCTTAGAAGCAGCACCCGAATGACAGCACCAGACGCGTGAGTGTGTATGCAAATTCCATCTACCAGAGTCGTAAAGTGCCTCACAACCATTGGTGAACATTTCCTCACAGCACCCTGAGGAGACAGGGAAGTAATAGCCCAGTTTTTTATAAAGAGGTCTTTCGCTCAATGTCATGCCAACAGCCTGTACCTAAGGTGCATGTAGGATTCAGACTTTTTGAGGCTCAGTTCAGTGCCTTTATCACAATAACATACTTCTTCCTGAGACCTTCAAAAGGCATTGCCAGCTTCAAGGTTCTCCCAAACTTCCGCACCACTATCCCTCAGCTTTATTCTGGAGGAAGCTCCTTTAGGGGTAAAAAAAATTGTTCATTGTCCATTCATTGCCTGATCTATCCTTGACTTGTGGACTGATAGTACACAAAACTGTATAATAACGTTGATGAAAAACCCTACTAATATCTTCTTGATAAAACATATTGAGGTGGAGCACTGTAGTTCACCATGTGCTCCCACTGATGTCAAGGGGAAAGTCTGTAAGTCAATAGGAATTGGATGAGTCGTTATGAAAGGGAATTTGGAAAGCACTACTCCATGCTTTCCTGACAGCTGTTCATGAAGCCCTGTGGTCTGATGGCCCCGTACTGGAATTTTCTCTGTATGGTCTGGGACATCAGAACTGCTGTTCCCACATTGATCTTTCAACTGGAAGAGCCATATCCCTGTATCAACAGCTGTGAATGGTGCACAGAGCTGGATGAAGGTACTTCTCTTATAGACTGAATCCTCCTTTTTTGAGTGGAGCACTGATCGAAGTACCCCAATGCCAGAGCCTCCACTTTTGCTTTGTGTGTTTTGAAGTAAACTGGGTTTGATGTAACCAAATATTATGCCTTTAAAAGAATCACACACACGAAGCATGCCCAGGAGATCCCCCCCCCCCTGCCCCCAACACACACACACACACTTAGTTCCTAGAGCACCCAGCTAAGGACATATTCACTATGTGTGATCGTTCTGAATTGCATCAACGGAAGACCTGTATGCAAAATGACCGGTCAGTCAAAGACTAAATGAAAAAACCAAAGCTCTCAGTTCATATTTCCCAAGGTGTGGCTGTACACCTTTCTAACTGGAGCCTTTCATTGCCTGAATCGTCCACCCAGAGCCCCATTCAGTTAAAAATGTTCTGATCCCTTTAACTATTTAAGCTTCTTGGGTCTGAGTCTTCATGTTGTTTCAGCCTCACTGGCAGCCCACAGTTAGAGGCATTCAAAAGGACCAACCCCAGAATCATCCCAGTTCTAATTAGCCTCATCGCCATAGCAACTGTCCATGGGGACGGGGGAGGATTATGTTAGCAACAGCGTGGCAAACTAATTGAACTGTACAACTTATTTTGCAGCTGGGGAATGTAAAAGTGAATCCCTCATTTAATCATTCTTACAACATTGACATTCAAATCAGAAGGTTTTGTTTTGTGCCCAGGAAAGTGACTGTCATTCCTCAAACACAATTGTTACTTAACGGATGGATTGGGGGTGTATAAAAAAAAGCGGCCACCTCTTTGAGGTTATTAAGATGAATGTTAAAATTAAAAAAGCCTCCAGGAAAATCAGGTATTCCATTTAAAGAAAAAATAACAAGTCCTGGTGAACAGTCCCCTCTGATACCATCAGTGCTGGGCTGAGAAGCTGCTTGCTTCATCTTCATAGAATGAAGAGTTGTGATTTTGTCCCCCCAGGATTCCCTTTTTTGGCACATGGAGAGAAGGCTTACCTTAGGCTCTTCTACTAATGTTTTTTTTACAAGGCGTTGAACTGTGGGCATGCTGGTGTCTGTCTGTTGTTGTGGTTACAAGATTATTTAGATGTTACTTTGGCAACCCTCACTTGTAGTGCTATGCCTGCATGGATATATGTGTGCAGTCGTTCTGTGCGCCTAGATGTGTTGCCTATATAAATACAGTGTTTAGTTTGGACCTCAGCTCCATAGCTAGGCCGATACTGGTTTAGGGGACTCCAAATTTGCATACAAATTTCTGCTTTAAAGGGTTTCATCCTAGGAGCTGAGGAAAGGGGTAGTTATTGAGAATTCTGGGAAAGATGGTCCTTTCCTTTAAAGGTATCATTTTTAAGCAGGAGTGTAGCACTGTACTTCCTCTAGCCCAAGACTGATGGGGACGTCCAGGTATAGGGAAAAATAACACTATTTTCCAGAAGGGCTGCTCTGTCCCCGCAACTGATAGAAAATACGACAACTGGTTGCAAAATGGGGGTTTCTGCAGCAAATTTGGACTTTTCATCCAAAAATGTCAGACTGAAGATTTTCAATCAAACACCAAAAAGTTAGCTACTTTCAGCCAAAATGTTCTCAGTTGTCATGGAATGTATCTGTGTTCCATGGGGTAAAAAATAGACTTTTTATGACAAAAAACAAATTTGTAGTTCAACCCCAAGTTGAAATTTTCTGCCAAAGACATCTTTAGTCAAAAATCCAGTTTTCTGTGAAATTACACTTTTGACAGAAAATTGTCAATCAGTTCTAGACAGTATTTGAAAGTGTTCTCAGGCACTTACATACACTTTCACCTCAAAGTCTTTAAAATGTAGCAAAGAGCCTGTCAAGAAAGGAGACTGATGTTAATTTAGTTTTGTAACTGTATAGCAATGGGGAAAGAGGCACCATGGTCCATTGCACAGGGTACTTGAGGAGGAAACAGGAACCTATTACCAGTTCTGCCAGTGTGACTTTGGACAGGTCACTATCTGTGCCACCTTTTGTCTGTCTTGTCTGTTTCAATTGTGCAATCTTCAGGGCGTAGACTGTCTCTGATTATTGCAGATACAACACCTAGCACTATCCAGCCCCCAACTCAACTGGCGCCTCTAGGCTTTACTGCAATGCACATCAATAATAATAACCGGATGGGAAATAGATGCAAAGGAAGGAAAAAATGCAGTGCATTGTGGAAGTGGCTAACAATCCAGAATAGCAGGACTAGTCACCTAAATAATGTTTAATGCTGGGCAAGTACCATGTCCTGTCATCGTCAGCTAAAGAAGGAACAGTGAGGCTGGAGGTGGACAGGAAAGAAGGTTGGTCCATTTAACAGACAGGCTCAGGTATGATTATTTTATCAACAGATGGCAGCAGTGAGATAGAGCAGATAGTGAGCGTTGTGAAGACGGCACTGACCGGCACTGGCATTGCGTGGGTGCCTGGTATTCCTCTGTGATGGGGTGTTCCCACACACAGACTCACTGCTAGGGTTAATGAGGGCCAAGAAGGAGGCAAATTAACCTACAGGCCACAGCTGAGGGGAATCAGGCAGGCAAGTAATCCCCTGAGTGGGTGAGAGAGCCCAGCTGTGGAGGAATGAGCTGGGAAGGACATATAAAGATAGGAAATTGGAAGCAGGGAGAGCCACTGGGAAAGGGTAGACACTCCCAGGAGAAGGGGAGGAGTGTTTGGAGACCACACGGTGTGTTGGCTTGGAAGAGGGAGGAGGTTTTGGAACTGGTAGACCCTGCAAGAAAAGGGGAACCACTGGTAAGAAGCAACCCAGAGAAAGAGCAGTAAGACTAGAGAGAGAAAGCCCAGACTCCTGAGCTCAGGGTCTCTGGGCTGGAACCTGGAGAAGAGGATGGGCTGAGGTTCCCCTTCCAGCAAGTGGTGCTGAGGTAGTGAGTGGGAAGACTGCCTAGGACTGCAGAGGAACTGTATCCCAGAAGGGGGAACTTTGACTGACCTAGTTGGAGGGCTGAGTCATGGAGAGGATGCTACAGTTCCTGAAACGGAGAGGGGGCTGCAGGCCAGACAGTTAGAGTGATGGTGTGCGAACTGTGGAAGAAGGCGTCAACTGAATGAGCTAATCCCAGACTGACCAGCGAGATGCGCCACAAGTAGTGAGTGATGCGTCCCATGACAGCCTCCGATATTAAATAACGTCTGTAAAGACTTGAATAGACTTGGTTCTCCTCTCAGTCAAACTTGCTTTACATGGGTGTAGCTTCGCTGGCTTGAGTGGAGTTAGTCCTGATTCACACTAATGTAAGTAAGAGGAGAATCGGGCCCAGTAATCAGAGCCGGGGATTCAGCAGGGTAGGTTATATGAAAAGCCAGAATTTGGTTCTGGGAGAAAAGGCAAAAATCCTGAAATTATAGTAGAGAAAAATGCCCAAAGTCATGGGTCATGTGAAACGTACGTATCCGCCACCACGCCCCGAAAACAGCTTATCCCATTTAATAACCTTTAAAACAGCAGTGTCAATGCTGGCCTTTTCAATCCTGGAGCAGCAGTGCAGGAGTGTGATGGCAAGAGCACGGCTCGCTGCCGGTCAACGCTTCTTCCTGTCGTCAGTTTCTACAAAGCTAGAAGGAGCCGCTCAAGCACATCAGAAATCCGTGATCCCTGTGACGAACCACTAGCCCTATTTCTGGGTTCCTGTTCCGGCTCAATTGCTCATGCAGCTCATGTCGGCTGCTCTCAAAGTTCTCTGTGTAACCAGTTTAGCTGTTAGAGCATCCTCACACCCACCCACCCATGTGAAAAAGGCCCGAAATGTTAACGATGGTTGAGATGTATTTTTTTAATCATGGAGATCATGGGAAAATCATGGTTTTGGTGAAGAACAAAGGTAGCCTTAAAAATAGATAGCATAACTGAGTCAAGATGAAGGAAAAATTGTTTTGGTTCCTCATCTTACTGGAGTCAGGGTGGAGACGGCTGGCTCCTGGAATGGGGAATTGGCATTGATCTAAGTGCTTATGGCTCGCTTACTTCACAGCACTAGCTCATACCCTGACAATCTGCCTGGAGTCAGGGTGGGCGCATGGCTGCCCTGCCCCAGGACCACAGCAGAGAACAAATTATGACTTGGTCACCACTCCTCCCCTGTTCTCCATCTTGTTTTGGGAAGGGAGTAAGCAGCTTCATCCCTTTTCATGAGGCAACAAACTCCCCCTTGTGTACCCAGCTAGCTACTCTGGCCAGCTGGAATGTCCCCAGCCATTCTCACCCGCCCCAGTGGTGGAGCCAAAAATTAAAAGTTCAGCGAATCAGAGTGGAATGAAAAGAAAAAAAAAAAAGCCAGTGGCACAGCATCCCCTGGAAGTTGGCGCCCAGGGTGACCACACTGCCCAACTCACCCATCCCTGCTGGCCCGTGAGCTGCAAGAAAAAGAGCCAGGGCTCCAGCTACTCCCAGCCCTTTCCCCAACCACTTGCTCACAGCAGGGAGTATTGGGTGAATAGTTCCTTCTCTTCCCACCGCACCCTCAGTCACAATCTGTGGACCCAAACCCAGGAGAAAGGGATGCTTCCCTCCCTCTTACCTGTGGGGCCAAGTAAGACCCGTGGAGGGTCAGCCCATTGTGACGGAAGCAGCCTAGGTTCTGTTCCAAGCTTTTCCACTGTCTTCCTGAGTGACTTTGAGCAAGTCACGCCATCTCTGCAAGCCTCTGATTGTCCATCTGTAAAATGGAGATGATAATATTTGCCCATCTTTGTGAAACGTTTTCAAGATCCCTGCATGAGAAGCGCTATGCAGAATAAGTGCAAAGTATCATTATTAATTCTGCTGGGGTTCAGTTAAAGGGACAAGCAGGCTTGAATGCTGAGTTACCTTTCCACATAACTGAAAGGAAATCTGAAGCAGAAAAGCTATTTGAATATAAGCATCTCTGTGGTGCTGTTATTAAGCCTTGAATTAGAGAAAGCTCTAGGATGACCAAGACATTAACAATTCTGATAAGGAAGTCTGGCAATTCCTATTGCTTATTGTACATATGAGGATGCTAGGAGACATCTGAACATCTGTCTTAAGAGTTTTTTATGTCACTGAAGCCTGGTATTGGGTCATAATTGATGGAGTGATGGGTCTGAGTGATAATTTGTAAATATCAATGTCGGCGACTGACCTAAAAGAAAAAATGTCTTTTTTCTGAGGTGAACCTATTATCCAGAATTACAACGGCACTAGATAACATTACGGAGTGTGCAAGCCTGACAAACAGAGATGATTTCTGGGGAGACAAAAAAGCATCTTCTTGGGATTTGTGTTTTGAGTCCCGGCAAGCAGCCACCCAGCCCTGAGTCACAATCTGTATGCACTACTTCATACAGCACACAAACATGCGGCCCAGGAAAATAAATGGTTAAAATAGAAATTGGCCCATGTATTACAAAGTGCCAGCCTCGGGCTTCTGTGCTTAAGAGGCCTCTCAGGACTCTCACTTCTGACAAGCCTTTCTTACAGTTACCTTAAAGGGTTTGTTCAAGGTAACACAGTCATAAGGCAGGTACACTCAGTTTCTTTCAGTCCCAGAGCAGCTGCAGAAGGAGGAATTTATGCCCGCCCACTCTGCAGGGCCTTCTAGAGGTCTGGTTATAATTCTCGGGAGAAGCATCTGGCTTCTTGGGGCCCGTTCTGTCCTTTAAGTCTCAGCAACGTGTACAAGGATGTCTGGGGGAAGAAGTGGAGCTGCTCAATAGAATGGGTTGACATTTTTCAAAAATTTGAAATTTCTTCAAAGCTTACGCATTTTCCCAAAGCATTTCTCATCAGTTTTGGCCCCCAGTTGAAAGCCAATGGGTGGGTGAGATTCTCACCTGCTCGGGCTCATTTTTACAGCCCCCAAAGCCTTGTTGCCTGATATTTTCAAAGCTAGTGATGGGATTTGGGTGACACATGAGAAATAGTGTTTAAATCTCCTAAGTGATTCTGAAACCCCAGTGACTCCCTACATCAAAGGGAGATGTCCAGTCTATATCACTCCTCTGGTTCCTAGTTCCCTGGGGTCTGCTTGCATTTTTCCTAGAAGAGACTGAGACTGCAAAGCAGCCCCTCTCTGAAATGGCTCAGATCTCTCCTGCATTGCTGAACTCAAATAAAATAAATAAGAAATGGCTCTTCCAGGAGCATTGTAAATTCTGAGAACTGTGAGATGCCTTGCGTCAGATCCAAAGCAAATTGGCTTTTCAGCTCTCGGATGGACAGCTCTGACCTTTTGCAATGTGTGGCAGAAATCATGATAAGGGAGAAGCTCTCTCTTATTAACATAAGCCTAAAAAAGTCAAATCCTCCTCTGAAAACACAGCTTTGGCTGGTGGAATACGAGAGGGAAAGCCAAGACATGTGTATACATTACACTCTCATTATAGCACTAATGGGAGATCGGTGGTTAAAACTGCATTGGATTGAGTCTAAGAATTATACTTTGGTTCGGAGGCTCTCTTTTGAGAATAGCTGTTGCACTGGTAGCCTTGGTTCCCCACTGCATCGAAACCTCTTTATAACACCATTTTGCAGTACTTGGCTTGCTTGGCTGTTCAAGACAAGAAGGGCTTCTGATAGCCACAGTAATATCCCGTTGAGTTCAGCAGGACTGGTGTTATTACACAGCAAATGCCCAAGGAGTTATTCATGATTATGGGGATCTTTTGAGGCATCTGCTTTTGTCACAATATGATGTACAGCACAAACCATCTTCCTTTGCAGTTTCTGTTCCGATGTAGAAAACAAGGCTTTAGAAACTAAGAGGTTGGGTGGGGGTGGGGGGGAATAGAGAGTCAGAGTATTCAAACTGTTACCACGGTGACATTTCCTAATCACAGCTCTTGGGAAACATGCTTCCCTGCAAAAGCTGGAGCAGGAAGAACAGATTACCAGATAGATCATTAGAGAGTTTACAACACAACACCAATGGACCAGCTATTCAGAGGAAGAAGAAATCAACGAGGTGACGTGAAATGGGTGCCAGCTAAAAATCTATGGCTGCAAGGGAGGCCTTAGGCAAAGATTTAAAATGTGTAACAATCAAAGTTCTCCTACCCTTTACCTTAAGGACTACTTTGATAAATGAGACCTTCAGCATGCTAGCTATACAGTTTTAATTTCTTCCTTCTCTTGGAGGCAGTGAGGAAGGGAAGGAGACATGTAGAAGAGTGTAGCCTGTAATTTGTATTGTGGACAGATGGAGAGAAAGCAGGAAGGTTCTAGTTAACTGACAAGCAAGTCTCTAGGTCTAAGCACCCATGTTTTCATTTAGTTTTTATTTCCCCAACACAGGAATTATCATCTGAAGGTGAATCCCTGGCAAGTGGTGATGTACAACCTGCTTTTTCATCTATAAGAGATGGTGTTATAATACCTAGAAGGAACTGGGGCTGGGTTAGTTCTGCGGATCTTAAGGGAGCTTCCAAAATACAGAGTTGGTGGCAAATTCATTATTCATTTTTATGAACAGCGGCATATTCAGATGGATCCCTTCCAAATGATTGCAGTTCCATGCTTTGCTTTTAGACGATGTATGATTTGCAGTAATTGTGCTAAAGACAGGAATATCTATTTTTATAAGAAGGGCTGATTTCAAGGCAAGTGGGTAATACGCAATCACTGCATACACAGCAAAATTCCTCACCATTAGTGTTTGCAGTATGGCTTGTGGTAAGGGCAGGAACCTGGGCTGCAGGATGACATGAGTTTAATTCCTGGCGCTGCGACAAGACATTGTGACCTTGAGAGAGTCACTTCTTCTGTCTGTACCTCCGGTCCCCTTCTGTATAATGGGAGTAACCATCCTTTCCTATCTCACTCACCCCTGATGGATTGGTGTTGTTGCTTTTAGGAGGCAGACTGGGAGCCGGGTAATTGACATTTTCTATTGAAGATCTTAAATGCTGCAGTAATTGTGCAGTTAGGTCCCTGGAGCCTAAGAGTACCACTTACTTTGAAGTAAATAAGTAAACATAGTGAATTATGCTTTCACCAACTAGCTATCTATCAGTTCCAGGACAGATCTGTGGTAAGAACACTTAGATGTATACAGTCTGCGAAGAAATTGTAGCACCTACATATACTTGAAAATCTCTCATTTGCTCTTCTTTATGATTCGAGGTCTGCGTGTCTGACACTGTGTTTGCAGTGCTTGTGTCTTGATCATCGTCTGTCATCGTTTGGGCTAGGATTCAGTGCCTTGTAATTAAGAGTAGCACTACTTTCCAGCACAGCTAATCACACGAAGTTTGGGTTCCATTCTTTCACTTCATGCCTGTTCACATGACAGGATAAAACCCCAAAAATCAAGTGCTTTCTCCACAACACAGCACTGATGTCCATTTATGTTGTGCAGAACGCTTAACTGAAGTCTCGTGCAAAAATCCTGATGAACATCTATCGGAGAGGATCTGTGAATATCAGACTCCTCTGTAAACATACACAGTGACAGGGGCTGGACTGTCTCATCTCTCCCGCCTATCCCTGTGACTGAGCTCTTCAGGGTCCAAGACAAACTGCTGCGTGGACTCGAATAGCGTGCAAAAACATTGAGGCAGTTCCCCACACATCCCCCGGGGCAGGGGTTCCCTGCAACAGTCTTGTTAGGCCCCTTCCAGGCAGAACGGCAATCCCAGTAACACTAGAACTGGACAGAGCAATCCTGGCGTTGGATTTGGGTTATGGCATGTGGACTTGTCACTGGCTTTGGCTGGGGACGGCAGTGGGAGAAGCTGTGGGTAATTTCATTAGGGCAGGGTATTTAGGTGAGGGGGGATGTTTCTTTGACTCTTTGGCTTTAAAAACTGAATGTTCTATTATTTTTTTCATACGTGTGTCCAGCAATAGAACACATTTTATAAATCAAAATAAATACATATGTCTGTCCGGGTGGAATGTTCACATGCATTCAGTGCTGGACAATGCTAAGCACATGTGAAAATCCAACCCAGAAAATGTTTAGACAGATTCATATCATATATCAATCATTGCACCACATACCGTGGGCCAGATGCCCAGCAACTGTAAATCAGCACAGCTCCATTGATTTAAAAGGCACTTTATCTGTCTCTGCTATGAGAGGGAGAGAGAGAGAGTCTGGGCTGATCCAGTAAGGTAATTCCTATGTTCCTATGAGAGAGAAAATAGTAATTACGTGGACAGAGGAAAAGGATATACACATCTGTGTGGATTGTGGCAAACAGTGACAAAAACGCATTGAACATTCAAGAGGATTTTTCTCTTTTGCTTGCCAGTTTTCCTTCTCCTCGCCCCACCCTCCACCCGCAGCTCCCAACTGATGATAACAAGGATTCAATTATAGCAGAGAGCACTGCATGGACTGAAAATTGATATTTCTTTTTCTTGCCTTGGTTACTCCAGTTCAAAGCTTTGATTCCTTTGACTATTAGAAGGGCCAAGATCAGTCACCCCAATGTGCAGCCTCTGTGTTTATTTATCGTGGCCGTTTGCAAAGCAGCATGGGAAACTCTAAGCCAGATGGTCATGATGGTATCTGTGCAAGGCTGTTTGCTGCTGCTGCTTCCTCCCTCTTCCCTGCCCAAATCAGCATCCTTTTATCTTTCTTATTTCACGTTTGTTTTCTGCTCTGCTTGGTTCTGATGCTCTGAATTAGAAACAAAGGTTGATTCATATATCCGTATTAAACAACATAACCATCTCTCTCATTATTTGACTTCACCCAAAGCATGCACAATGTTTTGGGAACTTTGTGAGACCGGAAATTTTCCAGTTTATCTAAACGTTTGACAGGGCTATTGATAACAAGGCTTTCTGATTAGGGGACACACCCTGGACCTGACATTTTCACAATAAATATTTAATCCTCTTACCACACATTTTCAGCAACTTTTGTATAGTTTATTTGTTTTTCCATTCAACCAGAAAATGACAAGGCAATGCAATCGGTAGCAATAATCTAAAGGGTATTATGTATTCAGGTGCCAATGGACCCACCATAACTCTAACATTACCAATAATTTCTGCCTCCTCCAGTAGGCCTCTGGAGGTTTTAATAATACAGAGTAGATGTACCAGCTATCCTATGTTTACACCAGGTTGAGTCTGCTCTGAGATACCCCTGACTGACCGTGTCAAACCCATAAGGGGGAAACAAATTGACAGTTGGTTTAAAAGCAAAAGGGGCAAATCATGCTATCGGATGTGCACTGTGGATTCCTCCAGAGGTGCACAATATCCATGATGCTAGCGTCTGCATCTAAATCATATCATGGCACTGTGGTACCATCCAGATGACAAAGTGGGCATGCCGATCTGCTTTCACCTGGCCTATACATCAATCTCTCCTCCTTTATTGAAAAAGCACTATAGCATTCTGCAATAATAGTCGAAAGCATTACCATAGTCTGCATCCCAAACCCTGGTGGTCTGAGTTATTCTGGTGCATTCAAAGATAAATCTGCTGCCCGGTCTGATGCCATCAAGAGAGGGCAGATATCGGAGAGAAAGTGAGAAGAAGTTAAAGTTGACCTCAGTGGGAGTAATATGCTCCATCCTGGGACAGGGGGACTGAGAGGCAGATTTACAGAGATATTTAGCCCTCATGTGTAAAACTCCCATCTGCCCAATTAGCAGTGGTTCCACCATTGGTCTTTGGAACAGCACACCACAGCAAAGTTAGTAAGGCAAAGAACCATGACCGCTCTGTATGTGTGGATACGGTACCACCTTCCTATAAGAGCCAGCTCCAGCAAACACCTAGCCCTGGTGAAGCCATTGATTTAGGGTTCAGTGTTTCCATCCCCACTATCTCCTTTCCCATGTCAGAGCCCCCACATTCCAGCCATCCACCAGCTGGAAAAGGAGGGCGGTCCAGTATTGGATGGTGAGGGCCGGTCTGGAGGTTAAGGGAAAAACGGATGGAGGAGAACTGCATAACTCAAGACATGTGCGTTATTAACCTAAGCGATCTTGCGCGCTCATTGCTGCTGCCTTTGGCCTCCCTTCGCTCTACCCCCTTCTCTCAGCTGCTGTCTTTCTAGGGCCTGACTCTGCAAACTGTTATTCCCATTAATAGAGTCACTAACATGCAGAGTCCCACTGAAGTCAATGGGAGTATGACGGTGAGCTCCATGAGGCATGGAACCTTGTCCTTCATTTGTCAGTAAAGCATCAAGCACATTAATGGCACTTTATGAATAATCAAATAATAGGTTCGCTGATATTGAAGATGGTGGCTCAGGAGGGCTTAAGACAAAAGTCTGTGTGGAGGGCACATCCCAAATACCCAGGGAACTATTCCATTTTATATAGGTTTTTGTACTGCATTTGTCATTATAGTGTCTGGGTGTCTTCCAGTAGTGAATTAACCAATGTGACTAACATCTGCCACATGTTGGTTGTTCTCTCACCCACTCCCTAGAGGGAGGAATGTGAGCAGAGGAGTGTCTTGTTGCGGTAATTGTTGTGTGTATTTTTGTTTGAATATACATGTTGGTATGTAGTATATTAGAGAAGGCCAGGTGAAAGAAACACCTTGCTTTTGGAGCAGAAGGCAGTGAGGCTTCCAAAGATGCTTGCAAGATCAAGCCCCTTGCCTTTGGAATTCGCTCCCCAACTTTGGTCCAAAATAGAATTGTTTAACTTTCAATTTTATGAGAGACATTTGTGAGAATCTGGGCAAGTAAGGGGGGAATCTGTGGAATGGTTTAGCTTGTGCCTAAACTTTACTGCTTCTGGAGTATTGTGAACTGGGAGGAATTGAGGGTGTCTCAGTGCCAGAGCCTGGCACAAGCCTTCTCTTTTGGTACTAGAATATCCGTCAAATTAAAGCATAGTAAATGAATGCATGGGCCATGCTCTAGGGATATACATTTTACAAAAAGGCCAATGTAATGTATATAAACTAGCCATGACGCCCTCCCAATGGAGGAATGGCAGCTATTTGGGGGGGTTTGAAAACTCAAAGTTTGGTTCATTTTCTTTGTGTATTGCTGTCCACCTCTTCCCAATGGCAGCTCAACGCCAAATTGCCAGAGTACCACAAGAAAGTGGTACCACTTTGCAGGCCATCCGGGGTGGGATAGTTTGTATGAAGTGTGACCAGGGACTGAAACTCCATGGCCTCTGTACCCGTGCAAAGGGAATGTATAAACTCTACCATTCTGAGCTGGTAGCATGGGATGCCCATGCTTCGCTGGTGGTACCTGCACAGGTTGTACCCTTTGCTGAGCCCAGACACACCTCAGACCCTAGTTTACTGAAGGCCTCTATTCATTTTGAACTTTCTGGCAGTTTCCATGGCAGTGAAGGCCCTTCACCCTCTAACACTTATAGTCAGCTGGCCCTTGGCACCCAAGTTTCATGTCTGTTTACCAGCTGCTGTTTTCATGAGCTTCCCGCTTCAGACTGTCACGGCAGCACCGGTGCCAGTTTGACTGACATGTTCATCTTCTAGTCTATTTATTTACTTAATTATCCCATGGAAAGCAAGACAGTATTTCTTATAAATATGGTAATAAGTGGATCATAATGATGGCAGAAGCATTTTTATGCAGCTCATGCAGCAAGCCAGTGTCTTCCAGTATTCAGTTCGCAAATACTTCACTGGCCTAGCGCCCCATACAATGTGTATGGAGTAATATCATGCGGTCTCAAGTCATTAGTGCCTTGATGGGGCTGCAGTCATGCCAGTGATGCTGTTAGGCACCATTTCAAAACGAGCTGCCCTGATCTCTGGTGCTGAGCAGGAGAGGAAGGGTAACTTAGGTATCAATCTGCATTGTAATTTAAAGGTTCCCCAGTTCTGTAGCTCCATATTTTAGTGAGTCAATACTAGAAAAATTAATTCTTCATAAGAGATTGGCTTCAGGGGCACCAGTGAGATCAGCATCTGGGTAGCAAGCTGTTCATCATAAGCTGGAGGTGCTGGAGTGTGTTCAGGAAAGTGGTAGGGTGTGGACTTCCTTTCATGGGTTTGGATTGTTCTTGGAATAGCAGAGCTCTTCATTTTGCTATTTTCTTTTCCTACAGTGTCCATTTGACAATGATGGGCTAAAGAAGAGACCCTTCAACCCATGACTAAAGAGCCCTGGTTCAGGGATCGGAGGCCCCATCTCATTCCCATTGTAGTGAAAGACTCCCATTAACTAACTTTAGTGGGAGCCAGATCACCCTTAAATGGGCAGGAAATGATGTTGACCGTACCTTCTGGGCAAGCAGTAGGCACAAGCAAAAGAAAGGGTCCTGTGTTTCAAAGCCCCACAGTCCACTGCTAGCCCTGAATTCTTCCCTCTGGTGTCAGTCCTGGAGGGGGGAACCTCTGTGATGTCAAATGCCCCCTCTGCTCCCCTGGCAATAGGGTTCTGCAGGTGGCATTTGTTGAGGGTGGGGGTGTCACATTTGAAAGGGTCTCAGAATATATTTATCCATTACATTTCAGCCTCGCTCTGGATTTAGAAAATTTGGCCTAAAGGCCTAATGTTAAAAAGCTGGGGGTGGAAGGAAGGGGGATGGAACTGTGGACAAGAGGAATAAAGGAATTGTGTGAGGAATATGGGACCAAATCCTGCAGTCCTTGTTCTGCTTCCCCTTCAGTGGGAGTTTTCCTGCATAAAGACAGAGTAAGCAATGAATCAGGGAGTTGAAGATTTGGCTCCACTGTTAGTCAGTGTTGAAAACAATCCATCTGCTGACTGCAGCTCACAGATTTGCCTTTGAAAATATTGTGGGAGTCTAAGGAGTTCGAAGGACATGCCCTATATCTGTGGGTGCATTTGCATTTCTGCATTGCCTGCTTGCGTGTGTGCCGGGTTCTGTACCCGAATGTGCAAATATGTTGGTGTGCACATGTAAAAGTGTGTGTGCATTTGCACAGGATGTGAGGGTAGATCAGTGCACTGATGTTGCTGTTGCGTGTGTAGACACCAATGACTGTGCATATATTTGTACTGTATGGGTGGAGAGGTAGTTGGAGTTATCGGTACATTCACTTTTCTGTAAGATGGTGCTACATAAATAGAGGGCTTTCCGGCACACCACATGCTGTTCTGCATGGTCTAGTAACGTCGCACCCGGGATGACATCTCTGAGCCAAACCAATATGCAAGAATAGGGGTTGGCCATCTGGTTCAAAGTCATTGCAACAATGAAACATCCGCTGTTTGTCACCTTGTCTTTTATTGTCTTTTTCCTCCATCCAAACTTTTCTCATTTGGAAGTCATCAGTATCTCTCCTTAGCGCTAGAGCTCTGAGCTCCCAGATTGTCCTTCTCATAGCGTTGCATAATCCAGAATCACAAAAGTGAGGGGAGCAGCGAGGTAAAGAGAAAAAGTCGTGCCTCGAATGAAACTACCCCATGTGCATTGATTTATGTCAAGGCTCTACGGAAAGCCATGCGAGATTCTTTTTTAATTTAAATTAATCATTGTAATTACATTCTGCCTTTTATCAAAAATTCCCTATGGAGTCTGCCCAACCACAAAATAAAAGGGGTTTCAAAAATGTTTCAGAGAAATCATAGAATTAGCCTCTTAAAAGACAAATGGGTGCGTGATAAAACACATCAAAAACCATCCAGGCATAAAAAAAAAATCTGCTAAGAGATTTCTTCTTCTTTCCTTTGTCATAACTTGAGACATTTGCATGGAAACAAGACCTTCTGGCTTTGTTAGCAAAGTATCTGGTGCTACCACTGCTTAGTTTGCTGCCTGGAATCATTGGGTCAAATGCTGGAGACTGGCCATTCTGTGCTTGAGAGGGTGACGGCATGGATGGTAGAGAAAACAGGCCAAGGATGACAAGGGTGACAGAAAACCCAGGAGTGATTCTATTTGGGATGACAATCCATGGCACATCCCACCTTTTATGATATGATTAGGTTTGGAAGCATTAGATTTTTATTGGCACATGTCAATTTCACTGTACACATACAAACTGATGAAAAATATTTCCATCTATAATAATCCAAATAGGCAAAGTAAGAAAATTCTGCTTGAGAACTTATTAAAGTTGAATTTAAGGATATTTACTTTGTCTACTTTGACATGTGATGTTGAAAATTTGTATTTTAACAATTATAAAGCTTTAACTTTTCAGAGCTCAGCATCTACTCTCATTAATTATTGTCTGAGACACACACGCCCTCAATCTCCTGCAACGTGATAAAAATCAGAAAAAATGATTAAGAATTAAACATTGATATTATCCATCAAAATTATAATCAAATAAAAAATGAACTCTGCCAAGACTAGATACAATCAATAGTAACTCTAGTAAAGTGGTCATCAAGCGGTTAACTGGATTACTCAGCATATTATGTGTGGAATCCTAGAATAAAATGAATCATAGAATATTAGGGTTGGAAGAGACCTCAGGAGGTCATCTAGTCCAATCCCCTGCTCAAAGCAGGACCAACACCAACTAAATCATCCCAGCCAAGGCTTTGTCAAGCCAGACCTTAAAACCTCTAAGGATGGAAATTCCACCATCTCCCTAGGTAACCCATTCCAATGCTTCACCACCCTCCTAGTGAAATATTTCCAAGTGTTGAAGTCATGCTCTATCCCTCCCTTAGTTCCTGTTTAGTTGGTATGTGTTTTCCCCCACTCTGTTACGTTATTGAATTAAAACGGTATATTCCCAGCCTGCAGTCCTGTAAGCAGAGTGTGATTCTTGTGTGCTGACCAGTCCCTTTACAAAAAAGGAACAAAGATCTTTGCCAAGCATCACCAAATCCAGACCTCGAATGTGATGAGAGGAACAGTTCTGAAGAGTTAGGAATAAAGAGCATGGTTTGGATTAAGGATGGAAGTGTTCTTTATATTTATATCCAAGTGTCTTTACTGAACAGGTTAAGTTCTTTTGAAACGTCTCAAGGGTACATGAAAGTTTGCCTTTATTTAGAAGCTCAGTTCTTTTATTAATGCCATTTAATTAATTCCCCAACACCCCACTAAGATGCTCCCCTCTCTAATAGATTCATTCCCCTGAGACCCTGTGAATCATCGTATGATAAACTTGGACCATTTGCAGTTCCACCTCTGTTCTATGTGGCCTTAGTAGTTTTAAAATAAAATTTTATTTCCTTATGATGCCATTCATGTTTTTTTTTTTTTGAGTTGTCATGGCCAAGGCAGAATCTTGAAATAAGGAAGGGTTGTACTGAATATTTTTTTCCCAGTGATGCCTCAAGCACATCTTATTTGTTTGTACAAATCTAAATAATTATTTAAATAGGTAAAATCCTCTTTTTCTGGCATGTGACATTTCATCGTGGATCTAGCTCTGTCTACCTCTATCTTCATCTGTCATGCCCATCACTGTATTAAGCATTTCAGCAGTTTTCCAAGACTGGAATCTGGCCCTCAGCCAAAAGCTGTTGAGTACCACTGCTCTGAGACGTTCATGTAAATTGTCTTCATTATAACTAGTTGCTTCCTAGCTGCCGTGTAATGATTAGGCTTGGAAGAATTTGATTTTTTTGAAATATAATTTCAATAGATAATATCAATATTTATTTTAAGCATTTTTTATTTGTGTCCATTTAAATGTTCACAATTGTGGGAACTTCTGGTGGTCAGACAATGGGAAGGGTTCAGACAATTATTTAATGACCAGGGAGCTTGAAATTAAAAACCTTAAAGCTTTATAACTGTTAAAACACATATTGTCCACATCGTATGTCAAAATGTACAAAGTAAATATCTTTCAGTCAAACCATACTAAGTTCCCAAACAGCATTGTTCTTACTTGGTCTATCTCTAAATTTCAATCAATATTGATGGAACTATTTTTTCGTTGGCTTGTGTATACAGCATCATCAACGTTTATCATCATTTACTGACAAAAATCTAACCCTTCCAAGCCTAGTGACCATGAACTCTGGATAAAATATGTCTATCTGCATGGAAAAGGAAAAACAATACCATATTAAAATAATTGGCCACATTTCTACATTCTGGTTGGTGTCATTCAGCTTATAAATACAGCCTGTAAAGGACTTCACGAGCTTTGTGGACAAATGAAAGATTATTAATAAATGCAAATGCAAATTATTCTGGTATATTCTTATGATTACAGATAATACTATTGCTGTTACCACAACATGTGCTAGGACATTTGGAAAGCATGGAGCATTCCTCCTACAGCATTCTAGGCAATTGGTTATCCCTCAGTGCCTCTCTTCAGATTATAAACGCGGCAAATTAAGATTTGGGTGGGAAGCAGAAAACTGTAAAACCTTTCAGGATGTTAGCTTAGCTTCTGAGCAGCAGTGCTTAAACTATATAGGAAAAAGAGATGGAAATCTGATTAAGGTGCCACCCAAACACTGCAGATGTAAGTTTGTTATATGCGACTCAAACGGCGACAAACAGGGTAGGCTCTCTGCTTGTCCATCTGCCTCTCACCACCAAACAGTTGAGTGATCACTGTAAGAGAGCCTTCACTCTGGCCAGAGTAATCAGATGTTTCCTCCGTCTCGGACGGCTTGGGGGAAAAATAAATCAGAGACTTGAGTTTCCAGAGAGAACTCTTCTTTCTTGCACTGAGGCAGGAGCTGTCCTTTTAGGCCCCAGTCCTGAAATTCAATCCCCCTGTTTACACATATCGAGTCCTACTGAGGTAGGCTGTACATGCTGTACAGGCGAAGGACCCAGTGCTACCATATTCTGATGCAGGACGAGGATACTGGGGCTTGATTGTGCAAAGCACACTGGCCTTATAGAATCATAGAATCATAGACTATCAGGGTTGGAAGGGACCTCAGGAGGTCATCTAGTCCAACCCCCTGCTCAAAGCAGGACCAATCCCCAATTAAATCATCCCAGCCAGGGTTTTGTCAAGCCTGACCTTAAAAACTTCTGAGGAAGGAGATTCTACCACCTCCCTAGGTAACGCATTCCAGTGTTTCACTACCCTCCTAGTGAAAAAGTTTTTTCCTTATATCCAACCTAAACCTCCCCCACTGCAACTTGAGACCATTACTCCTTGTCCTGTCCTCTTCTACCACTGAGAATAGTCTAGAACCATCCTCTCTGGAACCACCTCTCAGGTAGTTGAAAGCAGCTATCAAATCCCCCCTCATTCTTCTCTTCTGCAGACTAAACAATCCCAGTTCCCTCAGCCTCTCCTCATAAGTCATGTGTTCCAGACCCCTAATCATTATGTTGCCTTCATTCAGCAAAGCACTTGAGCAGCAGGGGCTTAACTGTTAAAGCAGCGGAGTACTCCCACTGAAATCAGCAGGACTAGTCCCATGGTTACAGTTAGACAGCTGTGTAGGTGCTTTGCTGGACTGGGACCAGCGTGCTTAGCATATAACAGGATCACGCTCTTAGTGATCCGTTAATGTTCTGGTCTGTTCTGCTGTCCTTCCCTGCCCAGGAGGAAGTTAAAGATCCCAGGACTCTTCTCACAAAGAGAGATTATGATCTGTTGTGTCCTGAACAATATTCAACTTCTCATTAGCACAGGGTCCTGTGCCCAAACCCAAGTGTGAGATCTTGTTGAATAATTAGTCTCTGCCACGTTTGCCTATGGACTGCCAGGACTGCCAGGGTTTGAACCGATTGCTTTGTAAAGCCCGGTGGCATACTTGGAGTGTGCAAATGGCTTTGTGGAAAACGAAAGTTGCCCCCTGTTCTTTTAGGGGGGAATGTGCCCATTAGAGTAGGGCCTGCAGAGGTCCCTCCTGCAGCAGAAATATGGAGCTACCGCTACTCAAGGGGCTCTGCCCGGGGAAGGCTCGGGGTGTGGTCCCTGGGCCCAAGGTGATGGGAATCGGTGACTGTAAACCACCACTTAGGGGCTATACAGAGCCAGCCATCTGAGGTAGTAGCCACAGAGGGTCTGTGGAGCTGCCTTCTGTCCTACCTGCAGTCTGTTCCGATGCCTCACCTGTGCCTTGGTTCTCCACCCCAAGAGCATTAACGTGCGCGTCTTGCAGGAGAGGAAGAGGGCTTCCACCGTCGCTGGATGGGTGTGAGCTGACTTTATGTCATGACAATATTTCTAGGAAGTTCTATCACAGATTAATTCCTTACCAAATTCCAACACAAGGCCTATTACAGAAGCTGGAGATAGAGAAGGCCTATTAGATCATCCAGCCTGTCTTTCCATACCAGTGCACCACTGCTCCCTACAGTGCATTTCCTAGTGCCGTCTCCCAAATGGTGGGGCTTCCATCAGCTCCACAATCCAAGGTTATGTCTACACTCAAAACCCTGTAGCGGCGTACCAACAGGTGCACTGCTGTAGCACGTCAGCGTAGATGATGGGAGGTTTTCTCCCTTCACGGTGGGTACTCCACCTCCCCAGGAGGCAGTAGCTAGGTCAACAGAAAAAATCTTCCTTGCCTTCTCTACATCAGGGGTTAGGACGGCTTTACTACGTCGGGCAGGGGTGTAGATTTTTCGCACCCTTGCAAGATGTAGCTATGTCGAGGTAACTTTTCAGCATACACCATCCCTAATACATCTCACTCTCTGGAAGCTCGGATATTCAATGTACGTGTTCCCCATCTTAATCTCATCCATCTCTTCAGAAAAGAAGGTCAAACTAATTTGACTTGTGACCTTCACCTGGAAGGGAACCCAGCTGTCTTCTGGTACTTTTATTTAACTCTTGTTCCACACCGGATAAGCAGCATTGCAATGTAAAAGGCAGTGTGGTCTTGGGAATAGGGTACTGAGCTGGGATTCAGGATACCTGGGTTTCATTTCTGGCTCTGGCACTGATTTGCTGGACTAGCTGCTTCCTCTCTTGGTTCCTGTTTCCCCTCTGACTCTTTGTCCATCTTGTCTGTTAACTCCTCAAGGCCGTCGTCCTTTTTCACCTAGTGTATGTGCAGCCCCTGGCACAAAGGGGACCTGATCCTGGCTGGATCCTTTAGATGGTACATGGATTTGTGTTTACAAAATAAATGCCCCTTGTCCTAAATGTTTCTAAATCCGAAACTGGACCAAAGTTAAAAAAGCAAAGCTGTTAATGGTAAAATAGCCTAGATCTTCCACAGGATCCCTGCAAAATGGCTCATATAATAACTCAGGCAACAGTATCCTCCTAGCTATTCCAGCACGCCCACCTGACTGTGCTAGCATGAATTCCTTCACAATGAGTACAGGAATAAAATGCAGCAAGCACACACTGAAAGGGGAAGAATAGGTTAACCATGGGCAGAGAAAGGGTATTGGAAACTCAGCAGGAAAGATCAAGAGAACCTTCTTTTCATCCTCAGGCATGTCTTCTGCCTGTCACTCTGAAATTATTTTTTCCTCTCAAGGGAGATTTCCAGGGTACATCCCCCTCTATTGTGTTAAGGAACTAGGCTGTAGTGACCGGTGTGTAGCGATTAGATCCTGGATCCCAAGGGCCAAGTCACTCAGCTCAAAAAGCTATCAACCTAAGACTGTAGAGTTGAGACCTTTCTCTGTAGGAGTTTGCCACCTACTGATTTGCACGTTCTTTATACCCTGTGCCAAAATAGGTGGGGGAAGAAGGTTACTTTAGGGAAACATTGTGTGAACTGCCCACAGTGGACAATGCAGGGGACCCCAGAGGAAGAGACTGACAAAGGGGTGGGGAAAGGCTTTAGCCCAGCTGTTGAGCTCCCACTAGGAGAGGGAAATTAGCATGAGGGAAGGGCACAGTGTGTGTGTGTATATGTGTGTGTACGTGCGTGGAGGGGGGATGAGGAAGGGTTTCTCTTTCTTTCTCTCAGTGCTCAGTTAATCCTGCTGTCAGTTGGTGTTAAGGCAGCAGTCTAAACGCCGGATTCCAAGAGAGAGAGCGGCACAGTACAGAAGGCAGAGCAGAAAGGAGGAGGAGGAGAGAGAGAAAGAGACGAGAGGGGGGGAAAAAAAACAAATCTATGCTTGGAACTGAGGTTCTTTTTCGCCAATGCAAAAGGGAATATGCAGCACATTTTTGCCTTCTTCTGCACCAGTTTCCTAGGGACGGTGTTAGGGGCCAATTTCCCCAACAATATCCAGATAGGTGAGTTTGAGATGCTCCGGAGCTGTGGCTCTATTTGGGAGCGACTCTCCCTGGCAAGCAGCGGGGGGATCTGACCAATTCATTCCCTTCGCTTGCAAAGAAAGAATGTGTGTCTGTGTGATCTGCAGGGTAGATTTTGATGTGGATAGAGCTGTGTAGGTTGCTGAAGGGATCATCATAGCAGGGAGGTAGCAATTCTTCCGGGGGGGGGAAATCAGTGCCTGCACCAAAAAGTGCCTCGGAAATGGAGGAAGCAAAAAAACCCGTTTGTTTGTTTGCTAAGGAAAATACCAGGGCTGGTGCTCTGCATGGGGGGACGGGGGTGGGGGGGAGAGAGACGGGGAGCGGGGTAGTTAAAAAAGCACCTATTGCATTTTATTTTTGGCAAGGTTTCTCGTGTCTAGAGGTGGAGTACCTGGCAGAGGAAACAACACTAGATCATCTCGGTGGTTGTTGTTGTTTGTTGTGAAAGAATAAGGCCAGAGCTAGTCTAAGAAGATGTTGCATTCAAATCTCTTTTCATTTCATTCCACTTGCTTTCCTTTAGTACTGGCAATTCCCCATGTCTTTGTCTCTTGCCCTCCCCCATTCGATAATTTCACAGTTTCTCTCATCCCTCCCCCACGTTATTATTATTTATTATTATTTTATTATATGCAATTGGGTACCATATCTCTGCTCCTCTCTCTCCCTTGTGCATAGGTCTCTTTCTATCACCCCTCTCTTTGTAATGCCAACCGTTTGCTAAGCCAATGAGTTAAAGCAACTCCTGGGTGAGTCCAGCTGCACAGCTGGTGCATTTATTGCTGTTTATGCTGCTTTGCTTTCCCCGTCCCCTCCCTCCCAGCCACTCACCCCCAACTCAGAATTTATTTGACACCTCAAGCTTTTTTCCCATTAAAAAAAAAAAAGATGGATGGATGCATACTAACAGGTTGGTTTTCCTTTGGCAGCAACACATAGGCATGAATTTTTTTTGGTGCGCAAATGCCCCCTCCACACTCTTAGATCTAACCCGTGTTGAAAATGTGCAAAGTGCCTTTCCTGCCAACGGGCAGCTCTCTGCGCTGCTGGTTCCTTGCTGATTTTCCAAGCAGTCTGCTTGGGAAAGTTGTAATTAATCAATAGACCTTTTTATTTTCATTCCATTAGTCACTCTCTCTCTCTCTCTCTGCTTCGTTTCCTGACTTGTAAATCAGGATAATAAGACTCCCTTTTACATTTGTAAGGACAGCAAGAAAACCCAGCTGTATAACCATAAATATTAAAATAAAAAGAGTTTGGAAGGAATCTAAACCCTCATGCTCTGGAATATAAACTGACCTCTAAATCTTGGGGGTCAGCAGCAAACTATCCCTGGGGTCAGGTTATCCCATCAATGCCTACTACAAGGTTTCTTACAACTTCCCCTGAGGCAGCTGGCGCTGGCCACTGTCAGAGACAGGACGCTGGGCTAGATGGATCTTGGGTCCAATCCAGTCTGGCAAGTCCTATCCGATTTGCTACCTTGTACTATAATTCCAGGGCTTGCCTGGGATCCTGGCAATCATCTCCGTGGGCAAACCCCTTCATGGTCAGATTTTTGACTGGTCTTGCAGGCTTTGTCTGTTGTCACCTGTAAAACAAAATGCTGGTCTTCTCAGTGCAGCAAACTTCATCCCTGCTTAGCAGCAGGTGGCCTGTCAAGAAGGCTTAATTCTCCGCCTTTACAACAACCGTCTTAGGAGTTCCTCTTCCCTCAGTCCCCAGCCACCAATTATTATTCCTTCTGGGTCTGATTCTGCCAGCCTTACCCCTGCCGAGTAGCACTTTACTCTTTGAGTAAAGTAGCTCATTTGAATCCATTGGGCTGTTTGTGGTGAGTCGGGGGGCAGAATCGAATGTGGGCCTACAGACGGGTGAGCTGCATGAGGTGCTGTTCTCCACTGGTTATGGGGGGTACAGAGATGCTGTTCTCCCTCATAAGGATATCCTGGCAGGACTTCAGTTCTTGTCCCTTAGCCTTATGCAGGAGACTTACCCCAAATCAATTGGCTCAATCCCATCCTGGCTGCTGCCCGGCCGAGGGAAATGTGTGAGCTGGCATATTTTTGATACATGTCTGACATAAGGTACACGCTACAAAAGATGCCTAAGCCCATACCCCCTGGTTCTCACCGTACTGGGAAGTTATGGAGTTCTAGCCACACGCGAGTAGCATTCGTTGAGTGCAGGAGCAATAGCTTCCTGTCAAAAGACTGGTTGTAACAAATAAGCCTTGCAATATGGATGCATTTAAGACCTTTGCTTTGTTTTGTTTTTTCTCTCTAGGGGGATTATTTCCTAATCAGCAGTCCCAGGAACATGCGGCTTTTAGGTTTGCATTGTCTCAGCTCACAGAACCCCCTAAACTGCTTCCCCAGATTGACATTGTGAATATTAGCGACAGCTTTGAAATGACATACACCTGTAAGTAATGGCTTTCCACACTCTCTCTCTCTATTTTGTGGCTTTCATCCTGGCTGGTTTCTCCTCTGAAATGAGGGATGTACGTAGAGGGGCTCTTGCTCCCAACTTGATATCCTCCATCAGCTCCACGTAAAGAAACTCTGTACAAGAGATTTCTGATTCTGTTTGTTTTGTTTTGGGACTTGGGCATTAGATATCTCTGCAGTTGTTCATGAGATGTCTTATATTTTCTCTGTTGATGATTTTAAAGCACTATGTAAAAATCTTGCAGTTTCTCTCTCTCTCTTAATCTCTCCCACACTTTTCATGTTGGGGTTTCATTTCAGTTCTTGCTCCCATGTTTGTCATAGCCCTGATGTGATGCAGACCCCACTTCTGGGCGTGGAATGGGTTACTTAATATGAACACCTCTTTCTCTAGCCTTAGTTTAGCCAGGCAGCATTTCTGGTGGAAGTAACAGACAGCTGTAAAAAGGGTGCTAGATGCAAACAGAGGATGAATTTAAAACAAGGGACATGCCCAATAATGAGAGAAATGGGAGAGGTCTGGTTTCAAGTTCTGCTGGAAGTATCAGCACCATTAAAGTGTTTCTGAAAAAGAACTGCCACAGCAGAACCATGAATATGGCTTAGCTGCACGGTACTAAAGAACACAGCCGACTGGACGGCTTCTCGTTATGTGCGGTAGTTGGGAGCAAAAAAGAATGCATCACCAGGTAATATCAGGATTAGCAGCAACAAAAAGAATGGGGGAAAAAAACCCACAGTTCAAAATGGGAATACTGCAGGGCTCTCCTCTTTGTATTGTGCAGCCCAGTGCTTTGTTAGAGAGACTAGAGCCTGTTGTGACTTGATGCACAAAGAATTCTTTCATTTGATCCAGTGTTATACTCATCACTTTCAATCCGTGTGTGTATTTAAGGACTGGCAGTAGGGACTGGAGGGATATAAGAAAGCCTTCTTTTTGTGATTCCTGGTGCATTGTTATTGCCTAACGTTTGTAGTATCCTTTTGATTCACTGAAACACCCTCTCTGCAGTTTAGTCATGTGGCTAGCCAGATTGATATGGATACAAACTGTTCTCCTCTGCTAAGAAATGCACAGGGGAAAAAAAATGTTCTCTTGGAAAAATAACCCAGTACGTACAAGCGGAAGAATTAACAAAGTGTTTCTTTAGAGGAAGGAAGGTTACATGTTTCTGTTGTGAGGTCTGCAGAGAGATTTGAAATCCTGGAATTCTTCAGACAGCGCTAAAAAAAAGAGAGAGAGAGGTAATAATTTGGCCACTTTTTCACTGTAGTAGCTAATGACTACTGTAAAGATTTTTTTATTTTCCTTAATAGTCCTTTCTGAGCCAACTGGTAGGCTTCCCTCAAGCCAGAAAAAAACTATTTCAGGTCAATTCAATGAGACTTTATTGGCAGAACAAGCTAAACAAGCATTGCCAAAGTATAAGAAAAAGACAGACCCCCTCTGATATTCGTCAAAGGAGGATACAACCTACCCAGGAGAGGATAATGGGCTGCGTTTGGGATTGTCCATTCCTGATCTGGTAGCAGGTAGCTAAGCAGGACCTGTGGAATCTGATCTCAGGTGCAGGACTGTCTCACAGAATATTGTGTCTGATCTTCAGTCCTCCTCCCTCTGTACACCTGTCCCCGATGACTGTGTTTACTCCACAGCCATTAGTGATAACAGCAGGCCCATGAGTCTTTTCACACTTAGGAAACCCTGTATCATTAGTACACAGGGGGTGTGGGCTGACAAAGGCTAAATGAAAGCGAGCTAGCCCCCCAAAGAGATGGAAAGCTTCACTGGCTGGATGTTATATTTAAGTTTTATGTAGGACACGTTGTCCTAGATCAGACAGACAACGCGCTCCATGCAATCCAACTTCATTTATTCTCAATTTTTTTTTTAATTAAAAGCTTCCCAAAGTCTGTTCTCCAAGGCTATGGAAAGCAGCATTTGTTTTAAAGGCACAAAAAGGGAGTTAATCCAGTCATCTAGCCTGAAAGTAGGCTGTGATCTCCTGATGAATTCCCCTCCTGAGTGCCAAGCCTAGACATCTGCAGGGTGGAAAAGCGAAGATCCCTTTATTTGTGGTGAATAAAATCCCTAAGTGCTTTGTGGACCTATCATTCTTGGAAGATAATATACATGTTACCAATTAAAGCTACAGATTGTTTGTTCCCATGGAGATACAGAAGATGCCACTGTTTCTCTAACTTGAATTACCTGCATCCCCAAATGCTCTGCCCCTGGTGCTTCACGTACCAATGAGTCTAGCATGGGACCTGAGTAAACTAATAGATCGGACCCTTGCAGCAAGCACTGCCTCATGCTAGAATCCAGTCTGCCACAGTAACCAGTGTCCTCGTGGGCAATTCTAAATGCAAAACCAGTATTAAGAGTTGGCGGTCCCTGCAGAAGTACGGAGCCGAGCTAGGTAGCATGCGAGGTGCTGACAAGGTAGCCGCATGTGCTTCAGCAAAACGACAGTGCCTGGTGCAAGAGGACAGCTTGCAAAATGCATTTCATCCACCATTTGTGACACGGTCTACTCTACCTGCCGTATAACTCTTTACCCAGTAAGGATGGATACGCTCTGTTATCACAACTGGTCAATTCACTCTACAGGATGTAACCCGTCACCCCCGTGATGGAACAGGGATATGAAACCAGTACTGATGCACAGAGCTTTCACATCAGTGAGGATGTTGGATTGACAATTATGATCTAATGTCCCGAAAGGCAATAAACCAGGTGGAATATCCGTCTGTTGCAACTGGTTGCCATGCCATCAGTCAGCGGCGATACAGCACCGCAATCAGCTTGTGATTTCTGATGCAGCTGAGCTTGGCATTTATGCTGTTGCATAATTCCAACTCAAAGACATTGGTTAACTTAAAGGTATGTACTACAAGAACTTTAAACCCCTTATCCTAGCCCTGGAAGAAGAACATTACATTTAAAAAAAATCCTCTAAGCCTTATGGAAGTATGAAAATAACCAGTGACCGTCATTTAAATTCATATCCAATAACCTCTCATTTCATGCATGTGGTTAATGACGGTACTGGCATGTGAAAATTCACTGGGCCCATTCTAATAACCATATTAACTCTGACCCAAAGATACAGGGTAATGTGTTGGCTTTGTGTTTGTGTCAGTGTGTGTAACATAGCCCCCCACATGGCTGGTTTACAGGGAGAATGAGGGACTGACCACGGTCATTAGTTAAAGGAGATACCCTACAGCTCAGATGGCGGTAGCTGTATTTGTGTATCTTTTATCAGAGAGAGTTATTTTGGGAGAATACTAATGTTACAGCCCACCCGACAACAGAAGTATATGCCAGTGAGAGGTTAGTATAAAGGGCAAAATCGTGACATTATATAGCAGGGTTAGTACTGGAATTCAGTGGCCCAAAAGATTATATAGAACTTTCCAGTCCCCTTCAGAGACCCGAGCGCAGATTCTGGCTGCGGTCGTAATTGGAAATTAATGTTGTGGTCTCCAGTGAGCTTTGTCTACCTCACAAAACCCACCATGTACTTTGTGTTGGGACTGACTGTCCGTGTCCGCTCAGCAGGAGCTGCTGGAGCTCAGACGTGAGAGGTATTGGTAGAATGGTGTGAAATGCCGGCTCCTTGAAATGCAGAGTGCTGCAACTTAGGACTCCGCTGCAACTGCATAGCTAAGTGGAGGACCATGCTGAACAAAGGTATTTCAGTCAGGGATCAAAGGGCACTGACAGAGTTGTGTACAAGAAGTTTGCACTCAGCCTGCCCCTACTGAAGGTCAGTTTTCAGCTCGGCTTCTACTAGGTCTCCATTGAAGCATGAGTAACCTACTGTTGGGTGTGCATTACAGATCTCCTCTGTGCCAAGGATATGAGTTGTTACAGCCCCACATTACTAAGCAATGGCTTTTAGCTCATGCTTTTTGCTCTGGAGGTGCATGGTTCAATCCCTAAGGTGTCAGTCAAGGACAGTGGCCGTCATTCATTCACACCACCACTTGCAAGTAAAACCACCTCCTGAAAAGTATTAGCATTTGCACCCATATAACCGACTGGATCCAATGGGTTTTGGTTGGTGCAAAGGCTAGTCTTTGTGTGTGCCTAGGTACCAGGCAATTTAAAGGGTTGACACAAACATTTGCATTCGTGGCACGGCATGCAGGTGTTTGCACATGCAAAGTGCATGAATTTTCAGCTGCATGTGCGTGGAGGCTGAAAATCCAGACCATAATACTTTGTGATATCATTCTCCATCTGTGCATGTACAGTGCCCATCGCTGATTGGGTGATCCTGAATGGGTACTGCTACCGGACTAATAATACTATTAATAAAATCAGTGATACTTTAGAAAATGAAAACAAGAGGAATGAGCTTCTGTTGTAAAACTACATAGCAGAACCAATTAAGAAGAGATCTGTCCTGATCTCCCATTATTTGATTAGGTTCTTACCTATAATGCCAAGATAATTTGATAGCAATAATAATACATAAAGGACTAACCAAACACAAATTATTTTGTTTGTTTGCTTGAGACACCCATGTGCATACAGTGCTTCTGTACCGTGCTCTTTATCTCTCAAATTACCTTTTTAAAGGCAGGAAGTAAGACACACATTTTAATGTTCTCAAATGATGATCTAAATGTGATTTAATTAAACAATTATTGTATGTTGAATTAAAAATCCCTTTTTGTTGACAAACAGAGCGGTCGCCATTGCTCAGAATGGTGCTGCTTGTAATTATTCCGGCAGCAATCAATTAAAATGCAGTTTTGTAATTAAACGTCCTCAATCCCGGAGAGGCCTGTCCTAGGATACTATGTAAATTTTGCGGTGGTGTAGGGCTGGCAGGGGTTGAGTAGTACTTTAAAAATAATGTAAATAGCGTACTTCTGCAGTGATAGATATGCCTACTTAACACAATCTAAATGAGCAGAAATACCTATTTAATGTCAAATGTCATCTACTTAATGCAATAGCTTCTGCGAATGAATGCATCTCTTTAGATTTTATAATAAGATGTAGCCAGGTGTCTTCTGTGAACAATGGAGCATTGTCAACTCACATTTAAGTCAATGGGTGTTGAGGGTGCGCGCCACCCTGTGGGATCGGTTTTACATTGATTAAAAGCTAATGGTTGTTAAATGAGACATTACCACCATACAGTCAAATCCACACATAAATAGGGTAGGTAGGGGCTGAAGGGGGTGAATTTTGCCAAAGATCTGCAAAGAGTGGCTCCCAGAAGAGAGGTGGGTTAAGCTCCTCCTAGAGCTGCTGGAGAGCAGCTGCTTTCCAGCTCCCATGAGAGTGATATTATCATATTGCTTCTGCCCACAAAATCCTGAGCTGGGACCTCTGCTGGGGGAACATGCAGGATATGCCTACCAGCTGGGTGGCTGCTAGTTGACTGAGCTTGTTCTGGTGTCTGGCCAGCAACTAGCAACAAGGATGGGATCTGGTCCCTTGTGCTGCTCCCAAAAGGAGAGGAAGCTCAGAAGACATGCACAGAGAAATTTGTTTTTATGACTGCTGCCGCCAGTAGGGGGAAGACATTTGACATGTCTAGTATAGTCTTTGTCTAATCTATCTATATGCTTAGATGGCCTTTGTCACTATAGTGTCTGATCACCAGCAGACTGGGAGAATCCCTGTTGGAATCTCATCTGAAATAATCTGTAGGCGGTATGGACAATACCAGATTGCTGTTTGGCAGACATGACACTACTCTGTCTGTTACATAGTGTTAAACCTCAGTGAATAGGATTCATAGAGTCAGGTTTGTTTGTTTTCTTTTATCAGAGGACGGGAGGATATTTATTCTCTGAATGATGACATTCGTTTTCCTCACAGGCAATAGGAGAGGTGCCAGGGGTGTGGAGAAAAGCTAACGTGACAGCCATGATAGGAACAGGGGGAATTTTACACCTGCAAATCTAACCTGTCTCCCGGGATGGATCCCAGACATTAATTAGTGACAAAAACGGGACAAGCCTTGCATGGGTAAAAGGTGGCCAGGCAACATTAAAAGAGGGGATTTTAGAAAGAGTAAGCAGTGGTGCAATTACGTCCTCTGTGTGCTGATCACTTTTCACTCTTTTCTCACCCCTTTCTCTATCTGAAATGATCTATAAAAGAGACACAACTGAACAATTGAGGCCTAAATGTTGCATTTAGTATATTAAAAAGCTCTCTGTGTGTGTTGAAATCCTAATGAGGATATTAAGAAGAGTGTCATAATGAGGTTTTTTTCTGCCCAAATCCAATAAAAATAATTATTTTTAAATGTATATTTTCCCTTTTAGGGCTGGAGATGCAAACGCAACAGCACTGTGCTAGGGCATAGACTCATAGCAATGTAGGGCTGGAAGGAACCTCATGAGTCACCAAGTCCAGCCCCCAGCGCTGAGGCAGGACCAAGTAAACCTAGACCATCCCTGACAGGTGTTTGTCCAGCCTGTTCTTAAAACCTTCAGCGACGGGGATTCCACACCCTCCCTTGGAAGCCTATTCTAGTGCTTAACTACCCTTATAGTTAGAAAGTTTTCCCTAATAACTAATCTAAATGTCCCTTGCTGCAGATTAAGCCCATTACTTCTTGTCCTACCTGCAGTGGGCATGGAGAACAGTCGATCCCCATCCTCTTTAGAACAGCCCTTCACATATTTGAAGACTGTTATCAGGTCCCTGTCCCCCCCTCAGTGTTTTTTTCAAGACTAAACATGCCCAGTTTTGTTTAACCTTCTCTCAGAGGTCTGGTTTTCTAAACCTTTGATCATTTTTTGCTCTCCTTTGGGCTCTCTCTCAAATTTGTCCACCTCTTCTCTAAAGTGTGACAACCAAAACTAGACACAGGTGAGGCCTCACCAGTGCCAAGTAGAGCAGGACAATGACCTCCCATGTCGTATTTACAATACTCCTTTAGTACACCTCAGAGTGATATCAGTCTTTTTTGCAACTGCATTGCATTGTTGAATCAATGTGTGATCCACTATAACCCCAGATCCTTTCCAGCAGTATTGCCACCTAGCCAGTCGTTCCTCATTTTGTAGTTGTAAATTTGATTTTTCCTTCTTAAGTGAAATCCTTTGCAGTTGTCTTCTTTGAATTTCATCTGGTTGAATTCAGACCAATTTTTTTTAATTTACTAAAGTTGTTTTGAATTCTAACCCTGTCCACCAAAGTGCTTGCAACCCCTCTCAGCTTGGTACCATCTGCAAATTTCATAAGCATATGCTCAGTTCCATTATCCAAGTCATTAATGAAAATATAGACTAGTACCAGACCCAGGACTGACCCCTGTGGCACCCCACTAGATACACCTTCCCAGTTTGACAGAGAACCATTGATAACTGTTCTTTGAGTATGGTCTTTCAACCAGTTGTGCACCCACGGTTATAATAATTTCATCTAGACCACATTTCCCTAGTTTGCTTATGAGAATGTCATGTGGGACTTTGTCAAAAGCTTTACTAAAATCAAGATATGAGAAGCAAGAATGAAACTAGTCTCAGCCTAGTTGCAATGTCCAATTTGAGTGACATGCCACAAAAAACATAAGAATATGAGCACCTTATGCGTAAAAAGTTAATTAGAATCTTTAAAATCCTCCCAGCTGGAATTTTCTAAGTTGGTACTTTAGTAACACAGATAAGAATTATTCTATTTTAACATCATCACTTGGAACAGAGGTAGCTTTGTCTTCTCATCTCAGAAATACACTTGTACGTACTTGGGGCCAGAGTGACTCACAATGAGTAGGCAAGGAAAGAAAGTGGGCCTGTAAAGTGCTCCCCAGCATGAAGAAGGGTATCAGAAAATCTGGCCACTAGCAATCCAGCATCTTCTCCACACAGCATATGTCCAAATAACACATGTCACTGTTAAAATAGTGTGTACTGTAACTGTCCCTTGGTCATATGCTGACCCAATCAGCCGTTTGCCTGCACAGTAACACTCGCTAGTTGATTTCCTTTCACTGCTCTGTAATAGCCGTACCCAATCAATCCCTCCAGTGCACTTTTTAAAAAATGTTTTTATTTTTTCTCAGTAACTTCTACCCCGCCCTTGCTCCACCCCGAAAACTGTTTAAACTTCAACCCTTGCCTCACCCAGCTCCAGGGCTATAGAAAGGAGATGTGCTTATGCTTCATAACCCTGACTGATCTCTTTAAGAAAGTGACAGCGAGAGGCAGCAAGAAACAGATGCAAATTACCATGCTCAGGCTTCAGCGAGAGGGGCTTTTTATATTTGTGTAGACAAAGTAGAGTACAAACAAGACAGATGTCTGACGTTAGTAAGTAATGGTCAGCTGATGGCAGGGCTCTTATGTGACCAAAAAAAAAAAAATCTTGGTTTTGACTAAATAACAAAGGTCCTGGAAATCGTGGTAATGGAGACAGAGCAGAAAGGTGATGAGAGGTCAAGGGCTTCAGGGACTGCTGTTAGGCCCGCAAAATTCTTTTGATGACTTAGATGCAGTATGCAAGGAACTTGCCTGACTTTAGTTTGCCCTTCTTTACTTGGGCAAAGTTTCATTGAGCAATATATATAAGCATAGTATTCAGCTGTGGTTTTCCTGCTACCTGCCCACACAGCTGATGTCCCCAGAGCTTCTGAGCCAGTTTGTTTTGCATCCATGCAGCACTAACATACCGCAGAAGGCTTTGCTCGCAAGAATGGGTGGGGGTGGAGCTCTTCTGGACTGTGTCAGCACCTAACAGGGGAGCAGTAAAAATTAGGTGGGATTGGAGGGAGATGAGAATTCAGAAGAGATCCAGGAGGCAGTAACGCATGGAGGACAGTGGAATTCTATGGCTGAGGAGAAGACAGGGAGAAATGCTAAGAGATGGAGTAGTGCTAAGAAAGGAAGAAGGGCAGCAAAAATGGAGGGACTGGTGGCAGTGGTTATAGCTGTTTTGGGAATATTTTGACAATGATGCCTTCAAGGCCTGATCCACAGCCCACGGTAGCCAATGGAAATATCTGACTTCAACATGCTTTGCATTGGGCCCATAATCCCTCTCCTCCCTCCCACGTACATACACCAAGAGGAACCTGTGCCAGCTGCTCCATGCTGGGTTCCTTCCCTTCTCCCTTACCACCTGGGGCTATAGGTTGCTGGGTTTAGAGGGGACGGGAAGAGGTGAGGGGTCCAGCCAGGTTCTGCTGGATCCTCTCCTGCAGAGCAAGCCAGCATGAGTTCCTGCAGTAACTGGTTTCCACCCCCAGTGTTCGGAATGCTGGCTCAAGGGAGCGACCGGCACCACTGCATCCAAACATCAGCACGGAGGCAAGAGGCCTCCAGCAATTCACCCACGAGCTCTAGCTGTAGGGAGTGGAACCTGCCAAGCCTGGGGCTGGGCTCAGACCCTGCCCCCCACCACATAATAAATGCAGTGGAATGCCAGACTTGATATCCCATAACACCCCCAGAGTTACCACTCTGCCCCTGTGTTCTAGTGATGATGAAGAGAACTCTGGGTACAACGACTTGCTCTCCAGCCTCTCTTCACCTGCTCTGTGGTGCCCTTACTCAAATTTGTTTCTAGAGGACTACACCCTGCTCCTGTCTCAGGAACTTTGCTGACCCCCACTCCCCTTCTTCAGTCCCTGCTCTCAGTGCTTTATTTCAAGGCCATGGCTCACCCTCACGTAGTCCCAACACGCAGCCCCTGGCCATGAGGCATGGAAACCTGCAAGCATTGCATGAGTCGAGCAGCTACCACTAGGGAGTGATACTGCCTGCTCGAGGACGCCAATAAAATGAGGATCTGCACTTTGGAAGAACATCATGTAGTGAAGATCTGGTCTAAAGGTGACAGCCATGTGGATTATGCCTTAAGCAGGAGCACACCACAAGGGAGAGGATTTAGGCATGAGCATGGACAGAGGTTTAAGACCCTCTGTACAGTGCATGGCACCTGTTGGGGAAAGCATACAGAATCAGCAAAGGAAACAAAAGCACCTATTAGAAAGTATTGTTGTCACTGTAACAAGGGCTGGGCTGCTGAGATATGCTGCAGCCAAGAAGGAGGTCTGGCCTGTAGGGAATTCAGGAGAAATTTCTTTGTTCAGAGGATGATTAATGTATTTAATGAACTACAAAAGGAAGTAATGGATGCTTAAACCACAGCTATGCGCAAAAGACTGTTAGAGAGGGAGGGGAAAAAACCCATGATTTCAGGCTGAAAGCTCAGTAGCTATATCCTTGTAGGTCAGCAGACTAGGAATGGATTATGCAGACTTCCCTACCTCATCGTCCTGAAATGTTATTAGATTGTAACAGCTATCCTATTGCATTTAATTTAAATGCATAGCTAAGTGCATTTAGCTGACTTAATTTGAGTTACCTTAGTCTCCAGGCTCTCCCAGTCCTGGTGCTGTTACTGATTAGACATTGCCATTTCTGCCAGTCAAAACCCACTGCTGAGGGTGAGCAAAGTGGATGGCTGTTGTCCAGGGGCTGGCCTGGTGTCACCTCGCTCATTTCCAATGGAAGCATAAGTGGAGTTTATAGGAAAAAAGACAGGCAGACCAGAGCCACTGAAGGACAAGGCAACTCAGAAGATTGCTATCTAGGATGCAATCTTTCATCATCCATCAAGACTGGCAGTGGTCAATAGTTGTTACCATCCGATACCTGTTTGGGAGCCCACAGGTAACAAGCTGGTGAACTCAGTCTAATTGCTGGCAGTGAGTTGCCTATAGCGTGAGATGTTATCAGAATGCGATGTCAGTCTCAACAGAGAGACCTAGAAGTGAATGGGTAGAAGAACCTGTTCGGTCTTCTGTAATCCCACCAATCCCTCCTTTGTGGGAAGCCTACATGGACCCTTCCCATGCTGTATCTGTCCTGTGGGTTAACAGGACTTCAGCATCAAGGGGCTAGCAAGCCATCACTTAATCATATAGTTACAAAAATGCCCATATTCATGGGCCTATTGCCACCTCACTCATTAGATTCTGGGATTACTGACTGCGTAATCTAAAAATGTTATCAGTGAGGGTAATTAACCATTAGAGCAATTTACCACGGGCTGTAAATCAGTCAGTGGGCATTTTTAAATCAAGCCTGGAAGTTTATCTAAAAGCTCTGCTCTAGGAATTATTTAGGGGGAACTTGATGGCCTGTGTTGTACAGGAGGTTAGACTAGGTGATCACAATGGTCCCTTCCGGCCTCGGAATCTAGGATAAAACAGGAGCCATCCAACTGAATGATTATAAATAAATGAAAAGTACTAGACCCCCCATTTCAAACCCAAACTGTTAACAGGACATTCCAGATGGAGCCCTGCTTGCTCGTTGGTATCGTGCCATCAGTCATTACGGTGCAAACTCACTTCCTGCCCTGCACAAAGCCCTTGCAGATAGAGGTGTTGTGGGTGCTGGGTCCGCTTAACTATGGACTTGATAGCTCTTCTCCAGCAAGCCCCTACACCTCTCTCTGTGCCAGCTTGTGCTGAGCTGGTGTGGAATACAGCCCTACAGCAAATACCCTCTCCTAGGCCACCGGCATTTCAGAACCACTACAGAGAGGCTTCTCCCAGCAGCAGCACTGGAGTCCTCTCATGGCCTCGGCTGTGTCATAATGGCTAGTTTCACGAACAAAAAATATACACCAGTGGCAGCAGATAGATTCAACAGACAGAGAAGAAAAATCTGGGATGTGGGGGTGATATTTTGACACTCCAAGCTCATAAGTCTTTCAGGCTACCTGCTAGGAACCGCACTCTCAATCATCTAGCATTTCTAACCCGTTTTCTAATGTATTCAGGGAAGTTCCAGAGTCAGCACTAACTGTCCAATCCCCACCATTTGTCTATTAGTTTTAAAATATAAACACCATTGCCCAGAATCTTTCCCACTGCTTGAAGGGTTCTGGAACACGGCCGACAACTGAGCAGAGATGATTGCGCAGAAACAGGGAATCCCCTTTGGAGGACGGATGGCACCTATACGGGGACCTGTTGAGGAAGAGGGGGATGGGGCAGAGAAGAAAGAAGGAATCCGTGCCCATAAGCCCATCTACATGCTCCACCAATTCATTCTTCAGTGCTTAGGGCACAACATTTGGCATGAGCCTTAAACTGGGTATGACACTTTTTAAAAGTCTTGATACTTTACTAAAGCAAATAACGCTACCTGGCACCAAACATTTCCTTTCTTTTTCTGCGAGCAGCAAAAGCCTGTATAAAGCAGAACTAGACTGAATGATTCACAGCTGTGAGAGCTTAACATTTCTATTAGGGAGCAAAGAATCCATATGTGTTGTATCAACCAGGCAAGGTACTAACAAGCTTCTACAGGACTTTATTTTCAAAGTGGAAACCTCTTTACCAAGCTGCTGCTGCACCTTCTGTAGCTCTCTCCCAGCCTCCCAACTCTTCCCCCCTCCTTCCTGTTTCCTGTCCTTTCAGGCTCCCAGCAGCCAGTGCTCCCAATTCTAATAATTACAAGCAACATCTAAACACCACAATAGGCTCATGGAATATTAATGGCTTGTATCAGTCTCTCCAGAATGGTCCCATCCTTCTGCACATGTGCAGGATCTGCTGTTGCTCTGAGATGTGTTTCCCTTCTCTTGGCCTCTCTCACGTTTTTCATTTTCACACGCTTGCTGCTGTAATTGTGTTTGCAGGCATATAATAAAGATACACTGGTTTGCTTCTGCTGTCATTTTATACAGATCTCTTTCTCTTTTCTTGCTCCCAGGCTGTCATGGTGTTCCCCTGGGATCTTGTGGGCTGGGCTCAGAAGGAGCCTAAAAATGTCGGTCTGTGGAGGATAGTCCTCCAGATGTTCACCATAGCATATTCAAAACACAACCTAGGGGTTTGGCTGTGTAACTCCTACTGGCTTTCATGGGAGTAGCCCAGCTAAATCTCTGTGCACTGCTTTGACCATTTAGAGACAAACATCTTATTTTCTTTCCAAATCAGAGTCTTGCCAATGGGAAATTTAATTTCTAAGCTAGCAAGTTTTGTGCAGCCATTTGAGATGGGTCAGAACCAAATCCCAAAATCCAAACAAACGCTCCTGGGGATTTTAAGGATATTCAAAATCTGAACCCACTCTGGATCTGAATTTTTAATGGTGGAACCATAACCCTGCATCCAAACACACCCAAACTTTGAGGTGTTTGAAATCCAGCTAGATCCACATTTCCTGGCTTGAGTCTGGCTCAGGCAGAAATTCATGGTGCTTCCTAGTCACAAAACTAACAAAGCAAATACAAGTTAGTTAAAAACTCTGGTCCAGGAGGCCCAAGCCTGGGGACTGGAGGATTGAGGCATGATAGCCTTGCTTTGTGACATGGAAAGAGCAGCCATGGAATAGCGGGAGCTGGTGCAGCTCATGGTTGATGTGTATTCGCATCAGGATTGAGGTGTACTGAGCATGCAGTGGGGGGAATGTGCTGCAGCCCAGGACTGAGGAGCATTGTGGCTGTCGTGGTGGTGAAAAGGGGTCCATGTCTTTAATCACAGATATGTAACGTGTGGGGTAAGCATGTTTTTCCCGTGCTATTCCTGACTGCAGCTGAAGCGACTAGTCCTTCACTTGCAGCAACAGTAAGTTTTACATTCAAAATGTTCCATCCCAAGAAAGCTGTATCTGACAGTATCTCTTTATTGAAGAGCAGTGACTGGAAAGAATCTGGAGGTTGGCTTCATGTCACTCCTTTGTCCTCTTCTCTCTTCTTTTTTTTTTTTTTTTTGGTATTATGAAAACGAGAAGCAGCTGTGAGCCCTTCAAATCGCAAATGGAATTGTGAGCGCCGCTGCCTCTGCTAACAGCTCATTTATTACCAGGCAGCAGACAGCTTCCGCTGTGCTGCTACAGTCCATTTTGCCTAAAGATGCTGCGTGGAATTGAAAACAATTTGCTTTAAGATCTGGCACGGGGGCCAGCCGAGAGTTTGTGCATTCAGAGGGACGCCTCCCTTGCCGCCTTTTGCTGAATCAAACAGAACAGGACATGTGTACACATGCCCTGGGGCATGCGCAGAGAAAGGCATGCAGTACAGTGACCCAGAACTCTTTCTCCTGCAAAGTTGAAGACCATCACCGCACTGGGAAATTCTTTAAGTGAAGCCGGGTGGGGGGGAGGTTGGGGAAGGGTGTTTTGTTTTCAACCATGTCAGAAATATTGGGAGGAAGGCCAGGAGGTAACTTTGGCAGATCGGTGTTGCACTGAGCCAAAACCATAAAGCTGTATCGTGTACATGCTGTAAATGCTCAGTAGGAATATGATTTTTGCTCAAAATACAGAGATTTGTGAGCTGATGGCATTTTAGGCTACATTATCTTTGTCTCCGCAGTTATGAGCTCACCCCAAAGTTTCTTGCAGTCATTATCACAGAGCTTCTTGGAATAGGTGATCAGGAGGAAGAAAGCACTGGGTTCTCAAAGTACTATATATGATTCCAGGGAATTTGCTGTCCCAGAGGTCAATGGGAGAGCAGGTAAAACAGGTTCAGTTGTCACTAAACTACGCCACTCATGAATTATTCCACGAGTAATCCAGGGTTCTATGTTTTCTCCCTACAAGGAAGCCTGTGTGATAGGTGCCTGATCCTGCACCATTGACTTCATTGGGTGCAGGATCAAGCCCTATATTAGGGACAGAAGATGCCATATGCTACAATTTATTTCCTCTCCGCCCCTCTCTACTTTGTTTGCAGTTGCAGGACTTTGTTGCAGTCATTTGCTGCTTTTTTCCACCCTGCTGCATTTCATGTGTGTGACTGCTGTGATCCCCGCGATAGCTCATAGACTTTAAGGTCAGAAGGGACCATCATGATCATCTAGTCTGACCTCCTGCACAATGCAGGCCACAGAACTTCACCCACCCACTCCTGCAATAGACCCCTAACCTCTGGCTGAGTTACTGAACTCCTCAAATCATGATTTAAGGACTTCAAGTTATAGAGAATCCACATTTACAGTAGTTTTAACAAGTGACCCATGCCCCATGCTGCAAAGGAAGGTGAAAACCCCCCAGGGTCTCTGCCACTCTGACTCAGCGGAAAATTCCTTCCCAACACCAAGTATGGTGATTCCTGCTCTAGCTGTCATCTGCTACCTTGGACTCCCCATCTGTCTGTCTGCATCTACCTGTTGTCTCTCATCTCAAAATGAGTGTGTAAGCTCTTTGGGGCAAGGAACATCTTTTCATTGTGAGTGTACAGCATCTAGCAGCCTGGGGCCCAGATCCTTGATTTGGGCCTCACCTAACCCAATACTCATAGGGCTGGTGGAAACCTTTCTGTTGAAACTGCAATTTTCTGTTGAAAAACATTTTTGTCTAAATGAAATGTTTCCTGAAAAGTGTTTGCTTTCTGTGGGATTTTTTTAATATTTTGTCCAAAAAGCGGAATACACAAAACCTGCAATAATTCATTTTTTGATAAAGTCTGAATTTTTCTTAAAAAATATCAGTTAAAACAACAAAAAAATTGTTGCTGTTGAAAATTCTGTGCAGAAGTAAAACCCTACTTTCTAACAAGCTCTAAATACGAATAGTAAATCCTAATAAAAATCTGCAGCAGAACACAAACCATATGAGTCACAATGAAGTTTTATTCCCAGGATGTTTGTGTGAGCTCAGCACTTTTAAAAAATTCCCATCTGTGCTTTTAAAATATTGTTTTATGACAACCCCAAATTGTGGACAATGAATCACACCTTGAACCCTGATGTGAGACAGCAAATCTCAAGGCAATCTCAGCATGCATATGAATTTTAGAGCACTTGGACAAATTGGCTGTCAAACCATAAGCTAGTCTGAAGCTCAACTACAGCTCAGCTGAAACCCAACTCTCCCAGGTGAAAAGTTTTGCTGAAGGAATTTATCTCCAGGATTGAATGAACCAAGGAATTCCTCTCTCTCTTCAATGCTTGTGCAGACAATGGCAGCAGGTTTCTTTGTACCGCTTCTTTTGTAGAAGTGCCACAAAACTCCTGTAGGCTGAGGATAAATTGAGACACAAACAAGCAGATTCAGGGAAGGGCAGGTAAGCCTGTGCATTGAAAGACCAGGAAAAAGAGGGGTACCTTTATGCAGGGTGTAGAATTGAGGGCACTCAACAATGAGGACAGGAAGAGGTGAGGGCAGAGGAAAGCCAAGAGCTAATTGAATGGCGGGGGCCAGCGGGGGTTACACCCACACTGGTGGAGACAGAAGGCTCTGATGTGGAGTTAGGCAGGATTCTGTGAGGATTTAAAGCAGGTAAATCCCAGGTGGAGGTTTGTGCCTTGCTTTTCATGAGAAGCTTTGATTATCAGATTATCCCACCTTGAGATGATGTTGATGATGATGATGACCGCAGATTTCCCAGATCCAACTGGGCTTCCTTTATAAAATGCAACTTCTTTCCCCACAGCCACCCGAGACACACTGCTTTCAGTTTCTTCGTTCCCCATAGGCAAGGCTCTTCTTGCGGTGCTTTAAAAATAATATGTGCCATTTGATAGGCTCCAAAGGCAAATAAATTTGCTCTTCACATGTATCCTGGGATTAAACGCCTCTGCGAAGGATGGTTTGGCATTATCCAAACTGAGAGATGAAACCCACTGTGCCCACCCCCGTTCAGATTCTGGAGTTTGGACGGCTGGCATATCATTTGTACGGGTAGCAGGGATTTATTAGTGTAATTTTTAGGGCTGCGGGGTGGGTTGCCTGCATTTTGAGCCTTTCAGCCTTGGTGGTTATCTCATCTTAGGCCTTGTCACACTGACCAAAGAACTGTGTGGAGATGACAGCAGTAGAGTACGTTCGAACATGGAGGCAGCAAAGCGAATCTATAATCTCCGACGTACTTTGTAATTCTGAGTTTAATGTGGATGCAAGAACACTGGAGATGGCCTCAAATGTGCTCTTTAAACACACATTTGATGCAGTTTCGCCCCATCCACAGAGGTCGGCCAAACCACCCAACAAAATGGTGTCACTGAAACCAGGCCTCAACCATCTTTAACCATGGTTTTTCAACTGATGACGCCATAGTCTGAAAAACTGATAATGTCTAAGGCCATTTCAGTCTCTTCTCTGGGTAAGGAAAAGTGGCATGCCCATGGACCTGACCATAAACCCCGTGAAGTCAGTAGAGACTGCCACTGATTTCAAAGGGCTTAGACTCACGTCCCAAATGGCCCCATCCACATCTTTGAGATACGCTGCTACCCTGTCTCCTGTAGGTGTTTTTGAAGCTGTCTCATCTAAATACTGGGCTAAGGAAGCAGACACTTACTACACTGTTTTAATGAGCCCACACAATGACGTGGGGGGAGGATAATGAGGATGAAGCAGAGTAGGGCCCCAGCTGTGGTGCACGATAGGAGTCACTGGACCGGTGCTACAGATGCAGTGGCAGTGTGATCTCAGCTGGAAAGCAGGCAACCAGCCAGAGGCATGTTCTTTTCATGACTGCCAAGACCTGTAAATGGATGATGGGAAAAGTGACCCAGGTTTGTGTATGGTGGGGAGCAGGTTGTCACTTCTTGGGACCAATGGGAGACCCTACTTGCCATCCCCAAGTTTGACAGCCAAGAACCATGTGGCTAAGGGGCGCACAAATGTCTGGGTAGGTGGATGGCTGGATAGACTACCCATGTATATAAGGCATTAAGGAATGATTTCTCAGGCATCAGTTTCACACAGGATGAGCTGCATTCACTGGAGGTGCCAAGGGGCCATTTTGGACAGCCATGGTATTTGTTCTTTGCCATCTGTTCTTGTGATACAGTTATGGCAACAAAGAACCATGTAGGTTCATTCACCGCCTCTCCATTTTGAAGTGACAGGAGAACAATTTACCCGCTCATCTTTAGCCCAAAACAGGGCACTGTGGTTTGGGCCATATGGCCAGGCAGCTTGCCTGACACACTGTTAATATTGTGCTGACTCCTCTATGAGTGCAACAAGGTTAAAGCCCAGGAGGACAGGAGCAAACCATTCCATAACTGCCCCAGTGCCCTTCCCTTCTGCTCCCCACAACAGGGCATTTAACCTGTCAAAGAAAAGAAACACACCTAGATTGATACGAAATGCCACTCCCTGCATGGAAGAGTGAGATTTCACTTGGTTTATGTTCTGTAGTAACAAATTGCCGTGGCCTGGCTCTATGAAAAACAATGTCAATCTATAGTCTTGCAATAGTGTAGTACAATAAAGCATAGTACCATGATTCTGTAGCTGAGCAGAACATGGCCCTTTAAGGGAGTCAGATATTTGAATGTCTCTCCTCTTTACAATCTGTTTTGCAGAAAGTTTACGTCCAGCCCCTCTGCACAAGGAAGGAGAGTGTTCATATTGGTTTTGGACAGAGCTTTATCCTTAGGGGGTGCGCCCTGCGCCCAGGAAGTGTGCAGGTGACCATCAGAGAGTCCCTGCCCCAGAGGAGCACCCAGGTGGTCATCGGAGAGGCCCCATCACAGGAACATTTAAACTTTTGGTATAGGGAGCAGTTCAGACTATTTGTAATAGTCTACCAGGCTCTTTTTTTTTAAAGCTTTAGGTAATCGTTTTGTAGTGAAGTAACTGAGGGGCTGATAATATTGGATAAAGTCAAACACCCAGATGTTAAGGGCTATAAAATGCCCTTTGCCCTTCAATACCAAGCACCTCTAGTTGCCTATGTGGTATTCAGTGCCTGGAGGCGGACTGTACCGAACAATGATTTTGTACTGTCGACAAGCTACCATGAGGGAGAAGGCTGAGAGGCCACAGAACTCATTTCACTTGTGGCCTGAGCCACACATGCCCTCAGCTCTCCTGGGATGAAAAGTTAGTGGGTGAGTGCTCTGATCCTTTCTATACATTCTGCCAGCTTCCTCCTTAAAAGGGCACTTTTCAGGCTGCTTTGGCAAAAGCTGGGTCTGGCTGTGCTGCATTAAGAGAATAAATGTCACTATAAAAATGGAAATCCCATTGCAGAAAATGAGAAATCAATATCCTCTGAGGAGCATGCCTTCTGCCCAGTCCCATTGCATTGCATCGTAACATCCTAGTCCTTTCAAAGACAATAACCTCGCTAATTAAATGACCGGTAGAGGGGAGGGAGGTGAACGGAAGGGAAGCCGGTGTGTGGACCGAACCTCCAGAGAATGACATGTTCCCAAGTGTCTCTGTGTTAAAAGACTAAATTATTTCTATTTTGAGCTTTGTAGCCTTTCAGGATCAGTGGAGAGTTTTGGGAGGCAGCTGCACCAGTGCTATGTTGAGAGTGGTTTTGACAAGCCTAATTTGGAGACGCCATCCGTAAACCTCCACTCGTGCAGTCTCTAAATCAGGGCTGACTTCAAGGGGCAGAAGGCGAAGTAAAGCTCTTCTTTCCACCAGAACATCTGAGGAATTTAAGCTGGAGCTTCAGCAAATTTAGCCAGGCATTTCAGCAAGCTGTCAGCTTCCCGAGCAAACAACACCTCACACATAATCTGGAGAGAGGGCCTGAAAATATATCAGCCTAGATTCGAACAGCAGGGTTGGTAGCAGAGCAGGACTCGGGTAGATCTGACGATAGGCTCAGGACTGTAATTGAAAGGCATGTTGCAAGCCAGAGAGTGGTGTATTATCAGAGCATGTAGGAGGCTGGGGTGGAACTGCAGTGGGTGCCACAGGTTAGGAGAATTGGGGGGGTTGGGGGGGAGGTATGACTTTGTAGCAGTGATTAAGATGAGACTTGGATTTCTCAAATGTGAACTTGGCAGAAAAAAAAAATCTAAGCACCGCCATGGCATTATAGAGGTACACGGTGCTTTGCAGAATGAAAAGTAAGACATTGTCATAACTTCAAACCTATCATTTCCTCACAGAACTTATGTTCCTCTTTACCAATGTGGGATCGTTTCTGCTTTAGGCTGATCTTACCCTCCCGCCCCACAATGAATCTGCTGCATTCTGCCGGCAGTCCCTCAGACGAGCTCCAGTGGGCTGGAATCTTTGCCTCTTCTGAAAGGGTAGCAAAGGATTAGGGAGCTCATCCAATGGATTTAGACACTGTCTTCTGAATCAATTTTAAGCAAAGACCCAAAGCAGAGAGAAGAGAATGGTAGTAGCAGGGCATAGTGCCCCCTTAAGGCAAGGTGCAAGTTCAGCATGGTCCTGTTACAGATTTCAGGCAAGTTTCCATGGTGCATGGGAACTATAGGGCAATACAAGTGCATCCCTAGCAAAGGACAGAGATGATAAATAACCTCCCTTTCCCATCATGCCTTGCTGGTGAAGCCTTTAGTTCACATGCTCTTTGGGAACTGCAATCCCCGGAATGCCTCCTTCCAAAGTCTGGAAGTTTCCTTACAGGGCCAGGATGCCCCAGGACAGTGATAAAGCCTTGGGGCTGGGGGGATGGGGTCTATGGAGGGCATCATCCTTGTTAAATGTCCAAAATATTTGTTGGGCAAATGTTTCCTCTATGCTGTCGCATGATGTGACGTCCACATTTCTGTGATGCTAATTAGCTGTTTAAAGGTTTTTCCAACTATGGCCGAAGCTCCCTGGACTTAGCAACGCTATGGAGATTTAGCAGACAGTGTAAGCGGGAAAAGCACAAGAGAGGAGAATGGAAAGCTGAAGTTCTATGCCTGTTAACGGATGGTTTTCATAAATTATATGTGAAAGATGTCACGTCGGTGGAGATGGGAAACAGCTGAGTGGATTATAAAAGTACTCTCAATGGACCATTTTAATACCTAATTTTTTAAATCTCTTATGTTAGGTGTCATAAAAGCTAATTCTACTGGAAAGGATAAAAATTTCTCCTTGGAAAATTGGCTGGCTGGTGATTAGAAATCTTCAAGGGGAACATGTTGTTAATTAGTGTGAGCTACCAAACTGAGGGGAGGTCAGTGATGCAAGGGGAAATGCACCAGTCTTCCATTTCTAGAGACTTGAGTTTGGTCACAAGTGAAACACGGTCTGTGGTTATACCCTTATCCGTATTGAGGGCATTGTCCCCATCCCAAAACAGCCTCTGAATTCAATGCCGTTTGCAGTCTCAGCTTTACAGAGGCCCAGGGCTGGAAGGAGATGACAGAGAAGGTTGATGGCAGAGCTATGGTAGGGGAACCATATCTGGAAAAAGCAGGAGTAGTGCTAGGTCAGGACTGAGGGATGTTGGCAAAATCGTGGAGCCTGCATGATGTCCCGTGAGGAGCATTGAGGTGGTAACATAAGACACAAATGGGTGCTGGTGCACATCAGGGCTGAATTCCTCCATTGCTATCAGCCTGCAATTTCTTGAGCCCCAAATCTATTTTTAAAAATAACAAATAAATTCGATGGGTGTGTGAGAGAACTGACAGTCTTTGTCCTGGCAAAAGGTACCAGGGATTCCAGTCAGCCTGTGATTGTTGGCCTATGACATTTCAGGCATGCCAAAGCGTCACTCCCAAAAGTTCTACATTCCTGGAAACTTCTGCGTGGCCCAGTACTGGCTCTGCCATGTTGGGTACCCTTGTGACCACCATCTGGGCTGAGATTTTTAAGCAGGCAGATTTTACTGCACATTTCCAAAATAATTTTGTGTGTAGGAAATGAACTACTTCCTTCTCTCCCTAAACAGTCAGAGCCTAAGATACATTCTAAACAAGGGTTTATTCTTCATATGCCAAAGGCAGCTCTATGCTGATACATTTCACAGAGTGAAGGATCCTTGTACTCTGTGCATGTTTTCCAGCCTGTCCAGGTTGTCCTTTCTCCTAGAAGAATTAATCTGTGTGTGGGGAGGAGGAGGAGGAGGTTTGAATTGTCAGAACAAGGGCACACAGCAGTATTGTATTTGCAGTGTAGAAATGAGCCCATGTTGGAGCATTTCCATAGGGAGGGAGGATTTGGCCCACAATGAAATGACACCAAAAGCAATTTGCCAAATGAAATTACATAGTATTAGACCTCAGGCTGTCTCCTTCTGGGGAATGCTCCCTGCAATGGGCTTCAAAAAGACATGAGCTAAAGGCCTGAGCAAGAACATTGCAGCCGAAAGCTTACATGTAAGGGTGAGCAGGCAGGAAAAAACAATCTGCATTCAAGTCCCAAATTCTCCAGTTGGGGTCGAGAACATGATCTCAGTCACTGCAAGATGAGCCATCTTGCCTCCAGGCTTTTTCTGTTCTCTGGTATAATCAAGTAAGAACTGAATAAAAAAATGAATGGAAGAAAGACAGGATTTGTTTAGATGAATGACCCGCCCCTTTCCCGCACATGGCACAGCTGTGATTCTCTTACGGGGGAAACACCATCCTTGTTGATGTCACACCAGAAGTTATTAAGTAGAGAAAATCCATAAGGAGAGAAATGAAACGTTATGCATGGAGAGCTGTTAGTTGAAAGAAAAGAAAGGGGAACAATGTGTTTTTTTTAAAGTCTTTCTTTTAAAAAGAGTGGGCTGTGGGGTCCGATTTTAATATCATTTACACCCCCTCCACAATGCTGCCAACTCTTGTGATTTTATTGTGAGTCTTACAAAAGTTGGGGTTTTTCATAAATCCCCAGCGACTGGAGTCATACTATATTTTGTGAGACTCTCAGCTTGCATTTTAAAAAGAAAGTTTCTCCCTCTCAGGGTTGTGGAGATAAACTTGAAAATGTGAACCGAATATGTTGCTAAAAGCTCATAAACCAGAAGGCACATAAAAAGATCCCAACATGTATTATTATTTTTAACGTCATGAGGTTTTAAACCAATGCTATGGGGGGCTTGACTTGTGATTTTTGTAGGCTTGGGGTTGCCAACCCTTTTAGACTAACGGAATTCCACTGTGGTCAATGGATGGCTCCTGATTGACACCAGTGTACCTGAGATCTGAGTAAGACCCCCATGGAGCAAAGATTGCTGTAGATCATTTCCCAGTTAAACCACTTTGGCTTGTCATGGTCAGTGAAAACTAACACACACATACACACACAATTGCTACTTACCTCCAATGTTTCAACCTCCACCTCCCTTGGTGGGTTGCCAAGCCCCTGGGGTATCTCACTGTAGATGTTTACAGGAAAGTCTTCCAAATACTGGTGTTCTCGGGCCTAAAAACATGTGGAGGAATAAATAAAAGTTAAATCTGCTGATTATTTTTCCACCCAGCATGTAAGATTCTTGTGAATGGCTTGCCAATGCAGTCCATGCCCCCATTGTGTATGTGTGGGCAGATGTTACATTCTGCATGCAGGTGCCCTTTGGATAAAGTCCTCCATTACTATGACGATGTGCAGATGAAATACCCACTCACTAAGGTGTTCCAGCAAAATAGCAACACAGTAGTTGCGCACCCGCCACGATTCAGTATCCCTTTAAGTAGAAGGGATCTTTCTCTCATTCCATCCTCGTAATTACCCACTTATTTTAATTATTGTTCAAATCAGCATCACACATTTGTAAAGCCCTGAGCCAAGGAGGGTGAAAACTGATTCAGCCCAGCAAACTACTGCTGGTGACAGCAAAGTTGATTTCCTTTGTATTTTAGACATTTCATTTGAGCCAACACCTTAGAGCGACTCTTCCTCAGCTCAGATCTTTTCTGTGAAATTCAGGGGAGGGACTTGAGTCCTTTCCTATCCAAATGAATAGCCCATCTGTTAATTAGGTGCCATCTGGCTTTCTGATAGACTATGGAGGTGGTGGGAAAAGACTCTGGGATGGAGGATTGTGCTGCCATACCCAAACCTGGTGGAGCTTTTACAAATGCCAGCCATGCTCTTTCTTTTGATTTGCTTTGGAATGTTCCGGATTTGAATTTTGTGCCCACAGAAGTGTGCGAGGGGGAAGGCGGGAATCTAAACAATGTGTAGAGCCAAGCAGAGCCCGGACAGGCAGAGCACAAGCTTGCCAGGCACATCTCTGCCAGCCAAATAAAAACAACCCCATTTAGTATTATGCACTATCCTTGGAGGGCAGTATTGCCAGATGCTGTATGAGGAGAAGTAAGGTGGGGAGATAACACTTTACAGAGTTCAGTGCAGATACTCCCATGCAGGCAAAAAGCAGAAGGAGATGCACATAAATGGGAGGGATCAAAAGAGAGGTAAGATGGAATGTAAAAGTGACAAAGATGCGAATACAGACTAACACGGCTGTTACTCTGAAAGATGCTAATATGTAACCAGGCCGCAGCAGACTAGTTACATGAGGGCAGAATGGGAGGAGGGAAAAGCATGTTGGATTCTAGTGTAATGCCAATTAGTTCTGACATGCGGCATCCCTGCTATCCCAGCCCCAAGCCTGAATACAGATACACCAAACCTGACCAGCAGCAACTTCCTTATTCCTGCTCCCCAGCTGTGCCCTGACCTGCAGCAAGGCCCCAACTTTCTAGTCCAGGGCCCCCATATACATCTGCTAATGCACTTTGATCTGCTCTGCATTGCCCGTTCCTGACTCAACCCAGCCCCGTGCATTTCTTGTGCAATCGCTGACAATGCTGCTGAATGATGCCACATTGCGCAAAATGGTTTTGAGGGTGGATAAATATCTCCTGGAGATCAACATGAAACCCCTGAACCCATTTCCACTTAAGGCGGAATCCAAATCCAGGTCTCCAGAGGTAACATTCTAGTGTATTCCCATTCTCTTCACCTGGTACCCCTAAATCTAATCCACACGGGCTGCTCTTAAACTCATTCTCACATGGAAGGGTTTTCATTATCTACACTTGGTCCATTGAGTTCACTAGATAGCATTACCCAGCTGCCTGGATATAATGCAGCTACATAGGCAGATCCAGCTCTATCTCTGGCACCAGCTGTCGCTCTAAATCAAGAGAACAACTGTGATACTGAGGGAAAGACTCATAATTGCTGCATTACCATTGTGGCCGTGCACTGGAAGCATGAAAGGTATCCCCATCAGGGGCAGGTCAGTCTCAGCTGGAAGGGATTCGCATAACTGTTTCATAGTGGAGGAGGACTGGCAGATGACATGATCACTGTGATGGTTAAGTGCCGGTGCACAGCTGGGACCAGGGGACATTATTCAGAACTTTGAGGTGGAAAACTGGTGGTATTAATATTCGAGGGAAAAAATATCTTGGGTGAGAATTCAGCTTGTTTCAGGCACTAGAGCAGTGAAATCCAACATCCTTCCTGATCAGTGCATCTGCATTGTGGCATACACAGCTTCTGCAGAGCTTTAAACAGAGACAAAAGATTCTCAGCCCCAGTAAGCCCTTGCACAAATTAAGCACTTCACCCCTGTATTGAAGAGACGGCAAAAGGACAATAACTGTAATGCTTTATATAGCTATCAAGAGGATTCAAATTTTCCTTCCTTCCCACCCCCTTCTCCTTACTGCACATCCCCATCCATGGCTTTCTGCCTTATTCATGATGCTCCCAGGCTTGTAACAATCTCCCTATTCTTAGCCACCAAGCTAAGATTCCTCCTCCCCCTCTAAATCACGCCTTTAAATTCACTTCTTCTCCTTGCTATGGTGTTGTTCTTACCAATCATCTCTCCACTAACTCCCTTATCTGGAGGGTTGTCACCTGTTCTGCCTTCTCTATGCTATCCACGGATGTGGTCTTCAGGGAAGAGATTCTGTCTTGTATTATGTTTTTGTGTAAAGTGCTGGGTGTCGGATGGCTGCTGAGTATTAATAGTGTTGTTTTTGTAAGGCATCTGGTAAAGCACAGTGTACTGTATAAATTCTCAGCAACAAAAACAATAATTTCCTTTTCCCCTCACATAATCCTGCAGCAATCCATCGTGATGAGTCATGGTAAGGAGCCAGGAGAAATTGCACCAAAATCCTGACAGTTCTATTGTTCTGTGTTTATCAGCAAAGGCCAGGAAGGAAGGTTGGGTTCTAATCCCAGCTCAGCCACTGACACACTGTGTCATCTTGGGCAGGTTGTTTGACCTCCTTGTAGCCTCTGTCAACGCAACAGGAAAACTTAACATAAAGCAGGAATGCCCCACTGAGATGGGAAGATGTAGCATGACTCAGGGTGCACCAGAACCTACATAGAATAGAATGGATTAGAAAGGGAACAGTAGCGGGCCTTAGGCTTCTTGTTAATATCTCAATCATCATCTGTTGGAGGAAGCAAAGCACAAATCAATGGACAATTCCAAATTAGGAGGGCCCTGCAAACACTATGGAGGATGGAGAAGAATTACAGAATAATCTAGGGAGTTTAGCGAAGTGGGCAAATAGCAACGGGCTGAGATTTAATTTAGATAAACGTAAGGGAATACACAACGGGAATACTAATGGCAGGCAACAGTGGGAGAATCAACAAGGGGGAAGGCTTTGGGAGGGAGGGGATGACAAATTGGGCATGAACACGTAGTGTGGTGCTAAGGCAAAGTGTGTGAACATAGTGTTAGAATGTGTTCCTGTGGAGGGAAGAGCAAGAAGAGAATGATTGTTCCCTACAGTCTTTATAAAGTCATGCTTCAGGCCTGGTTGGCAGACACTGGCTTCCACTTGTGCCCATGTGAGAGTTTGTGCTCAGGCATGCTCTGCAAACATGCTTCCCAACACAAAAGCCTGAGTGTACCGGTGATGCCTTCTAGCTCAGTTGTGGTCATGTGATAGCACAAGGCCCAGGTGCATCAAGGAATGTTGGACATCTGTGTTCTATCACCTGTACACTCAGGTACTAGAATCCATGACCTGAGCACACAGGGGTTAGTGCTGGAAAAGAGCACAGACACAAGCTCTTGTGCATGAGTGGAGATTGGGTCCAGGCCCTTGGAACGCTGTGCACCGTTTGGGGCTGCTCACTGGATATCAAAAAGACATTAATGAGTTGGAGACAATCCAGAGGAGGGCAAGAAATGGAATGAAAAGGTTAGAGAGCATGACCCTAAGAAGGGAGTTTAATTGAGAAGGGATGACATGTAGCAGCTCTGTATTGGGCAGGTACTTTAAATAATTCCTCCTCCTTTATGTCATTACCTTTTAAGAGGCTAAGGGAGTATAACAAGGGTTAATGGGCTGAGACTAAATAAGAAGAGAACATTTAGGTTAGACATTAGTAAAACACTTCTACCCATGAGGCTAATTGGGCAGTGGAATAAGCGGCTGATAGAGATCGCAAGGATTCCATCCTTAAATGTGTTTGGGTGGAATTTAGGAAAAGCAGGTAAGACGTTAGGGACAGGCTTTTAAGGGTATTTAGGTGCCTAACTCCTATTAGTTTCAATGGGAGTCAGGTGTCTCAATACCTTTAAAAATATAGGCCTTATTGTAGGTCTCTCCTGCTGATGGGAGATCTACTAGATGCCCTATGAACTCCTCTCCAACCTTCTCATCTACAAAAACTAAATCCTCCATTTGACCTGAGCTTTCTTGCCAAAGATGAATTGGTGGCAAATATATTTGTGGTTTAAAATTATTCAGAGAGCTTAGCTTTGTGAATATTTTTAACTCCATGTGCTGACAGGGAACATTTCTCTGTGCATAATCGATACTAAATATGTACTAATAAGGTGTGAGTGGCCAGATTAGTCACATGGTATTCTTTATGTTCCCTGGTTAGATAAGGGCAAGAGAATTTACGGCATGACTACTTGTATGAATTTAAAATTTGGATTCTGCCCATACATGAGGTTGAAATTCACTTTCTGTGAACACTTGCACCACTGAAATGTGAGTCCCAAATCAGAGTGCTTTACTCCAGCAGATGGGGGCTGGTGCCACTGACTTCACTAGGTGCAAAGCAGTGGAAGATCATACCCATTGGGGTCATATCCTCAGCTGCTGAAAACCAGAGCGGTGCTTTGAATTGGTACATTGGCTGGAACAATGCTGCTTTACTGCCCGCTGACAATCAGATCTATTGACTTCAGTGGAGTTACTCCAGAGAACAGAAGTTGGCCTGCTGCCTTTTGGGGTGAGACATAGAATCTGGTCACTGAAACCCCAGGTAGTTTGGTGGGAGCGGGCATGCTAGCCTCAATAGCCTGGAGAACGATTACTGGACAATTATTTTTGTAATTTAGTTCTACGTTGTAAAATTATAGTATTTTAAAAGGTACATTGTCACAGGGTGGCTGGCCCCTGTGCCAGAACAGTTACTCCCAGCTGAGTCACTTAATGGGGGGAGGCTGCACCTGGGCTACAAAGGGTCAGATGGATCATCAGCAAGGATAGAGCTAGACGGGGAAATGCAAAGGGAAGCTGTAGGGAGACGGGGTCTTCCGCAGTGGTCCCTGAGGAAGGGGGCTGGGAAAGGGTAAGAAGACCCAGCTGAAAGTTTTGTTCCCCTTTGGGAGAAGGCAAAGGAGGTCAGCAAGGCCTTGTGTCTTATCCAGGTGCTCAAAGAGCAGGAGGCGACAGTACCTCAGGGAAGAGAGGCTGGGCCCAGCTTAAGATTGGGTAGAAGATGGTTTGTGTTTTGGAATGTTGTGTTAATTAACAAACAAAACCAAACAAAAAAACCTGGGTCCCTAGATGGGACAGGCTCTGCAAAGCTTGTTTAAGCAGCCCCGAAGAAGGGGCAAACAGGCAAGGCACTGCAGAGCCACCGCAGGCCGCAAGGGGTGGTTGGATGACAACCAGTGTGTTACATCAAAAACATAATTGTATTGAAGATAAAATAATTGTCTGCATTGTATGTCAATAGCACAGTTAAGAAGACAAACTCTCTCCTATTAATGTTCCATCTATTTACTCTGCTGAGTGTGGATGTGCGCAGCATGGTGTTCGTCGTTACTGAGAACTAATGATGAATACCAGACGTAACAGCCCCTCAGAAATTTAATCACAGTTCTAAACCTGTACAGAGAAGGGGAAACACAGCCTTCCCTGAGGTAAAGTACAGCGTACTCAGCACCTCATCCAGTTGAGGGCTGTTTTGTAGGTAGTGGAAGCAAGCAGTTCTGTCAGCCAGGGCAACAAACAGACAAGGAGACGTTTCACATCATTGTTCATGACAGATCCATCAGGTTTTTGTCTTTTTTCAAAGGATATTGATTCAATAGCTTTTGAAAAGTAATTATTTTCCCCAGGAAAGTGTCGAAGGGGCATAGCGCAGACTTTATATAAGGTCAGATAACAAAACAGGAGCCTTAAAGCACTGAATTCTATGCAAGCTTAAGCCTTGCCTCTTATATAGATAGATAGATAGATAGATAGACTTTAAAAAAAAAACCCTGAAAAGCCCATATGCAATTGAGAGTCACTTAACCTTTGCTCCTGCCTTCAAAAATTGTCCACCAGGTTTCATCCCACAGAGATGTTTGCAGAGGCATATCTGAAAACTCAGGGAATCTAATATAAATGCCAGGAGATGCTGAGATGCTTTTGAGTTATTTCTGGCCATTAGCTCTAAGACTCCTGGAAAAGAAGCCCGTTTTGGCCATAGGCGTAACATGCCTCTCTTTGTTCTTCTGCCTGTGTTGGAATGGGGAAGTTCCAGCTGCACACAGTGCCGTAGCTTTGATTTCCATGTACTACAGGTTGGTCTTGGTCAGACATTTGATTAATGCACGATTTGTAGCTCCAAGGGCTGATCAAATTTGTATGTAAATGGAGACAGATGCCTCTTGTAACACCTGTAATGGACTGTCTCAGCCATTAGATCTGGAGAAATCATTTTCCGAGGGTTCCTTCTCTCCAGGGGGAGTTTTTGTTGTATTATTCATGGACGCTATTTCCACAGTAAACTCTTGTGTTATGATTACAGCCTGTCGTGCTTGCTCCCCCATCTCCCTCCCCACTTCTATTGCGCTTTCATGTTTCTTGTTGCCTTGCAAATTTAAAGGCTTGTCTTTTTGAACTCCTTAAGGAGAAAGCATTCTGTAGTGATGAGAACACGGAATACCAACAAACTCTCTCTACATCTCTGATGAAGGGTGAAGATTTCCCAGGATTAACGGGCACATTCTCTTTTCAGCTCATGCACTTAGCTCCCATTAATAACCATGAGGATTACACTTGCATATCACAAAGAAGGAAGAATACCCCTCTGTTTTTCGCCCCTACTACTCCCTGACTGATAGCCATCGAGCTGGTAGCCAGCTGTAATGTCTTGCACCACAATAATCTCTTGTTTCAAAATTTGTTTCCTAAGGGACAGATTCAGCCACCCAGAGACAAAGTAATCCCTACTGCAATTTTTCTGAAGTCTCTAGAGGGATATGAGGGATGAAATTAACCCATAGAATAGCATCTCACTCTGTGAGTAGTACCACGGATTTCCTTGCAGTAAGCTACTATAGAAGAGTAATGGTCTTAATATTTTTCACCCATATGGAAGAATATTTTATTTTCCATTTCTTTGTTATGTGTAACATTAATATATATTTAAAATGAATAGCCTGGAGCCATAGACCTAAAATATACTGAAAAACGGTTGTTTGAGAGTATTTCAGGAATAAAAACAAACAACCCAGGCAGGCCCTGACCATGCAAACACTACCTTTGATCGTGGGAATTGTTCCAGCACAGGACTGGGGCCTTAGATTGTAAAAGAGGATGCGTAACAGGGTGGCTTGCCTTTGGGGTGGAGGGGAATCTGGTGATCCCTGGGTGAAAGACAGCGGGAAGCTGCAGGAGAATGAGGTTTGAGAGAGTTAGCGAGACTGCAAGAACCAGGAGAAAGCTCTCCAGGCAGCAAGGCTGGGGAGAGACCCTTACCGAGAAGCAGGGGAGTGACTGACAGTAGACCCTCTGGGAAGCGGGGACTGTGGCCCACTGAACCTGGGGCGAAGACTTGAGTTTTGTTTTGAAAGACTTTCCACTGGATTACTGCGAGAGAGACGCTGAACTAGGGTTGGGGCCCTGATGGCCCATGTGCATCTCAGGACTAAATAAACGGGATCCCTTCTGAGGATTGCTTGAGTTACTCTGGGAACTGTGAGTTCTAAGGGCCCCTGAAGAGACAGGACAGCCAGAGAGGCAGGGTGCGGTAGAGCGATCTCTGTCCATGAGGGAGCACTGATGGCAATCAGTGGCTGCACCAGTACTGGATGATATGGACCAGCCCATCTTTCCCTGGTATGTGTGTACAGTGCCCACAGTAATGGGGTCCCGCTCCTTGGTGGCTGCTGTAATAAAAGTCACATGAATTCATCAATAGGAAATATAGAGATATTATATCTGGGTTTGGTGGGTAATCTTCCACCTTAAATAATGATCATTTCCATGACTTGTTTCTAAAAACAGACAGCCCCTTGGGCTATGCCTTGTTTATTGGAACATACAATCCCCTATGCTGCTATGACATGTTTATACGAACATATGTTCCCCCTGGACTTTGACATGGTCACATTAACATACAACCCCCTGAACAGTGTTTCAGTCTGCCAGCAAGGGGAAGGATCTGGAAAGGCAATACCAGTGCAGCTAAACACATGTGTCCCTTACCCTTTACCTCAGAGCTTCTCTCGCTTTGTCACCGTCAGAGCCTTGGTCTCACACAGCCCTCCTCCCCGCTGTTCACAACGGCATGGACCCTCCTCCCCCACCGTTCTCAGTAACACAGGATCCTTGGGGCAGCGACGGCTTCTACGGAGGAGTAACATCAGGAAAGTGCTGTGTCCCAAGCTGTCTTTCAATCTGATTTAACAGCTGGAAAGGAGGAGGAGGAGGAAGAGCCAGCCTCATGTGACTAGCCAGCTCTCCACAGATCACACTTTTGGGAACCTTTGTGTTACATGCATTTCTAAGGTGCTCCTTCCCAGCAGAACAGTATAATGCCTGTGCTTCTCTCCTTTCCCTCGTGTGCAGGCTCTGTCTTCTCAAACTGGTGCCAGTGGCCCCATGTAGTTACCGCATCGTTTGGCCGTTGCGGCCTGCATGGTAATCTCTGGCACACACATCCATGGCCCCCAGTGCTGTGGCTGCTTGTGCTAGTCTGCAGTGCACTTTAAAGCTGCCACTGGCCCCACTGTTTTGCACGATCCTGATGCCTGCCCGGCACTCATGTTCCAGGGTAGCCAATGTTGCAATAGCTACGTGCCCGAGTCCAGAGAGGTTCCTGGCCTGAATCAGACTGATTTCTGTGTGGACAGAATTGGGGCTTGGTCTTAAATCTGAGTCAGAGCCTGAGCTTAGTGTAAAGATACCCTTACAGGCCTCCTCTCCTCCCTGCTTCTCCCCCAGCCATGCCCCCTCTTGCATGTAGGTGCTTTGGCTGTGCACATCCATGTTGCCTGTCAGATTGCTGGGGTGGAGCCAGGATTAATTTTTGTGTCATGTACTGTCATCTTCATATTTCCCCTCTGCTGCAGACAAGGGGCTGAGAGGGCCTGGTATTTATAAACCTTCCATCAGTACAGGCAGATGGTAACAATAGATTCCAAGTAAAGCTAGCAAGAGTGAGCAAGCCTCAGCCAGGTCCTGCAGGATTCTGTTGCTAAGGAGAGCCTTCCTTGTGCAACAGATAAAACTAGTCTCCCAACATGGATGCAAATATACAGGGTCTCCATGCGATTGATTCCATTTGCGCACAGCTTTGAGGCCTGGCCCATAAAAACCACCTCTTTGATCCCAGTACCTGCATTGTATCATTTACGAGGCATTTTGTAGCTCTCCAAGACTGGGATGTTGAATAATCTGATCTGAGTAGGGGGGAAAACACCTGAAACAAACCCACCTTCCATCCAGGTTACAAGACACTTTGCTCTTTGCCAGAGGAGCACTTGTTGTAATAGCCAAGGCTCACTTTACATTTCCTTCCCTAGCATGGCTGCGTGTTTCTGGGGGAGGTCGTATCAGCTTCTGGGGGAGGTGTGTCAGCATCTGGAGGTGCTGGGGGTAGGGGGAAGGGGCACTTGCATAATTGGGGTGTTTAATGAAACAGATGGGTAGGTGGAGGTGTACTAAGTAAGCGCTGGAAAGGCACCAATTTGGCATGTATGCATCTCACTGTTTCAACTGTGTGAGGGGGAGACTTCATCAGTGGGCAGGAGATGTTATGAGGGAAGTGCGCGGGCATACCTTTAGGAGCAGCCTGGCACGGTGCACAGATGCAGGTCTTAGGAGAACCACTGTGTCTTCTTGTTGAGGTCAGCTACATGTTGGGGTCTTTTGGCGCACTGCATATGGAACAAAGAGTTGTTTTAAAGTCCTTGCTAGATGGGGTATGACAACAGAAGAGATTGTTCCTAACCTACCAGCAGGTATCCTAAGAGCTCCTGGTTGCAAGTACATCAGGTACCTGTACCTGCTGTTTTCTCTGATGCTGTTCCTAGACAGACATCCCTCCTCCCCCTGAAAGCAGCACTTCTAGGAACAATCCCTCCTGTTACAGCTCTACAGGATAAAAACAAAAAGGCCATTTTGTTTGTGGATCCCTGAAGATCAGTTGGGCGTATTAGACCCCACTAAACAGCTGCCATAATGACACTGCAGAGAGTAATTAAACTGAAATGTAACAAGAAATATCCGCTGTGATATTTACCATAGACACACCAGTAATTATTATTAAGCTAAGCCCTTCCCCACAAAAAAGATGTACCAGCAGGATGTTAATAATCTGTATGATATTTTCATAGCACCTGTCATCTCAACAGATCCCAAAGCACTTTACAGAATATACAACTTGGACAGTATCCCTTTCTCTGTCTTTTGTGGTCAGCTTTGCATGGTCCCACCTGCACCACCAAGCAGGGGGTGAATTGCATGACCAGTGCCAGAGAGATCCTGGAGATCATGCATATGAACTGCTAAATACCTGGTGAAATAAAGCTGTGTTCAAGGCACTGAAAATGGCCATTGAATTCTGCTTGATTTCCCCTACCCAACTCATTCATGGGAGAAGTCAGCAGAGTTAAAGGGCCCGTGCTAAGATCAAACTCCCCTGGAAGGCGAAGAGCAAAGTTTTCTAAAAGAAACATTCACAATATGTGTCAGATATCAGTAAGAGGGTGCATGTGGTGATTTCAGAACAAGGACATGTACATTTAAAACAGAGTAGAAAATCAGGTCCACTTATCTTTGTCTAAGATGAGCAGCGTTATCCCTTTAAGGCACAGCCCTGCTCCCCGCTCCTGGCGCATGGGAGAGTGCATGTGTTGCTCCAGCCCTTTTGGCATGTGACTTACTCCCCTGCTGCAAGGGCTGGTGCAGAAGGGCGCCATGCCTGTGCCCTTCTGCCCCCCCCCCCCCGCCCCGGCTGCTGGGTGCCCCAAAGGGGGCTAGTGGGAGGAGAACCCATCTTACGATTGAAGGGCCTGCAATTCTGCCTGGCATTATCTCAGTTCACATGAGGGGGCAAGTAACCATGTGCCTTCCCTCCCCAAGCAGTGCCTCCATGTCTGGGTCAGGCAGGATCTGGCCTCTTGTCGTTTTCTTTAAAATTCCCCTGAGAAAATCGCCTTGGGCCAGGTCCTGAGCACATGTACACCTGTGTCAATCAGCAGAATCTCCATTTCTGTGATTTTATTGCCCAACTTGCAATATTTGGCCCTTTAATTAAAGTCCCATCTCCTGGAATCATGGGATAATGTGGGCATCTGTTTTCATAGTGTAATAGGGTAGTCTGTCATCTTTAGGGAGTGGCGGGGACTGGGACCAGCCATCCCCAGTTCCATGACAGAGCCCCCTCAAGGTTTCAGGAGCTCTAGAGCAGTGCTACTCAAAGTGGTGGTCCGTGCACCGGTGCCGGTCCGTGAGCCATTGGCTGCCGGTCTGCGCGCACATTGGAAAAAAAATTGCCAGTCCCCACATCAGGTAGCTTGAGAAGCACTGCTCTAGAGCACACGAGGGCCTAAGAATGGCAGAAGCAGATGCTGGCAGATGGGAAGTGGCACCGAGGAAGAAGTGTGTGAGTCCAAGGACTAAGGGAGGCTCTCTGGAAAGGAGGATGGAATCTGGGTACTGGTGGGTTGGGGAAGTCTGCCTGGATCATCGTACAGCCTCAGGAAGGAGGGCTGTGTGCACCCTTAACCACAGGGAAGAAGTTGAATCCAGGAATAAGGGGTGAGCTTGAAGCCCCAAAAGGAAAGGGTTGGACCAAAAGGGCCAATGGACAGCAAAGACTTAACACATTAGAGACCCCAAGAAGAGTACCCTAAACTGTGAATAAGTTATTGGGAGATTCAGGAAGGGCAGCTGCCTGCTATACAGAGAAAAGCTGGAAAATGTGACCCGAGTGTGATCATAAAGGCTCCGAACCCAGAAGACAAAGCAAAACAAACCCCAACTTATTTATTTTTTATTTCATGATTTGTGGGGCCAGACTCATGATTCTGGAACACCTGGCAATACTGGATTGATGTAAAGGTCTTATGAGAGGGAGAACCAGGTCTCGTCACTTATGGGACAGCTCTTGGCCCACACTCCAGTGTGGGGGAATCCCAGGTGGCAGTCAGAAAACTGCCTCTGTAGCCACTTCCCCAGAACGAATGAGAATACCCATTGGAGGGGCATGGCCGGAGTGGTACTGGGCTCCACAGAACTCTGACCAGCATAAGGACCCCTTATGGGGTTGCCAACTTTCTAATCACACAAAATTGAACAACCGAGGCCCCACCCCCACTCACTACATTCCTCCTCCCTCGATGACTCACTCTTCCTCACCCTCACGCACTTTCACTGGGCTGGGGCAGAGAGTTGGGGAGCAAGAGGGGGTGAGGGCTCTAACTGGAGGTGCGGGCTCCAGGATAGGGCCAGAAATGAGGGGCTCAGGGTGTGGGAGGGAGTGTGCTGCTTGATTGTCTCGCTTACAAAAGCATTGTTGTTCTCCTTTAAGGAGACTTGCATTTGGAGCTTAAATGTTTTCAAACGTGGCAAAAACTATGGACAGGGAAGTAGGGAGGCAGTTTGTAACCCCCTTGAGTTTGCACAAGAGCAGCTAGATTCATTTTGGTGGGACAGAATGAAAAACTAGTCAAAGTCATGCTATGAACAGGGACTGTCCCTTCCAAATAGGGCAGTTGCAATGTCTGATATTTGGCAGCATGCATTTAGGAGTGATTTTTCTATCCTCCTAGCTACATGTGCTGATTCTGGAGGGTAACATCAGAAAACTTCTTACTAGATTCACAGATGTGACAGGTACCAAGTGGTTGTTTTTGCTGCTTTGCCCAGTGCCGAAACAGCTGTGGTTTTCATGTCTCTTTGCAAAAGCACTCTTCCTTTTCAGAGTGCAAGGCTCTTGGATTTTCATTTGTTTCTCTTTTTCTATCATTTGGGTCAAAATGCACCCTGAAGATTTTTCTTTGAAAAGGAAAACAAAAATATGAAACTATAAATGAATGAGGGGGGATTTGATAGCTGCTTTCAACTACCTGAAAGGTGGTTCCAAAGAGGATGGATCTAGACTATTCTCAGTGGTAGCGGATGACAGAACAAGGAGTAATGGTCTCAAGTTGCAGTGGGGGAGATTTAGGTTGGATATTAGGAAAAACTTTTTCACTAGGAGGGTGGTGAAACACTGGAATGCGTTACCTAGGGAGGTGGTGGAATCTCCTTCCTTGGAAGTTTTTAAGGTCAGGCTTGACAAAGCCCTGGCTGGGATGATTTAATTAGGGATCAGTCCTGCTTTGAGCAGGGGGTTGGACTAGATGACCTCCTGAAGTCCCTTCCAACCCTGATATTCTATGATTCTATGAAATGCTTTTTTCTCCTCCTTTCATGAAAAAGAATCCGGTGTCCCCATCCAATATGTCTGATCCTGATTGTGGATATGATCCAAACTGCTTCTGTTCTGAAGGATTTGGAGATAGTTAATTTACTCCTTGAGAGGACGTCCTCATTAAAGAGAGAGAGTCTGGAACCCAACTGCTTCCCCATCCCCCTCCTTTTCCCTGGAAGCCTGGGTTAACAAAAGCTGAGAGAAATTACTACTGTGATAGATTGCGGAGGGACGGAGAGAGGAATAAATATCAAGCTGGAAAAGCTACGCTGATTCCCTTCAGTGTTGCTCTTGCTTTTCATATTTGGGAGGAAAAGCTCAGATTGGCTGATCAGTATTTGCAGCCTGCTCCCTGAGGAGCACCAGTCATCCCATGCCCACGTGGGAGAGGAAGCAAAGCCTCCCTTTTCCCATATGGCTGTCAAATAACGTGCAAATGGATGTCGTAGGAGGTGATGATCATGCAATGAATTTCAGGGACATTTGGAATGGACGAGACAGAGGTAGCTGGGTAGCTCAGGGGAATACAAAGATTTCCATCCGGACAGTAGGTTATTCTTGCAAAACCATTTGAGCTTGATAATGACAGTGACTGCTGGCTATTTATTGGCATATGGGAAAGGCTGTGAGTGAACAGATGTCCCTATCTCAAAAACCACTGTAACGCAACCAGCTCCATGGCTGGCCAGTTCTCTGGAGAGCCCATGGACAGACTGGGAAGAGTCTAAAAGCGAACCTCTGACCTGAAGAGGAAGTAGCTGCACCAATAGGGTGAGGCTTGTTGGAAGCATGCGGTTGCACGCTTGTAGCATGGCTCTGAATGATATGCATGCTCAGCAGAATAATACGGATGTTTTTTTTCTGGGCAGTGGGACTGTCAATCAGCACTTGTCCCCATGCCAGTGCTAATGTATCCAGGCTGGCCAGTGCTGTGTCATCCCTAAAAAGGCCAAGTTGCAGGAGGAGCCCTTCAGTGACTGACACCAAAGAGAGACAAAGAGTCCTGTGGCACCTTATAGACTAACAGACGTATTGGAGCATAAGCTTTTGTGGGTGAATGCATGCATCTGATGAAGTGGGTATTCACCCACGAAAGCTTATGCTCCAATATGTCTGTTAGTCTATAAGGTGCCACAGGACTCTTTGCTGCTTTTACAGATCCAGACTAACACGGCTACCCCTCTGATACTTGACACCAGAGAGAGAGACTCTTCTGGGAATCCAGGACCAATACTTTTGGGGATTCCCCACAGCTACCAAGCATGTGATGGAAACCGGGGGAAATCATATTGGATTTTGTTATTAAAACTTAGACGAAGGGGACCCAACCTTGGAAACTGTAGGGATCATTGATGTCTGCATTAGATAGGCATCTTCCAAGCAAATTCATTTTCTTCATGTGGCCATGTTACAGTTCAGTGATTATGTAAACAACTTTCTTTTCAAGTCAGTAAGGGCCCTTGAATGTGCAGTACAATCTGTCTCTAGACCAGTAGTGGGCAACCCACTGTCAGGCCGGGAGACAGTTTATTTACATTGACCGTCTGCAGGCACGGCTACCCGCAGCTCCCGATGCCCGCGGTTCGCCATTCCCGGCCAATGGGAGCTGCAGGAGTGGGAGTTAAACACTGTGTCGCTCTGCTCAGGATACCTGGATCCATAAGTTACTCTGTTACCTCTTGGCCTCAGCAAGTGAGAGTGCTGCTGAAACTTAGACTGCATGTCAGCTCCCTGCCACACCTGTCGTCCACCTCACCAGCAAACTCCACAAGACTCTGCCAGGCTAGACCTAGCCCTGCAGGTAACATTCAGTGAAGCCCAGTTCCTGAGTTCCCCAGAGACACCCCTCTGCAGCATCCAGTCCCTCTCACTGAACAGTCACAGAAATTAAGTTCACTGCCTCCAAAGATTTCAGAGTAGCAGCCGTGTTAGTCTGTATCTGTAAAAAAAAAAGGAGTACTTGTGGCACCCTAGAGACTAACAAATTTATTAAAGCATATGCTTTCGTGAGCTACAGCTTACTTCATCAGATGAAGAGACCATGCACACACCAGCCTGTTGGCTCACTGAGGACACACACTTTACCTTAAAACATCTCAGTGCTGTGTTTGCAGTAGAACTAAGAATAAGTTTATTAATAAAGATCAGAGATTGAAGTGATGCTAAGCAGAGCTAATAGAAAATGGTTACAAATAAAACTCACTTCCTAGTTTCAAAGACTACACTTTAGCAAGTTACAATCTTTCTCTACACAGCTTTTCACTTACATCAAGCCACCAGCATTGCCACCAGCATCTCCTGCTGAAAGGAGGATCCAGCATCCACAGAATTTGAGAGTACTGTCCCCTTCATCCCCTAAGTGATGGATAACTAGAAAATCTTTTTGCTCCCTTATATTTCCCAAAGTCCACTGTCTTTGTCTCAAAAGCTAGGAAGACCATCTGGGGGTTCAGACTCTTGGTGTGCCCACCAAGCTGTTTCCCCCGCTGCTTCTTAGCTGGATTGCTTTGGTTGCCTTATATATAATTGTACTTTCATTGTTTATGGCTTATAAAGCTTGACCCAGACAGGCAAATCCACATTCCTTTGTCTAAGGCAGGTTTGCCTCCAAAACATGTTTTAAGAGTCTACTTCCAGCACTCGTACATAACTCGTTATACACAACCCATACCTATATCAGGCAATGATATTCATGACCAGCACATCACCAGTTTTTGTATGATACTTTATAAGACACTGTTTGGCTAAGTATTTAGTGTGTTGAGTGCACCCTTTGCCAGTTGGAATAAAGGGATTCTTAATAATAATAATTAATTAATAATCTGGCCCATGAGGCCTGCCCCTGCTTCCATGGAAGTTATTCACAACCTTCTCGTTAATTTCATTGGTGATCAAGCTCCTAACCTTTCTGTGCTTCAGTTTTCCCAACTGAAAAATGAGGATGATAATATGTAAGCACCTCTGTAAAGCATTTTGAACATCTCTAGATCTAAAAGTGCTGTATACAGCGAACCAGATTCTCAGCTGGTGTCACTCAACATAGCTCCATTGAATTCAGTGGGGCTGCACTGATTTATACCAGCTGAGGATCTGGTCCATTAGATAGTATTAATTATTATTAATGATAAACCATGTCTTAAAATGAGTACGCAATGTATGAGACTCACTCCATATGCAGGTTTCTGAGTAACAGCCGTGTTAGTCTGTATTCGCAAAAAGAAAAGGAGTACTTGTGGCACCTTAGAGACTAACCAATTTATTTGAGCATAAGCTTTCGTGAGCTACAGCTCACTTCATTGGATGCATTCTGATGAAGTGAGCTGTAGCTCACGAAAGCTTATGCTCAAATAAATTGGTTAGTTTCTAAGGTGCCACAAGTACTCCATATGCAGGAGCTTTGGGATTCCTATTATTATGTACAGTACCAGCTAGTAGAATTGGTTGGAAATAGATTTTCCGTTCTGTAAAATTTCGAGATGGGGAGGGGAATGAATCCTGAATTGGGACAAAACAAAATTTCAAAACTTTTCATGAAATGAAATTCCAAATATATATATATATATATATATTTGGCGGTCAATGGAAGCATTTTGATTTTGACTATTATTTATATCTTTTTAACTTTTTAAAAATAAAGTAAATTTTGAAATAAATTCATTTTGGAACAAACAAAATCAAAATTTACATTCCAAAAATATCAAAATGGGACTCTTCAAAATGGTATCTTCCAATTTTTGTTCAAAATAACATTTTGTTGAAATCAATAAGATTGTACACACATTTTGGTTTTTGTCAGAATGGCATTTTCTGATGGGAAAACTTTTAATGAAAAGGTTTTGATCAGCTCTACCAGCTAGTATGTTTTCAACATTCATTTTTTCTGCGGCAAAATCAATAGATGTGCCTACGTACATTATTATCTCAGCCGTTGTGGGAGGTGTCTTCGGTTCACATATTCATTTTACCTTTTGACTGGTGAGACAGCAGCAGTTTTCAGGGAGAAGACGAGAATAAATCACTCGATGTCGTTGACTGGAGAAACATCATGGCTGTTCAAATGATTTTATGGCCATCACAATATCTTCTGCAGTTGCTGTCACACCCCTTAGGACCCAAATCCCACTCGCATTGCAGCTGACAGGCTGTGAATCATGGAAATGAAATGGCTGTGTGGGAGATTCCAGTCACCGCAGCCGGGGGATCTCAACACAGCAATGATTTTGGATGGCATTTACATGTAAAGTTGTAATCTGTGTAATTTGGATTTAAAAAAGACACCCCCTGATATTTCGGTCCTGGGATGCTCGGGACCTAAAGCTTGAGCAGCACGTCTCATGAACAGACACCGCCAGTCAGAGTCATGAATTCACATGTTTCAGTCAACAGACACAGTTACTATAAAAATCACACACGTACTGAAGGACCCAGGATTAGAATCCAGGTATTCTCACTCCAATAACACAGGCCTCTGCGACTGGAGATATAGATGTCTCATAGCTGGCAGTAATACCCCTTCCCTTATCCTCTCTGTACGCCTCCCGCTGGACGACAGCATCACATGCATTAAGCCAGTGCATTGCACTGTTCACCACATGATGTCCTTCTTATATATATTATCATAGTACCTATTGTTGTTGACCAGGACCCCATTGTGCTCGGTGCTATACAGACACAGAACAAAAAGGTGGCCTTACAGTTCAGGTATAGGACAAGAGACAACAGATGGATACAGACAGATGGGAGCATACAAAGAAACAATGAAACGATATTGGTCAGCATGAGAGGCCGCGGTATCAGTGCACCTGTGGCTTAACAGTTGTCAAGATTTTTGTAGGTTTCACAGCAAAGGAGAGTTGGGATTTGAAGGAAGGGAATGCGTTAGTTCTGTGGATGTTTCTGAGGAGCTCCTCCCCAGTGTGAGGGACAGCATGGGAGAAAGCATGGAGGTGTTTGTTAGAAAAGTCAACAAGTGGGTAATGGATGCTGTTACCATGGGATAATTGAAGACAGGAGTCAACATCTCAACAGTGAATGGGAAATAATCCATGAAGGGCCTTGCAAGTGAAGAAAAGTAGCTTATATTTGATGCGATAGAGACAGGGAGCTAGTGGAGCTTAGAGCTGAAAGGGACCAGGGAGATGGGGCGGTAGTTGGAGAGGGACCAAGATGGGGTTTACTTAAGATGGCGAAGGCTAACGCATGCTTGTCTTGTGAACCGAAGGAGAGTAAGAGAGTAAGGGGGAGAGGATGAGAGTGGGTGTGAAGGAGATCAGGAGATGGGAGCAAGTGGCGGATTTGGAGGAGAAACTTCTGCATCTGTGATGGGAGGAGGAAAGGAAGGTGAGCCAGGGAAGGGAAAGGTCACCATTGTGTCTAGTATTCCTAAAATCTGTCAGGCTTTCTCCAGAAATTGTCAAATTACGGCATAGAGTCTGGATAACAAGGCTTCACGCGGTGGGATCGGGATGGCACCCAATCCTCCTGCTGCTGCAGAGAGATGGCAGTGAGCAGCCTGTCTGCAGCCAGAGGTGCCCCCTGCTATGAGCACACTGCACATGGCGGCAGATCCATAGCCGGTGTCAATGGTCATACCTCTACTGATATCCTCAGCTGACGTTCTGCCCCGTGGGCTCTAAATAACCCCTCCTGCTACTAACTCTCCCCCTCCTGTGCTTCTGCATGCACAAGCATAGAATGACTTTCCAGGGAAGTATCCAGCCAGGTGATACCTTGCATGGAGATGCCGGGATGCAGAGTCGCTTGGCGCGCTGGACGTGTGGCCATTTCAACGTTACTTTGGCCTTGTGCACCAGCATAACACACCGGTAGGACGCATGTATCATATCCTTGTCTAGTGGCTGGTCCACTATAGGATAACAGCCTACTACTTCTGTGAGCTAATGCGGTTACAGACTTATATACCTTGATCTAGAGAAGTATATGATGCTAAAAGTCTTGGGTTCAAAACCTGCTGCTGACCCATTCAGAAGGTCATTGCTCACGACTGTGGAATAGGATTTGCCCTTCTGTTTCTAAGAGTGCTGCAAAACTGATGTAATTAAAGAACCCACCTAAAGTACATATGATTCTACACCATTTTGTGCAATATAGCAAATAGTGAATCTCAGGTTTAAAACACCACAGGGTTTCTGCTCATACACTGCAAGCTGACATAGGGGAAGCAATCTCACATCGGGCTCAATCAGAGCATCTCTCTTACTGCTGACGGAGTCGCTCTCCCCCTAATTAATAATTTATCCTGTTGATGCAGCTTGTCCACTTATTTTCCCAGTTGCTTGCTGTATGGATTTCCCAAATTGTTTCCTCAGGGCACTCGCAGAATCAAGATCTTGCATCTCAAAACCTCCTTGCAGCTCAATTATTGAAATTTCTTGCTGTAAAATGTATGCGTTTTTAATTAAACGCAGCAAAAATAGCCTGGAGGAAGTCTGAAAGTGAGAGGAACATTCTGCTAAACAAAACCAACTCGATTGGAAGTTGCAGCATTAGGAATTTCTGACACTATCGAAAACCCTTCCCTAGTAGGGTGCAGGGAACAGGGCACTGTATGGAGAAGGCCACCTTATAATAACAATGCCTGAAGATGAAGCCACCAGGGAGGCCATCTGCTGGGGAAATGTCCCCAACTGAACAGCAAAGATAGGCAGGTGTTACAACACTCAGCCTACTCAAGGGTCAGCATGCAATGGGATTCCTCCCCGCATTACAGGAAGCTGCAGAATTGATTTACCCACAATAGTGGGACCTGGAGGAGAAAAACCATTCCATGCTCCATGGCCAATCATAGAGGGCTAGGAACCTGTCTTGCTTCAGAGCCCATGCCCTCCTGTCTATAGGACAATAATCCTAAAGTTTTGATTCATGATGCATAGTGGCCCAGTAGAAAGCATTCATTTGTCATGGGCTCCCCCCATCTATGCAAACTTCTGACCAGACAAGAACTTTCTCACAGGATCACCTGCAACACAGAGGAAAGCTAGTCCTTGAATCGATGCACTCTGTGAAGCTGCGGTGAGGAATTCTCAGTGACTAACACTGCAGACGGTCTGACCCTGGGCACGCACATACCCACAAAAGAGATTGACCGCACAAATACGAGTTGAAACGCACAACATATTGATGATTTTGTTGATATATCGCTGTTGATGGAAGGGGGGACAACTGGATCATGGGCCAGAAGTGCAAGGTAATTAGTCTGTCCCTTACCTGTGAACAAGGGACCCCTAAGCCCATGCAGAATCCTATTAAATTCAATGAAATGCCATACAAGCCGGCGGGGGGCTCAGGGAGGGAGGCTGTGCTAGCAAATTCAGGTGCAAAATTGAGGCCTAAATATATAGCAGGTGTACAGATGCCTTTTGGGATGATTGTATAACAGACACATGATTGTCTGCTGATATTTACACATGCACCTGCTGTCTAGTCTTGGTGATGCACTTGGTTGTCGCATTGAATGAGATTCCCAGTCTCTGCTAAACCTGTTAACCCTCTTTAAAAAGCCCCGTTGTTTTACAATTTAAATGTTACTAATTTCCCAATAAATCTCAGTCCCATTTACATACAGCCATGCAGGAATTCTCTATATAGCGGGACCTCATTATGCTGCCCTCCAAGTTGCATGCTTTCCAGTTGACACACACTGTGAACTGGCTGTTCCTCTTCACCTCCCAGCAGAGATTTAATATTTATTCTGAATCGGAATAAAAACCAAATTTTCGAAGTTCTCCATAAAGGAAAATTCCTGGGTAAAAATTGTTTTGAGATTGATTGAAATGTTTCATTTTGGTTTGGAATTTTTTGTAAATGTTTTGTTATCTTCTACGCTGCAAAATTGAAACAAAAAACCAACCTGCAAAGTGATTTCAAAATGAAACATTGACATATTTCATTCCAAAAATGTCAACAGGACATTTTGACATTGTCAGAACATTTTCCCTGAGTTTTCTTTGGATACAAAATTCTGGTGAAAACAGCCCAATTTCACCAAATGCTTTAACCTTAATGAAAATGCGGGTTCCAACAGAATATGGCTCCAGTAAATACAAAGATTTTTTGGGGAGGATCTAAGGAAGGTGGACTGCATGCCTTTCACACTGCTTCCCCTCTCATCACAGTGAAAAATTCAGAAGGATTTTACACAAAGCAGAAACTGTGGCAGATCACAGTTTGAAATGAGACTCATGTTATCTTTTCTGCCAGCCTCCCCCTTGAAATGTAAATAAATAAGGTCAGAGACACAGATAATGAGACTCAAGGGTAAGCGAGTAAAAACCCAAAGTCATGTTTTCTTAGGCTGTGTTGCTGCAAAAAGCCAGATGAGCAGCTGTATAAGAAGAAATTAGACCTTTATACCGGCGCAGCTGGGCTGAGAGTTGCCCTAGAGAAACAGTGGTGCATAGGCTAATGAAAAAACACAAACAGTGGCATCCAGGATCCTGCAAAGACCTTCCCTGGCTCACCTCTGACAACTGAGCAAAACCCTGCCTGAGACTTGGCTGCTCCATGGCCTATAACTAGGCTTGGCAGAATTTGAATATGTATACTTTTGATGGATAATATTATTTTTAAGTATTTTCATATTAAACTTAATTTTTCACAGCTGCATGAAATTATGGGGGATCCGACAATGGGGAAGGGTCAGACAATAATTATTCAATAGCAGTAGATGTTGAGATTCAAAAAGTTAAAGCTTTATAAATGCTAAAACCCAAATTGCCAGTGTCGTATGTCAAATTATACAAAGTAAATACCCTTAAATCAAACCAGTATAAGTTCTCAAGCAGCATTATTCTTACTTTGCCTATCTGTATATTTCAATTACTATCAAGGGAAATATCTTTTCGTTGGTTTGTGTGTGTAGGGAGAATCCTCCTTTATCAACATCTAGCAATAAAAATCTAATCCTCTAAGCCTACCTCTAACAAGCTTAAAAGTGGTCTAGCGGGACTGAGATTTTAGTGGTGATTACAAAGGCTTTTGGAGCTTCCTGTCTGTCAGAATAGCTGCTGACTCAACATTCAATAAGGCAGGACAGGAACACTCTGGCTGCATCGTGCACAGCATTTTAACTAGGAACTTGCCACCCCCAAGAGAGAAGGGAAGCTGCAAAGGCCCTTTTGTCATAAGGGGCAGTAGATCCTTAAACAGCCGGCCTGTCGGATTCCTCTGTTCATAATGTGCCCTCATCCAAATGAGTGTGAATCATTTTCACGCTGGGAACGGTATCACCCTGCTATTGTATGTGCTGTGCTGGGGGGTTTACATCCCCAGGGCCGCAGCTGCTGCAGCGTTGCGGCATCCTGATGGGAGATGTAATTCTGATTCCGTAGGAGGAGGATTTAGGTGAAGTCTTCTCACATTTTGTTTCCTGCATGGCTCTCTAAATGTTCCAACAGGGTCCTTTGTGCTTGGTATTATTGCTCTATAAGACACCCTGTGCCTCTAATGTTGCATATGTCAACACTCTAATGGGACTGCAGCTGGGGTTCGCCCACTTGTCGGAAGCCGTCTTTGGCAAGATTTTGCTTAAAGCCGTTTCAGCAGAACCTGTAACAAAGATAGTTTGTGCCTTTCGTTGGGAAGCAGGAGGGCTCAGATGTCAAGATTGCTCAGCCCGCCTGCCGTGGCAATATGCAGGTTCTTTGCCTCTCCTTACACCATCTAGTACTAAGGAGCACAAAAGCCAGAGGAGTTTGAATTTTTTTGGTGAGTTTGCTGCAATTGTAATTAGCTTCCCATTCTCCACCCTGGTGCCTTTGGCCAGGAGAGCTGGCAGGGAACCGCTTAGCTGCTCTGTTGTGAAGTTAACACGAGCTCCCATCCTGTATATTAACCCTGCCTTGTTATATTTATTTTAAAGTGTCTACGTTGGGTGCAACTCCTCTGTGCCTCATGTGGATGAAAACACCCAGTTACAAATCAGCCTGGTATAACAGAAGCCCCTGCTTGCTAACACGAACAACCTGAGAAGATCCAGTTTACTAAAAGGAAAGCACATGGGTGCCACTTGCAGATTGCATTTATGGGTCTGTACAAAGATAGAATACAGCTATTTTTGACAGAGGAATTGCTATACAAAAGGCATTCGTAAATCAAATTCACAGATAAAAGGCCAGAAGGGACCACTGTGATAATTTCATCTGATCTCCAATATGGCAAAGGCCATAGGACTTCCCTGAATTAATTCCCTGTTTGAACTAGAGCAGATCTTTTAGGAAGAACATTCAATCTTGATTTAAAAGTTGCCAGTGATTGAGAATCCACCACAACCCTTGGGAAATTGTTCCAATGGTTAATTACTTTCACTGTTAACAAATTGTGCTTTATTTTCAGTCTGAATTTGTCCCACTTCAACTTCTGGCCATTGGATTGTGTTAGACCTTCCTCTGCTAAATTGAAAAGCCCAACGTAATTTTTCCCCCTCATGTAGGTGCTTATAAACTGTGATCGTCATCCCTTAAACTTGCCTTTGTTCAGCTAAATAGATCAGCTCGAGCTCCTTGAGTCTCTCACTGTCACTTTTTCAAATCCTTCAATCATTCTCATGGCTCTTCTCTGAACCCTCTCCCATTTATCAACATCCTCCATAAACTGTGGACGCTAGAACTGGGCACAGTGTCCCAGTAATGGTAGCACTGAAATAAACCCACTGGTAGTTTCATCTTTAAATATGAATTCCACCTTTAAGTCCTAAGTTTCTGTTTCCTGTTGGTTTAGCATGGCTTTGCTTCATTCTTTGGCTGAGTTAAAGCACAAAACCCTGAACCAGCAAAGCACTTAAGCATGTGTTTAACTCTAACTTGATTCATTGACATCAGTGAGACTATGCCCATGGTTAAAGTTAAGCATGTGTTTAGGTGCTTTGCTGGATGGGGCCATAGCTGACATTCGGGACTGTAAGTTTACAGCGGCATGTGCGGCAAAAGAGGGCTGATGGTTTTCTATTGCTATCACTTAGCTGGATGCTCTGTTTCTGTTACAAATGTTTGCAAAGACTTCAAAAAAACTGAAGAGACCAATTGAAAGCTTGCCCATAGAAATCATCGCTTCGCTCACACCTACGTTGTGATTTACACACTGTCCCGTTCGCACACAGAGCACTTAAACTAGTTTGAAACAGGAGAGGAAGCTGTTGCCATGGAGCAAGTCGAGCTGTGGGTCAGCACCAATGCCTGAGCCAGGTTCTGTAATCGGGGGAGGATGATGGGTCATGAATGGTGGACTGAGAGTGGCCCCACCCTAGCATTCACCCAGAGGCAGTGTCTCCTGTGCCACGGGGCTGAGCCCAGCTCCCCATTCAGGGATGCTGGTACAATTTGTAAAAAGGAAAGGAGTACTTGTGGCACCTTAGAGACTAACCAATTTATTTGAGCATGAGCTTTCGTGAGCTACAGCTCACTTCATCAGATGCATACCGTGGAAACTGCAGCAGACTTTATATATACACAGAGAATATGAAACAATACCTCCTCCCACCCCACTGTCCTGCTGGTAATAGCTTATCTAAAGTAATCATCAGGTTAGGCCATTTCCAGCACAAATCCAGGTTTTCTCACCCTCCACCCCCCCACACAAATTCACTCTACAATTTGTGTAATGGGAGTGCTGCGAGCCATGACACCGAACTGTAAGCTGGGGATATAATGGAAACCACTTCAAGCCAGGGGGTGCAGCAGCACCCCCGACACCCCTAGTTTCAGCACCTATGTCCCCATTCTGGACGTTGTGACCTGGTACACAGGGTTGAAGTTCCATTTGCGTTTGGGTCATGACTAGGGTTGCCAATTTTCATTGGACGCATTCCTGGAGATTTAATCACCTGACAGAATCTTTAATGAAAGCTTAATCCTTGATTCCTGGAGACTCCAGGCCAATCCTGGAGGCTTGGCAACCCTATGACAGAAGGGCAGCCAGGCCAGATTTGAATGAGTGGCATTGCAACCTGGCACATATGGTTGCAGCACCCCATGATACCCAGGCCCCATGTCCCAATGCCTGGAGTGGGGAACTGGGCCTAGCCCCGAGAGACAGGAACTGCCGCTGCTCGCTGAGTGCATAATAGGCTTGCTTTCCAGCTAAAGATGCTCACACATACAGCTAACAGCCGCTGGGTTGGGCATTTATCCCCCATGCTCCCCATTAGCTCTGCCACTGGTCAGTGCTGCTACCCCAGAGCCAGGGAACAGAGGCAGAGGGCTCCCTCTGCTTTAACAGAAAGGGAAGCTGCTCTCCCCTCTGCTTCCTCTTATCTTAACCCCTGCATGTACAGTCTCACTGAAGGGTGGTGCTTCGCTCTCCAACTCTCTGCCTGTGGCGTGCAACACTTTTGTCTCCTAAATGCTGAACTGCATTGTCTAACCTGAGTTATTGGGCCCAGTCTGGGGGTAACTGGGTGAAATTTAATGGCCTGTGTTATACAGCAGTCCATACAGACTAGATGTTCTAATAGTCCCTGCTGACCTTAACATTTATCAATGTGTGATCATGAGCCAAACCCCCGAAAGCCCAAAGACCGACTTTCAACGATGACTTCATAGAACTTTGAAAAAAAATATTCCCCTGTCCCCAGCCAACAGGAGCTAGTGGGAGTCCCTGCTGCAGGTGATACTTCCATGTCCATTCATCTCCAGCCTCCTGGGGAGTAACCTATATATCTTACCATGCTGTTATCATTTAGCCCCCCTGGAAGGAACTCTTGAGCAAGATTTATGTGAAATCAATACAACAGCTTCTCCTCCTTCCAAAGGAAGAAGTCCCAGTGATTACCGGACCCATCTTCAGCACTGAGTTGGCATATGCTGGGAACTGCTGGCTTCAGAGGTGCACGCAAAAGGCTGACTTTGTGGGGGAGAAAAAAACATAGTTCCATGACATTCTGTTGGCTCTAGAGACACTAGGAAACCAAGTTGGGGTCCTGATTTTCCCCTTGAAAATATAAAGAAGGGAGGAGCCCGACACTGCGCATCTTGCTGTTGAAGCCAATGGGTTTTTGCCTGAGCAAGAAATGCAGAATCTGTCCTTTATTGAAATTACTCAGTGGTATTCCACTCACTTCCTTCTGTTCTTACTTTATTTAGGGCTAGACTGTGTCCTTCTTGTACACCGATGTGCAAGGGAGTGCGGAGGAATAAGGACCCCCCTTGCATGAATGTGTAAGACCTACTCCATCTTGCATCTGGGTCTGTTGAGCGCAGCCCCATCCTTTGGATACTCCTCCTGAGCCTCACAAACAAATGGTCATGGAGTGCCTGGAGTCTTTGTTCTAACACCTGGTGCACTGGCCAGGAATGCGAGGCTGGTGGGATGGGACGAGCTGCAGCCTGCGAAGGGCTGATACGACATACTTCCTCCCAGGAGAAGCTGAGAAACAATTCTTCCTCCCGGGCCCATGCAGTTACACACCACCCACTAGTCAGCGCTGAGCGTTGCGGCTGGAGCCAGATCTTAGTTATTAGTCAAGAAGCAAAAATCATCATCAGCAGCAGCTCATTCTGTTAACTACTAGAGGGTGAAGACAGTGTCGTCAATTACTAAATTATGTGGGTCTAAATCTTGCTTGCTTTACCCATAGAACTTCTGCTGACTTCAGTGAGTAGGTGGGGAAAGAGAGACATGAAGGATTTGGTTTGCAGTATAGCATTCTGGATCCTTTTAATAAGGCACTCTGAGTCCCATACAAACAAGATCATTAATGATACCAGCAGAGACGTTCACACCCGGAATATGCCACACTACTTCCTGGGCTGCAGAGCCATAATAAAACACTCCGGGCAATGGTGGCTCAGGATATCTGAACATTGGACTGGTAGCCAGGAACTCCTGTGTTCATTTCCCACCTTTGATGCTAACTCATTGGGTGACTTTGATCATCTTTCTTGGGGTGGAATCTAGGCACCTAAACTCCAGACGTAGGCACCTATATCTCAGGTTTAGGCACCCAAATTCCCGTTTTAGGCTCCACTGTGATCTATGAAACTCCTGACGAACACTGTGAGGGCCTAAACTCGCTGAGCACCCACTTTTGTTGTTGTTTTTTCAGTAAAAGTTCCCTAGGTGGCTACGTTTCTGCCTGTGAGCATGGGAACCTCTGTCTTCTTCTGGGCATCTGGACACCTATCTCCTGCCTAAGCCCCCAAGAGGTTAGTGAACCAGGGGAAGACAGGTATTTGTCCTCCTACGCTGCAAGCCGGGGCTGCTGCAGTAGGCATGCTCGGACAGAGAGGAGCGAAACTGGACCTGTGTCTCCCACACCCTAGCAATTTCTCTAAACATTGAGCTAAAAGTTACAAGGTGGGCATCAGCACCTCTTCCTCCTTCAGCCGTCGTGTGTGGAGTGAAGCAGGACCTAACTTACTCCCGCCACAGCCGAGGCACCTAACCGGCAGGACTCTGGGAAGCTGGTTCCCATGTGTAGATTGCAAGCAAAAAATCGGTGCCTCCCTGCTGCCCAGACCGAGGCACCTATCTCTGTGAGCGGGGTGGAGCTTGGCACGTCCCCCTATCATCGGCATCTCCTATTGGCGAGTTTAGGTGGCTCCCCACCTAGGATGCCGGCTTTTGTGGATCACATTGGAAGGTGGCTGCCTCTCCCCATTCTTTGTACTAAGTGCCTAGGCACCTAATTATTATATTATGCTGTAAAGAACACCGAATGGCTAACCTTTACAGAGGTCCTAGGGAAATGAAATGTTACATCTGGTAAATTCACCCTAAACCTCATTCCGCAGCCTCCTCCTTCCCTCTATCCCCACTGCTTGTATTTCCAGTCTTGAAAGTGTCTGTAGACCGCTGTCACATCCCTCTGTTGAAAATCTGCCAGAGCCATCACTCCCCGGCCCTTCTGTTACCAACACAGCAGATGCACTTAAAGTTACGAAGCCTACAATAAGCAAATCTAAAGTGTTTAATCTATTATTAATCAGTCCGTTGCAGAAATGATAGGGCTCTGGGGGACCTGAGAAAGACATCAATATTTATGTCCTCGTTAGCAAATGCTGCTTCTTCTTCTTCTTTTTTCTTTTTTAAAGAGACCGCAGGAATATGAAGGATGTTTATGTTTTATGTCATTACATAAAAAGACAATGTCATGTTTTGGGACAGGAAGATTCATAGCAAGGTATTTAATATTTATCATGGATATCAGATGTTGCACTGTGTCTCTCTTCTTCATGGCCCTGTATCCAAGTACCCATCTTCATTTAGAAGCTGAGGCACATCTCTGATCAGTAATGCAGAGTCCAAGTTGGCATTGTAACAAATATGGAACTATTTTTAACATTCCTTATTCCATTTGGATTAGCTAAATCAATTAAGCTTCACAAAAGAGAACCACTGAAATATGATTTAGATTCCATAAGAAATCCACCTGTTACGCAGTAACATTTCTGGACTGAATGAGGGCACGCAGCCAATCTGCATTCACTTCACCCATCTGCCTGGCATTTCAACCCTGCAAGGTTTTGTCCTTTTAATTGCTTATGTAACTCCTTGTGAGGGTGTTCCTGGCAGGCGCAGCTCTTCATTTTTCTGTTTGTACGTAGCCAGCACCATAGGGCCCCTTTCTTAGTTAGCCACTAGTTACTACTGTAATAAACATAATAAATATATTTTAGGAGTCTCCCATGTACAGAAGCTTCTTCATTTATCTTCATACCCTGATGTTTTTTTCTAAACCCACTTTCCCCTCTTAATAGTTACATGTATCCGTTCACTCTTTTATTTCCTCTTCACAGTTTCATACACCCCACTAGAGATCCCTTGCTATGAATGGACAAACATTGTCAAACCCACTGGGATACTGTGGTCCCTGAAGTTCAAGTTCAAATTATGTATTTATTGGGTTCACACTCCACTTAGGAGTTTTGGTGGCAGGACACAGGAGCAGAGAGAACCAAAAATCAATGAACGATCAGAGAGCAGGCAGTGTGGACAAACAAGAGACAAAGACTGAAAGAAAGGAGCAGAAAGAAGAGCGAGCGAGAGAGAGAAATTCAAATGAAAAGATACAGGGGCTGATCCTCAGCTGGCAAAAATTGACATAGTTCCATTGATGTCAATGGTCGCACTAGAGACTCCCACTCACCCACTTGTGCAATCCTAACTATGGAAGACAACTCCCCTCCTTCGTATATAGCACAGACATTACAAGATAGAAAAACAAGCTTTTCTCAGACACCAAAAACATGGCCAGCTAGGGGTGAATTGTGCCCCCAAAGTCAAAGGAGCAAAGCCAGTTTTGATCAGTTGAGGATCTGGCCCCATGTTGTGAATGGGATTTAAAGGTCTATGAACTCAGAATTGCTTTGCAAACCTAGACAATATCTGGCAGTTTTGCAAAACTTCAACTCTGCAAAGTTCTCCCACCTTTCTTCACAGCCTCACAACCTTTCTTAATCTCTTGTCCAGCTGATAGAAACCTCATTCGTCTCATAGAACTAAGCCATAAAGCCTGGAATCACCCTCGCTGACCCTTCTCTATCCCTCATCTCGTTCTTTGATATCCTGTAAGGATAAGATATAAGGAAAGGATCCACAGTGTCTATAGTGACCGAGGCTATTGGTGATGCCCTGGGGTGAATACATAGCTCTATGTATGGTGCCCCGAGGCTGTTCCCTTGTTGGAGTCTACCCACCTCTCAGAGACACCATTCTCAGGATAGGCAGGTGGTGATGGGATCTTCTACCAGCTGAGAGACATACCACAGACACTTGACTTTCCAATGGGACGTGAGAAGGTGTAATCAAGCCTTTCGATTGTTCATCACTCCCCATGCTCATACATAGCTGAGAGTTTATATATCTTCTATGCTGCCCTCCCCTGCCCTGGCTAATGCATACTGTCCTCACAAAAGGGTGCCCATGTCTTCTAAGAACCCTCAATTCTGGCTGACTTGAGTGGACTCTGAGATTATTCAGCCCTTTACGGGACTTGGTCCTAAATTTGATCACGTGTCACCTCTTTGTGCTATGGGTTCTTTCAGACCTCTCCGAAGAGATTGTCTCATTACCATGCAAATGGAAATGGCCTCGGTGGCTGGTTCTGATCTCACCCAGTGTTATAGCATTGACTTTGCTGGAGTGACCCCTGATTTCTACAGCTGTAAGCGAGGCAAGAATCAGGCTCCCTGTCTCCAGGCAGGTAAGGGCTCTGTAGCATCACTTCCAGTCTGCTAAATAGTCACTTAACCATTTCATATAAAGCAGGTATAATTCCTATCAGACAGCCAGGTGCTTACTGCCATTTGAAGGCTTGCACAGGAAGGTGTTAATGGAATTTGAGACAGCTGAAAAGTGGAGGTGGGAGACCCTGGAGATGTTTGTGTGTGCGTAATGCAGGAATTATAGAACATGCTGCCTAGGACAGAGTGATCAGAATAGATTGCTGGATTTTTCACTTACCATTTTTGATATGGTAACACCAAAGAGAGAATGTTACTACTTAAATCTATGTATCTCTGGTTGTTTGTTGCTGTGATATTAGTTATATGGTCAAAGATAATTTTGTTCTGATGTTATTAGATTAAAAAAAATTAAAAAGACATCAGGATATAATAATAAATAATAATAATCGCTAGCACCTACAAAGCACTTTTCATCCGTACATCCCAAAGTACTTTACAAAGGAGGTCGGTGTCTTTACACCCATTTCACAGATGGGGGAAGCCAGGTCAGGGAATACGACTGCTGTGCACGATGCATGTGACAGAGGGAGGACCATTCTGGGTGAGATGCAGGATCACTACTCATGAGATAGGATGAGATTTCTGACTGAGCGATAGCCACAATTCCAGTGTATGTAACAGGCTGACCAGGCTGACAACACGTGTGGTGGGTGTGTCCATGAACCTCTGGATTAATGAGCTTGTGAGGCAGTGAAAAGGGGTTACTCTGCCTGTGTGAGACCTGGAAGAGGAGGAGTTCTTTATGGGTGACATCAGAAGGAGGAGAACCGCTTGTGTGTGTACAGTAAAAAGAATGCCGAGAATGACGATATGCTGTCATAATGGGTGGGTGGGGGCAGAGTAAGAAGGATTGTTGTGTGTGACTCTTCTGTATTTAGCATAGTAGGAAGGATTTTGATGTATGTGACACTGAGAACTGTTCGTGAGTGTGGTGCTAAGGATTGCTGGGTGTGACCGCCTGAGAAGGATTCTTCTGTGGATGTCTGATTGCCGTGGGGGGGTGCACATGTGTGACACGGTAAGAAGGATTGTTGTTGGGTGTGAGACACACAGAGAAGGATTACTGCGCCTGTTGGCAATCAGGATTACAGCGGTGTGTCACTTGTGGGACGGGTTTACTGTGCCTGTGACACAGACAGGACGAGGGAGTGTAACACCGTGGGAAGGATTACAGAACCTGCCATGGCGTGGGGGGTGCGCTGTCTGACACAGTCGGCGGATTATTGTCTCTGTCACAGAGGCAGCGCTGCCCTTGTGACGGGCTGAAGGATTGCTGTGCACAGAAGGCGCGGTGAGGGATCACTTCACCGTTGACACAGTGGGAAGCCTTACTCTGCACGGGCAGGGTGAGGAGAATTACTTTGCCTCTGACGTGAGGCGAACGGCTTCTCTGTGTGTGACAGAGTGAGAAGCATTGTTCAAGGGGTATAACTGCCAACGTTTTAAATGGCTTTTCAAGGGATCTCTCCATAGAACGCAGGCCTGTGGCAGCTGCTAGGCCTCCAGCTGCCGTGTGAATGCTGGCAAAGCTTAGGATTCTTTTGCCCAGACGTCTTGCCCCTCAGCCCAGATTTACGTTTACTACTTCCCTCGCTGCTGGGGTGGGGTCTTCTCCAGCCACCTCGCTACGCGGAGCACAGTAAGAAAACAAAGCAGAGGGTTGGTGGTTCAGAGGAGGGCTAAAAAATAGTAGCATAGTGGATTAGCACGGTAGCTTTTCACTTCCAGAGCCCTGGAGAGTCATGGCTGAAAAGGCGTTTGAGTAGGAATAGTCATTGTCAGGAGCCCTAAAGCAACTGACATCGTACTTTTAATTTGGTACCATGCTGGCAGTCTCTGTTTTCAATATTTCCCGATACTAATTTGAACCCAAACATTTCTTTTCAAATTGTCCCCTCCTAAAATCAGAACACTGTCCAAAAGCAACAATTCCCTGACTTTGCCAAAACTTCATGTTTTATCCAGAAAAGTTTTTAATGAAAAAATGTCCACTGTTTGTCCTGGGTGTCTGACTTTGTTCAGTGCCATTACCAACACTCAGAAACTTTAAAACAAAAAAGTCTGCTGAACTTTTTGTTAGTGAATACATTGAAATATCTGGGTGCTGGAAAAGTAAGGGAACGTTTCTGCAGAGCATGTTGGCCGTCAAGCTCTCACTCATGCAATGGATATGATAAATGTTTGTGGAGAGTCTGATGAAAAATCACTGAAAACATGGCTGGTTGGTCTCTAGCTTCCAAGTCTCTGTTAGTTTACAAAAGAGAAAGTTTAGAGATGACTTCATGTGCCTGGGGTACATGACTTATGAGAAGAGGCTGAGGGAACAGGGGTTATTTAGTCTGCAGAAGAGAAGAATGAGGGGGGATTTGATAGCTGCCTTCAACTACCTGAAGGTGGGTTCCAAAGAGGATGGAGCTCGACTGTGTTCAGTGGTGGCAGATGACAGAACAAGGAGCAATGGTGTCAAGTTCCAGTGCGGGAGGTCTAGGTTGGATATTAGGAAAAACTATTTCACTAGGAGGGTGGTGAAGCACTGGAATGGGTTACCTAGGGTGGTGGAGGAATCTCCATCCTTAGAGGTTTTTAAGGTCAGGCTTGACAAAGCCCTGGCTTGGATGATTTAGTTGGGGTTGGTCCTGCTTTGAGCAGGGGGTTAAACTAGATGACCTCCTGAGGTCTCTTCCAACCCTAATCTTCTATGATGACAGTCTATATGCATCTGCACAGAGAGAATATGTCTGATGCTAGAGGGTTAATCTAGAAGACACAGACGTTATTATTATTTATTCGTATTGCAGCAGTACCTGGGAGCCCCAGCCATGGACCAAGACCCCATTGTGCTAGGCACTGTACAAACATAACAAGATCCAGTGGCTGGAAGCTAAAGGTAGAAAAATAAATTCAAACTGGAAATAAGGCATAAATTTTTAACACTGGTAATTATCCATTGAAACAACTTCCCAAAGGATGTGGTGGATTCTCCCTCACTTGGAGTCTTTAAATCTCTCTTGAAGATATGCTCTGGTTCAATCACAGGTGACTGGATCTGATGCAGGAATTAGGGGGTGCAGTTCTATGACCTCTGTGATGCAGGCAGTCAGACCAGATGGCCATAGTGACCTGGCCTTAAAATCTCTGAATTATTTCGTAACCAGGAGAGTAGCAGAGAAGTTCTTTGTGCTGTGTCCTTGTTTTGAATAGGTTTCCAGCCTTTTGAAAAGGAACCACATTTGTCCTTCTTCTGTTTGGAAGTCTTCGGCCCAGTGTGAATCAGTCTGGTTTGCGAGAGGAATTTTAATGGATTTCGTTTATAAGCCCATACGTGAGCTCCATGTCAAAGTGCCCACTCAACAGCTGGTCACAAAATCCCAAACTGCCAACTCTCCAGGCGGCTGGGGAGTAGAATGTACACCCATCCTTAGGCTATATTGTGATGCTAAGAGGAGATGCCTGTTGTACTGTCCTGTTCTGCGGAGAGGATGAGCAAGAGGGAAAGACAGGCAGAAGAGAGCGCTCTGCAGTGTCTGCCACACTAGTTAAATTTTCTTTTAAGATTTCTTTCTTTAAAGCCAAAGTTGTCCCCAGCAGACCCAGTGGGAGCTGCATGTGCATAATTTTGGCTCTTACTGCCTAAGGAATTTAGTGAGGGTGGAGAGCACTGAAATCCTTTGTTTGTTCACAGAACAGCTATGGCATGGGCAGGGGCTGCATGGGCTTCTTTGCACCATCATGATAATATGCTTCCATCTTAATGGAGGAACTATCTTAGGGAATCCTAGAATATCAGGGTTGGAAGGGACCTCAGGAGGTCATCTAGTCCAACCCCCTGCTCAAAGCAGGACCAATCCCAACTAAATCATCCCAGCCAGGGAATCTCAGGTTCTATTTTCAGGTCTGCTCTAGTCGGGTGAAGCAGTGCTAAAGCTGGGCTAGCCGGTGTCCTGAGAGTCCTTTTCCGTAAGGGGAAGGAATCCCAGGAGCGAAGAATTAGCACAGGGCCCTAGCATGGAGGGCATTCCCGGGATAAAGTATGGGGAAAGTGGCTGGGGCATTTGTGTGTCTCGCTGATCCCTGGCTGCAGGGATGACTCCTGGAAGCTCTGAGCACCCAGGCATAAGTTAGAGAAGCCTTCAGGCCAGTCTAGAGGATCTGTCTATAAGCTTCACCAACCCTTGGCTTGTCTCCCGGGCCTATCAGCGGGGGCGCCACTGAGAGCCTTGCTAACGTGTGCATTTCTAATTCAGGCTCTTCTGCAATCCGGGGGGCAGGGACAGTGCAGGGCATGCTGGTATAGCAATGCCCCACCCCAGGCCCTGCCCTTGGTACTGACTAAGCCCTGACATGGGATCACTGATCTACCGCCTGCCTTTTACACCTCTTTCCTTCCTACTGCTCTTCAGCGTGGGAGGGGAAGGAGGAGGAAGATCGCTGCTGCGTGCAATGGCTCTGCTCAGGCGATTACGGGAGTACACAGGAAGCTCCAGCTCCGCGTGGCAAGGGGAGGGGAACTTTAAAACAGCCGTCACCATCACTCCATCTCCTCATCAGCACCTCTTAGAGAACAACCACTTCATCTCTGCTCTCTGTGGCACCAGCCCTGCTGCTTGGCATGAGTAACGTGGCCCAGCTCCCTTTCTAAGGGAAGAGACTGATTTGCAGGTGTGCCGTCTCCTGCTATTGATTGGCTAGGAAAGGGGGAATAGGGCAGAGAAGAAGCGCATTTGAGTGATTATAACACAGAACCAGGTGTCGGGAGATCTGCCATCAAATTGCTGTGCGACCTTGGGCAAGCCCATGTCCCCGTTCTTCCCATCTGTGAGTGGAGGCTCTTAATCCGTGCCTTGCTGGGGGGTGAGCTGGGAGGCTGAGTTCATTAAAGTCTGAAAAGCCCTTTTGAGATTCAAGGAGGGAAGGTGCTGGAGAAAGGCAACGTGTCATTCTCTTTGTTCCTTCACAGAGGGAAAGGACAAAGTGACCCAGAAGAAGATGAAAGCTCATTTCCCCCTTTGAAACTGGGCCCCAGATCCTTGCTTCTCTGAACACTCATGAATCCCCCTTCCCCTCCTCCCACTCACTTTCATCTGTTGTTGGGCTTTTGTTTTTTTAAAATTCAGGTTGATTTTGAAATTAAATTGCCCGCTCCCCCACCAAGCATTCCAGATTTTGGATCCCCTGCTTCCTCACCCCAGCCTCTACCATTTCCCACACATTTGCTTTGGGGGATTTTTCCACTGCAGATGCTAGGGGAATATTTTCTTAAAAGGTCTTTTATCACAAATTCTCTTTGGTCTCCCGCCGGAGAACATTTCTAAGGGGGACCTCGGTGACCTAGAGCTCGGGCTGCAGTGGAGTAAATATGCTTTATAAGCGAGTCACAACAGGCTGTGCAAATAAACCAGCTTCCTCATGCCTGCAGAATCATTCAGGACAGACACTGATGAAACCAAACTAGAGTCATCCCTGGTGTAATTCCATTGGCCTCAATACAGTTACCCCAGGGACAAATTTCTGTACGAGTCCAAGGAGGGCGGATCCTGCCTCCTGCTTGCTGATTAGAGTCAGGAGGGTCTTCACATAAGATCCATGTTTCCTTTGCTTCCTGTCCTTAATTCTTTCCAGACACAAAGTTATATCCTGTTTTGTTTATAGGTGACAGCACTCTCTTGCCTTTGCCCCAGGAAAACATCTTGTGGCAACTCAAAACTTTTTCTAGCCACTGTGCATCACTGTTGTTAATGATCTCTTAGCCTCCCATGCCCTACTATGGTTGTAACCCATACATAACCATAAGGTGCAATTTCACAGATTCGCCCCACTGAAAAAAATCTAACCGTGGATGTTGGAAGTTTGACAAGCCTGAGTGGCGTTTCATGCTGCAAAATCATTTGCAAAATCCAAGGAATATTTCTATTTCCCCTTAAGCTTCCACTGCAGCTCTGCTCAGAACCTTCGTGACCCAGAGAAGCCTGCTCTCTTCAGTTTCACAAGAGCTTTTATTTTATCTGATATGTCTCCCTGCAACATCAAGAGGCACAAACCCTGATGGGTGGCAAGAATCCCTCTCAAGCCTGAGAAAACAGCAACAAATGGGCATTCTCCATGTGGCGGTGGCTGGGGCTGCTTTTCTGTTTGATTTTCCCTCCACCCAACAGAGGTTTCTGTTAAAAGTGGGGGGTTTCTCAGTAACTGTCTAAATAATGCAATGTTGTTTGATTTCCACTAAGCAGCTCCTAAAGGGAGAAATTGTATCTGTATTTACAGCATTACTACATCTGAATGGCAAATAAGCCCAACTTCCTGACAACTTTCATTCCTGTTTTCTTTTTTGTATCTATGTGCCATGCATTTATGCAGGATGTTTCACATAAGCCACTCACTCTCTGCAGCTCACCCAAGAGATTCTTCCACCAGGGCTCTAGAAACTCTTCCAGAATGGCAAATGGAATGGAGAGAAGTTGATTGTTCTGTGTGTAATAATAATATATTAGGAATCAACTGGTAGCACCCACTGCAGTTAAATGTGAAAGCAGGTTCCATATTAATTCTCTTGTTTTCACATGCTCAGGTCTGGAAATGGCTGGGATTTTTTCAGCCGTGTTTTTTTCCCAACAGAAATTGCTGATTCGACTAAACAGAAACTTTTCATGGAAACTGGTTTTGACTAAACTTTCAGGAGGAAGGTTTCTTAGGTCCAGGATGGAATTTCTGGTTAAAACCAGAGAAGGAAACCCATCCCAGAGGTTAGAATACTCACTTGGGAGACCAGCTTTGAGTCCAGTCTCCAAAGCAAGCTATTAGCTATTCTGGGGTGGATCTCTCATGGTTTTTCATCTAAATAAAAAGTTGAAAGGTTGCTGTTTCATTCTGATGTGGAACATAAACAAATGTCAAAACCTCACATTTCTTGTGCAATCGAATTCTTGTTTTCCACTAGACCTACTCGGAACTCATTGGCAAGTCCCCATTTGGGCTAACACCTATCCCTGAGATTTGAGTATTCAACCTTTTTCCTACTGGAACACTTTCCCCATTCTAAGAACCCTCTCCCACTATTCCTAAGCTATCCATCCCCTCTAGCCAGGATCCCCTCATGCCATTTAGTTGGGCAATGATGGCAGCTGTGACATTCCAAGCAGATGTCTGTAACCCCAAGATTGAGAACCCCTGCTCTAGGGTACAAGAGATGACTGATATCTACCAAGAGAAGAAATATTTCCTATAGTGCAAATATGTGATATGTAAGAAGTCTCCAAATATGAAAGGAAAGTATCTCTCTCTCTCTCTCTCATTCTCTGAGCACAGTGACATAATGTTCTACGGCTGAGAATTCAAAGCCACCTTGGTAGCAGGAGGCCCCATTCCCGTTAATACTGATAGGAATGCGTCATCCAAATCCCTTATGCAAATTTGTATATCTCAGGCACCAATGGTATTGCGCACTGTGCAGTATGCTCAGCAGATTTTCCCACATCTGCAATGGGATTCCCTGACCCAGCAGAGCCCCATTGACTTCACTGGGGTTCCCTCTGGGTGTTGGATCCTATTGCAGAGTCAGGGAGGCCTATGGCTGTAAAAGACCTGGTCCAGTACTATGTCAAAGGGTACTCAATCACCCTTTTCTCTTCCCGGGAGGTTCTTGCTTTTTACTCCATCTGCCCAGCTGTATGATTGTAGCACAATGTATAAGGCCAAGAAACTCACATTTGCTCACAGTCGGTCACTAGCTCAAAGGAAAGGTTTAGAATCCTTTGTTCTCTCGATTTGTGTTTGTTCCCAGCCCCTCTACATTTTACAACCTGGTTGGGCCCTCTCTCCTTTAGCTCCTTTGTTCAAGCCCACACACAGGCTCCAAGTTTAATAGGCATAACCTATTGTAGGGGCTTCATCTGGGTACGTTAGCTAGGTGCACCTCTGGTAAATTGTTTGCTCCAACACCCATTGCAAGTCATTTGTACAGAAGTCCACAAAATTACAAATCCAAGATCCAGATCCAGCCATCTGTCACAGCTCTGTGTTTGTGCTGTCTAAGGAATAGAGTCTCCCACAATGATTAAAACTTCCCAAGTTAAGCTACTGTTTGTATGGCTTGGATATTTTGACAAGGTTCTCAGAGGCCTTGGGGTCTGAGCACTGTAGAAATAAAAGTCTACTAGGTATCATTTATTATGCTTACAACATAGGCAAGATTGGTGCTATTATAAAGCCTACGAAATAATGGCTGTATTATCTCTGACATTGAACAGGTCTGAAGAAAGCTATGAATACACTAATTCAGCATTAATATGAAGATGGGGAGAAAAAAACCTACAACAAATGACTGTTACAGAGAACCACTCAGGGCTAGACTTAAACCATAAAAGTGTGTACATTCGGAAGTCAAAGGCCTCTGCAAGTCTGTGCCTAGCTTAACTTGGTGTGTTTGGGTATTAAAAAAGACTTGACACTAGAGCTGGGAGAAATTTTTTTGACCCAAACGTTTTTTTGTAGCAAAAAAATGCAGATTCTGTAACACTGAAACGTTTTTCAATTTCATGTCAGTTTCATCAAATTTTTTAGGTCAAACATCCTCCTCCCTCTAAGCCTTCCTCCCCCCAAAATGTAATTTTAAAACAATCATTGATGTTTTCCAACCAAAACATTTCAATTTTTCTATTTGAAACAACAGTTTCTTCTGAAATGTTCATGCATTTTATTTTCTTTAAATGTAAGAATGCTAAAAATGCATAAAATTAATATGAAACATTTCATGTGATCCAAAACCATTTTTTCAACTTTTCAATTCACTGAAAATTTAGAAACATTTCTTTTCCCAGGTTCACCCAAAACAATTGGTGGGAGGGGAGGGGGAAGGCAGTAGGAAGTGGTAAAAGAAAACCAAAAAAGATCTGTTCTTTACACACTTCCACTCCGAACAGTATGTTATTTCACAGACCATATATAACACAGAACTCAGGCACAAAGGAGGTAAGTTCTGGGTAGAGTGCCAGCCAGCATTTCCTGACACATTTTTTTAAACATTATTTAAATTTAACATGTTGCATTTATACCCTTACTGCTCTTTTCTTGATACATTATAAAAGCTCCATGAATTAGAGCAATGAGCTATTTTGGCACATGAAGAGTTTACCTTTAGACTACTCTTCAGACAGATATCTGTAATATGCAGTTGTTAAAACTTATGCTGTAAATAATGCACACACAAAGAAAATCTCAGACCTATAAAACTCTCTAGCTCTAGCACTTTACAGCAGTATATTGCAAAGCACTTCACAATCTTTATTATATTTATCCTCACAACACACCTGTGAGATGGTAAATTATTATCCCCCATTTTACTGATGGGAAACTAAGGCACAGAGAGGCTAAGTGACTTGCCCAAAGACAAACAGGACATCTTTGTCAGAGCAGCAAACTGAATCCAAGTCTCCCAAGTCCTAAACTGCCACCTTATCACTGGACCAGCTTCCTTTCCATGGTGGGTGTGACTAGCCCTTCCTATTCTGAGGCCACGTCTACACTACCCGCCGGATTGGCGGGTAGTGATCGATCTATCGGGGATCGATTTATCATGTCTAGTGTAGACGCGATAAATCGATCCCCGATCACTGTGCTGTCAACTCCGGAACTCCACCACGGTTAGAGGCGGAAGCGGAGTCAACGGGGGAGTGGCAGCTGTCGATCCCGTGCCATGAGGATGCGAAGTGATTCTAAGTCGATCTAAGATACGTTGACTTCAACTATGCTATTCTCGTAGCTGAAGTTGCGTATCTTAGATCGATCCCTCCCCCCCAGTGTAAACTAGGCCTCTGTCAGAAAGGAAAGCTCCCCCTGTGGGATGGTTTGGGGAAGGAAGAGTATCTCTCTGCTGCCCATGCAAAAGAAAAGCACTCCTACTCTTTGATAGCTCTTCCTTCCTTGCCCAGATCAGGTTGCAGTGTTCCAGCAGGACCACATTTAATGTGGTTCCTTCTGCTCATCTGCGGGCATATGAGTCTAGTGTACACCACATGTTTGTAGTCTGTGTGGCTTTTATTTGAGATAATGGGGAAAACAACAAAAACCAGCAAAGGGCAAAAGTAAACTCACCAAGGGTGAGCAAAGCGTACGTATCCCCTCTAACATGCTGTATCAATCACACAACAGCAACTGCCTTTGCAAACAGCAGACTCCTAGACACTTAAAGACACAGCACCCAGAAGATATAACAACCATTACATCACTACAAATACCACAAGCTCGGCTGAGCTGGGGAAAACTCTCCTGACCCTAGATTTAGGTCTTTCCACCATATCCTTTGCATTACTCTCTATGGTTGTCCACCCATAGCATTTCTTTCTTCTCACTTGGGAAGGTGATTCTCTAATTCCCAGGAGACAATTTAGAGGAGATTTGTTATGGAGATAAATGTATTATTGTTATTTAAACTTTATATGTTACAGTAGCATCTACAGGCCATTGCAGTTGGGTACAAATATAAACAGAATAACAGTCCCTGCCCCCAAAGAGTTTGCAGTCTAAAAGCCAGGACATAACAGGTCACAGGGACAAACAAGCACGCTTGGGTAGAGGATAGGGAAACCAAAATAATAGGATGAGAGCAATTCTTAGCCACTCAGGAGCACTAATACTCACAAACCCTATGTAGGCACCCAGGGCAAACAAACCCCTGGAGTTTTAAAGAAGTTTCTTTCCTTTCAATTTAGAAACCAAGAGTAGAGAAGAGATTGGCCCTCAAAACAAACATAAACCCCTTTGTGAACTTGCCTGGACAGTCATTTACATCTGTGCTTAGTGGGTATCTGATCCTACAGTTCTGATCTAGTAGGTTTATCACCCACTTTGCTCAGCTGTTAGTGATTTCACATGATGCAAGGCCCTATAGGACCAGAGCCTAAGCATGCAAGCAAGAAACTGGCTGCAGCTGAGTGGATATGTGCTTGGGAAGGGGAGGGGTGTCTCAGGGCCGAGACTTGTGGGAAAATCCCTTGGGTCTATATAACAGCCTGGCTGAAGTACGACAGTTGCTCAGTAAGTAGAGGTTTCTTAAAGGAGCTTGTTGTTTGGTCCCTTGGTTAAAGTCTGTATCCACAGGGGTCAACTATTACATTAAGTTGTTCCTTCTCATGTATTTGTCAAGCAATAGCCTTAAGGCTTTGTTGATTCTTTTAATTCAGGTACACCTAAGGGCAGGACCGACATTCTATACTGCAAAATAACCCAGAAGCTGAAAGTTAGAAAAGGAGGAAGCAGAGGGGAAGGGGAAATAATTCCACATGGTCAGTGAGCATTCTGGGGTTAGAGAGAATGCAGGATCAGGTCTCCAAATGTCATCTGCGACTGGAATGTTCAGAGGGGACCGTTATCCAAATGAATCCATATAATGAATGATTTATGAGCCAAACACACACTTCATTTATGTTTTAGCTTCTACATTTGTCATAAACATTACTAGTAACACATCTGTGTTCAAGCTGCATTATTTGTACTAGAACATGTCTTTAAAAATCCCGGAAATAAATTTGTAACGAGAACAAAGCATTTTTTTCTGAGTTCAAACTAAAACAAACCAAGAATGAATTGTTTGCAGTGTGTACCATGTGCATATAGACCTTAGATGCTCATGTATCCTACCATGGTGATGAGCATATAAATGCCTAGAGATAATTAGTTTTAAAAATAAATACACCTGGAAACAAACACATTTGACAATTAATTCATCTTTCATTTACCTACCGAAGTCAGAGTTACAAGATTAGGCCCTGATCCTGCAATTTACAGCTCAGAAGTCAATGGGGATCTTTATCTTCCCACACATGGGAAATTACAGGATCTGGGACTTAGTGGATGAGGGGAAGAGAGTGGATGTAATATATTTAGGTAAAAAATGGTGTCATTTGGATTGAAAACTGGCCAAAAGACTAAACAGTGGGTAAGGAATGAGGAATAGTCAAAAGGCATTGCGTTGCAGTGGCAGGGATGTGTCTGATACACAGGTTGGTGTTACAGATAACCTTGAGTACCATGTTTATTAAAGATCTAGAAGTGGGAGTAAATAGCAGAACAGCTGAAAACAAGGGATGGGCTGCCAGGGGAGGAGATGCAAATGCCAGTGAGGGCAGAGAAAAAACTAGAAAGGGGCCTTGAGAGGTTTAAAATGTCGTCAGAAAATAACTTTGAAAAAGCAAACCACAGCTGGGAAAACTAAGCCAAAGCACATATTTTCAATGGGAGGCAGAAACATGGAGAGCAGGAGTGCTACAAAGGAAGCAAGATTGAAAGTAGGCAACGAATTAGATTTGCAATGTCATGCATCTATGGGGAGGGGAAAATGGCCAGTGCAAATTTGGGAAGCATATGCACATATTTTATTAACCATGGTATATAAAAGTATAACTAGGATTGATGGGATGAAATTAAAGAAAGGGAATATTTAGGGTAAGTGCCATGAAAACCTCCTGATGGTAAGAAATATTTGGCTGTCAAATAGCCTCTCCAGAGAAATACTGGGAAAAAGCCCATGGCTTGCGGCTTACAAAGCTTTTCTATATCAACCTATAACAGGCTTTAGAACAACTACTTTCAAAAGCCTCATCAAAAAGGAAACTTGTACTGAAGACAGGTGCAGATGTCTATGTCTAGCAGAACTGCTATGAATAACTATAACACATTAGGGAAAGAAAAGAAGCTGTTAATGACAAAATGCATTTCATTTACAGCAAGTTCTACCTTACATGACACATTTGGCTTCTGTTATCCCGCCTCCCCTTCACCCCCCCCCCCTTTATTTAATAGTTACGATGTTATAACTTGCAATTAAATGTTATGCTGAGCTACCGAGTTCCAAAATGCTGGGTATTTTCTCAGCACGTCATGGTTTGGGGGAGGGACAGCCCAGTGGTTTGAGCATTGGCCTGCTAAACCCAGGGTTGTGAGTTCCATCATTGAGGGGGCCATTTATGGATCTGGGGCAAAAATTGGGGATTGGCCCTGCTTTAAGCAGGGGGTTGGACTAGATGACCTCCTGAAGTCCCTTCCAACCCTGATATTCTGTGATTTTCTTAAATGATTTTTTTCCCCAGTGTTCTTGATTCCCAAACAGAAAGCAGCAAGACTGTGTCTCAGGAGTGAGTTTTTACCAGTGTAGCAGTGACTGGAGGTGGACTAATCAGTAAAATGCCAGACATGTTTTTGGAGCAGTGGTAGGGGAATCGGTTACACCTTCATTTCTCACCTCAGTTTATAGTATGGATGTAATTTTTCCATTAGTAATCATCTTTAATATTCATTGCTCTGCTTCTGGGGACTTCAAATGTAGAGAAATCAGAGTATAGAAATCAAGTTTTTCACTGAAGGAGGAGATAGGCTAGAGGGACTGTATAATATACTTTGCATATGGTAAATATGATTTTTTTAACCTCATCCCAATTCATGAATAGATTTCACAGGACTTTATTGCAACTGTGTTTGCTCATAGTGATGTGGCAGGGTATTTATGACTCAGAAATGAGCCTGTTTAGTGGATGGGAAGAGAGAAGCCTTTAAAAAGGCTCGGGTTAAAAAGGTGCGATAGCAGGCCGTGGGAATACTGATTAATGGCTCTGAAAATACGACATGACGTGCAGATTAAAGGCAATAGAAAAGAGTGAATATTTTAAAGATTTTTCTTTCAAGATTTTTAGGACGCAGTTTTCCAGAGTGGATAAAACACTGATTATTAACATTGCTTATTTGCATTATGGTAGCGCCTGGAGGCCCCAAGTAATATCAGGGGCTCATTATGCAGGGTGCTCTATAAACACATAGTGAGAGGCAGGCCCTGCCCCAAGGAATTTGCACTCTAAATAGGCTAGAGCTGGAGAAGGCAGTTTTCTCCCCATTCTGAAGTTGGGGAATTGAGGCTCAGAGAGATTAAGTGACTGGCCCAAAATCACACAGCAAGTCTGTGGTATCAGTGCTCGGATTGAACCCAGCTCTCTTTCCTCCCACTCCAGTGCCTTAGCTACACGACCATCCTTAGCCAAACTTTCCCCAGTTAGAAAAGGCTGTATCTATCCACAAAGGGTACCTGGCCATCCTCAGTAAGCTATTTGAATACCCAACCTATCTCCGCAAAGGCCTCATACCATTGTAAATGGCGTCACTACCATCTTGGGCCATGCTGATTAGCCATTGTTTTACTGCTACCCCAGAAAGTATTGGTGTCAAGTGCAATTCTACTTGGAGTGACATTCAGATTGGTAGCCTCCGTGAGCCAAAGTATCCGGCAAGTCGTCAGCCTGGCTGTATATCCCACTGCATAGTACATTTGCTATAAAATGTGGTCTAGTGGTTAAAGAACAGGACTAGGAACAATGTCTCCTTAGTTTTCTTCTTACCTCTACCATTAAATTGCTCTGTGGCCTGGGGCGAGCATGTGAACAACTCTCTCCCTCTTTGAATTGGGGAAGAATAGCGTCCATCTTCTTCACACAAGTGTTGTGAGGCTTAATTCACAGATGTCTGCAAAGCACACTGGGCTGGATTCTCAACTGTGTCCAAGGTCTGCAGCGATGCAATGAGAAGGGGGCAGGAATGGCATGCTGGTCACAACCCCTGATCCCAAGCCACCCAGCCAGACACAAGTTGGAGCTGCAAAGGGGCAAAGTGGAGTTTGCAGGCCACAGAATTAGATTTGCCCAATAAAATTTGCTGTATAAGTGCAAAGCATTATGCACGAACTGCCAGCAGCTCACCCTTGGTTGCATGTAGCTACTACAACTAGTGCTGGCCTTGCACCTATTCACCCTCAACAATTTTCTTGACTCAAATCCATTAAATAGAATTTGTGAGCTCAGATGACTGGGATGATGGCCTCCTACCCACTTTGACAGCTCCATTCATGGGAGAAAATCATAATTTTTCTGTAAACAGACTGACTAGAGATCTTCAAAAAAAAATTGGTTTTGTTTTTAATTTGCTATTCCTCAACAAAACAATCATTCTACCATTACATATTTATTTAAATATGTAATTTATTTAAATGTGGCTTATTTAAAAATCAAGGAAGAAGCTGATGGAGCTTTCACAAAATCATCTATTCACTTCCACCGTATTTTTTCAGACATCCTTATTTATAGTCTTTTGCTGCCCTGTGATAAAAAAGAAAAAAAAAAAAAGGCAAATTTGGATCCTTCCCCTGTCCCCTCCCCCCACCATCAGAACCAAGTTTCAAGATTGTAGGTTTTAAAAAAAGCATTTGAATCTGTGAAATCTGATATGGGAGATTTGAGTGATTGCTGATGGAGAGGTCAGAGGTCAATTTGGGGTTGCCTCCATCCATACTCTGGAGTCCAGAAGCATAACCAGCTGCAGGATTCTAGTTCAAAAGTGTACTTGAATCGTTGAAATCCTAGAGGAAAGACCAGTTGCCATTTTGTTGATTTCTGATGGCCAAAGGTAAATTCTGTTTCCATTTTTCTTCCATTCTTCTCACTTAACCATTTCTCTGCTATTGCAAGGGCCTGGGTCCCGCCTATTCTCTGCCTGTGGGCTGCAAGATTTTGGACTCATTTCAGTTGTTGGGTTTAGTGTGCGGGTGCTGGGTGGTGGTGGTGGTCTGAAGTCTGGTAGTCCCTTTTGTCCCTTTTGGCCTAAACTCGATGACACTATACCCAGCAACCTGCAATAAATAAACATCCCAAACTGGATTTTCGCTCAACGGGAGCACAGAAATTAATTGTCAGCCATTCAACTGTCTATATCACTATTAAATTTCTTTCCAACTATTTGAAAAATCCATGTCACTTTCTTTACTGCTTGTGGGTGTTTTTGTTAAAATGTTTTGATTCCTTTTTCACTAACAAGGGAGAAAAGTTAATGCCAGCAGCACATATGCCCACAAGCAACCCTACAATAATTAACTAGTGTTCATATGTGATGGCAGGGAGTAACACACCTTGATTTGGAAAGCAGATTTGGTTTCAAGCTTCCAAGAGATTATTACAAGTAGTGCAGGACACAGTGAAAGGAAACCATACCTTTTAAACTGTTTAAAATGGCTGGGGAGGAATGTTTCTTGCATTATGACTTGAGGCTGATTTGTGGTTGAGCAAATATATGGGAAATGTCTACTTTCAGGTAAGGAAATATGTTAAAGCCATCAGGGAATATAGGATCTATTTTTCCTGCTAGAGAACTCTGTGGGCATGTCATTGGGATTTGGTGAAGAGATGCACTCTGGTGCTTAAGCCACATTGGAGCACTATGAGGACAAATGTTTGTGAGTTGTTCTGAGTTGTTCCTAATTGGAACAGACACTAACACCCTCTGATCCAAATTCCACTGGCTTCTCCGACCTGATGTCAAGTCCTCCATCACTGTGTGAGGGTTGCCTCCAAGCAGACTGTGCTAAAAATAAAATACGCTCACACAGACGCACACAGAGCAAGCCAGACAAGAGTCTTCAGGACTGTTTCTTGACACCCTTAACGACAGTGGGTTTGTTTTGCTTTGAGTTCAAATCTAGATGATTATGCTTTGTTTCTGTTTCCCAGGTGAAGGAAGGGTTGCATTATGGTAATAAGACTTCAGCCATTGAGGAGCTCAGTCTTACCTGGGGATTTTTAAATGCCTTGCAAATGAAGTTAAATCTTCAGCTGAATATTACATTTCACATCTCCAGTCATGGGAGACAGTAGCACTTTTAAAACAACCGAGAGGTGAACTACTGCTAAATACTCCTCTCTAGTGACCTCTCCAGCTCCCTCAACAGCAAACAATTTGTTTTCTAAAGTTCTGTTCCTGGATTCCCACCAGAATCTCCCCATGTTCCTTACTCAGGAAACCAGTAGCCTCCTGAGATTTCTCACTTGCTTTCCTTTGTGGCCGGTGTCCCTCCACGGCTGCTCTAGGTTCCCTAGCATTGGCTCTGAGGGAACTCTCATGGTGGGAAAAGTGCCATCTACTGAAAACAAACAAACTTGCCCAAGGTTTGAGAATCAGTTTCTGCATGTTCCGTTATGCTATTTGTAGGAGAAAGGGTGTTTCCTTGCTGTTTTTAATGGGTCAGATTAAAAAACACAGATCCGAGCTCCGTGGAACTCAGATGTGGGTCTGTGATGGGGTGTTCACCCGCACTAGCCTAGAAGGGGTTAAAAAGGCAGAGAAGGGGCCACTTAACCAGAGAGGCTACAGCTGAGGGGAATTAGGTGGCCTAAGAAATCCCATGAGTGATGATGGAGTGCAGGTGAGAAGGAACAGGGAGGGCTAGTATAAAGCCAGCAACCTGGCAGAAGCGAGGGAGCCAATGGCCACACACTGGCCAGTAGAGAGGGAAGAAACCTAGGACAGAGGGTGTGCCAAAAGGGCAGCAAGGGGGCAGCAGACCTGGAAAGGGGCTAATCCCCAGAGCAACCAGGAGGAGGTACCCTCGCGGAGAGTGTATCGTGTGATAGGGTCCAGATGTAATGACTGACCCCTGTCTCTAAAATGGGTCAAACTGAAACTCCAGTTCCAAACACCCCCCAACTTCCCAGAAGCAGGACTCTTAGGGGGTCGAGCCCTGCCGCCCGCCAACTGCTTAGAGAGAGCAATTGTTTCTATATTCCGAATTTCTTCCTCACCTTCCTCCCCTGCAGTGAAAATGTGCAGTTTAAAGCTGGAGGATGTCTCTTTCCTTATTTTAGGGCTGTTGGCTCAAGTGCCTTGTGTGTATGTCTTCAGCTGACTGACAGGTGTCAGTGGAAGAGCAATATCCTGTGTGTGCTTTCAACATAATGCCTATTTCCTAACCCTGTCAGGTTTCAGTTATTTAATCTGGGGGTTTTCGTATGAAAGGAGAAGCCAAGAGAAGACTTGGGAAACAGAAAGGATCTTCTTATCTTAAAGGCAGAAATGCCTGTAAATTGAACCATGCACCTTATCCCCACCACAGCTCATGGCCAAAGTGTTTGCAAAGGGTCTGTTGCCTACTCAAGAGAGGATGGTAGCTCAAATTGAGCCAGATTTGAGTGAATGGAGATCTGGGAAGGATAACTGAGGAATCTGACAATTCTGTTTTGTGCTGCCTTTTCCCCTATCCATTAAAAACCTCTCCCAGTCATTTTCACACCAGTTGCCCCTCATATTCAGTTCTCAACAAAAAAAATGCAACCCATAAGACAACGAAAAAAATTCCAAATTCCCTTCTTCCATTAAACTCATGGAAAGTATTTATCTCCTTTATTTTCTGCCTGATTAATACATTTGGTACACCAGTCTCAAGACCTTGAACAATTTGACCATTATTGCCTGTCCATCACTGGAGTTAAGACTATTGCTGTAAAGGTGATTGAAATTCTTAACTATTAACATGACTAACATTTTCTAATTAACTGCCATGAAAAATCCCCTGTTGTTCCCCAAATGATCAAACCCTGGCCAGTCTTTTCCCCCAAATAATCTGCAGTGACTAGCAGTGGTTTCTGTGAATCTGGAAACATGATGTGAGCCAGGGGTCTTTTCCAAAATTACTAACAATAAGGACTGTTAGTTCTTTCAATCCTCTTTGGTGCAATCTGTTGCAAATGAGAGAATTCCTGGGTATCCCAGAACAGCGTAGGAGTGTTGACTGTGCATGGTTGATCCATAACAGTTAATTTTTTTTTTTATTTTACAAAATAAAACAATTTCACATAGCAAATATGTTTGAGAAAATCATGGTATGCTAAGAAATAGGTGAAATTTACTGGCTGGATTATTAATTGCAAATGACTGGCTCAGCTGTACAAAGCATGTCACTTTAATCATGCAGTGAGTCTGAGCACTGGCTCCCTAGAGCTCTGAGTCTTATCTCTCACATATGGAATCATACAACACTGTTCATTAGTCCCGTTGGCCCAGTCACACGGAAATGATGTTGAGAATACTTCTATCTGATCTGCTACTTTTCTGTGGCAATGTGACAGTCCCAGGATGATGGCTGATATAGACACTACTGCCAATTGGAAAGAGACTCCATAGTGAGACAAAGAAAAGGATATTTTTCTATTGCAATTTTGGACCCATGGTGTCTTCCCCTCTTTAACAGATGGCAAGCGAGTGACCACAGGTTCTTCTCCTGGGGGCTTTTAGAAAGGATTTTATAAAAACCCCAAAATGTGCATGTTCTGCTGTTGCAGGATTTCTGTGTCCCAATGGTGCAGACTGAACTGCAGAAAGAGGAAGGCCAGCCTGGAGGTTAAGGCAGTGGTTTGGCCCTCGTGGGATCTGGGTTCAAAGTCCTAGCTCTCCCACAGACTCCATGAGTGATTTGGGGCCAGTCATGAGCAGCCAGACTTTCAAAAGTGATCCCCTCCCATTCAGAAGAGCTCAACACGCACCATGCGGACCTCTTTTGAAAACCTGGCCTCTTTATTTTGGTGGCTAAATGGAAGCCCTGAGCTATTTGGAAAACTTGGCCCTTAATCTCTCTGTGCCTCAGTTCCGGGCCCAGCTTGTTGTGTGGTGCTCAGATTCCCAGCCGCATGCCTGAGGGGGAGGGTACTCCATTGGCCTCTCACTGGGCCCGAGCCTCTTGGTTCCTTCCCACACCCTTTGGGGAGGCAGGAATTAATCCCATGAATAAATGCTGCATTCAGATACAACCCTAATGCTTTTATCTGACCATGGACAAGCCTCAGTTAGTGCAAGAGACCATTAAGGTCTCCTACATGGGGGCAAGGGTCATGCATACACCCGCTAGCAATAATACAGTTGTACGGAGTCCCTAACGCTTAAATATACTCCCTCAGGCATCCAAACGGCCCCCAGCCCCAGTCAGGGTTCCTTCTGCAATGGCTGCTAGTGCTTGGGCATGGGGCGAGCTCAGAGGGGGAGTTTCAGTCTGCTGCATCACTGGTATCCATCACCATGGTGGTCAGAACACCTCTGCTGAGTCAAGGCTGCTCCTTCAGCCTGGCTGTAGCTTTGACCCTGGTGTATTTACTGGGCCAAAGCCCTAGCCCCAGGTTCTGGCTGTGTTTGGGGCAGCTCCCTTCAGCAGTGGCAACAGCATGTGATCTGACATCTCTCTCTAGCGCAACTCCTGTGCCAGCAGATTGGTCCAGAGCCGACCAGATGGCCAGCAACCAGTCCTCTGGTCCCATTTGGACAGGGCTGAGATTCTGCTCTGGAATGGGATTCCTCTCCTCCAAGGGAACGTGGGCTGGAAGCTGCAGGATTTCCTCCCCGTCCTCTCGCCAGCTAGGGCTCTGGGGCCAGCTCCACGGTCTGCCTTCTCCCTAATTGCTCAGGTTAGCGCGGACCCTTTCACACACCTGCCGTGTGCATGTGGAGTGGGGACTGCACACCCATCTGCAAAATGGGACTAACAGTTCTTCCTGTCTACCATCCATTGTCTGTCTCCTCTCTTTAGACTGTAAGTTCTTTGGGGGTAGAAATTGTCTCTTAGGATGTTTATGCACAACAGGGCCCTGATCTCAGTTTGGGGCCTCTTGCAGCACTGTAATACAGATACAAAACAATAAGAAAATCCAGCAGATGTTTAAAGTGTTAGCATGACATGCTGACATCCCTGGGTCAAAAGTCACTTTGACCTGTCATCTGAGTCTCCATGATAGTGGGATGAGTTAGACATTTAACTGGCTGGTCACTTGAAGCATGACAAAACTTTCACCATCCTCCGATGAAAGACCAGAGAGAGATGTATCCATCTGCCACCTGCTAACTATTAGGGCATCAGGTCAGTGGTTTCCAGTCTCATACCCTTCCTGAGCATATCAGAATGGGAAAAGTCATGGTGGTGGCCAGACTGAAATGAGTCCTGAAATCCTGGGCTTTCCTTGCAAATCTTCATCAGATCCAGAGTCTGAGTCAGCTAGTCTGTTTCTTTTATCAATGAGACTGTTTTCTTCTTGTTCCGATGCGTGCTTCGAGGGTGTCCCAGCGGTGGCACTGGGGTGAGTGGGTGCTGGGATTGTCATGATGTTCAATTCAGCCTTCTAGAGAGATGTCTGATTGTCATACCTTAAAACAGCCCTTCCCTCGCAGGGCTGTGTTTGGCTTAGTATGGTGGGGATATGCTGGACTGCCACTGCTTATACATAGGAAGGAGAATATCCATAGTTAATGCTAATAAAAATAGACTTTGGAAAGGGATGTGAAAGTCCTGATTTCAGGGATGAAACCAATCTCTAGCTATTAGGGGGTAGGATGAGATTTATATAGGGGTGGGGCAGATTATCCCACGTCTGCCTGCTGCAGGGTTTCTTGCACCTTCCTCTGAAGCACTTGAGGCAGGGCACTGTCTGAGATGGGCTCCAGAGCTGTATGGTCTGATCCAGCCTGGTAATTCCTGTGACATGGAGTTTATCGGGGGCGGGGGGGCAATGGTAAGCTCAGGAGTAAGGCTATCTGGGGATGACTCTTGATCCCCACCCTCAGTCCTCCTTGGAACACATGGAATACACAATGCTGCCTGTCACCAGTCTAGAAGCAGATCATGCTATTCCTGAGGACCGTGCAGGGGTTTGCCAGGGGACCCCAAAATGAAGCTGTGACATCAGCTCCTCCTCCTTTATTTAACATGGGGCAGCGTGAAGCCTTGAGTCAGTGTAAATGTCACCGCCAAGGGGTCTTTAAGACATGGAGTGACAAGGGAAGGAAATGCTAGTGCCAGGAGTTCTGACAGCGGGAAATGCTGTCACTCTCAGTGCCTGGGGCTTGGAGATGTATTGATAATAACTGGAATGTGCCATAAACAGGAGCAATATTAAATGAATCTGACTGTGTCTGGGACTGAGCTTTACAACCCGCAGTGTGGGCTGCTCTCTCTGCCTCACTGAAATCTTGAGGCAGGTTTCCAGCAGCTCCCACAATCTCATTAAGTGCTCTCCTAAGGAGGCCATCGACATGAGACAGCAACCTCCCATACTGCATAGCAGCACCAGTAACTGCTGAGATCAGAAACCAAGAGCTGACACACACCCTGACGGGCTAGTCATGGTGAACTTCCAGGCCACCATCTCCTGATCCAGCCTTCCCCACCCCCAGGCTTCGAAAGTAAAAGAACATAAGAATGGCCATACTGGTTCAGATCAAAGGTCCATCTAGCCCAGAATCCTGTTGTCCAACAGTGGCCAATGACAGGTGCCCCAGAGGGAATGAACAGAACAGGGAATCATCAAGTGATCCATCCCCTGTCGCCCATTCCCAGCATCTGGCAAACAGAGGCTAGGGACACCATCCCTGCCCATCCTGGCTAATAGCCATTGATGGAACTATCCTCCATGAATTTATCCAGTTCTTTTTTGAACCCTGTTATAGTCTTGGCCTTCACAACATCCTCTAGCAAAGAGTTCCACAGGTTGACTCTGGTGTAAAGAAATACTTCCTTTTGTTTGTTTTAAACCTGGTGCCTATTAATTTCATTTGGTTCTTGTGTTATGAGAAGGCATAAATAACACTTCCTTATTTACTTTCTCCACACCAGTCATGATTTTATAGAACTCAGTCATATCTCCCCTTAGTCGTCTCTTTTCCAAGCGGAAAAGTGCCAGTCTTCTTAATCTCCCCTCATACGCCAGCCGTTCCATACCCCTAATCATTTTTGTTACCCTTTTCTGAACCTTTTCCAATTCCAATATATCTTTTTTGAGATGGGGTGACCAGATCTGCATGCATGGAAACAGGCATATAGGCCTCCCCAGGTACAAAAGATACTAGGAACCCGAGGGCCCCCTGACTGCTTGGAGCGTGAAGTAGGGTTGAGGTGTGTAGCAGACATTGAAAACAGGCCAGTCTGCAATAACTTAAAGCAACGTCCGTGGGCTGAACTCTGCCCTCGTGGCTTTGTGGCCTGGCTGGATGTGGTGTCCATGAGAACCAGCCAGCTCCTTAATGGGAAGCCCCTCTCAGCAGCGTCCCTCTCCACAGAAATAGCCAATGACTCCTCCGCCTTCCCCCAGGCGTGGCAGGGGCCTTGCTGAGGAGTTGGGCTGGAAGGAGGCAGTGCCGTCCCTACATCCTTGAACAGGCAGCTAAGTTGAGGATGACACAACAGGGCTGAGCAGTCTCGGCACCCCCACAAGGCGTCTTAGCCAGCCAGTTGTTTCAAAGCCGCCATCCCCAAGGAAGGGTGGGGGGGCTCCTCGGCTCGAACCCTGTCATCTGGGGAAAGGAAAGCACAGCCTCTGGAGCCCTCCACTCAAAAGCTACCTTTTTGGGGGGGCCTCTAGCTGATCCCCCATGGTCCCTGAACTTCTCTGTCTCCCCCCAACACACACACAATTGCAGGCAGTTCCCGAGGGGCAGTGAGCACATATTCCAGGCCAAGACCTACACTAGCCTCTGTAGGGAGATGAAAGGGCTCCGATCCGTGGTTATCCTGGGCATAGGGAGCTCATTTTCATGCACTTCCCATTTCCTTCTGGGCCAGCACCAGACTTGAATACAGAGCTGCTGTTGGCCACTGTGAGTGTCTAACCATGGCAACAGTGATTTTCCTAATGTGGGGCCAATGACAGTACAGCCCCCATAGATGGACATAAAGGGTTATAAACCTAGCCTTGGCTCCGTGTGTTTGACACACATATGCACAGTGTAATGCAATTCAGCATTACCCTATATCATCTATGCTGTGTGTGTGCATATTGTAACCATATATTGTTTGTGATGGCCAAAGGTACATTATAGATAGTTGCCAAAGTGCAGGGTCTGAACTCTTCAATGCTCTTTGACAAGCTTTGCTGGACTTGGGGGTGGGGAGTACAGATTGTACCAGTTAGGGTGCCAATGCTCTCTACTGGATGGAATGACCCACCTTCATCTGTGTGTGGCTATGTCACCCTCTACAGCAGTTGTAAGCCCCAATTCTCATGTGGCAGGGACTGCCCTTTGCTCAGTGCTAGGGAGCCAGCAATTCCTGAGTTCCATCCCTGAAGTTCCACCCTCACGTGAGCAGTGTCTGCAAGGGAGCGACGGGAGAGCAGCAGACGCGTTCTCTCTCGCAGTATCATCTAAGATGAATTCAGAGCTAGAGAAGGCATGTGGAGTTAAAGGGCAGGGCATCCCCCACCTCCTGGCTCCCTAACTGAATGCAGTGCAGAATGGCTATATCAGCTTATGTGCCCAGACAGAGGGATGAATAGTCCAGAGCAACAGAGGCTTGCCTCAGAAATTGGGCTTCTTTGCCTAGCTCCCCTGACCATCTCTTTCTCCCCCTTGCAGTCTGCTCGCAGTTCTCCAAGGGCGTCTATGCCATCTTTGGGTTTTACGACAGGAAGACGGTGAACATGCTCACATCCTTCTGCGGGGCACTCCATGTCTGCTTCATAACACCCAGCTTCCCCGTCGACACCTCTAACCAGTTCGTCCTCCAGCTGCGCCCAGAGCTTCAGGATGCCCTCATCAACATCATCGAACACTACAGCTGGCAGAAGTTTGTGTACATTTACGATGCTGACCGGGGTGAGTGGCGAGTGACCAGGCAGAGTGGGCGAAGCATGTCTGTTTGTCACCCCGGGCAGAACGGACGACTGCTCCCTAGGGAAAATAGCCCAAGCATAAGTGGTTTGGATGTCAAATCGGGCAATGATTTAGATTTAATGAGGTGATTACTCAGGATCCTGTTTTCAAGCCGTCTGCCTAACCTGATGCCTGTGGGAACCCCCCATTTGTGCAATTGGCACTTAGGGCACAATGGGTAGCTGCCTATCAAATGCCCGTTTGCACACACAAGCATGACATTTGTGTGCGCAGCTGGGATAGTTTGGAAAACTCTCTGAGCTCCCTGCATTAAGTGAACACCGGTCAATTACTAACGAGAGTCATTGAGCTTCTAGGAACCAATTATCAAGATACTAAATTTGCTGTTAATAACCCTTTTTTCCAAAACAGGAACAAATGGTATCATTGCTCTGCGGGTAAATAAATGCATAGAAGGAAGTGGGATCTGTTGGTTAAAACATGGTGACTGAGTTCTCTACTCAGATCTGTCATAAACTTCATGTCTGATGTTAGGCAAGTGCCCTACCTGCTCTGTCTCTGTTTCCCCATCTCTCAGATGGCTACAAAACTACAGGAGTGTTGTGAGGCTTAGACTTGGTGAGGCCTTGGTGGAGCACGTGCACAAGGGCTTTTCACAGTGCAGTCTGTGCCCTCAGGCAGGGGAGAGCAGGAACCGCTCCCCTGAGAGGCCCCGGGCAGGGCATGCTGCCACAAGAGACAAAGGATAGAGGCAGGGTCATGCCTGCCCATGCCAGCGGGGGATGGGGGTAGGGTATGTGTGTTTGGCTCCCAGAGGAGGGCAGCAGCAGGTACACACCTCTGTCCTTCACACTGGTGTTAACTACACACATTTCCAACGCGGGGCTGTGCATCTAACACACAAGTGAGCCCTTAAATGACTGAGGTTTGTAAAGCATTCCAGTGCAGGGGTGCAATGTATGTATTTGCTGCTGTTACCCTTGAAACGCTAAATAAGTACATCTCATTTAGAGAGTGACCATATCTCTGACTTACTGCCTATGTTTATCTGTAAATGAGATTATTATTTCTGTGTTACATATCACCTAGGAGGTTGTGCAAACAAACTGGAATCCACTGTTTCCATCTACCATGCCCTGGCACCCATTAGAGGAGTGCTCTGTGCATATGTAAATAGTTAGTTAATAGATCAAATGCCAGTAGGTGGCACTCAGGAGTACATAGCGTAGCATCTGGATTTTGTAGGACCCATTGTGCACTGCAAATGGGGTCCTCTGCTCTTGACAACAGGCTCTTCCTCCCCTCCGTGCAACAGGCGTGCTGCAGATCTGAGTGCCCGACAGGTGTCACCATAGCGCCACCTGTGTTTGACACTGGAAGTGCAGAAGTTTATTATAATTATTTAAATTACAGTCAGGAGTGCCACCCCTGAGGTACAAAACCTGGGACATAAAGGGTAATCCTGAGCCCAAAAAACTTGACAGCTGGCTGTGTGGGCTGAGTAACCTGACAGACTTCCCAGTTACCTCAAAAAAGGGATAATCGGGACAGGTGGAAACCTGAATTATAGCAGTGCCTGGAGTCCCAGACTGAGATCAGGCCCCCACTGTGTACAAACACATAGAGAGACAGTCCCTGACCCCAACATTACAGTCTAAACCGGTAAAGGGTGGGACTGGAAAGAGTGCCACACAAGTGAAACCACTTGCCCAAGGTCAAACAGCAGGTTAGTGGCAGAGCCAGGATTAGAACCCAAGTCTGAGTCCCAGTTCAGTGCCCTATCTATCAGACCACGCTGCCACAGATGGAGGAGGGCTATTCTGAGTGGCGTGACTTATAAATGTGAAATACGGATATAATATCTTGTTGTTCTGCAATAGTCGGAAAGAAGGCACAGAAGAAGTCACTATAATGTAGTTTGGCTTGGGTAGGATGCTTGAGTTTTAAAAGCTTTTTGGAGTTTTGCTGGGGTCTCATGATGCTGCATGACCCAAGACTACAGGCTCCCGCACAGGCCAGGAGAAGGGAAAAAAGAAAAGGCTAACACACAAGAACTAAATCCTGACTCCCTCACTGTTCCCCTCTTTCTCCAGGCTTGTCAGTCCTACAAAAAGTGCTGGACACAGCTGCCGAGAAGAACTGGCAGGTGACAGCTGTCAACATCCTGACAACAACAGAAGAGGGCTACAGGATGCTCTTCCAGGAGCTGGAGAAGAAAAAGGAACGGCTGGTGGTGGTGGACTGCGAGACGGAGCGGCTGAATGCTATCCTGGGCAAGGTTGTGCTGGCAACAGGCTCCGGGAGGGGACTTGCCTGTGTTAAGGGACTCGTTGTTTCTCCTGGATAAGTTCTCTTCCTTGTTCCATTTATCCATGGTGCACTGCAGAAGGGCACTTATGAAGGGAGTGTGAATCACAGTAGGATGGGCCTACTGAGCCCAGGACACTCTTGCCTTTATTATACAGAAGAAACTGTAGAGCTGGAGGAAACCTGGGATTTCTCTGGAGCTGCTGAGTCAGCTGTGCTGCTCCATAAGATTTTTCCTGCAGTTAATTGTCTGACTCCTTTGCAGAGCCCAATACACCAACTGTCTCACCCCCAGAGAGGTGGTTCTGTGTAGCCCTCTGACTCTTCAGGTCTTGGTGCACAGACATTGTCACTGTTTTAGCCTCTTCATTCTTCATTTTATTCCTCTGGATTCAGAAATGGGCATGGGATGGATCTGTGAATCAGAGCTGGGAACCCCCTGGCCCATCTCTCCTTCCGCTGCCCTGCCTCCAGTCCTCACACCCACCTCCAGAATGATGCACAAGGACTTCTCCTTCATCTATCTGTTCAGTTTCCTCAAATCCAGCCCCAACTCCTTCCCCCAGAGCTACCGCTAGGGCCTTCCACACCTCTACATGGTGCATACAAAACATTTGACAATGCCCAGACAGCTGGTGTGTTGTCCACTGCTTACCATGCTTATTGTAATTGTCTCTCTGTTATCTTGTGCTTTCCCCCTCTGTTTGTTGTAGCCATCTGTCCTTTTCTCTTGCCTCTTATTTAGACTGTAAGTTACCTGGAGCAAGGGTTGTCTTTTCATTTGCTGGGTGTTCAGACTAGGCCACCGGGGCCCCAATTCTTGACTGAGGCTGCTAGGTGCTACAACATCATAAATAATAATAGATTAGAATTTTCCCCTACATGAGGTTAGTGCTCATGAGAGGGGCCAGATTAACTGTTCTGGAGAGTAAAGTCCTTTCTTTAGCCACAGAGCAGGCATAGTGTTTCTTGACATGTCCTAGACAATGAAAATTTGGCGAAAGCCATATAAGACCCAATCTTCCCTGATTTCAGAGTAACAGCCGTGTTAGTCTGTATTCGCAAAAAGAAAAGGAGTACTTGTGGCACCTTAGAGACTAAACAATTTATTTGAGCATGAGCTTTCGTGAGCTACAGCTCACTTCATCAGATGCATACCGTGGAAACTGCAGCAGACTTTATATATACACAGAGAATATGAAACAATACCTCCTCCCACCCCACTGTCCTGCTGGTAATAGCTTATCTAAAGTATCTGACACACACTTAAACAGTTCAATAGCATCTTTCCTTCCTTGCCGAGTTTACTTCTTACAGTATTTATCTGCTTTTCAGCAATAATGATGGCTTGTCTGGGCATTTCTTGCAGTGTGTTCAGCAAAACCTCTTTGGTTTCTCTTTCAATGCCGGTTTATTGAAGAGCTTCTCTACTTAAACATTGTCTTCATGTTTCACAGAAAAATTCTTCTTTGATTTTAAACCATATCGGATATTGAAGCAAGAAGGAAACTTTTGTATAATTAGGGTTGAGCAAACTATTTACAACAAAATTTAAAAGCCTGTGGATTTTACATATTTATTTCAATTTTGTAAAATGGACCCACTTTTGAAAACAAACCACCCAAAATGTAATGTGTGTTTACTTTAAAATGGCCCTATTTTATAGTGAGAAACCTCAAGACTTTTTAAGGTTTGCATTTGTAAATTCACAATTTCATTTGGGTGAAGAAAAATTTTCACATTGAAACTGAAAATTGTAATTTTCATTTGTTTTTATGCTTTGCCCTCAATTTCATGAAATGCCCCCAAAATGTGAACTTTGGTAGGTACAAAAGAAAACTACAGAACTTTTTACTGACAAATTTCTGTCCCTCACCTCCAATGTCTTGCCCTCCGGCTTCTCTTCTCTTAACCCAAACTCCCTTGTCCCTTAAATGATGTTGTTTGCCACTAAAATGGCCACCAGCGGCAGGAGGTTCAGAAGTGCCCCTTGTAATAGAAAATGTAAATTTCCAAATAGAAATGACAGTTTGTTCTTGGTGAGACGTGGCTTTAGGGCCAGCGCTCAACACCCAGCATGCTGAGCTCTTTTGGAAATCTGTCTACTTAGTCTGGTGGCTAACTGGGAACTGAGCTCTGGGAAATATGACCCAGTTGGACAGAGCACCCTCACAGCATAGGGTCTTTGTGCTCATGAAAATAGGACAGGACCTGTCATAGTAAGGTGGGTGGTGTGCAGGCTTTTGTCACTCAATTCCATCTTTACCAGCAGCGCCTCTGGCTATTCTAATCCTGAGCCCATGGAGAGCTCTGCTAATGCATTTTAAACAAGACCTGAAATACCCCAACTATTCCAGCCTCAGCAGGGCCTGCTAGCTAGTGGGTGGTCCATGACATGCAAAAGTACCGGGGAGACTTCAGCTCCGACTTGAACCCAGGTCACGGGAGGTCAACAGCTAGTCTATTCGCTCACTGCACCAGCAAGTCCTGTTTACAGATGTCTGCACTTTCTGTCTCTGTCTCACTCTTTTTGTGCGTTGAGGTGTTCAGGCATCCACCTTAGCCTCTCTCTGATATTTTAGCACATCCCCCCCCCCCCCCACCATGCACACGCCATCCTGTTACCCCTGTTCGGTGGCTGTGAATTTTTGGTCCCTCTTGAACAGAGAGCGGAGGACATCCCTCGAACAGCAGTCTCCGTCCCACGCACACTCACGCGCTTGCTCTCTTTCTCCCAGGCACAGCACACACCGCTGCTGCTGCCTTTCATGTCACTGTGGCCGAGTTCTTCAGAGCTCAGTTCTGAAAGAAATCTTCCCTCAAGGGTTACAGGCATGTGAGAAACCAACCTGATTTTTCTCTCACCCATGTCTGTTGCAGGGCATGATTTATCTATGCTGAGGTAACCATCTTTGATGAGCCAGCCCTGCTGGCTGGTGGCAGGATATCCGCTGAGCCATACGGTGTTGTCCTAATGGGATAAAGAAGTGTTTGCATTCCATCAAAGCGCTATGTCATTTCTTCCCTGATGCTCATTAAAATGAGTAACTGGAAACTTCTCCTCTCAGCTTTATCACTCTCAGAGAGAATTTCTTTCTAATAGACATCAAACTCTGCCCATTAAGAAGTGGGTAATCGAACCTGGATAGCCCAAGCGAGCCATCAGCATGCAGCCCGACGCTGCCTCATTCCATATTCAGACTAAGTGATAAATGTTATTATAACCTCAGCTTGCCACCCCAGTCTAAAAGCATTAGAACTGAGCAAGCCCTTTAAAATAAATTAAGGTAGCAAATAACTGTGTAAAACACAGGAGGCAAGATGCATAATTTGTGTGTATGAGTCGGTAGGTTCACAGCTCAGTGAAAGCTGGTCTGTATCCCTCTCCAATTAATTGACTCTGACACCTAATAAAATCACATGGGGCATTTTTGGTGCAAGAAACCAGCACCCTCTATTCTCCTATTTAATAGCTGGGGGACACTGGGGCATGAGATCATAGCTCCTGGTCCCACCGTATACCCCAAGCTTAATTTGTAATGAAAAAGGTGTCAGGGCTCAAGCAGTTATTTTTACTTTCATAACTGATGCAGCAAGCTGAAGGTAACGGGGCAATGAGCTGCCGAGCCTAGCAGTGCCGGGTCTCAGCTCTGGCAAGCCTTTCCGCATATTAAACACTGCTTATCCCTCTGATAGTTTCCAGGTACATCCGTGGAAGAGGGGGACTTACTGCACAGGTGTGTCTCAATTGACTAAGTAGAAGGGGGCAAAGCATTCTGGTTTTGTTCCCCAAATCTCACCCCTGAATCACAAATCCTACGACTCTGAGTGTGCATGTGCATAGAAGAAATCTGTTTCCTCTGAGGGATTACTCTGACCTAGAGCAGTTCAGACTCATCTGCTTCAGTCATATTTAATGATCTCCCACAGGAGAACTGTGCCACGTGAAAGGTGGTGGAGGCTAACTTATTTGTATCAAAAAGTGTTAACAAATGTATTCTCCAGCAGTGCTAATTGAGGCAGGGAGATTAGCATAGGGAGTCTGGCGAGTTTTAATGTTATACAAGAGCACTTCTGCTATGAAAGGCTAAGGCAGATGAATCAGTTGCACAGGAACAAGTGTTCAATCATTACAAATGCATTTGGTGACGATTATAACAGCAGGGGTCTTTATCTGGTTTTGTTGAACAGTCTTGCATACGGACACCTGAGCACTGATAGTTCTCCTGGTAATTCACCATCAGTTCACAGCACCATGGAAGTGAGGTGTTGTTTTGCCTGTTCAAATGCCTGGTCCAAACAGCACATGGTTCCCTGCAGTAACTGGCAACTCTTGGGGCACGGTGTTTGTTTTTTACTAACTGGGCTTTTTCTGGAGATGGTTTGGATTATATAGCGATGTGATCTCTGGCTTTAGAAACATGGTAAGAACTGAAGTCCACTCATGGGAATCCACAGACCAAGCAAAAATGATGAGAAATAGAGCAGCTAAAAAATCAGCCATTAAGCAGGGCCCGTTTGCTAGCAATGAAGGCAACAGAAACATTTCTGCCGACAAGGAAACCCGAAAACGTTATGGGCCTTTAAACAATTATATCGATTAAGAAGTATTGAAACAGACCGAGCCCAGATGTCCCAAGAATCAGGGGAGAGAGACTGTAGGGAGCTCTAGATATCTTTATAGCAGCACCATGTATATATTCGCCTTCCCCTGCAGCATGGGGCACAGATCACTTGCTGGAGGAATCTCTGCACCTTCAAGTCTTTAAACCATGATTTGAGGACTTCAATAGCTCAGACATAGGTGAGAGGTTTATTGCAGGAGTGGGTGGGTGAGATTCTCTGGCCTGCATTGTGCAGGAGGTCAGAGTAGATTATCATAATGGTCCCTTCTGACCTTAAAGTCTATGAGTCTATGTATATATCATCTCAACACACACACTTGACTAAAGGGATTTTCCATTGACTGATTGTTTGACTCCAGGCAGCTTTACACTGGGCAAGTGGCCTGCAACAGCCCCAGTGTACTAGAGGATCAGGCCCACAGTGCTTAAGTCTGAGTTGCACTAAATTTGGCACGGTCTGAATCCGGCAACATATGGGTGGTTTAAAGTGCACAACGCCACGAATATTTTGGAAGTAACATTTGGTGTTTTTCTGGCATTCATAGAACAATAGGTTCCCTATGGGGACCCCTATATTCCTATAGATGATGGTAACCAACTGTGTCTCACCTCCTGAATCCACATGATGTTTCTAGACTCAGATCCTTTGCTCTCCCTGCTTGTGGGATATGGTGGATGAACTTGTTTTGCCTCATTTCATACTTGCAGATGCTGATTTCAGAGCACTTTAATACCACTTAGGAAGGCTTTGCTCATCTACCTATTACTGTGACTCTGTTCTCACACCGACTGTCTTATTTAAAGCATAACTGGGAAGGTGCGGGGGGATTACAGAGCAGGCGGTAACCAGCTAAACCATGCTCTCTTTATTTGTTAGCATAAACGATGTGCTAAATGAAACATTTCTAACATTACAGATCATCAAGCTTGAAAAAAATGGAATAGGATACCACTACATTCTAGCAAATTTGGTGAGTTGGATATTGTTTTTCTTATCGCCTCTTTTGTGGGTTTTCTGCTTGGTATTTTCTTGTTGTTAGTGAATATTGTGCCTGTTTAAAGATCCAGCTTTAACTGTCATAGAGACCGAAGACCTTTATTTCTCCACTGTACGGGTACCAAAAATATGAGCGTCCCTCCCATGGCGTGTCAGCCATGATGTGGGGAGACTATCTCCAGGGGTGAGAAGTATGTTTTGTCTCCAGACTCATTCATTCTTTGACCTCTCTTCCAAGCTGCCACTAAGTGATAATTAATGCCAATTCTGTGGTAATATTTTTTGTGTCCTGAGTAGCTGGTTTCTGGATTCAGATCTCCCAACTTGTTTCATCTAGTCCTAGGAGCAGCTGTCAGCTGCGGGAAATGACTTTCATTCTCTACCAGCCTGAACTGCATTTGAATTTGTGTCCCAGAAGTGACGTGTTCTGGATCCCATTAGCAATCCCAGGAGCCTTCTGAGCCCCTGTTGTTAATGGCAACATGCTGAGATCCCTTTATTCTTCCAATAACCTATAGCTATGAAACTGTTATGCACTCAGTGTCAAAAACCCTCCTATGGAAGGCCTGTCAGGTGTTCAAAGAGAGGACCTGGGTCTGGTTTCTCCCCGCTTGAGGTGGAGAACAGAGACAGGGGGATACAGTGGATGGTGACAAAGTTCCAGCAGCTGTGCCATAAGTTGGCAGCTCTCTGAGAGTTTGCCAAAGCCCTTCTTTGTACACATCCTATCATCGGGGCTCTGTGGGCATGGGAGGAGGTGACATGGCAGGAGAGGAACTATCCCCACATCAACAGGGAAACTAGAATAGTGCCACACCAGAACTAGTGTTGTTAGAAGAGTATTAACTCAGCTTTGCTGCTTATACCTCCGAGAGCAGGGAGGGTGACCCTGGAGGAAAAGACCACCCCTGAAGGTAGCCTTTGGATCTGTGCTTTGCCAAGACCCCTGACGCCTCCAAATTGCAGGCCACATCCCATCCCCTCTGAAGGGAGCAGGGGGTTCCTGGCTCAGCCAGGCGAGCAAGCTTGTGCAGTGTTTACAGTAGTTTTTGCTCCCCTGCATCTCCTTCTGTGGAAAGGTACCATCAGGCCTTTGATAATTAAACTTTAAACTACCAATTAAACGCCTTTCATTCAGTCCCAGAATAACACTATAATTTACAAGACAAAAATGGACACATAATTACCCCATTCTGGCCCAGTACTGACCCTGCATTCAGTGGAGACAATATAATTAGAGTTAAAATGCTCATGTTCCTCTGGAGGAAGGATGCAAGTTTTAGAGAGGCAACTAACTGCAGCTTTTATGCAGTATTTGATTTTTTTATTATTATTTGAAGTCGGTTAGGTCCCAATCCTGCATACACTTACTAAAGAGCTTACCTGGAATAATGTTATTCAGGCTGCTTATGTGTGTGTGACCAAATGGGGATGGTGAATAAAACAACACCTAGCTCTTACCTAGCACTTTGCATCAGTAGATATCCAAGGGCTTTACAAGTGAGGTCAGTAGCATTATACCCATTTTACAGGTGGGGAAACTGATGCACTGAGCTGCGACATGACTTGTCCAAGACCACCCAATAATCCAGTGGCAGAACAGGGACTAGAACCACATCAGCACTTCCCTTCCTCACAGGGGTGAGGCTAAATACATTAAAGAAGGAGGCACTCGAGTGCTGTAATGGGGATTGTGGCAAGGTAGAGATTCTTGCCGGCTGTCAAATGACTCGCAGCCAGACCCATAGTCTCTCTAAGGCAGTTTTATTGTCTAACTTCACAAATAAACAAACCAGCTCACCCTTCACATCTCAGGCTTTCCCAGGGAACTCTGGCAATCCTGCTCCTGCTTCTCCCTGACACTCTCACTCAGTCAGTGCCATCTCACATCCAGTCCTGTTCCCTTCCAGCTCTCTTCTTCTCACTAAGACTCCCTGTGACCCTTCACAGCACAGGTGTATCCCTGTCCTTTTAATTGGCCCAGCTGGGAGCACCTGCTCTGGCACAGGGGTGCCGGACCTGCTGCCGTTACAAGGACCAGGACCAGCCACCTGTCACAGGGATTATATAAGTACCTAAGACAGAAAAAACTTCCTGTTCCCTCTCACTGTTGAGCTACGTCTCTGTCACACGGTCTCTAGGCAGAAGGCAGAATCTTCTATATGCAGTTTGTTTTCTTAATCCGTGCATAAGGGCCGAGGGATTGGAGCTGGCTATGAGCAGGCTTCCTACTCAGCCAGCACGCACCATAAATAATTTATGCTGAGAAAAAGGCTTCCCAGGCTTTGTTTTCCAGCCGGCCTGCAGACTGACTAAGCTTTTCAGGAGCATGTCCGCCGTGGCTGTACGTGTCACGCATAGTGTGCGCTCCTGGATCCTAGCACATGGCTCCTGATGCTGAAAGGTGATAACAAACAGCTTTGCTGTTCAGCTACATTCTTTTAGGGTAGTGGTCCCCAAACTGTGGGGCATCAGCCAAGTGATGAACAGAGAAAAGAGCTCACTTCGATGAATCAGTAGTAGTGTGCCCAGCTCTAGCTGTCAGTAAAAAGCTGCACCAAAAATACTGAGTTTAATTTTACAAGCATTGGCGCAGGAAAATGGGTATTTTCATTGCAGAAATAGCTTTATCCCCCCAGAAAAAATGGCTGTTTTCCACTTGAGAGAATTGCCTCTTTGTGTTCACAAATAAAATGAAACTGTTCTGCATCTGAGCGAACCCGTGAAAACGTGATCCTCACCTGGTTTAAATCAGCATAGCTCCTGGAGCTAGGCTGACTGGCTTACAGCAGCTGAGGAGCTGCTCCCGTGCTGAGTCAGGTTTGCCAGTACAAAGTATTCTGTGTTTTCTTCTGTCAAGGTTCCTTCCCCACTCTGCACTCTAGGGTACAGATGTGGGGACCTGCATGAAAACCTCCTAAGCTTACTTTTACCAGCTCAGGTTAAAACTTCCCCAAGGTACAAACTATTTTATCCTTTGCCCTTGGACTTCCACTGCCACCACCAAACATTTATCTGGGTTTATTTTTATTAGGAAAGCGTCGTTTGGAAACGTCTTTCCCCCCAAAATCCTCACAACCCTTGCACCCCACTTCCTGGGGAAGGTTTGGTAAAAATCCTCACCAATTTGCATAGGTGACCACAGACCCAAACCCTGGGATCATAGAACAATGAAAAAGCATTCAGTTCTTGAAAAGAAACATTTTAATAGAAGAAACAGTAAAAAGAATCACCTCTGTAAAATTAGGATGGTAAATACCTTACAGAGTAATTAGATTCAAAACATAGAGAATCCCTCTAGGCAAAACCTTAAGTTACAAAAAAGACACACAGACAGAAATATTCATTCTATTCAGCACAGCTATTTTCTCAGCCATTTAAAGAAATCATAATCTAACACATACCTAGCTAGATTACTTACTAAGTTCTAAGACTCCATTCCTGTTCTGTCCCCGGCAAAAGCATCACACAGACAGACCCAGACCCTTTGTTTTTCTCCCTCCTCCCAGCTTTTGAAAGTATCTGGTCTCCTCATTGGTCATTTTGGTCAGGTGCCAGCGAGGTTACCTTTAGCTTCTTAACCCTTTACAGGTGAAAGGATTTTTCCTCTGGCCAGGAGGGATTTTAAAGGTGATTACCCTTCCCTTTATATTTATGACATCTTCTTTTTAGAGATCAGGAAGGCTTGGCAAGTAGACGGACTGTTTGTTTTTGTGGGCCTTATTTGTTATGTTCTGGTCTTTGTCTTTAAAAGCATCAGCCTATCAAGTCAGAGAGAGGAGCACAGCCAATAGTATCAGAGAAGTAAGCTTAGAAACCCCTGGGATTCATTTCTTTTGACATTGCTAACATTTTGTGTAACCTTGGATTCATGTTTCTCCATGTCTTATCCAAGGGATTTAACTTGGCCACTGTCGGTAGTGGCAGAACATCAGGTCTCTGTCAGGCAGAGGAGAACCTTTGTCTAAAAATAAGTGACACTCATGTGACCTATCTCAAAGGTAAAACATTAAGGCTTGCTGCCACCTAAAGTGTTCTTTCTTTTGTGAGCATCAGCCCAGATTCTTTCGTTAGAAAATGCCCTGGCTTGGAAATGGTTGGGTGAGTGTGTGTGGGACAGAGTATCCCAAGGTGGCAGTGAAGGCGAAAAACAAGTCAGTTTCTCTAGCTTAGCAAAGGTAAGAATTTTTCCCACATTGTTGCATCAGCGTATATCGGTGTGGCACTAGAGAACACAGATTTCAAGATACAGGCTGAGATCTGCTCTCCAGAAGGCTGCATGATATGCAAAATGGCTATATATGTGGCTGTGGTAGTGTGATGATGTCCATGTTATAAGGTTCAGGGCTCAGTCCCTATGGTGATAAGTGTGGTATAAGAACATATAGAGAATACGCTAAACTGCGTTTATCATAAACCTTTGGCTGCCCCACTAATTCATCTCACATGGATCTAAAATTCTAACATTCTAAACCTCTGAGCAGCTTCAGCAAGATTCCTTTTTAATTTAACCCTTCCTTCTCCCCAAATTGTTACTGGTCGGAGATGCAGGATCCTCTCTTTTCAGGCCACACCAGTAACAGGTTTAAAGTCCAATGTCTTGGCAGATTTCCAGTGGGGTATTTACAGCACTGGCTTCTGGTCCTGATAAAGTTTCCAAGACTACATGCCTTGTGAACACTATGTTATTATGTTGGAGAGAAGTATTTGGGGCTATCTTTAAGTTTCTAAAATTGTCAGGTTTCAGAGTAGCAGCCGTGTTAGTCTGTATTTGCAAAAAGAAAAGGAGGACTTGTGGCACCTTAGAGACTAACAAATTTATTTGAGCATAAGCTTTCTTGTGAGTTAGATGTTTCCTCTCCTCGAGAGGTCTGTACAGCTGAATTTATGAGGCAGCTTTGCTTTACAGAAGAAAGAGACAATATATTTATCAATGAGGTGTCTAAAGACTCGTACATTCTAAGATAGCTTTTATGTTATTGGATATATACCAACTAATACATGGTGCTGGGGTATACTATGGAGGTTTTATCCATGCTCATTTAAGAATCTCTGCATAATTCCCTCATGAGGAGCAATCTTACCACGGCTTACCAGGAGAAACATGTGCCAATAAAAGTTCACCATCATGTGTGATTCAAATTGTCGTTAATATGACTGCATATATTAATTGTTTCTAATGTGTTAGTTTTTGCAGCATGGTTCCCCTCAAATTTGCAGTGCTTTGAGGGTGGAATAGATCCAGAGATTATGGATTAGTCTGGTCAGGACTGTAACAAAATCTACATTCTTTGCAGTGAGAAGAGTAAATGATTCATTTGACATCTCTGGTCAGCAATTTTCTTTTGCACTAAGACTCCAGTTTCTTCCAGAAACAAAATGCTCCTCTTCCTCTGTTGCTAGACCCTGGCCTTCTTGAAGCCAGCACAGCTCAGGATGGGAATAGTGCAAATGTGTGTGGCAGGCTAGTCTGCTTCTACAATGTAGAGCCCCCTAAAGGTTGCTCTGCATTATGCCACCATTCCACCATTCAGGGATCACTGAAGTGTAGGAACTCCCCAGCCATGCCCCCATCTCTCTTCAGTGCAGAAAGCTGGCAGGGAGGTGGCATAGGAACCACTACAGTTCCTGCATACTGCTTAAAGATTCCCTTTTTGAAGCAATCCTCAGGGGGATGGATCCCAACCACGTTCAAGCCTGCTTTGCAGCAGAGGACCAAGACAAAACAGATTGAGAACACTGGAATATCAGGGTTTCTATGTGATGGTGCCTCTCCCTCTTTCTCTCACTTTCTTTCAGTCCATCTCTTTCTCCCTCTGTCTCTTCTTTATGTTACAGTGAGGACAGGTATATTTTGCTATCGTAATCAGAGCTGACACATTAACGATTGTGTGGAAGAGAAGAAGGTAGCTTCTGTTGGAAGACATCTTGGAAAGGGACTTGTGCAGATGGCCTCCTTTAGAAATAGCCCCTTCATTAATACACAGTGACCAGAATGGGGAGAGATGCTTTTCCCAAGAAGTCAAGCCCAAAGATAATAGAAGACACCAGACATATCTTGTTTTGAAACACCCTGCATCTTGTTCCCTTCAGAGTGAATCCCCAGCACCTTGTGATGACAGGTGCTACTTTAAATTCAGCTGGATCTGTCTGATCTACCATAATTTGGAAACAGTTGTTTTGCTTTGTAAAGTTTCACTTAAGCAAAAAGTATGCTACTGAGAGGAAAGAAGGTCTTGTGGCTAAAGCACTCAACTGCATCTCAGGAGATCTGGGTTCAGCCTCTGGCTCTGTAGGGCCTTGGGAAAGTCACTTAGGTATGTCTACACCACACGCAAAGCCCGAGTGTTGACTTAGGTTTGAGCCTGAGTCCCCTTCCTTCCCCCCACAATTCAGTCTACTTGGGTCAGCAAGCTCTCAGGATGCGTGTCATAGGCTCCTGCTATGGAGGGTGGGTCAGAGCCTAAGTCTTGCTGTGACTCAGATCCAATCCTGTCATTTGGCAGTGTGAATGAAGGTCAAACATCAGACCCAAGTCAGAAATTCCGCATAGTGCAGCATGGACACATTAGCATGGGTCTGAAACCCAGGTCTAGCAAGGGTCAACCCAGGTGTACAAGGCAGTGTGGACACTCAAGCACAGGTATGGAAACTCCAAGTCCAGAATACAGGGATAACAGGGTGAAATTAAATGGCCCGTGCTTTCCAGGAGGTCAGAATAGATGATCTAATGGTCCCTTTGGGCCTTACATTCTTTTCTTTTCTTTTTTCTTTTTTCTTTTCTTTTCCCAAGCTTTCAATCTTACCTCTGATTCTGCAGAGGATTCTTGTTCTGCAGGGCGAATTCCATTAACTCACATTTAGTTTCTGTTTTGGTTTTGCATTGCTTTTTTATTTTTATATATAATATATAAACAATACTCCCTTTAGGCAGAAGAGGAGGAAATGTAAAGGGGACAGGACAGTATTATCAGCCACCACCATCTAGCCAGTTTGCAAAGCCATTTCATGCCCTGCCCACTTTTTGCCTGTTTTTGGAGACGCTTATCAGATACCAGTAGTGTCTTCCTGTTGGTGCTTTGCTCCAACCTTGGACTTTTCTTCGTGCTTTTATGGTGTTCCTGAAGAGACGCTGGTGATACCCAGCTATGAGCAGCTTTCAGTCAAGGGTTTCCTTTGATGGATTTTTTTTCCCCTGAGTACATCCCAGAAGCCAAATGACAGTATAATTTGGCTACAGCCATGGATAGCCAGGTGGTGATCTACTAAGACACTCTTTCTGAACTCTGGGAGCTCTGTGTGTCACAAACCACTTGGTCTGACATGCATTAAGATGTCAGACAGTATTCCGCTGCATTCCCTATTCATTTGTCACAGCCCTGGGTTTCTGAAACCCCTGTGTTGGAGATGACAAAGGGGATTGAAATGTACTCACCTACCATTCTGAGGAATTTGTGTCTCAAAAAATAACTTTTTTTACCTAGACCACTGCACTTAGGAGCAATATAAAACAACATTTTTAAAGCATCTGTACAGAATGTGTACCTCTAAATCCAAACGAGGCAGCAGATGGATACTAAATTTCTTGACACAAAGCTGGAAGAGAAGGAGTCTTTAAAGCTCCTGTTAAACCATTCACGATTCTCCTTTGTCAGACATAGCCTCTCATCTCTTGTTCTTGGAGTCTGTTCCTTTAATTGTTTCCATGTAAGGGCCCAATCCAAAGCCCATTGAAGCTGAAGAGAATCTTTACATTGGCTTTGTATCAGACTGTGAAAGCACCATTTTTCATCGCATATGTTCCAGGTTTTGGTGAGCAGAGGGGGGGGCTCTATTTTGGCTTTGTATGTCACAGCAGCATGAGAACCGTTGAGAGATGGGGGAGGAGAATCCCAGATGCTGAAGTGCCTGCGGAGAATACAGGCAAGCAGACTGGCACAGTCTGGAGGGGAGGGGAATATTGGGGAATGTGCTGAACAGCAGCCCCTACTCCTCCATTTTGGGGGTGCAGCAAGTTCGGTCACTAGCCCCGCCCCACCCTACCCAGCCATGCTCCTTGCAGAATGGCTTGGGGGGGTGGGCGGTGCTTTGAGTCGTGTGCACCCGGGAAACACAAGCACGGCAGTTCTGCCCGTCGGCTCCATGTTAGCACCAGAGAGCACTGGGGAGCCAGAATCTGGTCCATCATCTATTCAGTCTTAAAGGGAATAGTGTCAAAGTTAGAGGGCCCCAGATTTGACCTATTTCCCCCTTCCTTTATATTGCCCGCAAAATCCATATGGTTCTTTATTTGCTTTTATTTTATAGAGAATGATTCAATGGTTTTCTTTAAAAAAATCAAAGCAAAGCAACGTTGGCAGTGCAGCCCTTGTGAGCAACTCTACCGCAACTTTCAGAGTAGCAGCCGTGTTAGGCTGTATTCGCAAAAAGAAAAGGAGGACTTGTGGCACCTTAGAGACTAACCAATTTATTTGAGCAGAAGCTTATGCTCAAATAAATTGGTTAGTCTCTAAAGTGCCACAAGTCCTCCTTTTCTTTCTACCACAACTGTGTGTGTATTTATATGGGCACACACACATATACTTGTGTGAGGGATGTGTGTGTGGGGGGGGAACCCAATAAAGAAATAGGGTTCAGTTAAAATCTTTCAGAGAGTAAAAAAAATGTAGGTAACTGGGGGTTTTTTTTAATAAAAATTACAAAAAATATTATAACCTGACAGTGTCTTTTTAACAGATCTGTTCCTGTGACAGGGTAAATATGAATATTTACCTCTTGCTCGACTGAAAGATTATTGTTCCATCTGGTCTCCTTCTTTTAAAGACCATAATTTGAAAGTGAATTATCCACCCATTGATGTTTGATTGAGTGCATAAAAGTTAGAGCTGGCTGAATAATTTGTTGCAACCAATACTCGCTGCAAATTTTGGCACAATCATTGAATCATTATTTGGGAATAATTTTTTCCATTATTCAACCTTCTCTAATGAAAATATGCTCTTGTTACTATGCCTGTTCATGTTGCTGCATTGAAATGCATGTCATCAGCCAACTCAGGCATCCTCTGTTGGCTGTGCAGAAATGGAAATTAATTCAGTTTAACTCAAGGAGAAACTTTGGTTTGAAATCAGGATTTTGGAGAGATGGAAGGATGGCTACATTGTTGCCACATTAACGGATACAGAAGTTTCCTGAAATCCAAGAACTATCCACCCAGAGACAGGATATCCCATTATTTATAAATAAACCATTTTCTCTAGGCCTGTGTCCTTTCCAGTGACCCTCTCCTTTTGCTTCTCTCCTCCATTAGGGATTCATGGACATTGACCTGGTAAAATTCAAGGAGAGTGGAGCAAATGTGACTGGCTTCCAGCTGGTGAATTACACAGACACCGTTCCAGCAAGGATCATGCAACAGTGGAAGAACAGTGATGCCAGAGAACATCCTCGAGTTGACTGGAAAAAGCCAAAGGCAAGTGGTATTGAAAGCTATTTGTTTTAGGTAGCGTCCGTGGAACTCAGCTGCTAGCATTCTCACCTCTGAATTGGAAGCTCAAGTATTTAGTTCTCAGTCCAGAACTTTGGCTTTGCGTAGACTTGGGGAAAAGGTCGCATTTAAAAACATGTAAATTCAAACGTGCTAGCTAACATGTTTGAGAACACAACCTATTTTCCAGCATCTCAATCTCCTACCCAGATCTGTCACTGTGATACGAGGAAGTAGCAGCTATGCTCTTAGAAATGTTCTCTTTGGTGAGATGTGTCCAGCTGAGGTCTCATTTGCCCAATTCTTCTGCCAGTTAAAGGTGGAAGTTAAGGATCCCTTGGCACTTTTATGAAAAGAAAGTCTGGCTAAGTTCCTTAAACCTTGGCTTGTTTATTATATCTCACGTGTAAACAAAATCCATTCAGATGTTGTCACGCATGCAGAACATTTCAAATCAATATATACAGTAAAGGACATAAATATTTTATTTCTAACACAAACAGAACTCTGAAGTGACTGAACAATTTTTCTAACCTTTACACACACACACTTTGACTCTTTGGGGCAAAAACCCAGCAAGGGGCATTTCAACCCTAAAGGAATTTCTCTGAGAAAGTTACAAACAACTGGAGAAGTAGGTTATTGTGGGAAAATGAACTCCAGCCTTAATTCTTAATAGTCACAGACTAGCTTAGGGTTTTTTCCTGGCCCCCATAGTTTCTGTTTTAATCAAATTATTATTTTTTAAAAAGCCGGGGGGAGGAGGGATTGCTATCCATATATGACTACCATGAGTGGTTTTTGCTAACTTATTTTTGTGCACCTGAAATTTCATGCATTACACAAAGTAGCCCTTTACAATTTATTTGAAGGCCAGTTTGACCTAAGTGGAAAGACTCGGGTAATGGGTCTGTTAAGACTAAGCACTCTTCAAGCATTATGACTAAGGTACTTTTCTCTGGAAAGGAGAGAGAGAGTCATTCAAAGGCAATTCAGGTAGGAGAACAGGAGGCTAAGACAGCAAGTCCATTTTAGCTCTGCAGCAGGAAATTATGTTCTTGTCTAGAGTCTTATGGGAAGCAAGGTACCAATTTCCAGGGGTCAACAAGACATTGGAGAGTACAGGAAGCCAGATGCTCTTGTACGGAAAATTATTACATGGAAGGATGAAAACAAAATAAATTGTCTTGAAACAATAATGCAAGGCTTTAGATGGGAACTTCTGGTAACTCTATTTGATTTTTGAGAGAAGAACAGACAGATATCTGTAAGATCAACTCACCCTAACAGACAACACACCTCTCCATATTCCTTTTCTAGTACACATCTGCTCTTACTTACGATGGAGTTCGGGTGATGGCGGAGGCTTTCCAGAGCCTGCGAAGGCAGCGGATTGACATCTCCCGTCGTGGGAATGCTGGGGACTGCCTTGCAAACCCAGCTGTTCCTTGGGGCCAAGGGATTGACATTCAGAGAGCTCTGCAACAGGTTAGACACCAATCTGGGCAGCTCTTTGCAAAAAGAAGCAATGCTTTGCTTTTCCATAGCTCCTTGAGCGAGAATCTATGGAGAACAGTTCTGAGGGACTCAATGTGTACCAAGGGAAATGCTACAACCGCCAAGTGTGGATATGCTGCTCGTTGCAGCATGCAGGCAGAGCTGTTAGATATGCAATGGCTTTTGGCAAACCATGTTTCTGGTTCAGTTACTTCTTTGAATTTAATATTGTGTTTTGGGCTTGAACAACCAGAATCCTTGTAGCAAAATTTGATCAAAACAATCAAAATGTTGCCTCTTTTTGCTGAAAAAAAAACATATGAAACACATAAATTTCACATGGTTTCATACTATGGCAATAGGCATTTTATAAAAACAAGGCCAAAGATAGACAGATGTCACTATTTGACCTGTGGTTTGGAATGGAAGCTTTGAGTTTGCTTTATCCTTTTTATTAATAGTTAGGTTCTCAGCAGAATGACACTGGTTCTTAGAAGATTACGCTGTATTCTGTATTTACCCCTGCGTACTCTAAGGTAGAGGGTGGGCAAACTATGGCCCGTGGGACTGTCCTGCCTGGCCCCCCTGCCCGGCCCCATAGCTCCTGGCCGGGGAGGCTAGCTCCCGGCCCTTCCCCTGCTGTTCCCTCTGCCCCGCAGCCTTGCCGTGCTGGCAGCGCTCTGGCCCACCGCTCTTGCCAGGCAGGGTGGCGGCATGGCTGGCTCCAGCATGGTAAGGGGGCAGGGAGTGGGGGGGTTCCGGGGAGCAGTCAGGGGACAGGGGGTGGTTGGATAGGCATGGGAGTCCCAGGGGGCCTGTCAGTGGGTGGGGCTGTGGATAGGGGTTGGGGGTTGGATAGGGGGTGGGGTCCCGGGATGGGGCAGTCAGGGGGCAAGGAGTGAGAGGGATGGATGGGTCAGGGGTCCCGGGGGGCCTGTCAGGGGCGGGGGTGTGGATAGGGGTCAGGGCAGTCAGGAGACAGACAGCAGGGGGGGTTGGATAGGGGGTGGGGTCCCGGGGGGGCAGTTAGGGGCGGGGGTCCCAGGAGGGGGCGGTCAGGGGACAAGGAGCGGCGGGGTTGGATGGGAGGGGGCGCAGTCGGGGCGGGAAGTGGGAGGGGGCAGATAGGGGCCGGTGGCCAGGCTGTTTGGGGAGGCACAGCCTTCCCTACTCGCCCTCCATACAGTTTTGCAACCCCGATGTGGCCCTCGGGCCAAAATGTTTGCCCACCCCTGCTCTAAGTCAATGTCCATAAATTACATAATACATTTGGGGTCATTTTGCATGTTTGTTTCAGTGTAACAAAGTGTTACAAGGGGCGGTGGGGGGGGGGTCTTGAAAATCACCAAAAACTGTGTTACATAATTTATGGACAGCCCCTAAGGCGCAACAGGTCAGATGGGGATTTGTTTAATTGTTTCTTTCCTTCTTCAAGACACTTCAACAGGAGTAAGTCCCTGAGCAAGCTCTGCTACTGTTTAGGGTAGGGAACGTCTCACTGACGGCAACAGCAAGGATGAAACATTACTGTCTATGCCGCCGCATTCACACCAAGATCTAAATCTCCTAAAGCAAAAGAATTGGCCTTAAAGATGGTTGGTGGGTGTTTTTTTTCAGTCAAAGGTGGCTTTTTTGACCAAAACGATGTTTTTTTCCAGCTTTTCAGCAGAGAAGAGGAAACTAAAAATGGTTTGATAAAATTAATGGTTTTCAGGGAAAATAATGGGATTTTGGTTGGCTTTTGGTGTAAAAAAAAAGGGGGGGGGTAGCTTTCATGGGTTTTTCTTTTCAAAAATGGCCTGAAAAGCAACATTTCTGGTTTTCCATTTGAGGTGTGTTTTTTTTGGGGGGGGTGGGTGGTGGGGGGGAGGTTAAAGGAAAAACTGAAAATTCTTCCAGGAAACTAAAAAAAAAAAAATTAAAACTAAATCCCTCAAAAATAACTGGTATTATTTTGACCAGCTTTAGTTACTACGTATCTGGACATTTGGCTGCGAACCAAGAGCTAGAGTCGAGTCCTCATTTTTCAGTCTCTGAGCCAGTGAGGGCTTGGATCCTAATGTCTCATTTTCAGAGGGTCTGGGCACTTAAACCTTCCAGCTGGCTTCAGTTAGACATGTGGGTACTTGGCACTTCTAGAGATCAGGACTCTAGAGTCTATTTTAATGTTTCCTGAGGCTTGGATGCTCTCACCGCTAGGGGTCTCTGCGAAGGGACTCCAAAAAATGTCTGGAGTCTCTTTGCAGAGACCCCTTCTAACTAATTAAAGAACAGAATGTTTGTGTTTTAAAGGGAATTTGGATCTGAAAGGAAATATGGGAGTGGGCTTTGATTGAAAAGCCAGAGGGTATTCTAAGGGCTCCAACCAAGATGACAAAGACCACTCTTCCCACCCCATCACATGGGGAAATGGGAGCATTACCATTTCATTTATAAACATAAAAGGAATTGGTATAGTCTAGATGACTTCACAGCATGGAAAAATGAAAAGTATGATTGGATCATTTAGCCTGCATTCTGAAGTCATCGAGGTCCTATTTCAAAATGTCCCAGAGAGAATAAATATCAAAAGAGGTCATCCACAGGTCAGGCCCAGAGAATGCAAGGGGGGCGGGGGGGGAATGCTACTCTGAATTTCTAATGCTGCTGTCTTTTAAGCTAAAAGAAAAGGAGGACTTGTGGCACCTTAGAGACTAACCAATTTATTTGAGCATGAGCTTTCGTGAGCTACAGCTCACTTCATCGGCTGCAGCTGTAGCTCACGAAAGCTCATGCTCAAATAAATTGGTTAGTCTCTAAGGTGCCACAAGTCCTCCTTTTCTTTTTGCGAATACAGACTTACACAGCTGCTACTCTGAAACCTCTTTTAAGCTACTTCAATCTCCCTCCCGTCCCCACAAGAGATAAATATGTTGTGCCTTGTGGAAAGAAAAAAACCTTTGTTTCTCCAAATACCGCTGGGCACATCTCTTCCTCTGAAAAAGTTGTAGAAAATATTGGTGGATGTTTGTGCCAGAGTCCCATTTCAGTGGCTAGAAAACAGGCACAGCACAGGAGCAGGTTGTTTCCTTCACAATTACAATATTTACTGCTTTTTTGTGCATCTTCTCTGAGAATCTCAAAGCACCATTATAAAGGTGGTAAGCGCTATCACCATTTTACAGACGGGAACACTGAGGCACAGAGGGGCAAGGTGACTTGCCCAAATGCTTCTGACCCACAATCCAGTGGCCTGTTGTTCTGTGTTCCCTTCTCTGCTGATCCCCATCTGCTGTGACTGCTGGTCGTCAACCACAGAATGATCAAGTTGCTCTCCTCATTGATATTTATTCTTTTAAGGTGCGCTTTGAAGGATTAACCGGCAATGTTCAGTTTAACGAGAAAGGACGTCGGACCAACTACACCCTCCATGTGATTGAAGTGAAACACGATGGGATCAGGAAGGTAAAGCAAAGGATCAGTTCTGTTCCTGTTCAACAGTTATGGGCAAGGTGTCGGGCGCAGGATGGGCTTGTCTCTTGGAGGCCATTTCTCCTCATGAGTCTTAAGAGGGAGAATTCATGAGTAGAGTACCTATGCCTGGTAACTCCATCGCTCAATGTGAGTGAAAAAAAAACATGAGAAACCATGTTGTATTACTTACATACAAAATATGGAGGAGGTTTTTAACAATGCACAGCGTTCGTCTAACACCACTCCCATTGAAGTCAGTGAGAGTTTTATACCACTAACGTCTTTGGGAGGGCAGTGTGGAGTGATTTTGGAAACCCCACACAGTCACCAGAATTTTCAGTAGGGTTCTCAATCAGGGCCAGATTTTCAGAGGGGCTTAGCTTCCAGTTAAGCACCAAAATAAGTAGCCATATTTTCAAAAGAGCTCAGCATGTCGTGTGTTCACTCAGGCTGTATGTGTTTATCTCCCACTTCCATACAGAAAACTTTCAAACAGAGAGAGAATTTTTTCCCTTCTGTCCTTTGGAATTTAACCTGCTTGAGATGACAGGTTTGGAAAATGAAGAATGCTGGAACTATTCAGGGAACAGAATCAATTCTATTAAACCTTAAATAATGTGGGATTTATGTCAGCAACTGAAAAACAATACATGTATGTTTAATTAGGAGGAAAATAGCATGCGGTTCATAGATTCCCAAGCCAGAAGGGACAACTATGATCATCAAATTTGACCTCATCATCTAGATCTGACAGCTGCACATACATTGCATTTCTACAGAAGCAATATCGTACGATATCGTATTGACCCTGCTGGTTTCAGATGTGAAGCTGGAGCCCATCAAAAAAGGGCAGTAGAACTTCACTTTCTGACCTGTTTTATTCCTTTTGGGAAGTATTTCCTACTGTTTTTGTATTCTGGTAACAACTGGTTCACTCTTAACCCCTGGAGGCCTGCATGGGGAAAACCCTCTTTACTAGTCAAAGAGATTTTTTTCCTTCACTGTGGCCATATGAATTTAATTATTAGATATGAATTTTGTGTCTGTACAGTGGGGTCCTGAGCCATGGTTGGGACTCCTAGGTGCAACCACAATACAAATAAATAAATAACCAGCATATGAGTATAAGATACAGAGGACTTGATCCTGCCCCATATAAGTCACTGAGAGTTTTGCTGTTACCTTCAATGTGAGGTCAAGATAGGGCCCAGAGAAGTCCAAATACGGTTTTATACTGTATGTTTACTGCAAACAATCAAATCCTCCCTTGCAACTCCCCCAACCTTTACTTCCAACACATGTGCTGTAAGTGGGATCAATCAGGTGAGAAATGCCAAGCAAATATGTGTTTTCTCCACTTGTGCTGCCCTAGAGCAGCGTGTGGAAGCTTTTTCCTCACACACTTTTCATTTTTCTCTGCAGTAAAGAGAGGAGAAGCCTCTCTGGGTTGTATGTCTTGCATTGCCGGGATCTCTAATCTTCCCTCCACAGGTTTTTGGTCTTGCCTTGAATTAATACTCTTTCCCATATCATGTGGTAAGAAATCCCTTTCACATCAGCAGAGCTTATGCAACTTCATCCGAACATGATATGATGGAAAACCTCTTAAAAAAATCAAGCCTTCAAATAAGGCCACCTCAAGAATGATCTTCCTATTGATACTCTCCAGCTCTCTGCTTTGCCAGTCAGCAGTGATAGCATGGACTGTATCCCTGATTATTAATAAACACAGAGTAACACCAAGAATTCTGCCCCTTACAGCTTCTTAGTTGCATGTGCAACTCCAAACTTTTTGCAGTGGGGCAGCTCCTTTTGTCTCTTTCTAACAAGTCTCCTGCTTTTTCCTCCCATCTTGTCCTGGTTCTGCAAGGTATCCTAGAATTTAATTTTACACTTATGCAAGTGTTGAGGTGTGACACAAGACCTGTATCAGCCTCGAGAGGCCATCATACATTAACAGTGGTCACCATTAAAAACTTAAAGGAGGACTTGTGGCACCTTAGAGACTAGCCAATTTATTTGAGCATAAGCTTTCATGAGCTACAGCTCACTTCATCGGATGCTGTAGCTCATGAAAGCTTATGCACAAATAAATTGGTTAGTCTCTAAGGTACCACAAGTCCCCCTTTTCTTTTTGCGGATACAGACTAACACAGCTGCTACTCTGAAACCTGTCATTAAAAACTTATTTACCAGCAGTCCGCATACAGTGTTGTGAGATTCTTTTGTTATTGATTCCCCTAAGTATTGGAGGAAATTGTGGTACTTCCATTATTATTGTGTGATTATTGCTGTCATATTTACATATACATGGTTACCCCTGTACATTATGCACAGTACGTGTCATTATTTTTCTGGGGTTTCCAGGGCCAGGATGGGGGGAAAGGTCAGGACAGTGTGAACAGTAGAGGTCTGGTTGGTGATGAACACCCTGAGACAGCTAAAGCTGGCATGGCAATCCTATTGGTATATTATTCTCCTCTTGGCTTGTCCTAGGAACAGGCTCGGAGGACAGCAGGGTTTCATGGTCTTTCTGTCGTTAACAGATTGGTTACTGGAACGAAGATGATAAGTTTGTTCCCACAGCCACAGATTCCCAAGGTGACAATGAATCCGTGACTCTACAGAATCGGACTTACATAGTTACAACTATTCTAGTAAGTTCTCTTGCGTGTCTAATCCACAGGTCTCCCTCACTCCTTTCTCTTCCACTCACGCTCCCTGTTGTGCTGTGTACCCCTTTCCTTTCAGACGCCTTTCCCTGTAATACATGTTGCATATAATCACAGCAGCACTTAATGCTTCCAGTGGTGGCCCATAAAAACTTGCCGTTGCCCTATAATTAAATAAATACTTAAGATGTCTCCCCTCTTAACACAGAGAAGAACGACAAGGAAGTATGGCAGGCAGTGAGCAGGGACATCAACATAGGGAAAGTAGGTACATTGTAGCAATGTTTTATATTGTGCACCAACAGAGCAGGTGCTGTAATTTGAGGAAGGAGACGCTGTATTCCTCATACATAACAGAGGTTGAATCCCTGCTTTAAGAGGAAAAGTCAACTCAGCCATTATTATAGAGCAGCAATAGGTACCTCCATAACATTTGACATAATGCACCACTGTGCATGCCTATCTCACAGAGATTGACTGATGACGGCTTACTCAGTTGTTTGTGAAATGCTAAGGGATCCTCAGGTAGAAGGCATTATTTCCCTTTTGGAATCTCTGCCAGAGATTATTGAAGAATTCCTATCCGTTTTCCTTGTTGGTTAGGTCCACCCCAGCTAGGGTTGCTACCAAATTCTTCACAATAGAAATCTCAAACAGGCAACTTACCAGCCCAAACTTTTCTTGAACAGGCTGTGCTGAACCACTTTGTAAATGATTCCAGCACTAGCAATTGGAAAGTGCATTGAGAATCGTATCTAGCATCCCTGCCTGAGAGCATGACACAAGTTGAACATCTCTGGGGGCAAAAAGGGAAGCATGACTCACTAACTTGTCCTCTCTCTGCCAGGAAGATCCATATGTGATGCTCAAGAAGAATGCCAACCAGTTTGAAGGCAACGAGAGGTATGAAGGCTACTGCGTGGAGCTTGCTGCTGAGATTGCTAAGCATGTTGGCTACCAATACAGGTTGGAGATAGTGAGCGATGGGAAGTATGGAGCCCGGGACCCTGACAATAAAGCATGGAATGGCATGGTGGGAGAGCTGGTCTATGGAGTAAGTTTCCAACCTTGTCCATTGATTCATAATTACAGGAATTAATTATGAGTGGACCTCAAAAAGTGTAGCTACCAGGCCTGAAGGCAAACTGATTGATTAGGCAAACTGTCAAATTCTGCAAGATTTGGTTGGGAAAGATTTCGGATACTCCCAGCTTCCAGGTGAGCTGAGAACAGCTTCACTTAGGACAAAAACAGAAGAGGGAGGAGGTTTGAGCCTCAATCATCTCAGGTATCTCCTGCCTTCAGCAGCCAAAGTCCTTTCAAGAACTAGATAGATAATGGGCCTTAATACAGCACCTTAATAAGACATCCAAATTTTGAATTTGTGCATCAGCACCTTTGTACCCCCCTAGTGCACTTAAGCACTGAATTGTGTACCCAAATGCAGGAGATGGTGGTCCTATTAAAGTACCAATGGTACCCTTTCTGTCTGTCTGTCTATCTCTATTTATTGAGTTCCTTTTCATGTTTTGAATGTTTCCATCACTTTGTGTTGCTTGGATTTTTAATGCTACCCCAGCTACATCTCTATTATTTCATGTTCATTTTGATTGAAAAATAGGACCTTTCATCATGTCACCATGGCCTTGTTGCTGTTAGATGTCTGTTAGTGCAGTCAGTTAGAGTATCATTCTTAAGGTCTAGCCCACAGCAACCAGTGTGACCTTTCTCATCCTACAAGATACATTTTAATGAACTAGCATGTGAAAGCATAATATAATCAACCTTTTTCCAGGAGGTAAGCATGCAATTATGCAGAGAGTTACTCACACTGCAGAGTAGTAATTTAAAGTAGTCCTCTGAGGTAAATAACCCAGCCATCCTACCCCAAAACCAACACCCAGAGCACACCCATTTTGTCAACTTTTCTCTGACAGAGCTGTGAAGGAGTAGCACCTAGAAATGGTTGGGTTTGAAATCTCAGCCTTCTGACTAGTCAGACTCTTAACACCAAAATGGGCTCTCTCTTAGAATCTCCTTCTTGCTATTAGTATTTCTATCCTTATCGTGCATCGTGTCACTTATATTTATATCTGGTTGCTGGATGGCTTGATCACTATTCACTACAGCTGGTTGGGAATTTTCCATTGGAATTATTTTCTGCCATGGAAAATGCAGTTTCTGCAAAAGCAACATTTTCCATGGAACAGTCTGAATTTCACCTTTGGGAAAATCGAAATGAAAGTCAATAGAAGTTAGGCACTTTTGTGCATCTCACCAGGTGCATCTGTAGGCACCTAAATTCCTTTCTAACTCTGGCCCTATGTGAATTAGGAGCCTTCATCCCATTTTCAAAAGTGGCTTTGGCTTTTTTTAAAATATTTCCCTTCATCTATGAGTCATGCAATAGAAAAGCATCTCCTGCTGAAAATAAACATCCTGGCATCACCCCCTCAGTACACTTTCTTCCTATCTCTTCTGCTGTGTGTATGATAAGACTCTGTTACTTTGTCATTTCTTAATTGTGCAACATGATATTGAAATGAGATGTCACTAACCTTGGATTGTGACATCAGTGGATGAATCAGACAAGAGGACCTGACTGGCTCGGAAAGGAAAGATGTCTGATTTTTAAACCTACTTGCAATCAGTAATAATAGGAAAGGAAATAACATGCTGGTGTAATGGGGTTTTTGTTTAGCTTTTCTCTAGTAGTTGGTTTCTCCTGATTAAATCTTCCTATGAAATCAGAGAATGGATTGGGAGTGTCCAGTAGAAGGAAGACAAAAGAGAAGGCTGGTGATGGAGTGTGTTGGTGCATGTAATCTACAATCTGTGTATTTGGTGTCTCTCTCTCCTTTCAGAGAGCTGATGTGGCTGTTGCACCATTAACCATCACCCTCGTCCGAGAAGAAGTCATAGACTTTTCCAAGCCATTTATGAGCCTGGGCATATCCATCATGATAAAAAAACCTCAAAAATCCAAGCCAGGAGTCTTTTCCTTTCTGGATCCCTTGGCTTATGAGATTTGGATGTGCATTGTTTTTGCCTACATTGGAGTAAGCGTTGTCCTCTTCCTGGTCAGCCGCTTCAGCCCTTATGAATGGCATACTGAAGAGTTCGAGGAAGGGCGTGACCAGCCGCCCAGTGACCAGACTAATGAATTTGGGATATTTAACAGTCTTTGGTTCTCCCTGGGAGCCTTTATGCAGCAAGGATGCGATATTTCACCAAGGTTGGTTACCTTTCACACACAAATACTCTTCTAATTCATGCATTTTTAGTCCTTTTGGATGCCATGGAGCCATATATCCCTTTTCAACCCTCTTTCTGGTTTATCTCATTCAGTTTAATTTCTGAACTACACATATATTTAGAAATGGGCCAAAATAGGCATCATTTACCCAACATTATAAACACTGGAGCGTAGATAAAATGCTGCTTTTAAGACGTGCCACCCTAGTTTTAGGTTTGGCTTTGAAAAACAAAATTCCCAACAACAAGGTTCTGCGAAGCCACCTGCCCCACCTAGACAGTTTTGCTTATCTCAGTGTCATTTCTCTTTGAACAAAAGCGTCCTCTGGGCTTTGCAGGGAAGCTTTGAAAACCCAGTAAAACAATGGAAGAATGTTTTATTTATTGATGATTTGATGTTCCCAATGAATGCTTATGCACATCTTGCCAAAGACTGTAAAATACATTGAATTGCAGTAGATGTCGCTGGGCCCTTGGAGAGTTACTGCGTTTTCACTACATGCTCCCATTTTATAGTCAATGGTTCAAATGTATGTACGGAAATGAGGAGTTGCAAAGCACCAAAGGGCTAACTGCTTCCTTAAGTGGCTTCTGTGGAAGCCAATTTGTCTCTGCATAAATTAAAAGCATTGCATCTAAATAAAAGGCTGGTGTGATATGACAAGTTGGCTAAAAAGCTGGGAAAAATACCAGAAAAAAATTGTGACATGGGGAAACCATGTAGCAAAAGCTTTCATGATACAAAAAGATGTTGTGCAAAGTAGTCACAGAATTGGGAGATTCAGTCATCATCTTTGCAAATTTTGCATTTATTTTTTGTAAGTAAGTTTCCTCTGATCAGCCAAAAAGCCTTTTATGGAAGTAACATGCCTGCAATTGCATTGGTGACCAGTGATTTTTGGTATTTATTTATTTTTCCTTTCTACCAATAGGATTAATAATACAAACTCTCTCCAGTCTGGCATTTCATGCAAAAAATACTTTTCACTTGGGTCTAACAAGTATTCTTTGCTTACAAAAATTGTACACCAAGTAAATGTTTCTCTAGTGAGGAGTCTTTGATCCATTGGTACGTGTACACTCCTCACACAATGAAGAGAAAACTGGAGATTAGAGTTGGTCAGATATTTTTTAACAAAGGTTTTGGGGGGAGGGGTTGGCTGAAAAATGCCAATTCATAAAACTGAAACTTCACAGGAAAGGGTTGATTTTTGATGAATTTCCCTACTCGACAAAATGTTGAAACTAAAATTCTGAAATTGTCAAAATCCCAGTCAAGGCAAAAACCCAAAAATGTTGAAAAAAAATTGAAAGAGACATAATGAAAACTAAATGTTTTTAAATGATCAGAATGTTTTTGTTTCAACTGACCCAAACTACAATTTTTTAAATTAGTCAGCTTGTGAAAACGTTGGTGATTTCGACTTTTTGTCCCGATTGGGAATGGGAAAAATTTTGGAAATCTTTTTTTATTCATGGCAGGGAAACTTTTTGGGAAACTATTTCCTGCCCAGTTCTGCTGGAGATGAATCAAAGGCATGAGCTTAGATCTGGATTTGGATAGATCCAGTGTCAGGGTTGGGTGGGCGGGGAGCAGTGCTTTAAATCTAGGGGGTTGGCATGGCTGTTACAGAGATAGAAACAAACCATAGAATAAGATGCTTCCCAAGCCTAATATTGGCTCTTAAAGTAGAGTTGCAGAAAAATTATTCTATAGACTGGCTTCTTCGCTTTCTCTGTTTATTTTCCCCAGTGACTTCAAGATCAAATCTACTCTAGTAACAAATCAAGGCAAGACTTTTTCCATCTTTTTTTTTTTCCCTTGTCTTGTTTTTCTTTTATTTGAAGCCTCAGATAACATTAACTCTGTGTGGGGTATTGTCGGCTTACAGTGCTGTAAATGGAAGTTAATTTTACACATGCTGAGCGGACAGTGAGAGTTGGGGGATAAAACAAGAAATGACTCCATCAGCAAATAGCAATAACACTAAACAACAGCAAAAGCTCTTGTATGATGAAAATTAAAGTTCCTGTATGTCTGGGTTCTTGACTGTTTGTTGCCTGTTTGGCAAAATACTAATGAAATGCCTGATAGCAGAGGAAAAAAGCTTCCAAAGGTACTGTGGTAGATGTGACATTTATAGTATTAATATGTTTTAAAGGTCATCACTGATCATTATCCAGCATCTACCAGAAGTGTTCAGAAAGTTTTTCCCTGTGAATACCCGCGGAGAGGAGTTTAACCTTTAACACATCTCTTAACTTGGCTGCATCTATTAGGATCAGATCATTATTGCTGTGGTTGCTGTTATTGTTATTACTGGTCAGGAATTTTTGTCCCTCCAGAAGTTAGTTTGTGGGGGGAGGGGGGGGGGAGAAAACCTGGATTTGTGCTGGAAATGGCCCAACTTGATTATCATACACATTGTAAGGAGAGTGATCACTTTAGATAAGCTATTACCAGCAGGAGAGTGCGGTGGGAGGAGGTATTTTTTCATGCTTTGTGTGTATATAATAAGATCTTCTAAACTTTCCACAGTATGCATCCGATGAAGTGAGCTGTAGCTCACGAAAGCTTATGCTCAAATAAATTGGTTAGTCTCTAAGGTGCCACAAGTACTCCTTTTCTTTTTGCGAATACAGACTAACACGGCTGTTACTCTGAAACCTGTAATTTTGCAATTAGTTCCCATTCAGAATTGAAACAGCAAGTTGAAATATTGAAAATTGTTTGCAGAGTGAAAAATTCAGAAACTTGTCTGATTAAAAAATGCCAAAATGAAAAATATGAACATTTTGGAGCGAATTACAATGACTCAACATTTTCAAATGGCATTTTCTGTTTTGAACGGCCATTTCAAAGTGTAAAATGTTGTTTCAATTTTTCAATGTTGACTCTAAATGAATGTTTCTGTTTCAATTCTCCTGATAGAGAAATTGAAAAAAATCATTGAAATTTTCCCACAGAACATTTGGATTTTAAGACAACTGCGTTTTCTGACAGGAATATTTTAACACAAAAAATGGTGACCAGTTATTTTTATTATTATAAAATGTGGTTGCTTGGATCTGTGTCCAGTTGCTTGTGGGGTATTTTTATCTTTCACGTCTTTGTTGGCCACCCTAATAACAGTAGCTTGTCCTTCAATAGAGACCATCACAGGCATAACTCTGTGTATACCCATGCTGTCATGTGGCAGGACAAGCTACATAAGCAGTGCAGCCATATCCCACTATTTTAAGGGGCCGTGTCGTGTCTGGCGTCCAACAACCAAAATAAATGAGCATCCCCGAATCATCTGTGAACCCAAGCATCCTGTTCACATCTTGGTGTCAACAAGCTACCTGAACGGGGGTTTCCATTTGTCAGAGGATAGCTGCTGCTGAGGTTAGGCAGGGGAACTAGGATCAGGGTTAGACAGTCTGGTGGTGCAGGGATGTCATTCTATTGAGGATTCTGTGGAGTGTCCCTGTGTGTGGTGGGGATGGGGCTGAGGTCCTGTCGAGATGGGAGAAGTGCTCTGGAATGCTGATCGGCAGTATAACTGTTCAGAGGCCTGGGGGGATGAAAATACTTTCTTCTGGGTGGGCAGATATTCTGGGGTATGCATTCCTGGGGAGGGTTCTGTGGGGAGTGGTTGTGGGTGAAGGAAGGGGGAGGTTTCTGTGGGGTATGGCTTGAGTGGAGAGAAGGGGAGGGGAAATTTCTGCGAGATGTCGGACAGCAGAACAATGGTTCCTCTGTATTTCTCACTGTGGGGACATGGGCTCTTGGGCTGCATGGAGGGAGACACGTCTCTGTCATGATGGAGGGTTGGTTTGCTGTAGCGTATCACCCCAAAATGGGCACTCTGTAAAGCATCATTGGGTCTGTGTGCATGGGGAGGGGATCCTATGGCGTGTCACTGAGAATGGGGTAATCCTGGAGTTTGGGGTGGGGGGACTTTGTGTGGAGTGCCCCTGTGCAGATGCAGGGGGGTTGTGAAAGGTTAGTGTGTGGGATGGGGTAGAGGGGCACCAGCAGCCCCTGGACTGGCTGGATATCAGACCCTGCCACGTGACAGGGATATTTACCTTCTGTAATCCTGACAGACAGTAGGTGACTGGGGTCTGGAAATAGCAAGCACTCCCATAGCAGCAGTCCTGGGCCTTGTATGCTTACTGTATGAGATCAGAGGAAAACCAAATATTTGCAAGAAAGTCGATAAATGAAGGCAACTGTCTTTATAGAAATACCCCAGAATAAGGAGAAGTTACAGAGATTCAGGGGCATGTTAACATACTAAACCAATGCACCTCTAACAAGTCCACACCATTGCTGCTTAAGAAGTTGTGTCACTGGCAAGAAGAAAGCTTTTTGGGAATTAAAAAGAGCATAGATGCTGCAATATTTTGATTTTAGCAGTGCAGAGCCTAAACGCTCAGTGGATGCCTACCTATATAGTTTGGTGGTTGTCTCTCTGCAGGATGATTGCCCGGTGTTCTCATTGCAGGAATTACTGAATAAAATTATATGCTCTGGGTTAAGCAGGAGGAAAAAGTAGATGATCATATTTGTCCTAGCTGCCCTTAGAATCTATGCTTCCAAAGTACTGATTGAAACACATCAGAACTATGCTCAGATTGAAAACGAAAAAGAAATTGGGTTAGGTAGTGAGTGGTTTCATGAATACACTTATGGGCCGAAATCACTCAAGGCTGAAACAGACCATTAAACCATTGGTCTGTTCATAGTACTGCCTAGACTTCAGAAAGTGATCATGAAATTGCAAAAGTACTCATTAAAATGTGAAATACAGGCCCGTAAAGAGCACCTTGTTGCAGACATCCTTTCAAGAGAGCTACTAAATATTCCGCAAGGATTTGCAGGATGAGGAGTGTGAAGTAAATATGACTCAAGTACTACTTATTTCCAAAACGCAATTTGACGCACACAGACTAGACACTCAGAATCGCCGAAACTTACAACAGTTGGAGAGCTAGGCCTGGTCTACTCATGAAAGTTGTGCTGCTCTCACAATACCAGTACAGTTAAAATGGTACAATCCCCTCTTGTGTGAGCATAGCTGTATCCGTATAAAAATGCATTATATCAGCACGGTTTACTCCTAGCATCTGAAGGACTGTTATGACTGTGTCCATGCTATAGATGGCACTCACTGAGCGACATAGTTACACTGGTACAAAGATTGTTTACAGCAGGCCTGACTCGAGAGGGATAGACAAATGAAAAGCCCAGGTACCTTCAAGCATAAGAACATATTGTGACAACAGAGGTGAAGTTGCTGCATGTGAGGGATGGGAAAGGATTCAGGCTTATGTTTCGCTTTGGTCCCTCAGTTGCCCTCATTGCCTATTGCAAGTTCTCCCTTCCTTGGGGTGGGAAACACAGACCCTGGTACCTAACTAGGCCCCTGTGGGTCGGGAGCCTTATTGACTCGCTCTTCATCCATGGATGACCAGCCGGAATTTCTGAGACACCTCACAGCTTTCTTAGAAGTGAAAAAGAGTAAAAGCGTAGAGTTAACAGATTATTTACAAGCAAAACAAATTTAAACATACATGTCTTATGGCTAGGATCAAGCATTTGGTATACGCCCACCGGCCAGTCCACCTATCTTCTGTTACCTCAGAGAGAGCATGTTTCTCTCTTTGTCATCTCTTGGGCTACATCCTCACTGCTAAAAGAGATGTGCATTTCTAGCAAGATAACTAATGCCTGTGATCTCACTATAGAAAACCCACCTTTTGGTGGCCTAAGTTTGTCATGCAGGGCTCACTGTACCTGCCTGTCTTTAGTGTCCTCCTCCTCCTCCTTGATTTCAGGATCCATTACCATATTCAGCGGGTCTCTGCCTTCCCCTTCCTCTGAGGCCACATGGAGTGTGAGCCCTCCATGCGTATTCTTTTGTCTCAAACTGGTTTTTCCTGACAGCTAGGACTTCTAGCTGGGCAGACTACACGAATGGCAGCTCTGTTGTTAGGGTGGTTAGACTCACCAAACCCTCTTGGATTGTAATCACTGCCCTGATTACCATATCTCTGTGGAGGAGGGTTGAAACTGTCTGGTAGATAGGGTTCTTCTGAACCCCTCCTGTGCCATACAATCTTAGAAGTCGAGTGCAGAAATCATATTTTAGATACAGATCAAAATATACTATTAATGGGATGGCGCATCATAGTACAAACACAACATAAGCTTACTAAACATAATCTGCAGCACTGAGAAATCTGAGAACAGCACCGGAGATGTCCTGGTCTGGTGGTCATGAAGGCTGCCCCTGCAGATATAGCGTGCGTATGAAATCTGCACTGAATTCAAGGAACAGAATGTAAAAGAACCAATCCTGTGTGTCAAGCTCTTATCCGAGGTGGGGAGGTTCTATCGTAAATGGGGGATTTCTGGATTGCCATTGTGTATGTGTGAACGGGAATAGTGTCTGTGATGTATAACCGTGCAGGGACAAAGTGATTTTAAAGGGTATGCCTACACTGCAGCTGGGAGGTATCATTCCAAGTGCAGGTAGACAGACTCAGGCTACGTCTGCTCGAGCGGATATTACTGCAGGGGCAGTGGCTCCAGCTAATTGTCCAAGCCCACCCGACTCCCTGGGTCCGAGCTCGGGCAGCTGGCCTGACCAGCCACCTGTGCTGCAAAGTCCATGCTGCTATTTTTAGCATGCTAGCTGGAGCTGAGTTAGCGCAAGTCTGTATGCACGCACCGGGGATCACATCTCCCAGCTGCACTGTTCACAGACCCAGAGGGTCACTGTAGGGAATGGGGGAATTCTGCAGAGTATGTTGTCATGCTCTGCAGCACTCGGTTTCAGTGGAGTGTCACTGTCTGTGTGGGGGGTGGAGGGTGAGAAAACCTGGATTTGTGCTGGAAATGGCCTAACCTGACGATTACTTTAGATAAGCTATTACCAGCAGGACAGTGGGGTGGGAGGAGGTATTGTTTCATATTCTCTGTGTATATATAAAGTCTGCTGCAGTTTCCACGGTATGCATCTGATGAAGTGAGCTGTAGCTCACGAAAGCTCATGCTCAAATAAATTGGTTAGTCTCTAAGGTGCCACAAGGACTCCTTTTCTTTTTGCGAATACAGACTAACACGGCTGTTACTCTGAAAACTGTCTGCAATGTTGCTGTAGCTGGGTTGGATCCAGGATATGAGGGAGACAAGGTAGGTGAGGTCACATCTTTGACTGGACCAACTTCTGCTGGTGGAAGGGAGAAGTTTTCGAGCTCCACAGAGGAGTTCCATGTCGCTCAAAAGTTTGTACCTTCCATCAGCTGAAGTTGGTCCAATACAAGATATTACCTCACCTGCCTTGTTTTTCTTGTATTCCATTTCAGCCACTCTTCCAGGCATTACCTCTCACTCCCTCCAGCAGCATGTCTGTGGAAGAGACTATTATATATTCATCATGTAATTCATTATGAAGATTTTTCCTCCTACTCTTTTTCTTGTTTATTTAGATTTTATTTTAAATGAAATTGAAAAATCACTGGAGACTTCTACAGTAGAAAAATGTGTCAGGAATTTTTTTTTAATGTCATCATTTTGAAATTTCGTCAACACGTTTCAATTGCTGAAAAAAATTGACCACTGTATAGCTGGTCAAAAAATATTCAGAACAAATTGTTGGAGGGAGTGTTTGAGGGGGGCGGGTCAAAAATCAAATTTTAAGTGAAGCTTTTTCTCAAAAATTCAAAATTTGGGACACTTAGACCAGCTCTATTGAGCCGTTACATAAGAATTGATTAGTTCCGAAAATGAGGACCAGTGCTGAACGCAGAGCATGAGCCTCTCCCTTTGGGCCCAGTTCACCATTGTCCCAATCGCAGGACAATGAACAGCCCCAGGGCTGAGAGGCCCTCGACAGCTCTACCAGATCCCCTCCAGGAAGCATTCCATGGTGACTGAGGGGTGTGTTCAGGGTGAGAGAAGGTGACTGGAGTGTTCTCACAGCCTCTTGATTGGGTGCAATAGGCTGGGTGCAATTTAGAGCAGACATCAGGTCTTCTCTAACTGGCACTGGGGACAAACCAGACCCTAAAAGCCAAATGACAGAGGAGGTTCAAACTGCCTCCCCCCCATCCCCACTCTAGTAGAGGATGGATATATTGCGGGGGCTTTTGAAGACGTGGCCATGACTCAGGAGTTCGGGATCGGGCCCAAGCTGTTTTGCAGTTTGTTGCAACTCAAGCTGAAGCTGGTCTTAAATATATATATCAGTTGTATTTCAACTTCTGGAAATGTCACCTTCCACTTTAGAAATCCATTTAATGGCATCCTAATTACCTGCACCTGGTAGAGTTAATTACTCTCAGCAAGATGAAAATTTGGGCCGGGGGTGGTGGGAGGTGGCAGTGCTCGCAAAGCTCTAGGAGCTGATGGCCACACTTACATCTAAAATGCACTTAGCGAAGGAAGTTAGGTGACTCACCATAGAAACAGCTCAACAAACAGTTTGAGCAACATGAAGTTAAGCAACTGCACTCTGGTTCTTGCACATATTCCATGGCAACCAAGATGCTGCAATCAGTGAACAATGGGAAACTTCGGAAAATGCTCTTCCCTGCTATCTCATCTTCCATTTGGAGAGGTAATGAGGGGAACAGGAGGTTCATGGGAAAGGAATATTTAAACGATAAAATATCATTGGAAGAATAATAGTGAATTTCAATTGTACAGAACAAATAATAATCCATTGGATTTCCAGGTAGTCCCTTCAATCCAAGGATTTCCAAATGCATTATAAACATTGAATGCCAGCTTTATCCATCCATTTGTCAGTACCTCACACAAGCACTTGTTATGCCTTCTTCTATGCAAGCACCTTCCTCAACTCATCCACAAGCTCAGTACTCTCTTGGTGTTTGAGTTCCCTTCTCTTGAGATGCCTACAGGAAACTTGCTGATTATTTGTAACCTGTGGATTATCTGCGAATCTGATTCAAAAAGGGAATCAACATACACACACACTTTTGCCAGTGTGTTATGTTATGAATATATTTCACAGCCCTTTTTAGTTATTAGGCCACTGGAGGATAATAGTCTACTACTGCTACTACTACCAGAGAGCAGAGCTACTCCTTTAGCTCAAGTGAGAGGAAGTGTCAATGCTGTTTAATATATAGGTTGGTTTGGCAAAATGTGATTGTTTATTTTTAAGCATTTTAAATATTTAAATTTTCATAGTTGCACAAAATTATGGGGCAGGGTCAGTAGACATTGAAATGTAATGACAGTAGACATTGAAATTCAAAAAGTTATAGCTTTATAAACTGTTAATACAAATCGTCAACATCACATGTCAAAATACACAGCATAAATATACTTAAATCAACACATCATACCTGTTTTAGTAGTTATTTGCTAGTCCACCTACAACAAGCCTAATTCAAAAGTCTAAATCACTGGATTTTGACTCTAATAAGTCTCAAGTAGCATTTTTCTTACTTTGCCTATCTATAAATTTTGATTATTATTGTTGGAAATATTTTTTCACCGGTTTGTGTATGTACAGTGAAATCGACATAACTGCCATTTACCAATCAAAATCAAAACCTTCCAAGCCTATTTATAAAGGACGCTGCACCGGGAATCAGGAGAGCTGGCTTTAGTTCCCAGCACTGTCATTCAGTTGCTATGTGGTGCTGAGCAATTCATATCACTGATCTGTTACCCCTCCCACCTTTTCTCTGTCTTGCATATATAGACTGTGAGCTCTTTAGGGCAGGAACAGTCTCTTAGCATGTTCTTTGTATTGTGTCTTGCACAGTGGACTCTCCCAATCAAGATGCTACAATAGTAAAAATGTTAACTAATAACACAGAGAAACGTAGGGCCCAATTCTGTCCTCTCATACAGGAGCAAAACTATCTTTTAAAGCTGATCAACAAATTTTCATCAAAACATTTTTTCACCATTTTGTTTGTGTGTGTGTGTGTAAAATGTTCTGGGTTTTTGAAAGATAAACTGGAAAGCAAAACGAAAATATACTTGGTAAAATGTTTGGGTTTTGGTTAAAAAATCAAAATAAAAAAATCAAGTTTTGGTTTTCAGAAACTGAACATTTTAACCAAAAACCGTTTTGTTTTGCTTTGTTTGTTTGACCAAAAATGGTGTTGAAATCTAAAAGTTTTTTTCTAGATTATTTGTTTGTGTTTTTTTCCCCTGCAAAACTGAAAAAATTTCATGGAAATTTTCAAAAAAAGTGAGGATTTGGGGGTTGGGGGGTGGTTGTTTAATTTCCCATGGAAAATACTTGGCATTTTTATTGGAGGGTTTTAACAGAACATCTCTGATGTGGGCACAGCTTGTGTTAGTCATTTTAAACTGTTTATAATGCTTTATGAGGACTCAAAAATGTGAAGTTGCTGGTTAGATTAGGCATTATTCACCTCAGTGGGAAATCCTTTGAGGATCAGAGATGTCCTTTTTTATGCTGTAATCTCAATTGTTGGTTTTGAATTAGTAACAGAGACTTTTTTATTTTGGTAGCCTATTTTCCCAAACATGTTCCAATCCAGTCAGGGGACGTACATGGTTAGATCTTTCTAATAACTTGCTGGAGGTGTTTTTTCCATGGAACACGGGGTTTTGTGGAGCTCAGTGACCTATGACTCCCTGAAGTGGTGTCCTTTGCAAGAGTGGCTTTTACACAGAACTTTATGTTGCCACTCCAGAAAATTATTGCATCTAAGATGAGAAGCCCTGGATCTGTTTCACAAGCACCAGTATAGGGGAGTTTTGTTAAATAACTCCCCAGTGTGCTGCACATCACTGTTATCAGTGATAACATATCATTTGTGCATTCTCTGGATACACGGTTGGCTGAGTATTGAATTCCCTGATTCGAATGTTTCTGGATTCCATACTTAGAGCTAGTATCCACGGCTGCTGTTTTATTCCCCTGGTGGCGGACAGAAGTTTCTGGCCAACAATAGAGAAAGAAGTTCCTTTAATTTCTGTTTTGGACGAATTATAACCATTTAATTTTCGTTTTAAACTTCCTCCCAAGTGCTTGATTGGGTGACACTGCAAATACCATTCTCCCTTGTCATTACACGTACACAAACATGTGCATGAAACCAGCAAATATCGCAACACAGTATCTTTATGTCTCAAAACAGAATCACAAAGTAATAGGCAGGGAAAGCTGACGATGTCATGGGTGATGCTAAAAAGCTTGGGAGTGAACGTGTTTAAATGGGGACAGGATGCCACTTTGCTTCTTATGGGAGAATTGAAAGAGCTGATTGACTGAAGAAAGCGACAGATGCAATGCAAAGAAAATTAACCAGTTGATGAGGCTGTTTCTGGAGACAGAAAGGATTGAGAGATCCGAGGAACGAGCAGGAAGGTGGTTTTCAGGTTCATTTAAAAGAGGTGGGTGAATTGGGCTGGTTGACCTTTTCCTGAGATATTTTATATTCTTATGTTCAAAGACTTTTCCTCTGTTGTAGCTCTGCAGGTGCCACTCCTGTGGTGTCCATAGAACTGGTGGTGAGTGTGATAATACACTGTTTTTATTCATTGGGCAGTACTGCACAATCCCCTGGTCTCTTCTTCAGTCTGCCAGACACAAGGTATGCATTCCATCCTGCACCATGGCAGTGGAAATGAGCCCACAGAAACATATTATCCAATCTGTTTTGCACTTTTGTAACCTAAATAGAGATTTCCAGACACTGAGATAATTTTATGTCTGGGTACATGATGTAGAAACCCAGAATAATCACATGTGCCTAGGGGAAAATATTCCCCAAATTGTGATGAGCAGGTTTAGTTTCATAACAGGGCTCAATAAAGAAAGCATCCCTGCAAACTCCCAGGGGTTGAATGTGGGGGGACTTGGAGGGGAAGCTCGAGACTTATTGTGTTCACTGTTTGGCTCTGAAACCTTGAGTATAAGTCCCAAAACTGAGAAGTGTTTGGAGGCCTGCTGTCTTAGTCCTTTGTGAATATTTGTCTGTATCATCAAAACATCTTACTCCTGGTGCCTTTTGCACAGGAGAAACCCAAGAGCGGAAATATTAATGGCATAGAGTGTCCCAGAAAAGAAGAGCCTATCCTAGGAAAGGATTGAGGCGCATAAGCAAAGTGATAGGAGCCCCAGGACTGCAGGGTTACTGGTCAGGGTGGAGGAGAATTGGCAGAGAATTGGGAAGGTGGAAATCATATCAACATGTTCAGGAACTTTACCCACATGCAACCAGGGCTCTCAGAGGTAACATTGCCTCAGGTTTTTCTAAAATGCGTGGGCACATCTGCATTTAAATATGTGTGTGTGTGTAAAAGTCACTGTTTGAAAGCAGCTGTCTCAGCTTTTATCACAGAATTTATTTTAAAACCTCCTCAGTGCTGCGACAGCCTCTGGGCTCTGTGTGCTGGAGACATGAAGTTGCATAGAGGGTCTTTCCCCCCACCACCACCTTCATTTCATGACTTGCTCTATTTAAGAGAGACGTTCCAGTCAGGCAAGTGTCTCCCAAGGCTAATTGAGTTTGTTGTGGTCCACAGCGTAGACCACAAAGGTGCACCCAGGAGGTTCTGTAGTCATTCGTTTCAGAGTAACAGCCGTGTTAGTCTGTATTCGCAAAAAGAAAAGGAGTACTTGTGGCACCTTAGAGACTAACCAATTTATTTGAGCATAAGCTTTCGTGAGCTACAGCTCACTTCATGTAGCTCATGAAAGCTTATGCTCAAATAAATTGGTTAGTCTCTAAGGTGCCACAAGTACTCCTTTTTGTAGTCATTCGTGTAACTACTGCGGTCTTCATTGGGAGAAACTAATTTCTTTAGCTTCCCTTGAGATCAGTAGATGCACTGAGGCAAACCATGGTCTTGAGCTAACAGTATGCCTTGTCCAGAGCGCAGAGTGGAATCTACATTAGAATCTCAGAGGAAGAGGCTGGGTGGCTGAGCAGATAAAGCTCTCAAGGGGCTACTTTGCAGGCTCCATCTTCAGAGGCCATCTTGGTAATTCTTGGTAATTCTCTAGAGCACCATGGTTCCTGTGACTGGGAGACAGGGAGTCCATAACAAGTGACTGTTCCTGGACTCATGGATGGTACCTTTCACCACATCACCCTGAAGAGGTGAACTATGTCCATAAGTCAGGAGGGGTTCATCTTGTAGTGTTACAGCAGGGCAGGGCGGGGGGATGCATGCGCACATAAACAACCTACTTTTAAGAGGTTGATCCAATTATGATGCCCATAAGGTAATTCTGGATTATTTCCTAGCCCAGGAAAGTAGCTGCTTACCCTCAGATCCAAAGGCTGAGCAGTAATCATTCAACAGCAGCAATGAATCTTTGATCCTCTGATAAAAGGCCCCATAGAAGTGCAAAGTGTTTTAGCATCTGTCCTTGGAGGACTTCAAAACACTTTATGAACACTAATTAATTCTCACAATACCCCTTTGAAGTTACATGATTAGTAAAAGCAGGCAAACAACCAAATCAGATAATGGAGATGAGGAAGAGGAAGATTATTAGAGTGAGAGGGAGGAAAGAAAAATACAGGGACTCTGTGGATAAAGAAAAACAACTAGGACGAAGGAAAGTGGGAAGGGGAGACAAAGTCTTAGGGGCAGGGAAAGGGCCCCTGATTGATTTATGCTTATGCCCATTCCAATTTATCTTGGCTCCTCTAGATGGTCTCAGATTCTTAATATGTTGGATGGTCTCAGATTCTTAATATGTCTCGGAGACATATTAAAAATCTGAGACCATCTAGAGGAGCCAAGATAAATTGGAATGGGCATAAGCATAGATCAATCAGGGGCCCTTTCCCTGTCCCTAAGACTGGGGTTTTCAAAGGAGTGAAAAGAGTTAGATGCCCAATTCCCACTGAAATTCAGTGGGATTTTAAAGAATAAATGGTTCTGTTGTCCACTCCACATGCATAGTCAGAAAAGGATGGAATCCATGTGGGGCTTGCCTGTGGAAGCAGAAATACAAGGCATTCTGCTCCATGGCATGCTTTCCTCCTTTCTCTGGCTTCATGAAGCCTTGACGTTGTGCAATGTTTCATGGCATTCCCGCATATAAACATAAAATACTGTCTGAAAGGCTGTAACACAACAATACCTTGTTCCTTCAAATTCAGAATGATACCCCACAAGAGTCCAAAATCAGAGAGAGAGAAAACAGGCTGCTCCATAAAACAGAAAGCTCAGCTCACCCCACCTTAGTGTAGGCTGGCTGGCTGCAGGTTGACTTGTCTGCTTCCCTACTGCGCCCCCTACCTGCAAGCAGGATCCAGGAAGAACCCTCAGAATTTAAGGTAATAGATCACCATTTTTAACACAGTTTTCAGTACACCACACATGGGAGTCAGGATCTGTGGCTGAGCAGAGGCAGAGCTGCTCTCCCTGGCATTGTTTCCAGACCCTTTAAAAAAAAAGAGGTGTGGAATTTTAGCAGCTGAGTTAATGCTGATAACAGTAACTCTATGCACATGTGCCCCTTTGATGGTTTGACTCCCCCTGCCCTGGGAGGTTTGCAGGCCTGAGTGCTCCTGAGCCTGTATGGATCTTTCAGTTGGGTCTTTGTACCCAGCCCCAAAAGTCTTGCTCAAGGACCACTGCAGCAGACTTTGTCTCCCCCTGAAGTTTCACTCTGCAACTGTAGCTGTCTACCTGCCTGTGTTCTTCTACCCTCCCAGAGGCCTGGTTTAGATGCATGACTACCTGTCACATGACTTAATTCATTCTCTCCACCTGAGGAGGCAAACCAGCCATGTCACAGGTGGGCTGAGACCTAGTTCCCTTTAGAAAGGCCAGCCACTCTGTGAAACTGGGGAAGAATTAAGCTGGTTTGCCCTGAAATTCAAAGGCAGTCTCAGAGATGCAAACAGAAACTGTGACTGCACTTGAAATTTAAAAGAAGGACCTTGGGGGAAACGAGGAACTGGTGGGATGTAATCTAAAATACATTAAATCTTTGCACCTAATAATCTCAACAGGGTGAGATTGTTGGACCTGGCAACACAGCATAATAGGCACCCATTTTAAAAGAAAGAAAAGTGCAGTGCTACTTGAAGCAGAGAAAGTTCCTGAGTAATGGCTCTCCTGAGGCACCTCAGCTAGTGCCTCTGGTGAATTTTATGCTTGTCACCTTGTGAAATTTGTGCAGCAAAGATAACAAATGTCACCAAAGTGAGAAAAATGTGAGCAGCTTTTTTACAGAGAAAGTTTTGCTCAGGGGGAATTAAAACTGTGTTTTGCTTGTAGCACAAGCTTCCAAAACGTCACCAGCCAAACAATAATTATTTTGCCTTTCATGGAAACCATCACCCTGTCCAAACTGTTTAGTTTTAGATTCTATACAAAGCTTTATCCTAAACACCCATCCCTTAAATGTACCTGGCAATATCATAGGGAGTTTCCATAGCATCTTCACTTAGGAGAACAACTGGATATGTTTTTATCTCTGACTTCCCTATCAGCCATCAGTGATCCTTTTCTGGGTTCTTCCCATTTGCTCTCCTCTTGCTCTTCATTTTCTCCCCATTTTTAACAGCCTTCTGGAATGGAACAGGTGTGCACCCTTTGGGTAATCTGTCTTTCCAGGTTTCCTTCATCAGGGGCCTTTTAAAAACCTGATCCTGAACACTGAAGGATGGAGCTGTCCCAGAAAAGAGACAGAAACTCAGCTCACTGCTTTCTGCCTATACCTTTACTTTAGCAAAGCTTTTGATATGGTCTCCCACAGTATTCTTGCCAGCAAGTTAAAGAAGTATGGATTGGATGCATGGACTATAAGGTGGATAGAAAGCTGGCTAGATCGTTGGGCTTAAAGGGTGGTGATCAATGACTCAGTGTCTAGTTGGCAGCCGGTATCAAGTGGAGTGCCCCGGGGTCGATCCTGGGGCCGGTTTTGTTCAACATCTTCATGAATGATCTGGATGGTGGAATGGATTGCACCCTCAGCAAGTTCATGGATAACACTAAGCTGGGGGGAGAGGTAGATATGCTGGAGGGTAGGGATAGGGTCCAGAGTGACCTGGACAAATTAGAGGATTGGGCCAAAAGAAATCTGATGGGGTTCAACAAGGAGAAGTGCAGAGTCCTTCACTTAGGACAGAAGAATCCCACGCACCGCCACAGGCTGGGGACCGACTGGCTAAGCGGCAGTTCTGCAGAAAAAGACCTGGGGATTACAGCGGACAAGAAGCTGAATATGAGTCAACAGTGTGCCCTTGTTGCCAAGAAGGCTAACAGCATATTGGGCTGCATTAGTAGGAGCATTGCCAGCAGATCGAGGGAAGTGATTATTCCCCTCTATTCGGCACTGGTGAGGCCACATCTGGAGTATTGTGTCCAGTTTTGGGCCCCCCACTACAGAAAGGATGTGGACAAAATGGAGAGGGTCCAGTGGAGGGCAACGAAAATGATTAGGTGGCTGGGGCACATGACTTATGAGGAGAGGCTGAGGGAACTGGGCTCATTTAGTCTGCAGAAGAGAAGAGTGAGGGGGGATTTGATAGCAGCCTTCAACTATCTGAAGGGGGGTTCCAAAGAGGATGGAGCTCGGCTGTTCTCAGTGGTGGCAGATGACAGAACAAGGAGCAATGGTCTCAAGTTCCAGCGGGGGAAGTCCAGGTTGGATATTATGAAAAACTATTTCACTAGGAGGGTGGTGAAGCACTGGGATGGGTTACCTAGGGAGGTGGTGGAATCTCCATCCTTAAAGGTTTTTAAGGCCCAGCTTGACAAAGCCCTGGCTGGGATGATTTAGTTGGGGTTGGTGGACTAGATGACTGCCTGAGGTCTCTTCCAACCCTAATCTTCTATGATTCTATGCCCTCAGATAGATGCCAGATTGACTTTTGTGTGAGCTGCACACACATAGCCAAAGATAAAGAGTGGACCCCCCCCCACCACCCTATCCTGAGTTTGTTAGGGCCCATCTATGCTATGGGTGAAATCTTGGTCCCACTGGGGAATTTTGCCATTGATTTCAGTGGGGTCAGGATTTCACCCTACAAGGCTAACTGCGTGGCTGGGATGATTAGGGAATTTTAACACAGTGGCGTGTGGACGGGACACATGGTTACAGATCAGTGTTAGAGGATCATATCACAGCGTTGGGCCATGGAACGGTGTGGGTCATCACAGAAAGGTGCACTGGAGGACTGAGGTTTCTTGGTAATTGTAGCTATGTGCCCTCCTGTAGCCATAGAGGAATTAATGGAATGTAACTGTCACTCACTGTCAGTCATTAGTCACTATCCACACACACTGCCCTCCTCCTCCTCCTGTATCTCCCTTATTTGTCATTTTGAATATGTTTTGTAAAGGACGAGCTTGTAAGAGGCCATTTTCTAGGTTATGGAGCAGTCACTTTGATGTGATGTCTCATTTATTGCATGGAAATTACAGATTTCAAAAGTCACCTACAGGATTTGGATGTCAATTCCAATTAAAATGAACAGACACTCAAATCCCCTAGACCAATCTGACAATCCCATCCTATTTCTGTTGATTGAAGACCACTGCCCATCTCAGGTCTCAGGCTCATGTAACTATTGAACCCTTTGGTAGGACAGAAGTATGATTGTATTGTAGATCATAGTGACTACATTAATTATATTGCAGGGGCACCCCAAAGGCATTTTGCATCTTCCAAACATGGAGATGACACAGTACCCACCCCAAAGACTGAATCCTTCTCTCTCTATCCCTCCCACCAACTGGTATCCATCAGCACAGCATCGGTCTCTAGTGGCTTAGCGTGCAAATGTGGCGCTAAGGAACAGGAAGCTGCTCTGGCGAAGCCTGCTGGCCAAGCACAAATTCTAATAGTACAAAGCATGTCTTTGACATATTGAAGAAACGTGTCAAAGAGCTTTTCAGCGCTTGCTTAAAATGTTGATTCTTAAACTGGAAAGTTGGCTACTCGTGAGAGAACTCTGGGGTGATATAATGGGTAGAAGTGGCTCCCGGTGCCCTTCGTGGGCTTGAATTTTTCCTTTTGCCCATAAGCATAAAATGTTTGGCTGGAGTTTTCTCCTTAATAATCCTCACCCTTAACAATGGCATTAAGAGGTAGAAAGAATGACCTCACAACAGCCACAAGCTTCTCTGCCAATGGTCAATGCTCACTGCTTAAGTGGACAGGACTGAAAGCAGAAGAGACGCACACTGAGTGAAATCCTGGATCTATTGATGTCAACAGCAAAACTCCCATTGATTTTAATGAGCCAGAATTTCACCCACTACTTTAAAGCCAAGATGTCCAGACCTCCTACAGCCTAGTCTATAAGGCCACTAGTAACACTTAGTATTTATAATAAAGTCTCTAGAGCTCTTTATCTACCTATTGGCCCAGACTGAAGGATGCAGTCTGCACTTTTGTGAGTCAGTGAGACCAGCGGCACCAGAGGGGAATTCACCCTGGGAGCTGGCAGGAGGCAGTACTGCCTCCTCTCCCCAACAAGGACTTTCACTGGTGCCCCACCAGCAGATGTTGCTGGAAATGTCACTCATTATTCCCATCTGTTTAGTGGTTGGAGTGCCTCAGCAGAAGGACGCTTGCACCAGACATGCAGCAGCAGAGTCCAGGAGGTGGATCTGACCCAGTGACTGAATCTTCATGACGCCCACTTAAATGATGTAACTACTATTATTATCACCTGTTTGTAGAAGGGGAAATTGAAGAAGAGAGGTTAAGTGAATTGTCCTTGGTCCCAGGAGGTGGCAATGCTATCTTGGGATTAGAAATAAAGTGTTCCTGACCTCTAGTCCTTTGCTCAGACTATTAGATGCCCCTCTTCTGTCAGAAATGCAGATTTGGGTGTCTTGAAAAGAGCTATTGCCAGATCCCTAAAGTCCCCTTTATACTCAGCACTGCAGCTGCCATGAGATCCAAAGACTAGAGAGAAAAAGAGAGACTGAATAACAGTAAGTGGTGTAATACATTTCTGACTAAGCACGAAAACTCATTTCAGAGAGAGATTTTGCCCAGTGAATAGAAATGGAAGAAAATGAGAATTTGTTCTGTCAAGGAAGGAGGGGTGGGGGAATACCCTACTGTCCAGGGTTGTTAGCCTGAGGACAGACAGAAAGGGAGGAGAAGGCAAACTGTAAAATTTAATAAAACCCGCGCAGACTGAAGTCAAATCAGAATGCCGCATGGACTGAAGGCCTTCTGTGTACAATGGCGGTATGATTAAATCCATTCTGATTGGGATTCAAACTCGAGATTAATCAGGGAGACTGCTTATTTGCAAATTATATGCATGGTCACTGCACCTTTAACAGTAAATGTACCCAGAGCAACTTTATATAATGGTTTCTGCTTGGATCCTAGAATAGTTCTCATTCTTCCAATACGCTGGTATTGATAGGCAGTCTGGGCTTCATTATTATATCTGAAGCTAGAGCAAAGGATAGTTCCCCAGTGAACAGATAAATGAAAGCTTGGCGCATTCCTGATTTTTCCAATCTCTTAGGGGCTTAAAATGAGACCACAGAATATAATAGATACAGTATTCAGACTTCCATAAGGATATGTTCCTATTACTTAAACCCCTCATATTTGCATAAAATATTCTGATTGGTTGAAGTCTATGTACTCAGCCACATTGAACTAAAAGATGCATTCATTACCACCATGTAAAAAGTTGTGGGGGGGAGTTGGGGAAAGCATAGCTAACATGTGCCATTAAAATGATAGGGGGAAATATGTTCATACACATATACAAGAGGTACTCTTGAGGGTCCTTTTTAACACCAAGGTTTGCAATCAAAATTCCAAGGCTGTTACGCAGGGAAGCAGAGTTGGTATATGAGTAATATGCAAAAGGCATTTTGGGCACAGTGGTTCCTAAAATCACACAAAACTTCCCTGGCTTTCAGTCTGTTATGAATTCCACACTCTCAGACCCAGTCTGTTAAAATAGCCTCCACTGTTCACAAACCTGGGGCTGATCTGTGGTTTGGGGTTGAAAGTGTGAAATTTGCAATTCTTTATGCTTTCATAAAGAAGTAAAAAAAATCATTGATTTTGACTGATTTTAGCTTTGAGATTTAGGGTGTGTTTCAATTTGGAACTGGGAGCAAAAGCAGAGGACAAAGCCCCTCACAAATCAGAACCAAAGGAAATATTTTCACTAGATGCCTTGCCAAATCTAACCACCCATGTACACGTGCAATTATCTCTGGTCACTGCCATGTTAATAGACAACTGTCTGGGAACACAGGCTGTGTATGTAGAAGAACAAAAGTTGCATTTGCTCCACAGGTGCCTAAGAGATTTTCTGTCACCATTTTTGCATAAATTCGTTCACTGACAAATATGTCAGTCGGCTAAATAAGCCTTTATTAGAAATGAATTTAACAGCAAATCTGGGAAATCCTCCCAAAACAGCCATCTCTTTAGAATCCTGGATTTGCATTTCTAATTAAAACGCTGTCAGTTTAAGTGCAATTCTCCAGAAGAAATCAGTTCTAAGAGGGGAAGGGGGGAGAATGGAGAAGCTACTCAAAAAATTTTCAAAGAGATTTATTTTGTATATTTCATGATGATCTTGTTAATCTTTTTTTTAGAAATGTATTCTGCTAGAGGATTGATGTTCTTTGTAATAAGCTGGCAAAGCACATCCAATTCCTGTTAGGTTCAGTTACCTTCTATGAGGGATAAGATCAAAGAGCAAATTTTCTGATCTGGGATTGCATTTTGTTTTGAGAAATGAGACATTAGCTGGATGCTTTTCTTTTTCCTGTGAAGAATCCATCAGTGCTAAAACTAGAACACAGAAAACCTTCACTCCATGAGAACTAAGGGGAATTGAAACTTCATCACTATCTGCAGTGGCTTGGTCATTCTGGGGCCAAACCATCTCACCTGTCAAGCAGGAGAGGAGAGGGGTTTTAAAAACAAGAGTTGAATGTTGGTCAGTGGGATTCATCCTGCAAGAGCAAGAGGAATTGTGGGCTTTAGAACTAAAGCACCATTGGCAGACTGCCCATGATACCTTAAGATATGGACAGCATTCTGCCTGCCTGGCAAAATCCTAAATTTTCACCTGACTGGGCACCATTTTTAATTATTAACTTTTACAGACAGGTGAAAATACAGGCCATTTACTAGACAGCCCAAAAGGACAGTAGGTGAATCTGCACTGGGACAGGTGGTGAATGAGGGTATGGGGGGGGAGGGAAGTCAATGCCAAGGAGGAGGCATGTTGTCTGTGTCCTAACCTTATGGCTGTTGTCCTGGCCTGTGACCCTGGCATTCCTCCCTGCTTCTCCTTTAAATCTCTGGCCAGTGGACGGTGGGCATGTTCATAAATACAATAACAAACACTGAATGGCACAAAAATGATGCTATTGAAAACAATGCTTTGGTGTCCAGGTATAGAAATTCTCAAGAAATACCCTGGGGCAGATACTCAAAGGCAGTGGTGACGGGAGACGGGGTGGCCAAGGAACTGGTTTCAGCTCTCCCAGTCCTCATGCATGTTAGATCTTCAGAGGAGGGCCTTTAACTTGCCCTACTGGCATAAGCTCCTTGGCAGTGGTGGATGGGGCAGAGAGAAGCTCCACCCTGCTATGTACCATCCTATCCTTGGAACGTCCCTCACCCTTTTCACTCCATGCCAGGTGTGAGGGATATAGCTGGCACAACAACTAGGTCTCTACGAACGGAGAGCTCCTCTGCACAGGGAGAATGATCCTCCAGAAAAAAAATTATGGAACAGTTTTCTACTGAAAGATGTGCTTTAGTGGACACCTAAACATTCTGTGGGAACATGTTACTTCTGGCAGAGTTGTTCATGGGAAAAAATTGCAACAAATCATTATTGAAACAAAATGAGAAAGTCAAAATGAATTTCTCCTTTCACTTTGATAACACTGAAACATTTTGTTTCGATAAGGTAGAACAATTGGATATGACACTATCATTTCAATTCATTTAATTTAGACTGATAATATGAAAATTAATATTTTAATTTAACATCATATAGATTATCTTGCACACAATAGTTTACTGTAGTGTAAAATTCTAAACACAATTAATTGAAATGATAAAGAAGAAATGAAACATTTTTACCTTATCAAAATGAAATGTTTCAATGGTCCCAAATTGAAATTTGTCAGAATATTCATTTCACAGGAAATTTCAGAATTTCCTGCTTTTCATTCCGATTTGGATTTTTTCCCCAAATGTCAAAACTTCCCACAGAATGAAAATCCCGGTTCCTGACCAGCTCTGATGCGGCACAAAGTGGAAATAGAAAACCAAAAAATTCAGCACTCAACTCCTACAGGAACATGGTACCTGGAGGACTTCAGTGTTATTCCATTGGAGAGATGGGCCTTGCTAGCTGGCAGTAATAAGGGTAATAGAAAATCAGCGGTGGGCAGAGGGCATGGGGTGATTATGGCCAGCCAGATAAAGTTGGAAGAAGAGCTTCAGGGGTCTCAATTTGGAATGTGTAGAAGAGAATTGCTCTGATGGCAGAGGAAGCAATGTAGCAAAACAAATCAAAACAAAACCGCATCTGGTTAATCTAGCTATGTCATCATTTCCCACATCCCAGAGTCAGCCAAACAAGTCTCTTGTTGCACTATTATCCTCTCCGCTTATTACTTGCAAGGATTTTATTCGGTTTAAAAAGGCTGCCGTTCCCAAGTATTAATACAGTCATCATTATGAATGAATACAAGAGTTAAATACACCGATCCAAATGTCAAGACCCGGAGCGTATCTTTGTGAGGGCTAAAGGATGTGGGCACAGAAATCTTTCCTTACTTCAATAGAGTGCTCAGTCACTAACAGCAGTTTCAGAACAGTGGAAAGCTGACTAACCCAACGTTATGCTTGGCATGGACTAGGAGACATGAGAATACTCAATGCAAGGGAATTCAAACCTCATATTGCCTATTAATATAAAGCAGTATAAAAACACACAATAGACTTTGTTGGGGCTTGACCTTCAGAGCAACTGGTTTAAAAAATGGGACTTGGTGTCCTAAGTCACTTAGGCACTTTTGAAACCTGTATCCATAGTGATAGCATGGCTGCCTCTTTTCGGTCTACAGATGCAACAGGGCAAGGGCTATAAAATATGTTACATAAGCTGCCGTTGTCTTCTCCGTCATTTCAATTTGGTAAGCAGTACCATTGTTCTTCTGAGCATGGGTTCAGAGTCTGGCTAGTCTATCTGTGTACCCCCAACAGTCCAGATTGAGAACCTTCTGCTTAACATATGTCACTGATATCGAATCGTTGAAATGCCCAGTAGGTTTATATCCAATCTTGTGATGTTTCGTCATGGACATTTCCCTTTCATTATTATTATTTACTTGTCCTGTGGTAGCGCCCATTCATGGGCCAGAATTCCATTGCGCTAGGTGCTGTACAAACACAAACCTAAAAGATAGCCCCCTGCCCCAAAGAGCTTGCAATCTGAGCCAATTCATTATTATGTACTCGCAGAGGCCTTGATTTAAGGTTTATAACTCTAAGTTACATATCTAGCAATGGGGACAAAATGTTGCTTTTCAACTTTGTCTCTGATGAACCATTACATAACAAGGCATAACCATGTCTGAGATTTTTGTTGCTTCCACTTGTGGTTAGGCACATTGCTATGACACTAGGATGAGTGGCTGTCTCCACTGGGTGTCATCTTCTGTGGGGAGCAGATGCAAATACCCATTGTTATTTATTTATCCAGCTCATGACAGGTGCGTGATCTGGAAGCAAAAGCCATCTGCAGCTCTCAGTAGGCAACCTCTAAGTGATAAATGAATAAAGAATAAGGTAATGATGTCTGCAGTCTAAAGGCTGGGGTCCAGTTAACTGCAGCTGACAGGAATTAAACAAGTCACAAATGTATCCCAGCTTCATCAGGGAAGAAAAGCTGTATAATTGCAGCTGGAGGATGAATGTAATAATTAGCTGTGCAAGTGTTGCTTGCCAGGTTGAAGTGGCCGTCATCATCAGAAATTGTTGGATTTGGTGTTATCCAGTTACTCTTGTTTGGTGCCTCTATTGCCTTTTGCAAATGCTTCCTTCCCCAAACACACATCATCTAGACTAATTAGGGAAACATTTGGGGTTATTTTTTGTTTCTTGCAGATCCAAAGGTGTGTTCACTGAACCCATCGACTCCTCTCCACACCCTCCACCATTTATTAAAAGTAACGTGTTGTGAACTCTGGTGAAAGGAGTTGGAGTGGACAGACCTGGAGACTGAAATCCTCTGCAGAAAGAATGTTGTGTTAGTTCACATTTCCCCACATCATTCCTTAACTCTGATTTAGAATGACCACCTCTTGGGGAGACACAAGGTGGGGGAGATAATATGTTTTATTGAACCATCTTCTGTTGGTGAGAGAGAGACATTTTCAAGCCACACAGAGCTCTTCTTCAGATCTGGAAAAGGTACTCCAAGCATCGGAGAGCTCTGTGTGGCTTAAAAGTTTTTCTCTCTCACTGACAGAAGTTGGTCCAATAAAACATATTACCTCACCAACCTGGTCTCTCTAATATCTTAGGACCGACAGAGCTATAACTACACTGCATACACCTCTATGGGAGGCAGTTCTGTCTCTGGGACCATCTAGTCATTGGCCATTTTGCTGAGATAGCCAACAACTCATCTGGGTCAAGGCAACTAACCTGTGTCATGCTGGGTTCTGAACAGCTGCAAGATGGTCACAATATAACAGTGTCCTACCTTCATGAAACCTGTCCTATATTAAAAATATGGGGTTCCTATTGCTTTGTAAGAGGTGATTTTTTTTAAAGAAAAGAAACTATCACCTTTATGAACATCACTTCAGAGGTAGGTTATATGTACTAGATCAGGGAGCGGGATTCTACATGAGACTATACATTCCACTGCTTTGAAATTTTTCACCTCCAGCTCAGGTTTCAGGTGATAATGGTTTGCTGACATCACAGAAGCAGCATGCAATATACATGACTGGTTAAGCAAGCCTTAGGACTGAAGTAGCCAGGGGGGCTACAAATCAGCACTGAGATGCCATGGCAGAGGGGCTGGAAAGCCACTTGCCCAGTGTCTGGCTCAAGCCAATTCTACTTTCATAAGCAATCATTTCACTCTCAAATCTGGAAGAAGAAAAAACAATGTAAAGTCAACAGTTTGCTGTTTTGTCCCTGTTATTTACTGTGGCTATATTTCCTGCACACTGCTCTCTCTGCACTTTGTGAAAACGGCTCTGATTGCTCTTCCAGGAGTGTGAAGCTGAGAGTGTGTTTGATGCTTTGGCTTTTATTTCCCCAATATTAAAAATGTGTGGTCGCCCTTCTGCAAATTGCAAATGTATTCAGAAGAGTTTTGTTGCTGAGCAAATGTGGTCCCTGGTTTCCATTAAGTGGTGTCTGAGCTCAAAGAATGGCAATTTTGACCAAAGGGATTTCAGGTCAGATTGATATAAATGAGATGACATGATGTCTGAGAGAACAGCTACTCCCACATCCGCGAGAGATTTAAAGATAGCCTGGACAAAGCAGTAATATACAATATAGAGGAGCGGTGCAGGGAACAGACTACTTTATTTCACTCTTTTTCCATCTCTGATTTCTGCAATTAGTGAAGTGTGGGGTTTGTTTGTTTGTTTGTTTCCCTAGTTGGAGCAATGGAGTGTGGAGTTTTGTTTGCCAGTTGTTTGCCATTAGCCCACAATGACTTCTAGAAAGCACGGCAGCTGGATCCATTAACTCATGCAAACCCAGACACAGGATGGAATGGATGTTGACATGTGTCATCACCGTGTCTGTCATTTAAAGGCTATATCTCCATTGCCATACTCCAGGCCAGATTTCAGGGCAGTGACAGAGGATGTTAAAGAGACACACTGCAGAGAGAAAACGTTGATGTCACAGGAGGGAGGCAAAAAGAAAAGGAGTACTTGTGGCACCTTAGAGACTAACCAATTTATTTGAGCATGAGCTTTCATGAGCTACAGCTCACTTCATCGGATGCAGTGTTTCTGATAGGTAACCCCTTCCTTGCCAGCCTGGCTGCATAAAGTAACATTATGATTTCCTTCCTGCCTGAGATGTGTTTGGCTAAAAAGGAAAGAGCACAAGCAATCTGGGGAGGGAGCATCATTATTAAAATCCCTTTTAAAACAGAATCTTCCCTTTAAAATGATATTAAAATGTTTGACTGCAGTAAATTAATTCCTGCTTGAGCTATCTATCTGTCTGTCTCCAAATGCCTAGAATAATTTGGCAATCTGACTGGAGAGACAATGCAGTAGATTCATAGATTATAAAGCCAGAAAGGACGGTTATGATCGTTGAGTTTGACCTCCTGCATAACAGGAAAAAGAACCTCACACGCTGAACTCTGCATCAAGCCCATGACTTCTGTCTGAGCTATAGCATATTTTTGAGCAAGCTATCAGGTCTTGATTTACAGACTCCAAGTGATGGAGAATTTCCCTTGTCCCTTGGATGTATTAAAATGCATATTGTTCAGATGAGCCTAGTTTACCAAGCAATCCAGATCAATCTATATAACTGACATGTGCCATGACTATTTACCACTCCACCAATTTTCATATCATCTGTACATTTTACCAGAATGACTTTATGTGTTCTTCCAGATCACTGACAAAGATATTTAACAGCATTGGGCCAATGAGCAACGACCCTGAGGGTCTCCCATAGAAACATTCTCATTGGCTAATGATTTCCCATATACAGTTAATTTTTGTGATCTAATATTTAACCAGTTGTTAATCCATTTAGATATGTGCTACACTGATTTTGTATAGTTTTTTTAATAGAAAGTCATGCAGAACTAAGTCAAATGCCTCACTGAAGTCTAATTATATTATGTTAATGCAGTTTTCTTTATCAACCAAACTTGTGATCTCAGACAAAAAAAAGATATTTGTGTGACCAGACCTATTTTCCATAAAATCATGCTGGTTGTCATTAGTTATGGTACCATTCTTTAATTTGCTACTCATTGCATCCCATAGCAGCCTTTCCATGATTTTGCCCGAGATTTATGTCAGCATCTAGTTACCCATGTCATCTCATTTATCCCTTTTAAATATAGGTATGACATTAGCTTTTAGCCAGTGCTCTGGAACTTTCCTGCTGTTCCAAGATTTGTTAAAAATCAGCATTAATGTTTCAAAGGGTGTCTCGGCCCATTCTTTTAATACTCTTACAAGTACTCAGACAGAATAATACAAATTATCCTGTTCTTCATATTTAAAAATGTTTAATTTAATAGTTGCTGTTTAATTTCCTCCCTAGTTACTGATGGCAAATAAAGTATTTCATTATGACTGTAAGATAAGAATTACATCATCCCATTTCTTTCCAAATGGGCTCAATACAGGAATAACTGGGTGAAATGTAATAGCCTGTGATATACAGGAGGTCAGATTAGATTACCTGATGGTCCTTCTAGCCTTAAATTTCATGAACCTAGGAATCAAATACAGAATAGAAACATTTATTAAATATTTCTGCCTTTTCTGCACATGACTGATCATTTTACCATCCTTATCTAGCATTGGATGTTATACCAATAAAATAAAAACCAGCAGGATCTTATTAAAGGGAAAAAGGCAAAATACCACATTTATTGTGAATACAGAAAGAATCATAGTAAGCAGTTAGTTATAGCTATAACATTCCATTCAATCTCATATTTATTCACACATTCATTCATACAAACATACACACACACAGGTTCTGCAAGGTTGTTATCATAGTTACCAGCCTTAGAGTTGCTCATGCCAAGCCACTGGCCAGGTGGCCTGGACATGAGGAGGGAGCAGGGCCTTGTCAGATGCTCATCTGATGCTCCTGGAAGTTGGTTTGCAGAATCAGACCCCAAAGTTCTCACTTTTTAGAGTCTATTTTTATAGGAATTTCTTCCTATGCCAGTCTATGGGAATTGCTTCATCATGCTGTTGCTGAATCAATCAGCAGATAGCACATTCCTGACAGCTCCAAGATGTTATCTTGTTCTTTGGTTTCTCCCATTCTTGAGGCTGTTGGGTGGATTCCAGTCTGCCCTCTGGGCGGTCCTCTGGTTATTTCCACTTGACGCCTTCTTCAGCCGATGGACACTGGATTCTTAGGCTGGCACCTCCCTGATCATTCAGTTATTATCCACACCAAGCATCCATCCACATACATCCTCTATCTCTATTTTAATCACAATTGTTAATACAACAAAAGGGCGGGGAGTCTCTGGGTGCTGTTTCTGTTGTTAGAATATTGCTTTGAGTCTCTCTCTCTGTGAATTGCTTTGAGAACAGACTCTGTCTTAGAATGTACTAACACAATTAGCAGCTTGCAAGTTTCACACATAGAGGGAGAGAAACAGTACCAAAAACCAAGAGACCTCTTAATTAGTAATACCCTGGAATTTAAACTATGGGGAATCAAACTCATTTGTGATTTTAATACAGAACTTCTTTAATATGATCCAACATGGACATATATCATTGCTAGGATTTCACTTGTTCCTGATACATGTAAAGAATTCTGTCTGAGGTAAGTACTACCCTAACCAGGAATTTAAAGTTTCCTATTGTTTGTTGCTGTGTTCTGCTATTTTTTTTTCATCTGAATGAAAACTAAAGAAAATGTTACTGTGCAAACATTATTTTTCACCAGCAGTGATAGTTTTGTTTCACTCAAGCCTGTGTCTTGACACATATAGCAAGGAAATAGAGAGAGAAGCATTCTCCCATTTTGACACCGAGCTTCCCAAGAAACAGGTGTAAGAGCTGGCATTGCTCAGCAGTCGCTGATAGGGTGTTAAGCCCCATACCACACTTCTGGCCTATATCACCGAATTGTATCTTCTACTCCTTCATCCTGATTCCCCTCACCCTTCCCTTTTGTCTTTAGATCCCTCTCTGGCCGCATAGTTGGTGGTGTCTGGTGGTTTTTTACCTTGATCATCATCTCTTCCTACACGGCTAACCTGGCTGCCTTCCTGACAGTGGAGCGGATGGTGTCCCCCATAGAGAGTGCAGAAGACTTAGCCAAGCAGACAGAGATTGCCTACGGGACCCTGGAAGCTGGGTCAACTAAAGAATTTTTTAGGGTAAGAGAAAATGGTTAAGACTTTCATATACAAAACAAAAAGATCATGTCAGCCTTTGTGCCATTCCATGGAAACGACAGATCATGAAGTTTGCTGAGTACTGTAAATAACCTAGAAACATACAGTAATTATATGCTTCTGCACATTACTGAGTAATTATACTTAGCAGTTCCAAAAGTAATTACCCTATGACTTGCAACTCAAGTTTACAGAATAATAAATCTTTTGTTTGCCCTGTAATTAAATGGAACCACTTACCATATATAAATACGCTGCCATTATGTATGGCAGAAGCATACATAGCAGAGCCAGAAAAGATTATGTTGGCTATCCAGTCTACCTCCTTCATTTTGCTTCCTACAACATTCCCATTAATGTCTCCTCAAACATCTGCAGGGATGGAAACCTTACCACTTCCCTTGGGAGTCTGTTCTGCCATCCAATTGCTCTTATTGTTAAGCACATTTGCCTAACATCTAGTCTGAACATTAGCTTCTCATCCTTCCATCGTTGGCATCTAAATACTTTTCTTATTTCCAAGTACAGTATTTATAGGCTGTGATAATCCCTCCACTCCTTCCTGTGATTTCTCTTTTCTGGTAGAGGGTATGCTATCCCTCCACACCAGGGACTCTGTGGAGAATTCTGCTTGCTGAAAATCCCACCTCCCATTGTTCTCTCTAGGGAGATATAGCCCCACGCTGCTCATGCCTAACAGACACAATCCAGCCCTGGGTGAATGACACTCATTGCTAGATTGTTCTTATCCTGAAATTCCTTGAAGCAAATGACGCAGAGAGCTTGAGGGGTATTTGAGCTCTTTGACCTAAAGTCACTCATTAAACTATTTCTAACACAGCTGGCCTTCCTTACTAATACAAACCACAGGTACATGCTCAAGCTAACTCTGAGTCTCCCCTGGTACACAAGCCTCTGCTTCCAGGCTAATACATGCTGGGTTTGTGTTGCCCCATGCAGCGATCTAAAATCGCCGTGTTTGAGAAGATGTGGACGTACATGAAATCAGCAGAACCCTCCGTTTTTGTGAGGACCACAGAAGAGGGGATGATCCGGGTGAGGAAGTCAAAAGGGAAGTATGCCTACCTCCTGGAGTCCACCATGAATGAGTATATAGAGCAGCGCAAGCCATGTGACACCATGAAGGTGGGAGGTAACTTGGATTCCAAAGGCTATGGCATTGCAACACCGAAGGGGTCTGCACTGAGGTAAGTAGCCTGGATTTGCTTTTCCTTGCCATGCAGCCCAATACATCAATGTGTCCACACAGTTCAATCTCCATTGCCATATTAATCATGAAAGCAGGGAGTGTAAATTCTCAGCATGAGGCCATTAAACTACATGACTCCTGCTCAACAGTGATGGGAGTGACTAATTCTTCAAACCCTGCATATGGAAATTGGCCTCCGACTGGCCCATTCATTATGAATGCAGCTGCACTCCTTAAGGGATTTTGCAGCATCATAACCATTGATTAATAAAGCATTATTTTGAAGCGAGGCTCATCCTGTGGTGTGTGAAATGCCCATCTTTGCAATGTATGGGATGGCCCTGGTTTGGATCCATGCTTAGAGAGATTCTTGTGGTAACAGTATTTGTGTGTGTGTGTGTGTGTGTGTGTGTGTGTGTGTGTGTGTGTGCGTGTGAAAAGAAATGCTAACACATGAGGACAACATGAAAAATGAAGCGTTCTCATCCTTGCTAAAAACAACAATTAATTACAAGAGTTCAGTGCAGATGCTGAGTTTAGGGCTCTTGATATCTTCCAGGAGGTACAAGTCCAACATTTCTGAACCCAAAACAGTAATTGCCAAAGGCCTGTACCAAAACACCATCACAAATATTTTTGAAGGCTTTTTTTTAAAAAACCCTTAGAAGGCACAAAATCCAGATCTTTAGTATGGTTACAAATACAAAAGAATATGGGAAGAAGATTATTATGGAGGCAACATTTTCACACCTGAGTGCTTACAGTTTACTACCTGAACCTATGCACGAAGATAAGTGCTTTTGTATCTTTAGCATGTAGGGAAAGAGGGGGTTGTTTTTGTTTTGTTTTGTTTGGGGATTTTGTTTTTAATTAAAGCGGTTTTTCTTCCTGCCTTTTTTAACATTAAGAAATTCAGGCCTTTTCTGCCCTGAAAGACTCTATGGACAGCTGGAGGTCTAGTAGGTTTATGACATCAGAAAACTTAAAAAAGGAAAACGAAACCTCACTGAAGGAAGGTAGAAGTGATTGTCTTTTCATCAGACTGTTTAAAACACTTTTCAATTCATTTCATTAACACTTGGAAGGAAAGATGTCTTTGGCCTTGTCTGTATTGAGATTTAGCCATTGCTGGCCAGTATTTGGGGTGGCCGTGCTGAAGCAAACCTGCATGTAAAGGTAAGAAAAGCTGTGATTTGCACCATTTGAACTTATCCCACTTTCAAGCAGGGAGAAACCTGAACTGGTGCAAATCATGGCTTTCCGTGTATCTCCAGTTGGGGTTAGCACCAACGCAGCTATGCCAGTTGCTGGCCTGTGATGGCTGAACGGGGGCTAATCTAAAGCATAGACAAGATCTTACTCATGGATTCAACCCTGTCCCCCCTTCAGTTAAGGACAGAGCCAGCTCCCAATCTACAGGTGTATGTCCTCCAATCAGTCTTCCATCAAAAATCAAGGAAGGACAAGACTTGACATTATCGCTATTTTTAAGGTAAAAAAGTCAAGCAAAAGAAAAACAATGTAGGAAAGCAATGTACAAAAGGATCAGTTAGAGAATAATTTTCACTTTCAAAACTCGGTGAGGCATTAAACACAGTGGACCAGATCCTGAGGTGCCACTGACTTCAATAGGAGTTTTGCCTACATGAAAACTGAGTGAGGAGCTTGGGATCTGTCCTAATGGAAAGTAAAATAAGCTTCAAGTGATCAGAATGCCGCTGACAGCTCCACGCTTTGTCAGAATAGAATGCAGAAGAACTAGAGGATAGAAAAGGATCTAAAAAGCCCGGTGGTCTGAAGCCCACCTGTGTCCCATCAAACTTCAGGATTTCACCTACTCGGGTGCAGCATGAGCAGCTTCCTTATTCTTTTATTGGCCTTGCAACTTATATATTGGGATGCCACTTTCTTTCCAAAATGCCTAGAATCCTAATACCATCTACAGTAATTGTCACAAAATCCTACCCTCCTGCCTGCAGTCTGAAAAATTGTACCCTTGTTTGGGTCACGCTTTCGGTTAAAGTTCCATTTATAAAGGGTTTTTAAATGATCACGAGGTGTTTATAAGCATGTCGCAGACATGTGTGTCACATCTATGTGTTGTGGATGGTTACAAGCATCTCAGAGAATGAGTTAAAGATGGTGATAAGACCTGGAGATAAGCCATCTATTGCCCTATGGGACTCCACTGCAATTGATTAATCATTTACTAAAACATCTATTGATCAGTATATAACCCTTTATAAATGGAGGCTTAATAGTGACGGATACTTGTTCACTGACTATAAACTAATGTGGAGAATTTTAAACTGGGGTCCTAGGTCACTAGCACCCTGCAAACCATTTTCTAGTGAAGATCTGGTTGGTTTTACTGGGCCTGATCCCACTGACATCAAGGGGCACTCAATCAGGGCCATGGTTTCCAGCTTTAAAAATGCATTAAATACTTTCCATGTCAGCAAGTGCTGTAGCTGCCCCCAGAGATGTGGCTAGTTTGTGAATGGAGAGCAGGTGGTCCTTAAGACAATCTTTCTATTCAAATGTTGTCCAGGCTATGAAATTCTTTGGGTCTCTCCATACTAATGTGCATGCACTATCAGAGCTTCAGGGCTTTTGCCAGCATGCTCTCGCCAATATTTATTTTCCATCTTGCAAATATGGAAATTAAGAGGCAGGACTAATGTGCAAAAAACAGTCTGTCCTGCAATGTTCAGGATGTAAGGAAGCCATTAGTAATGCTTTTAACAACAACAAAAAAAAATAATCCACCAGCAAAACTACAAGAGGGGAATGCAAAAGAATCAGCTCAATCCAGCTAATCCATATATCTCTTTGCTGGGCAGGAGAATACAACATTTCTGCTGTTTCTTTTTTGCATCATAACCTCTGTTATGTTGCATGTGGAACCAATTCCCAAACCAGTCTAACAGCAAAGGAGGAATGCTTGATTTTCCGTTTGACCTGTTGGTGTTTCTTTGAAACAGGTGCTGTCATTTTCTGTCCCATTATGTTTGTTTTGTTTCACTGTTGTTTTATTTGTCAAGCTTTTGGTATTTTCTTTACAGTCATCATATGATGTGTGTCTTCACCATAGGGCCCTGCACACAACAGAGTGCACTGAACAAGGTGACACTCAGTCACCCGGGGAACAAATCCTAATCACTGGCTGAGGGAGTTTAGGGGCCCTGATCTTGTTTCCTTTCAAGTCAACAGGAGTTTCACCATTGGCTTCAATGGGAGCAGGATCAGTTTCACAAGAAGGAAGTTTTCTTGCTTTTTCCTGAGATGCTATGGGCATATCATGTATGCTATCAATAATTAAAGCAGTTTATTTGTCATGGCAAAAAATGAGAAAAGTCATTTTAGTTTAACCCAAAAAAAGAAAATTCATAATACTTGTAAGTGGGGCTACTATTGCCAGTTTGCATTAATAACTTAAAAACATATAAAAGTAGCAACCACATGTAGGATATACAAACCACTGCCACTGTGTTCTGTTTGATAAAGGATGTTATACATTCCTAAAGACATGGGGCCTGAGTCACCACTAGATTATGCCAACATCTTTATACAAAGTAAAGCTCATTGGTACAGAAAGACATTTTAATACACTGCAAAGAGCTGGACTGATATCAGCTTAAACTATTTAATAATATTTAATCAGTGGTTAAAATCATTTAAAAGCTTAGGTCATTCACCCGTACTCCACTACACTGGATATACACAGAGACATAGTTGTAAACATTCATTAGGGGTAAAAGGAGGATTTGCTTACCAGCCAGTCCCCAGTATGAGAAATGAGGATCTCCAACTTTATATTTACACATCAACCATCGGTTCTGGCTTGCATCATAGTCCACATTTCTCCTAAGTTTGAAAGCACGTGAGTCAGTATGTTTGGTAAGATCTAAATTCTCTCCATAATAATGTTTTGATCACTTATGAAATCCTAGCTATCAGGCTTTGTAGTCCTTTTTTCTTTCATCCAAAGTTGATTCCTTCACTTTATGTCTTTTGAGAGCTAGGTGATTGAATTTTAGATCAGATTTAATCTTTTCCTTCTTTATTTCTGCATGGAAGCCATAAGAGAACAGATAAAATATCCTTTTTCAGTGGCAAAAGTGATATTGAGAGCCTGCTCCTTCTCCCACTGAAGTTAGCAGGAATTTTGACCTTGACTTTAATGGGAGCAGGGTTGGAAACCTCAACAAACAACCTTCATCCTCTAGCACATGCACACCTCCCTCCCCATCCATCAGCTCAGTGTCAGATATGTCGGGCTGCCAGGAGTTAGTAGAAGAGAGCTCCCTTCCCCAACTCCCCCAGATTAACCTGGCTTTGGACATCATTCAGTATCGAATGGGTAAATCTGGTGCTTTGGGGAACAAAACAATAATGCAAAGCCAAATTGTCCAAAATCGGTTAAAGTCAATGAAATAACACCCACAATATGAGTCTCTAATTCGCATTTTAAAAAGAAACAGCAATGTATTAGGGAGGGAGAAATAGGACTGCTCTTGTTTTGCAATTGGCTTCCTGGTCTTTCAGCAAAGTTCTCCAGAGGCACTATAAACTTGTGTGTCAGCTTTTCCAAATCCCATAAACTAATAAAAATGTTCCCTGTCAAAAATACACCTAAAATGACACATTTCAGAGAAAATAAGTACCAGGCAGCTAAATCTTTCCTCAAGGACCCTGTCACTGTGAAATATCAGAGGCTTCCTATACTCCTTGTGAACTGGAGAGAGAACCAATTACTTTAAAAGAAATCTCTTAGGAAAAAATTAATAAAATGTATAACACATGGCACAAAATATCATCAGAGTGATTTTTACATTCAGAGGCTCTACAGAGGATTTACTGTGTTAATATCATATGCCTGTATAGGAATTACATACTCTTTCAGATCATCCATTAGCTACATCTTCTGCAAATTGTTCATCAGAGATTGCTGTGCTAATTAACTTCCATTCTGCTTTAGAAGACAGAAATAATCATGTGTGTTACTAAATTATTCATTACTTTTACATACAACTTACCATGTATACTCACTGTCACTGCATTTAACTCATAACTTAGGGTAGATCTACCCTGCAAAAACAAAAAAGATGTGTTTTTAACTTTAATTCAGGTTAAAAGAGCAATGAAAACTTGGCAATTTAGCTTTTAACTCAGCTTACCAGCTTGAGTTCAACCCCAGGCTGCCCTTTAGGCTTTAGCCGAGTTGCTGTGTCTTCACACCTGCTATTTTAACCTGAATTAACTATCCCGAGTTAAGAACACACCTTGGGTTTTTCTGAGTTTTTTTGTGCAGTGTAGATATGCCCTAATTTACACAAGTAGAGTGAATCACCAGACACCTTTCCCCAGAGAGCCCAGATATTTTACTGGCTTTTCAGCATTTGCTGTATGGAGTCCGTCAGAGTAAAAAAACTAAAATGATACAAAATTACCATGGCACACATTAAATGGATTCAAAACTGGCTAACTGATAAGTCTCAAACTGTAACTGTAAACCGGGAGTTGCCATCAAGCAGGTCTGTTTCCAGTGCGTCTCACAGGGATCTGTTCTTGGTCCTATGCTGTTTAACATTTCATCGGTGACCTGGAAGAAAACATAAAATCATCACTGATCAAGTTTTCAGATGCCACAAAAATTGGAGGAGTTGTAAATAATGAAGAGGTCAGGTCACTGATTCAGAGTGATCTGGATCACGTGGTAAAATGAGCACAAGCAAACAATATGCATTTTAATACGGCTAAATGTAAATGTATCCATTTAGGAACAAAGAA